>NC_134211.1:34215640-34856025 GCF_965140235.1 Caretta caretta | reverse complement strand
TGTTGCCAAGAAGGCCAATGGCATTTTGGGATGCATAAGTAGGGGCATAGCGAGCAGATCGAGGGACGTGATCGTTCCCCTCTATTCGACATTGGTGAGGCCTCATCTGGAGTACTGTGTCCAGTTTTGGGCCCCACACTACAAGAAGGATGTGGATAAATTGGAGAGAGTCCAGCAAAGGGCAACAAAAATGATTAGGGGTCTGGAACACATGAGTTATGAGGAGAGGCTGAGGGAGCTGGGATTGTTTAGCCTGCAGAAGAGAAGAATGAGGGGGGATTTGATAGCTGCTTTCAACTACCTGAAAGGGGGTTCCAAAGAGGATGGCTCTAGACTGTTCTCAATGGTATCAGATGACAGAACGAGGAGTAATGGTCTCAAGCTGCAGTGGGGGAGGTTTAGATTGGATATTAGGAAAAACTTTTCCACTAAGAGGGTGGTGAAACACTGGAATGCGTTACCTAGGGAGGTGGTAGAATCTCCTTCCTTAGAGGTTTTTAAGGTCAGGCTTGACAAAGCCCTGGCTGGGATGATTTAACTGGGAATTGGTCCTGCTTCGAGCAGGGGGTTGGACTAGATGACCTTCTGGGGTCCCTTCCAACCCTTATATTCTATGATTCTATGATGAAATATCTAGATGAGTTGCTGAACCTCCTGGAAGACCTCTGCGTACCCCCAGGGGTACATATACTCCTGGTTGAGAACCACTGAGTTAGGGCACCTAGAGTCTTGAGCTTTGGATAGGTGTCTTTGTCGTTATTTAACACAAGGTCCAAATACATCCAATGTATTGAGGAAATGGCACAATCTTATAGAACCTAAGTTTTAAGGCCAAAAGGGACCGTTGTGATCATGTATAGTGACCTCGTGCATAACACAGACCAAAGTTCTGAGTGTCAGGCAGATGCCTTGGGAATTGAAATATCCTGTTAGCCTCCTAGGGAATTTGTAAGGGAAGTCATTCCTACCCTAATTGTTTTTCAGTAATTATGTGATGGCCACCGCATAGCTGGCACTCCAGGGATGGAACTGGGGACTTCCAGATCTAAAAGGATGAGCTGCTACACCTTGCGCTAAAGCTTAGAACTGCAACAACTCATATCCTTTGTGGACCAGCCCAGAGGGGTACCCGGTAACATACCCAACTAGGTTACAAGACCTATGATAAACACAAAATGTGCCAGGCCTTGGCCAGGTATTAGGACAGGAAGCATCTAAGTGTACTCTGTTTCCCACCTAGGGTGACCAGACAGCAAGTATGAAAAATCGGGACAAGGGGTGGGGAGGAATAGGAGCCTATATAAGAAAAAACCCCAAATATCGGGACTGTCCCTATAAAATCGGGACATCTGGTCACCCTATCCCCACCAGAATGCAGCTGTTGGAAGAGTCAGCCCAGGTCAATAGTGAGCAGGGACGGGGTCTTAATTTTCACTCATTTTATAAGGAAGATCTCTCTCCCTCCCCTTTAAAAATGTATAAATGATAAAGGAGAAAAGCTAGCAAGTTATGTAATTACAAAGGACCTACAGCATCACAGACATGGACTTCATTGCCTTGGAGTACAAGGGCTGTCCAGCAATGTTGCAATATTGACAAGGTGTAACCCCCTACATTACTGGAGTTGGCAGCTTTGCGATACTGTCAGAATTTAAAACGTGTGCATTTCCCTCTTATAGATGACAGTCCTGTCAGAATCGTCAATCAAAGTGTAGCGCTTATAATCCTAATAGGGCTTCAGAACCAGGAACCGGGAGAAGACTATTGATAATCACTTTAAACTATTTTGTTTGGTTTGATTTCCTCTACCCCAAAGTGCTACAGAACAGTCATAGCACAGATAAAATTAATTACATGCAGAGAGAAAATGTAAAGATTTTCACTGTGATGACCATGTTAAACCACATTGTTATGACTCTCCTTCAGTCGTGCCTGGATTGAGTCCTCTTCAGAGTTCAATAAATGCTGCAACTGGTCAGCTAACCATTGCAGAGCCATCCCTTCCCAGGAATTTTGCCTGCCACTGCTATGGACTTCAAACCTATGTGAACCAGCTCACAGCGATAGACTGAAACTCTGATCTCTGAATGTTGGTCCTCCCACTTATCACAGTGGATCATAATGCTACCTTCTAGGCTGCCCTCAACCCTTTTCCGAGCTTCCTTTCACTGAGCTGCTGTTAGCTCAAAAATGCACAGTCTCTAATGAAAGCTTTCCAGGACCTGACATGAAATACCTATGTTTATTTAAGAAAACATTTTGACTGTAGCCTGCAGGCATTTTGATACAGAAAGCAATTACTTGGGAGAGTAATAAATCAGAAAAGTTACTTCTGACCTACATTTGACTACAGTGCTGGTGACTCCAGTACTATGACAGAAAGAATAACTGCTATTTTCCACTAGACAATCTACTTGGTTTATAAACTATAAATATTTGCTTAGAATAGGTATTAGTTTGCTAGCTGTGAAGCATTAAATCTTTCTGGACTAGTTGGCCCTCCTAATTCAGTATAAAAGTTACAGGAGCGATATGGTGTTAGTCAGAGAGACAAAGTTGGTTGAGCAAGCCCTTTCAGACCTACAGTCCTGAAAATATTTGGGTGTATGCCTCCATGTTCCCAGTAGACTCTTAGGGTATGTCTACACTACGGAATAAGGTCGAATTTATAGAAGTCGGTTTTTTAGAAATTGGTTTTATATATTCGAGTGTGTGTGTCCCCACAGAAAATGCTCTAAGTGCATTAAGTGCATTAACTCGGCGGAGTGCTTCCACAGTACCGAGGCTAGAGTCGACTTCCGGAGCGTTGCACTGTGGATAGCTATCCCACAGTTCCCGCAGTCTCTGCTGCCCATTGGAATTCTGGGTTGAGATCCCAATGCCTGATGGGGCTAAAACATTGTCGCGGGTGGTTCTGGGTACATATCGTCAGGCCCCCGTTCCCTCCCTCCCTCTGTGAAAGCAAGGGCAGACAATCATTTTGCGCCTTTTTTCCTGAGTTACCTGTGCAGACGCCATACCACGGCAAGCATGGAGCCTGCTCAGGTAACTGTCACCCTATGTCTCCTGGGTGCTGGCAGACGCGGTACGGCTTTGCTACACAGTAGCAGCAACCCCTTGCCTTGTGGCAGCAGACGGTACAGTACGACGGGTAGCCGTCATCGTCATGTCCGAGGTGCTCCTGGCCACGTCGGCTGGGAGCGCCTGGACAGACATGGGCGCAGGGACTTAATTTAGAGTGACTTGACCAGGTCATTCTCTTTAGTCCTGCAGTCAGTCCTATTGAACCGTCTTATGGTGAGCAGGCAGGCAATACGGATTGCTAGCAGTTGTACTGTACCATCTTCTGCCGGGCAGGCAAGAGATGAGGATGGCTAGCAGTCGTACTGTACCATCTTCTGCCGAGCAGCCATGAGATGTGGATGGCATGCAGTCCTTCTGCACCGTCTGCTGCCAGCCAAAGATGTAAAAGATAGATGGAGTGGATCAAAACAAGAAATAGACCAGATTTGTTTTGTACTCATTTGCTTCCCCCCGTCCCCTGTCTAGGGGACTCATTCCTCTAGGTCACACTGCAGTCACTCACAGAGAAGGTGCAGCGAGGTAAATCTAGCCATGTATCAATCAGAGGCCAGGCTAACCTCCTTGTTCCAATAAGAACAATAACTTAGGTGCACCATTTCTTATTGGAACCCTCCGTGAAGTCCTGCCTGAAATACTCCTTGATGTAAAGACACCCCCTTTGTTGATTTTAGCTCCCTGAAGCCAACCCTGTAAGCCGTGTCGTCAGTCGCCCCTCCCTCCGTCAGAGCAACGGCAGACAATCGTTCCGTGCCTTTTTTCTGTGCGGACGCCATACCAAGGCAAGCATGGAGGCCACTCAGCTCACTTTGGCAATTAGGAGCACATTAAACACCACACGCATTATCCAGCAGTATATGCAGCACTGGAACCTGGCAAAGCGATACCGGGCGAGGAGGCGACGTCAGCGCGGTCACGTGAGTGATCAGGGCATGGACACAGATTTCTCTGAAAGCATGGGCCCTGCCAATGCATGCATCATGGTGCTAATGGGGCAGGTTCATGCTGTGGAATGCCGATTCTGGGCTCGGGAAACAAGCACAGACTGGTGGGACCGCATAGTGTTGCAGGTCTGGGATGATTGGTCAACAAGAGTGATGTAGTGGTGGGAGTCTGCTATAGACCACCGGACCAGGGGGATGAGGTAGATGAGGCTTTCTTCCGGCAGCTCACGGAAGCTACTAGATCGCATGCCCTGATTCTCATGGGTGACTTTAATTTTTCTGATATCTGCTGGGAGAGCAATACAGCGGTGCATAGACAATCCAGGAAGTTTTTGGAAAGCGTAGGGGACAATTTCCTGGCGCAAGTGCTAGAGGAGCCAACTAGGGGGGGGGCGCTTTTCTTGACCTGCTGCTCACAAACCGGGTAGAATTAGTGGGGGAAGCAAAAGTGGATGGGAATCTGGGAGGCAGTGACCATGAGTTGGTTGAGTTCAGGATCCTGACGCAGGGAAGAAAGGTAAGCAGCAGGATACGGACCCTGGACTTCAGGAAAGCAGACTTCGACTCCCTCAGGGAACGGATGGCCAGGATCCCCTGGGGGACTAACTTGAAGGGGAAAGGAGTCCAGGAGAGCTGGCTGTATTTCAAGGAATCCCTGTTGAGGTTACAGGGACAAACCATCCCGATGAGTCGAAAGAATAGTAAATATGGCAGGCGACCAGCTTGGTTTAATGGTGAAATCCTAGCGGATCTTAAACATAAAAAAGAAGCTTACAAGAAGTGGAAGGTTGGACATATGACCAGGGAAGAGTATAAAAATATTGCTCGGGCATGTAGGAATGATATCAGGAGGGCCAAATCGCACCTGGAGCTGCAGCTAGCGAGAGATGTCAAGAGTAACAAGAAGGGTTTCTTCAGGTATGTTGGCAACAAGAAGAAAGCCAAGGAAAGTGTGGGCCCCTTACTGAATGAGGGAGGCAACCTAGTGACAGAGGATGTGGAAAAAGCTAATGTACTCAATGCTTTTTTTGCCTCTGTCTTCACTAACAAGGTCAGCTCCCAGACAGCTGCGCTGGGCATCACAAAATGGGGAAGAGATGGCCAGCCCTCTGTGGAGATAGAGGTGGTTAGGGACTATTTAGAAAAGCTGGACGTGCAGAAGTCCATGGGGCCGGACGAGTTGCATCCGAGAGTGCTGAAGGAATTGGCGGCTGTGTTTGCAGAGCCATTGGCCATTCTCTTTGAAAACTCGTGGCGAACCGGGGAAGTCCCGGATGACTGGAAAAAGGCTAATGTAGTGCCAATCTTTAAAAAAGGGAAGAAGGAGGATCCTGGGAACTACAGGCCAGTCAGCCTCACCTCAGTCCCTGGAAAAATCATGGAGCAGGTCCTCAAAGAATCAATCCTGATGCACTTGCATGAGAGGAAAGTGATCAGCAACAGCCAGCATGGATTCACCAAGGGAAGGTCATGCCTGACTAATCTAATCGCCTTTTATGATGAGATTACTGGTTCTGTGGATGAAGGGAAAGCAGTGGATGTATTGTTTCTTGACTTTAGCAAAGCTTTTGACACGGTCTCCCACAGTATTCTTGTCAGCAAGTTAAGGAAGTATGGGCTGGAGGAATGCACTATAAGGTGGGTAGAAAGCTGGCTAGATTGTCGGGCTCAACGGGTAGTGATCAATGGCTCCATGTCTAGTTGGCAGCCGGTGTCAAGTGGAGTGCCCCAAGGGTCGGTCCTGGGGCCGGTTTTGTTCAATATCTTCATAAATGATCTGGAGGATGGTGTGGATTGCACTCTCAGCAAATTTGCGGATGATACTAAACTGGGAGGAGTGGTAGATACGCTGGAGGGGAGGGATAGGATACAGAGGGACCTAGACAAATTGGAGGATTGGGCCAAAAGAAATCTGATGAGGTTCAATAAGGATAAGTGCAGGGTCCTGCACTTAGGATGGAAGAATCCAATGCACCGCTACAGACTAGGGACCGAATGGCTAGGCAGCAGTTCTGCGGAAAAGGACCTAGGGGTGACAGTGGACGAGAAGCTGGATATGAGTCAGCAGTGTGCCCTTGTTGCCAACAAGGCCAATGGCATTTTGGGATGTATAAGTAGGGGCATTGCCAGCAGATCGAGGGACGTGATCGTTCCCCTCTATTCGACATTGGTGAGGCCTCATCTGGAGTACTGTGTCCAGTTTTGGGCCCCACACTACAAGAAGGATGTGGATAAATTGGAGAGAGTCCAGCGAAGGGCAACAAAAATGATTAGGGGTCTGGAACACATGACTTATGAGGAGAGGCTGAGGGAGCTGGGATTGTTTAGCCTGCAGAAGAGAAGAATGAGGGGGGATTTGATAGCTGCTTTCAACTACCTGAAAGGGGGTTCCAAAGAGGATGGCTCTAGACTGTTCTCAATGGTAGCAGATGACCGAACGAGGAGTAATGGTCTCAAGTTGCAGTGGGGGAGGTTTAGATTGGATATTAGGAAAAACTTTTTCACTAAGCCCTGGTCTACACTAGGACTTTAGGTCGAATTTAGCAGCGTTAAATCGATTTAAACCTGCACCCGTCCACACAATGAAGCCCTTTATTTCGACTTAAAGGGCTCTTAAAATCGATTTCCTTACTCCACCCCTGACAAGTGGATTAGCGCTTAAATCGACCTTGCTGGCTCGAATTTGGGGTACTGTGGACACAATTCGATGGTATTGGCCTCCGGGAGCTATCCCAGAGTGCTCCATTATGACCGCTCTGGACAGCACTCTCAACTCAGATGCACTGGCCAGGTAGACAGGAAAAGAACCGCGAACTTTTGAATCTCATTTCCTGTTTGGCCAGCGTGGCAAGCTGCAGGTGACCATGCAGAGCTCATCAGCACAGGTGACCATGATGGAGTCCCAGAATCGCAAAAGAGCTCCAGCATGGACCGAACGGGAGGTACGGGATCTGATCGCTGTTTGGGGAGAGGAATCCGTGCTATCAGAACTCCGTTCCAGTTTTCGAAATGCCAAAACCTTTGTCAAAATCTCCCAGGGCATGAAGGACAGAGGCCATAACAGGGACCCGAAGCAGTGCCGCGTGAAACTGAAGGAGCTGAGGCAAGCCTACCAGAAAACCAGAGAGGCGAACAGCCGCTCTGGGTCAGAGCCCCAAACATGCCGCTTCTATGATGAGCTGCATGCCATTTTAGGGGGTTCAGCCACCACTACCAAAGCCGTGTTGTTTGACTCCTTCAATGGAGATGGAGGCAATACGGAAGCAGGTTTTGGGGACGAAGAAGAAGATGATGATGATGAGGTTGTAGATAGCTCACAGCAAGCAAGCGGAGAAACCGGTTTTCCCGACAGCCAGGAACTGTTTCTCACCCTAGACCTGGAACCTGTACCCCCCGAACCCACCCAAGGCTGCCTCCTGGACTCAGCAGGCGGAGAAGGGACCTCTGGTGAGTGTACCTTTTAAAATGCTATACATGGTTTAAAAGCAAGCATGTGAAAGGATTACTTTGCCCTGGCATTTGCGGTTCTGCCTTTGCAAAAGGTTTCTGGGGAGGGCAGCCTTATTTCGTCCTTCATGGTAGGACACTTTACCACTCCAGGCCAGTAACACGTACTCGGGAATCACTGTAGAACAAAGCATTGCAGTGTATGTTTGCTGGCATTCAACCAAAATCCGTTCACGCGGTGGGAGGAGGCAAAATGCGACCTTCTAACGAAAGCACATGTGCTATGTATGTAATGTTAACAGCAAGGTTTACCCTGAAAGAGTGTAGCGACTGTTTTATAAAATGTGTCTTTTTAAATACCGCTGTCCCTTTTTTTTTCTCCACCAGCTGCATGTGTTTCAATGATCACAGGATCTTGTCCTTCCCAGAGGCTAGTGAAGCTTAGAAAGAAAAAAAAACACACTCGCGATGAACTGTTCTCCGAGCTCATGCTGTCCTCCCACACTGACAGAGCACAGACGAATGCGTGGAGGCAAATAATGTCAGAGTGCAGGAAAGCACAAAATGACCGGGAGGAGAGGTGGAGGGCTGAAGAGAGTAAGTGGCGGGCTGAAGAGAGTAAGTGGTGGGCTGAAGACAGGGCTGAAGCTCAAAGGTGGCGGCAGCGTGATGAGAGGAGGCAGGATTCAATGCTGAGGCTGCTGCAGGACCAAACCAGTATGCTCCAGTGTATGGTTGAGCTGCAGCAAAGGCAGCTGGAGCACAGACTGCCACTGCAGCCCCTCTGTAACCAACCGCCCTCCTCCCCAAGTTCCATAGCCTCCACACCCAGACGCCCAAGAACGCGGTGGGGGGGCCTCCGGCCAACCAGCCACTCCACCACAGAGGATTGCCCAAAAAAAAGAAGGCTGTCATTCAATACATTTTAAAGTTGTAAACTTTTAAAGTGTTGTGCTTAAAGTGCTGTGTGGCATTTTCCTTCCCTCCTCCACCACCCCTCCTGGGCTACCTTGGTAGTCATCCCCCTATTTGTGTGATGAATGAATAACGAATGCATGACTGTGAAGCAGCAATGACTTTATTGGCTCTGCAAGCAATGATTAAAGGGAGGAGGGGAGGGTGGTTAGCTTACAGGGAAGTAGAGTGAACCAAGGGGCGGGGGGGGGTTCATCAAGGAGAAACAAACAGAACTTTCACACCGTAGCCTGGCCAGTCATGAAACTGGTTTTCAAAGCTTCTCTGATGCGTACCGCGCCCTCCTGTGCTCTTCTAACCGCCCTGGTGTCTGGCTGCGCGTAACCAGCAGCTAGGCGATTTGCCTCAACCTCCCACCCCGCCATAAACGTCTCCCCCTTACTCTCACAGATATTGTGGAGCACACAGCAAGCAGTAATAACAGTGGGAATATTGGTTTCGCTGAGGTCTAAGCGAGTCAGTAAACTGCGTCAGCGCACCTTTAAACGTCCAAATGCACATTCTACCACCATTCTGCACTTGCTCAGCCTGTAGTTGAACAGCTCCTGACCACTGTCCAGGCTGCCTGTGTATGGCTTCATGAGCCATGGCATTAAGGGGTAGGCTGGGTCCCCAAGGATACATATAGGCATTTCAACATCCCCAACAGTTATTTTCTGGTCTGGGAATAAAGTCCCTTCCTGCAGCTTTTGAAACAGACCAGAGTTCCTGAAGATGCGAGCATCATGCACCTTTCCCGGCCATCCCACGTTGATGTTGGTGAAACGTCCCTTGTGATCCACCAGAGCTTGCAGCACTATCGAAAAGTACCCCTTGCGGTTTATGTACTCGGCGGCTTGGTGCTCCGGTGCCAATATAGGGATATGGGTTCCGTCTATAGCCCCACCACAGTTAGGGAATCCCATTGCAGCAAAGCCATCCACTATGACCTGCACATTTCCCAGGGTCACTACCCTTGATATCAGCAGATCTTTGATTGCGTGGGCTACTTGCATCACAACAGCCCCCACAGTAGATTTGCCCACTCCAAATTGATTCCCAACTGACCGGTAGCTGTCTGGTGTTGCAAGCTTCCACAGGGCTATCGCCACTCGCTTCTCAACTGTGAGGGCTGCTCTCATCTTGGTATTCATGCGCTTCAGGGCAGGGGAAAGCAAGTCACAAAGTTCCATGAAAGTGCCCCTACGCATGCGAAAGTTTCGCAGCCACTGGGAATCGTCCCAGACCTGCAACACTATGCGGTCCCACCAGCCTGTGCTTGTTTCCCGAGCCCAGAATCGGCGTTCCACAGCATGAACCTGCCCCATTAGCACCATGATGCATGCATTGTCAGGGCCCATGCTTTCAGAGAAATCTGTGTCCATGTCCTGATCACTCACGGGACCGCGCTGACGTCGCCTCCTCGCCCGGTATCGCGTTGCCATGTTCTGGTGCTGCATATACTGCTGAATAATGCGTGTGGTGGTTAATGTGCTCCTAATTGCCAAAGTGAGCTGAGCGGGCTCCATGCTTGCCGTGGTATGGCGTCTGCACAGGTAACTCAGGAAAAAAGGCGCGAAATGATTGTCTGCCCTTGCTTTCACGGGGGGGGGGGGGAGGGAGGGAACGGGGGGCTGACGATATGTACCCAGAACCACCCGCGACAATGTTTTAGCCCCATCAGGCATTGGGATCTCAACCCAGAATTCCAATGGGCAGCGGAGACTGCGGGAACTGTGGGATAGCTACCCTCAGTGCAATGCTCCGGAAGTCGACGCTTGCCTCGGTACTGTGGAAGCGCTCCGCCGAGTTAATGCACTTAATGCACTTAGAGCATTTTCTGTGGGGACACACACACTTGAATATATAAAACCGATTTCTAAAAAACCGACTTCTATAAATTCGACTTAATTTCGTAGTGTAGACATACCCTAAGAGGGTGGTGAAACACTGGAATGCGTTACCTAGGGAGGTGGTAGAATCTCCTTCCTTAGAGGTTTTTAAGGTCAGGCTTGACAAAGCCCTGGCTGGGATGATTTAACTGGGAATTGGTCCTGCTTCGAGCAGGGGGTTGGACTAGATGACCTTCAGGGGTCCCTTCCAACCCTGATATTCTATGATTCTATGATTCTATGATTCCCAGTGGCTGCGAAACTTTTGCATGCGTAAGGGCACTTTCATGGAACTTTGTGACTTGCTTTCCCCTGCCCTGAGGTGCATGAATACCAAGATGAGAGCAGCCCTCACAGTTGAGAAGCGAGTGGCAATAGCCCTGTGGAAGCTTGCAACGCCAGACAGCTACCGGTCAGTTGGGAATCAATTTGGAGTGGGCAAATCTACTGTGGGGGCTGCTGTGATGCAAGTAGCCCACGCAATCAAAGATCTGCTGATATCAAGGGTAGTGACCCTGGGAAATGTGCAGGTCATAGTGGATGGCTTTGCTGCAATGCAATTCCCTAACTGTGGTGGGGCCATAGACGGAACCCATATCCCTATCTTGGCACCGGAGCACCAAGCCGCCGAGTACATAAACCGCAAGGGGTACTTTTCGATAGTGCTGCAAGCTCTGGTGGATCACAAGGGACGTTTCACCAACATCAACGTGGGATAGCCGGGAAAGGTGCATGATGCTCGCATCTTCAGGAACTCTGGTCTGTTTCAAAAGCTGCAGGAAGGGACTTTATTCCCAGACCAGAAAATAACTGTTGGGGATGTTGAAATGCCTATATGTATCCTTGGGGACCCAGCCTACCCCTTAATGCCATGGCTCATTAAGCCGTACACAGGCAGCCTGGACAGTAGTCAGGAGCTGTTCAACCACATGCTGAGCAAGTGCAGAATGGTGGTAGAATGTGCATTTGGACGTTTAAAGGCGCGCTGGCGCAGTTTACTGACTCGCTTAGACCTCAGCGAAACCAATATTCCCACTGTTATTACTGCTTGCTGTGTGCTCCACAATATCTGTAAGAGTAAGGGGGAGACGTTTGTGGCGGGGTGGGAGGTTGAGGCAAATCGCCTGGCTGCTGGTTACGTGCAGCCAGACACCAGGGCGGTTAGAAGAGCACAGGAGGGCGTGGTACGCATCAGGGAAGCTTTGAAAACCAGTTTCATGACTGGCCAGGCTACGGTGTGAAAGTTCTCTTTGTTTCTCCTTGATGAAACCCCCCGCCCCTTGGTTCACTCTACTTCCCTGTAAGCTAACCACCCGCCCCTCCTCCCTTCAATCACCGCTTGCAGAGGCAATAAAGTCATTGTTGCTTCACATTCATGCATTCTTTATTCATTCATCACACAAATAGGGGGATGACTACCAAGGTAGCCCAGGAGGGGTGGTGGAGGAGGGAAGGAAAATGCCACACAGCACTTTAAGCACAGCACTTTAAAAGTTTACAACTTTAAAATTTATTGAATGACAGCCTTCTTTTTTTGGGCAATCCTCTGTGGTGGAGTGGCTGGTTGGCCGGAGGCCCCCCCACCGCGTTCTTGGGCATCTGGGTGTGGAGGCTATGGAACTTGGGGAGGAGGGCAGTTGGTTATAGAGGGGCTGCAGTGGCAGTCTGTGCTCCAGCTGCCTTTGCTGCAGCTCAACCATACACTGGAGCATACTGGTTTGGTCCTGCAGCAGTCTCAGCATTGAATCCTGCCTCCTCTCATCATGCTGCCACCACATTTGAGCTTCAGCCCTGTCTTCAGCCCGCCACTTACTCTCTTCAGCCCGCCACCTCTCCTCCCGGTCATTTTGTGCTTTCCTGCACTCTGACATTATTTGCCTCCACGCATTCGTCTGTGCTCTGTCAGTGTGGGAGGACAGCATGAGTTCGGAGAACATTTCATCGCGAGTGCGTTTTTTTTTCTTTCTAAGCTTCACTCGCCTCTGGGAAGGAGAAGATCCTGTGATCATTGAAACACATGCAGCTGGTGGAGAAAAAAAAAGGGACAGCGGTATTTAAAAAGACACATTTTATAAAACAGTGGCTACACTCTTTCAGGGTAATCCTTGCTGTTAACATTACATACATAGCACATGTGCTTTCGTTAGAAGGTCGCATTTTGCCTCCCCCCACCGCGTGGCTACCCCCTCAACCTTCCCCCCTCCCTGTGACTAACAGCGGGGAACATTTCTGTTTAGCCACAGGCAAACAGCCCAGCAGGAATGGGCTCCTCTGAGTGTCCCCTGAAGAAAAGCACCGTATTTCAACCAGGTGACCATGAATTATATCTCACTCTCCTGAGGATAACACAGAGAGATAAAGAACGGATGTTGTTTGAATGCCAGCAAACATACACTGCAATGCTTTGTTCTACAGTGATTCCCAAGTACGTGTTACTGGCCTGGAGTGGTAAAGTGTCCTACCATGAAGGACACAATAAGGCTGCCCTCCCCAGAAACCTTTTGCAAAGGCTTTAGGAGTACATCTAGGAGAACCGCGAATGCCAGGGCAAAGTAATCCTTTCACATGCTTGCTTTTAAACCATGTATAGTATTTTAAAAGATACACTCACCAGAGGTCCCTTCTCCGCCTGCTGGGTCCAGGAGGCAGCCTTGGGTGGGTTCGGGGGGTACTGGCTCCAGGTCTAGGGTGAGAAACAGTTCCTGGCTGTCGGGAAAACCGGTTTCTCCGCTTGCTTGCTGTGAGCTATCTACAACCTCATCATCATCATCTTCTTCTTCGTCCCCAAAACCTGCTTCCGTATTGCCTCCATCTCCATTGAAGGAGTCAAACAACACGGCTGGGGTAGTGGTGGCTGAACCCCCTAAAATGGCATGCAGCTCATCATAGAAGCGGCATGTTTGGGGCTCTGACCCGGAGTGGCCGTTCGCCTCTCTGGTTTTCTGGTAGGCTTGCCTCAGCTCCTTCAGTTTCACGCGGCACTGCTTCGGGTCCCTGTTATGGCCTCTGTCCTTCATGCCCTGGGAGATTTTGACAAAGGTTTTGGCATTTCGAAAACTGGAACGGAGTTCTGATAGCACGGATTCCTCTCCCCAAACAGCGATCAGATCCCGTACCTCCCGTTCGGTCCGTGCTGGAGCTCTTTTGCGATTCTGGGACTCCATCATGGTCACCTGTGCTGATGAGCTCTGCATGGTCACCTGCAGCTTGCCACGCTGGCCAAACAGGAAATGAGATTCAAAAGTTCGCGGTTCTTTTCCTGTCTACCTGGCCAGTGCATCTGAGTTGAGAGTGCTGTCCAGAGCGGTCATAATGGAGCACTCTGGGATAGCTCCCGGAGGCCAATACCATCGAATTGTGTCCACAGTACCCCAAATTCGAGCCAGCAAGGTCGATTTAAGCGCTAATCCACTTGTCAGGGGTGGAGTAAGGAAATTGATTTTAAGAGCCCTTTAAGTCGAAATAAAGGGCTTCATTGTGTGGACGGGTGCAGGTTTACATCGATTTAATGCTGCTAAATTCGACCTAAAGTCCTAGTGTAGACCAGGACTTAGTCAGCTATTAATCTGCAACCTTTCTTGTGCCGATTGCAGAAGACTGTGGCTGAGCTGCCTGAAGTCTGGAATTGCTGCACCTGTGAGAAGTGAAGTGATAAGGTCACATTCATAACATACAAGCCACCACATTGATACAAGTCAATAGATCACATATGCCAATATTTTGTCTCCAATAGCAGACAATACCAGATGTTTCAGAGGAAGGCAAAACCCCTTCACGAGGCACCTGAACAATTGTGCAATACTATCCTATGGGAGTGGAATGAATTTCTTCCTGAGCCAACTCAATGAGTGCAAGAAGAGTGACAGTCCCTATCATTTTTATCTTAATGTCTTTGCAGATTCTATTCTTATCATGTGTCAAATCCTTTTCTAAATTTTATTAAACAATTTGCCTCAATAAAATCTTGTGCCAGTGAGTTCCACAGGTTAATTATAAGTTGTTTCCACAAGTATTTCTTTTTATCCATTGCAAGCTTTTAACTGGATTGAGTGTCCTCTTGTCCTTGAATTGGGAGGGGTGGGTAGAGTGAAAAGGAGAGGCTAGTTGGCCCTCTCGATCCCATTTATCAATGGCTGCATCCCAGCTCCTTGGGAAAATTAGCCTCAGAAATGAGAATTGCCTGGCGGTGAGGGGAGCATTCACAGCAATTTGTACAATGCACAGGCTGCTGATCCAGAGAAAAGAAATGGAAGACACTTCACATGTAAAGATACTGTCCTGAGACAAATGAACAGTTACAGCTGTCTAACGTTACCCAACAGGAAAAATGTGTGGTCATTAGGGGCAATGTATAAAGTGATGCATTGATTTTGGTTTGCAGGACATGGCAAATTCATTGATATACAAGAAAATGTATATCTAAGCAATGATAAAACTTAACTGCTGTGTGGGGCAGCTATTCTTCATACCAGTACTGTATAAAGACTGGAGATGAGCTCAAGCTGCAGAATTCATATCAGGGATTTTGAACACACCAGTGTTTGAGGGTGATCTGAGCTGGATCTAGAGTCACATTTTGTGGCTTGAGCTGGTTTCCAGTCTAAATCTAGTATGAGGAATACTGTACTTATGAAGACATTGAACTATAGATTTTGAGTAAAGGTTTCTGAGATCAGAATTTAAACTTGCTTTTAAAACAGAGACTGAACAATACCCATCAAAACTGGGCAACCTTTTCCAAAATAGATAGTTACCATCCCATAGATATGGTTATTGTAGGGCAACACTTTATCTGCCCTCATATGTTGTAAGAGTCTGTGCATAATTTTTATCATTTTCTCTATTGTTTTACCAAACCAGTTTCTGATGTCATTAGGATAGGAAGCATCAGGGCAGTCTGGCACAAGGTGCAAAATTGTTATTTAGTCTAGTCATTGAATTGATGCTGTGAGGCTAGAGCAGTTTTGTGTAAGCTAAACACATGCAGCATTGCTGTTGGTAGCTCATGTTTCTTCACTGATAGTATCTTCTGTATGTACTTCTGCCAGTCTCATTTTAAACTATTTGCACCGTACCATGATTCTAAAAATCTCCTCAGCAAATCACATCTAAAACAGTACTAAATCAGAATTATTTTATCGTGTGAACGTGTACCCTTTCTCCTCTCCCCACCATGTTACACTTCTAGGTTTAGATTCTTAAAGAATCTCGCTGCACTGTGACACCTTCTGCCTTTGCTGAGTGCATGCTGCCATGTGACCCAAGGCAGAGCTTCAAAGCCATAGAAACAACTTAGACACAAGCAGGTTCCCAATTATGGTGTACCATAATATTGCAATAACTGAAAGTCAGCTTAGCTGGAGATACTCTTTACTAGAAAATAATGACCCAAATGATAGCAAAGATTAAGCAACTCAACACCGTTCCACATCCCTAAGCTACCTACAAACTTCTGCAGGGGACCTGCTGATCTATTGTCTTTTGGATACGATGCATACCAAAAGAGATCACAGATAGAAAGGAGGAGAGTATTCCATCCATCTTGAGGTGCTTTAGAAACTACATCGTCTCCAACAGAAATGTGACTCAGTCTCAGGAAATATTACTTCCAGATTCAGTGAAGAACACAATGCACTCGGTTGCTGCCCACTTAGCAACAGCTATGTTTATGGAGCTAACAGCTTGTACTTACTGTCATAACAAAAACCATGTGCTTGAGAGAGCTAAAATGCTGTTAGTTGTTTCAACTGGAATTAGAAAGATAAAGACTTGCAAATGAAGCCTCAAGAAAATGCTTCAAGAATTCACAGAAAAGAATCTGGGGATTCATTCTCAAACAAGGCCATCACTTGACTACTTCCCACGGGAACAATGGCCCTTCTTATATTTTACCATGCCAATTTGGCTACTTTGCAAGCAGTTTGTATAATGTCAAATGGTACTGCATGTTGGGGTAAAATGCAGAGAACGTGCTCAAAGTGAACAACACGGAGGATGGATTTTCCAGTTGGAGATGATCAATGTATTTCTTCGAGGAATTGGAGACATTAGCATAGCTGCTCATCCAGGGACTGATCCAAAGCCCACCAAAGCCAATCGTTTCACTTTGGCCCAGGCTCATTGTGAGATACGAATATGTACTAAAATTCAGGGCAAATATGAAAAGTTACATCCTTTGAGGAGGGAGATAATGGTTCTCTGTGTTGTAACTGTAAATAATGACTTTAAGGTCACTCACTGCACACAGGTTATAATCTTCTTTTCCCTTTGATGCACAAAATTACATCCTGTCTCGCTCTATTATGTATATGTAACTCTTCTACCAGGGTCCAATGGCAGCAACAAGGACTGGGTCAATCTGTCTAAAGGTCCTATGATCCAAGTCCCTATTCAAAGCTGTGCTTTTATTTCTGGCTCCAGGGAATTAAAATAAAACATCCCTGCTCACCTTTTCAAGCAGTTGTTCCTCCCCCCTTCCAAATACTTGTGTTCCATGTTTCCAGATGATTGCCAAGTATATACTTTTTATACAAGGAAAAAAAAAAAAAGAAAAACAGTCAAACAAAATAGAAAAAACCCATTAGATATATTTGCTTGTAGGGAATTGAGCAACCCAAATCAATACATCAGAAGTATGGCCAACCTCCTGTCCCAGATAATAGTGTCCACCTTATTATTGGTTTCAGAGTAACAGCCATGTTAGTCTGTATTCGCAAAAAAAAAAGGAGTACTTGTGGCACCTTAGAGACTAACCAATTTATTTGAGCATGAGCTTTCGTGAGCTACAGCTCACTTCATCGGACAGATGAAGTGAGCTGTAGCTCACGAAAGCTCAAGCTCAAATAAATTGGTTAGTCTCTAAGGTGCCACAAGTCCTCCTTTTTTTTCACCTTATTATTATTTGTATTATTGCAGCACCTAAGAACACCAGTAATATCTGTGCAATATTAATTCACACCCCCCCTTGTATGTGTGCATGTATTAGGATAGTCTTTAATTACATGATCACATACTATTTTTTCCAAAGGATCCCCTGCTTCATTCAGTGCATAGAATGAAGAGTGCCCATGTAATGAGCAGCTATTCAAGGTTTTGTTTTATCTTCATTGCTCACTGTGGGGCGTTGTTCCGCCATACCAACTATGCTCCAACCTATGTGCAGTTGCGGAGTGCGGGCTGCACAGGGAGGCACACCCCCTAGTGTGCAGCCCAGGGCAGCAGTGCAAATGGGTGAGGATGTCCCATAATTATGTGGCTCTAGTGGCCCGGTCTAGGGCACTCATGCAGCCTGTGCAAGGCTTTAACTGAATTAGTATAGCTTACCCCCTATTGGTCATTGCCCACCAGAAACCACCCATTCTGGCCACATAAGAACTCAGTGAGTGCCAGTCAGTATGTGCTCAACGCAACAGCTGCCTGGATCCTCACTCACTGTGTTATGTTGTGTTCTCGGAACAGAACGATTCTTCTTCAGCTGAACTTGAGTCTGTTGTGAGTATTCTTTTTTCCGTGACGGTTTGACCAGATCACCGACTAATGCATCAAACACCTTCAGGATTTCTACCAAGGAATGGAAAATGATAGCCTATGTGTGACTGATAAGTTGAAGATACAACTTCAAAGTTTCCAGGTACCAAGTGGCACACCTACAGGTACAGAATACTGCTCTCTGAATACTCAGAATACTGAGAGGCACAAGCCTCTCAACCTCCAGGACCCTCAGGTCCTGTTGTCAGATAAAATTTTAGGATAGCAGTTGTAAATTATCTTTGTTTATGTTGTGGTGGGTCTGACTACATTGTGACTACCTGTTCTTTGAAATTCAAACCTAA
The DNA here is from genome assembly GCF_965140235.1 of Caretta caretta. Taxonomy (NCBI): domain Eukaryota; kingdom Metazoa; phylum Chordata; order Testudines; family Cheloniidae; genus Caretta; species Caretta caretta. Next base: position 34,837,875 of record NC_134211.1, on the reverse strand, counting down.
AATAAACTTGAGAAACTCCAACATCCAATCCCATTAAAGACTCAGGGCGAGATGCAGCAACTGACCATAATTCAAACACCTAGCACCCATCTAGTGGCACAAGGTAGTCTTCCTACCTTGAGGTAAAACCATCTGCACCTTCAAGTTTCACTTTGCCTTCCCCACCCCACTATGCCTGATACTAGCCCTCTGGATGGTACACTTGTTGATTCCAGTGCTTTCAGTAATTTCAAAGTTTGCGAAGACGCTTAGGGTCTCAATTCAACATAACATAATCAGGAGTACTTTGAGTCCATTGATGGCACCCTGCTTTCCTTGGGCCCAGTTACCCATGGGACTGCCCTTCTTGAAATCATTATTCAAGATCACCATGATATTCTCAAGTTAGTCAAGTCGCTCATTAGTCAAATTGATGCATTTTCCGATTGTTCTCGGTGTTGCTGCATAAATCCCACACTTTGTTAGGGGTGCAAGTGGTGCATATTTAAAGTCAATTTAGTGTCAACAGTCATGCCTCTTGGGACCGAGTACAAAAACCCAGAAGGTGATGCAGATAGGTCTATTGCACATTGTTCCCAGCCTCTGCTAGCCAACGCTGATCTGATGCTTCAGACACCTCTGATGTGCATAATTATGATAACAACTAAGGTACTCCAAACCAATGCCCATTCAGTCTGTGTCATGAGAATAGTGAAGCCTGAAAATCCCAATGCAATCCTACTTGTCCCAGTAAAATACGAGATCTAGAGGGCATATTCGATAAAAGGAACACTCACATTCTATCCCCTCATTGACCTTGATTGTCACCTTGATCTCCAACCAGGAGCCAACATCCCATTTGGGTGAATCTCTATGCCTTATTGGAACCAGAGGTCAATGATGTTCATGAATACCTCCAAGAAAATCTTGCAAAAAATTTCATCTGTCAGTCAACCACCCTAGCTAGTGACCCCATCCTATTTGTCAGAAAGAAAGATGGCTTGCTACCTCTGTGTGTCAATTATTGAACCTTGAATAGAACCACCATTAAAACTGACAACTTGCTGATTAAGGGCAAAGAGTATTTGACAGACTGCACTCCATGAGCATGTTCACCAAGCTTGACATTTGCAGTGCTTATAATATGGTTCAGATTTGTGAACATGATAAATGGAAGACAGTATTCCAGACTCAGTAAGGCCATTCTGAGTTTCGGGTACTGCCTTTCAGATGCCCCGGCCACTTTTCAGCATTTCATTAATGTATTTTTACGGACACTTTAGATCAATTCATGGTGATCTACTTGAATGATAATATTCTTATTCTCTTGGGAAAACCAACTCCTCTGTGACTAGCATGTTTGCCTAGTACTGGAACATCTCCATGAGTGTGGGTTATATGCAAAACTATAAAATTGCAAATTTATTGAGTCATCCATGGAATTTCTAGATTATATAGTCTTCCCCAGTGGCACCAGCATGGACCCTAGAAAAATATCTGGGATCAGAACTTGAGCAACCCAAAGAAATACATGCGAAGTTCAAAGTTGCCTTGGATTTGCAATTTTTTACCAATGCTTTACAAAGGATTTTTCAGGACTGATGTCCCCTATAACTGCATTGCTCTGGAAGAATGCCCAATTTTCCTGAACACAAGAAGCTCAATCTATCTTTGACCACTTAAAGGAGGAATTTATGTCAGTGCCTATTGTGATACACCTAGATCTGGTGAAATCTTTTCTAGATGAGGCAGATGCATCCAATGTGGCAATCAGAGCTGAACTATCACAATGGCATGGATCCTGGAATCTGCTCCCCATCCATGTGTATTCTACTCATGTAAACTCACACCCACAGACCAGAGTTACAACATCTGCAATAAAGAACTACTTGCCACTAGCTGCCTTTGAAGAATGGCCCAACCTCATAGCTGCCTGATTTCCAGTCCAGGTATTTAGAGATCACAAAAATGTAGAATATCTGTGTGCCGCAAAATCCCTAAACCAATGTCAAATCCCATGGTCTTTATTCTTCTCCAGCTTTAACATTGTTTTGATTACCATCTGGGCATCCAGAACAGCAAGTCTTATGCACACTCTCATAAGGGGGAAAATATGTAGGAAAAAAAGCTTAAGGATAATTGTGCAGTCCTTGTAATTTTGCCATTGCTATAGTACATAGGGATTTGCTGCTCCTCATCAGGTCCTTGTTATTTAGTGACCTATTTGCTGAGGAAGTCATATAGTCTCAGAGTGCCATCCATGACCAGCCTCCTAACCCTGACTTCCTGATCAGAGATGGGATCCTTTATTTTAAGGGCCATATTTATGTTCCACAAGGTCAACCCAGATCTTGTAATACTTAAGCTTTGTCATGAGTCTCCTCTGGCTGGACACTTTGGCCACCTTAAAACAAGTAAACTAGTTTCTCAAATTTTTTGGTGGCTGAAGATATAGCCCTTCATCAAGTCATATGTTGACTACTGTGATATATGCTCTTGAACACCATTTGAAACCCTTCAGGGTCTCATGCCTCTATCAACTCACAGCCCTGGTCACCCTGGATTTTTATTGTTGACTTACCCAGCTTGGAGGGCAACACAACCATCTTAGTCATCATCAATCACCTTACAAAAATGTTCCTTTTATCCCATGTCCCAGAGTCCCCACAGCTAAGGAGACAGCCTAGTTGTTTTTCACTCACGTCTTCAAACTCCATGGGCTACCATCTAGCCTCATCACTGACCTGGGCCCATAATTCATTTCTCATTTGTGGCAAGAACGTCAGTTGCTGAACACTGAGCTACACTCTCTCTCTGCCTACCATTCGTCAGAGTGATGAGCAGACCAAATGGGTTAAACCAAATCCTTGAACAATACCTTAGTTGTTTCATCAGAACAACTAGGTCTCATTCTTTCCTTTCACTGAATTTGCCTACACCTCTGACCAGGTCTCAACCCATCACACACACTTTTAACCCAACTATGGATTCCATCTGCAGTTCCATCAATCCTTACTGAAGGTGTCTCATGTCACTACAGCCACCAACTCAGGCCAGCATTTGTACCATTTCCAAAAGGAACTGAGCAAACCCCTCCCCTCAGTCAAAAGTGCCTACAATATTGTATGGATCAACACCGATAGGATGCCCCTTGTTTTGTTGCTGGCAATTTATAGTTATCACAGAACCTCACCTTCACAAACTAGATCAGTAGCTGGGTCCATTTAAAATTACCCTGCAAATGAACCCAATCATGGTCAAACTGCTCCTGCTCAGTTCCATGAGAGTGCATCTGGTCTTCCACATTTTGCTGTTAAAGCTATATATGGATAATCTCTTTCCTGGATGAGTGAAGACTCCACCTCTGCCAACTATCATCCAGGGGTATCAAGGATTTCTTGTATGATGGATCCTTGACTCTAAGCTAGTCTGCAGCAAACGGAGGTACCTTGTGAACCAGGAGGTTTAGAATCATAGAATCATAGAATCATAGAATATCAGGGTTGGAAGGGACCCCTGAAGGTCATCTAGTCCAACCCCCTGCTCGAAGCAGGACCAATTCCCAGTTAAATCATCCCAGCCAGGGCTTTGTCAAGCCTGACCTTAAAAACCTCTAAGGAAGGAGATTCTACCACCTCCCTAGGTAACGCATTCCAGTGTTTCACCACCCTCTTAGTGAAAAAGTTTTTCCTAACATCCAATCTAAACCTCCCCCACTGCAACTTGAGACCATTACTCCTCGTTCGGTCATCTGCTACCATTGAGAACAGTCTAGAGCCATCCTCTTTGGAACCCCCTTTCAGGTAGTTGAAAGCAGCTATCAAATCCCCCCTCATTCTTCTCTTCTGCAGGCTAAACAATCCCAGCTCCCTCAGCCTCTCCTCATAACTCATGTGTTCCAGACCCCTAATCATTTTTGTTGCCCTTCGCTGGACTCTCTCCAATTTATCCACATCCTTCCTGTAGTGTGGGGCCCAAAACTGGACACAGTACTCCAGATGAGGCCTCACCAATGTCGAATAGAGGGGAACGATCACGTCCCTCGATCTGCTGGCAATGCCCCTACTTATACATCCCAAAATGCCATTGGCCTTGTTGGCAACAAGGGCACACTGCTGACTCATATCCAGCTTCTCGTCCACTGTCACCCCTAGGTCCTTTTCCGCAGAACTGCTGCCTAGCCATTCGGTCCCTAGTCTGTAGCGGTGCATTGGATTCTTCCATCCTAAGTGCAGGACCCTGCACTTATCCTTATTGAACCTCATCAGATTTCTTTTGGCCCAATCCTCCAATTTGTCTAGGTCCCTCTGTATCCTATCCCTCCCCTCCAGCGTATCTACCACTCCTCCCAGTTTAGTATCATCCGCAAATTTGCTGAGAGGCAATCCACACCATCCTCCAGATCATTTATGAAGATATTGAACAAAACCGGCCCCAGGACCGACCCTTGGGGCACTCCACTTGACACCGGCTGCCAACTAGACATGGAGCCATTGATCACTACCCGTTGAGCCCGACAATCTAGCCAGCTTTCTACCCACCTTATAGTGCATTCCTCCAGCCCATACTTCCTTAACTTGCTGACAAGAATACTGTGGGAGACCGTGTCAAAAGCTTTGCTAAAGTCAAGAAACAATACATCCACTGCTTTCCCTTCATCCACAGAACCAGTAATCTCATCATAAAAGGCGATTAGATTAGTCAGGCATGACCTTCCCTTGGTGAATCCATGCTGGCTGTTGCTGATCACTTTCCTCTCATGCAAGTGCTTCAGGATTGATTCTTTGAGGACCTGCTCCATGATTTTTCTAGGGACTGAGGTGAGGCTGACTGGCCTGTAGTTCCCTGGATCCTCCTTCTTCCCTTTTTTAAAGATTGGCACTACATTAGCCTTTTTCCAGTCATCCGGGACTTCCGCCGTTCGCCACGAGTTTTCAAAGATAATGGCCAATGGCTCTGCAATCACAGCCGCCAATTCCTTCAGCACTCTCGGATGCAACTCGTCTGCCTCCATGGACTTCTGCACGTCCAGCTTTTCTAAATAGTCCCTAACCACCTCTATCTCCACAGAGGGCTGGCCATCTCTTCCCCATTTTGTGATGCCCAGCGCAGCAGTCTGGGAGCTGACCTTGTTAGTGAAAACAGAGGCAAAAAAAGCACTGAGTACATTAGCTTTTTCCACATCCTCTGTCACTAGGTTGCCTCCCTCATTCAGTAAGGGGCCCACACTTTCCTTGGCTTTCTTCTTGTTGCCAACATACCTGAAGAAACCCTTCTTGTTACTCTTGACATCTCTTGCTAGCTGCAGCTCCAGGTGCGATTTGGCCCTCCTGATATCATTCCTACATGCCCGAGCAATATTTTTATACTCTTCCCTGGTCATATGTCCAACCTTACACTTCTTGTAAGCTTCTTTTTTATGTTTAAGATCCGCTAGGATTTCACCATTAAGCCAAGCTGGTCGCCTGCCATATTTACTATTCTTTCGACTCATCGGGATGGTTTGTCCCTGTAACCTCAACAGGGATTCCTTGAAATACAGCCAGCTCTCCTGGACTCCTTTCCCCTTCAAGTTAGTCCCCCAGGGGATCCTGGCCATCCGTTCCCTGAGGGAGTTGAAGTCTGCTTTCCTGAAGTCCAGGGTCCGTATCCTGCTGCTTACCTTTCTTCCCTGCGTCAGGATCCTGAACTCAACCAACTGACCAGTTGTGAAAGCAGGCCAGTCACATCCACACACCTAATAAGATTAGGTATTTTCACCAAGTCTACCCTGCCAAGCCCAGACCTCAGGTGCCTGGAAGGCACCCTTTAGGAGAGGGTAAATGAAAGGAAATCATGCTGCCCATGTAGGATTTGTAATTGAATTAGTATAGTTTACCCCCTATTGGTCATTGCCCACCAGAAGCCACCCATGCAACTATACAAGAACTTAAAGAGTGCCAGTCAGTGTCTGCTCAATGCAATGGCTACCTGCCTTCTCACCTGCTAAGGGCTGTGTTGTGTTTTCAGAATAAATTTCATCTGAACTTGAATTTGTTGTGAATGTTATCTTGTTCCTCGACACCCTGCTATTCCACCACAAGAGGTATGGAGGTGATGTAGACACCATCCCAGACCATAGGTTGCAATAGTAGCTGCTGGGAGATGTAATGCAGGCCCACACACTCCTGGACATGGGTTTGGGGGTGAACAAGGTTGTCATGGAGCAGGAACTTTTGGTTGATGAGAGTTTTCTTGTACTGGTGCAATCTCTTGCCAGAGGGACGTTTGAGAGGACTGGAAGCCAAGGCAGCAGTGTGGACTTCAGGCTGCCAGTTGAAAGTCTCATAGCCACATTTAGTTAGATTTCGACAAGATCCATGTACAAAATTCTTCCCCAAAGAAGGTGTGCAGTACTTGGATGCGGAATGAACTGAACTGAAGCCAGCATTGCCATTCAGAGCACTTGAGCATCACAACCCCAGCTAGAACTGTCAAGCTTTTGGATGATACTGATGGGACTTCATTTTATAGCTCACGTGCTTTGGGAGTTGTTGATAATGACAGATAAGGCTGCAATCAAGAGAGACTCCTTGGTAACGGAAGTTAGAATCATGGGCAATTGCCTTTCCACACTGATGTTTACATTCAGCATCCTTCACCACCATTTTTGATGGATTGGGTTTCAGCCACCAGTAGTGACAGTAATTTCCTATTCCCTTCAGATCCGCATTAAGGGTGTCTTCCATTTCCTGGAGTGTTGCAGCCTGTATTGTTAATGCCAGGTCATCCGCACAATGAGCTTGCAGTATGTCATTTCAGACACATCACTTGTATACAAGTTAAAGGGATGGCGCTAGTACTGATCCCCATGGGAGGCCCATTGTGTGGATTCCACTTTTTGCTAACCTGACTTCTGAGATGGACCCAATGTCCTGTCTGAAAGAACTGACCTAATGAGTCTAAAGGTCTGGTTGTATTGAAGTGGGTTGGATAGTTTTAGCTGTAGGCCCTTGTGCCAGACCGTATCATAGGATGATGACAAGTTGATAAAAGCTGCGGCTGTTTTAAGCTTCTACTGGAAGCCAGCCTCAATATAAGTGTAGTCAGTGCAAGCACTTAGTCACAGTAGCTTTACCCTGTCCTGAAAAACTGCCTGTTCCAAGAGGACTGCAGTCTCCAGGATAGGGGTCAGCCTCATCTGGACCTCCCACTCTAGTAATTCGTAAATTGTACAGAGGAGAGAGATGCGGTGGTAGCTGTTGCGTCATTGGGCAACCTTCCAGGTTTTAAAATGGCAAACTTTTGAGAGTCTCCAAGCTGCTGGGAGTTTGCTAGAGATGCCTTCTGTGAATAGTGCTGTCATCCAGCTGCACCCTCTCAGCTGGAGATATTTAAGGAAGTCTGGAAGGATGCCATCAATGGCAGTTGATTTTCCTGCTTTGGAAGCAGAGAGGGCAGAGTCTATCATGACTCTGGTGAAGGATTGACAGTGACTTGGCAAAGGGGCACTTCATACACAAGATTCCTTAAGTACTGTTTTCACCTCTCTTTTCATTTCAATTTCTTAGGAGGAGGCTGGAAATGCTGTTAGCAGTGACTTCTGGTGTTTGTGTGTATGATGGTGCCACTCCACCTAGATGCCACAGAACGGCTCATGCCTTACAGCCTATGTGACGTCTCTAGCCTCCACTGTCTCCATCTATTGTCATCTTGTAAAGTCCAATGATTCCAGGAGAGCAGTGGCTAAGATTAGGTCACCTGTAGCTTCCTAAGGAGCGTTTTGCTCTCTGGGCTCCAGCATGGCATAATGAAGTTCCTATAAATCATGGGAGATATTGTTCTTTGCAACTTTAATAATAAGCTTTGTGAAGCTGTCAGTGTTTTGGGGCTTTTGTAGTATGCTGTTCATAGTTTGGTTTGGTTTTTTAACAGCATCAGAGAAACCCAGCCAATCCACCCATCTCAGGTTCCAGCATAGAACCTGTATGCTGATAATAACCGGAAGTTTGAGGCCAATGTGTACCACCACTGGGTTGTGCAGGAAGAGGGTCCAGGATAGTTTGAGATGCAATGAGTGGTGATATATGGTTTTGTCTCTGCAGACTCCAACAGAAGTCAGGTATGTATTCTTTCTTCCATTGGGCTGAGCAGAAGGTATCCTTATGTTTTGCAGTGAACATCAAGTACTGATCCTTTGCTGACACCCACTCAGTGAGCTGTTCACCTGCAACATTGTTTGTTGACGAGCCCCATACTGTATGGTGGCTGTTAAAATTGCCAGATGAGTGTTGTGATTTTGGTAGGGCTGGTACAGCCACTGCTGATTGGTTGGCTCATACACATATGCTATCAGCTCACCAACTTGGATACCAATCACAAAATCATCATCCATTGCTGACAGTGCTTTGGCTATGTCTTTTGGCCTGGTGTAAGTGATCATTCCATGTTTTGGTTAGAGAGAAGATGAATCCTGGCATATTGATGCATGCTGAGTCTTCTTCTGAAAGGTGGTTTCTTGCAGCACCAGGATATGATGATGTTGCCCATCAGCAGCCTTATGATGATATCAGCTTCAAATGAGGAAGGCCCTCAACATTAAGTTGTCATAGACAAATCAACGGTCCTATTAGTCAAAGCTTAGTGTGGCTTTGAAAAGAGCCTTTCTTGGAAAAGTTACTATTTTGACCTGGATGTTGATGAATGATCTTCAGTCTCCAAAGCAGTTGCATTAGTTCATATACAAGATTAGAGCGTACTTAACAGGGAAAGCCATGTGAACGTTGCCACCATCCCAGACAGTATTAAGGAGACCTAATGAAAATAAACTTGCTTAATATGATAGTGTGATGCTCGGTACCTCAGGGGAACACCCTGCACCCCAGTGTTCATCCTTATAATATGATTGTGTGGTATCCAATGCAAAGTTTGTCATGTTGGGTGTCTTCGGAAGGTTCATGATGCACTGAGCATTGTTGTTATAGTAATGTTATAGGTTGTAATTTCATATATATTGTTATGAGGCTGAAAATGTGTCCTCATGGCTTAAAACAAGCCCAGCCAAAAACTCGCCAGGAGCAGAGGCCCAGGCAAAACTCTCCAGGAGGAGAGTGGCAGTTCACACTTCCTCAGGGCATGTATGGGACAAACCCAGCCCAGCCTTACAGGAACAAAGGACACTGGCCTAGGCAGCAACAAAGGATCTTTGGACTCTCGAGTGAGTCAGCCCCCTTCCCTTGGTCAGTTTGGTACTACAATGAGGTAATGCTCACTAGACTCTGAAGGCAAAGCCAAGAGGGAAGAAAGGACATGATAAAAGGGAGAGAAGTTTGCCATGCTCTCTCTCTCTTCCACCTACATCTACAGATACCACCACCGAGTGACTGAAGCGCTGATCAAAGGGGAGAGCCTGGTTGAAAGGTAACCAGCCAGCCTGTGGTGACAAGTATCTAAGTTTTTAAGGGCACTGAAAGTGTTAAGATCAGCTTAGAATGTGTTTTGCTTATATTTCATTTGACCAAATCTGACTTGTGCTTTAAAACTATCTTTTGTAGTTAATCAATTTGTTTGTTTATTCTACCTGAAGCAGTGCATTTGGTTTGAAGTGTGTCAGAGATTCCCCTTGGGATAACAAGCCTGGCACATATCAATTTCTTTGTTAAATTGATGAGCTTATCTAAACTTGCAGCATACAGTGGACATAACTGGACAATGCAAGACGAAGATTCCTAGGGTTGTGTCTGGGACTGGAGATATTGGCTAGTGTCATAATCCGAGCAGCAGCTGGCCAAAAGTGCTCACTCATGTAGCTGGGAGCAGCTTACATGCTAGAGGCTGTGTGTGATCAGCACGGGAGCGGGCGTTCTCACAGCAGAGCTGGGTAAGGCTGGCTCCCAGAGTCAAGGACTGGCATGACCTAGCAGATCACCAGTTCAGATAACACCAGGGGAACAACACAGACAGGTGAGGCTTCTTGCTTATTTATTTCTTCTTCTTGAGTGTAGGGCTTGATTTTTATTAATTACTTAAAACTAAATCTCAGTTTGTGGCCTGCAATATGCAGCTCCAGATCACTTTGCAGTTTGGTTTGGTCTTCATTTTTGTTTACTACACACTCCAGTTTTGGAGCAGTCTACAAATTTTATCACAGTTGAATTTACATCCAATAAGACATGATTCAATCACACAATATGTAGGGATATTTGTTAGGTTTTTATTGGTTGTTTCAATTGGCAGATTAAAATTATGAAGGTAAATTCTATGAAAGCCCAGATCTGGGCTTGAACTACCAGGAAACATCTCTGCATGAAATTGGACAGACACAGTATTTCACCTAGGAGCTCCACTCACAGCAATGTAAGAACTATTGCCTTAGGGACTGAGCTAAAGCTCACTTAAGTTAGTGGAAAGACTCCCATTGACTTCAATGAATTTTGGCTTAATGAGACCTTTAAAATATTTTCCCTAACTTGATACAAATATTAATCTAAAATCCATAAGTATCCCTTTGTGTTAATATTACGTTTTTTAAAATTTGTCACAGCTTGGGTCATCTCAGCATAGTAGTATTTAACCTTACTATATGCAGGACTAAGCATCTGTTACCACAGTAGCAGGAGATTACTGCAGGTTGGGGGCGGACGGGGAGGGGGGGGGGGAAGAAAAACCACTATATCTGCAGAAAAAGGGAAAACACACAGATCAGAGAATAAGAGATATAAGCCTAGAATGAGGAGGGGAGTATATTTCTTAATTTAAGAGTTAAACAAACTGATAATCTATTTGTGCTAGTTCCCCATCCCCTCCAAATATGAGAAATAGTTGATCCTTCTCAGTCGTGCTGCTGTAATGACATAACTGACTACTCATTGTTTGTAACCATACATAGGCAGCTAGTTGCTCGGGGCACTGTTGCAAGTACAGATGTAATTTGATTCCTTTTTGCTTAATTTGCACCTGATGTTTTGGAGGCAGAGCAGTAAAGTGTAATTAAATATGTAACATGACAGAGGCTGAGCTCAGAAAAGTAAAATGTAAATGTGTAGGAGTTTTCCGAGTCCTTCCACTTATGTATAAAAGCTTCACACTGCTGCTTGAGTACTGAATTGGTGAGGGGCAGTGGACAGGATGCAGGAGTGAGTCTGAAGACTTGGCTTCTGTAGTGACTAGGAGATGGTAAATACAGGCACACATATAGGTACAACATCTTTTCTCCTTTATGCTGCTTCTCTGGTTGAGGGTCCTGGTGGCCACATGGAGAGTTAGGAGAACCAGGCCTCCCTTTCCTCCACAACAGGTTCCAGCTCCTCCTGGGATATTACTCAGTATTCCCAGGCCAGGTGGGAGATATAATCCCTCCAGCGTGTCCTGGGTCGGCCTCGGGGCCTCCGCCCAGTGGGATGTTCCTGGTAAATGTGACCGGAGTCCCAGGGAGCCTCACTGAGGTCACTCAATTAGGGTGAACTGCAAAGAATGGGGCAGACAATCCCCAAAGCTGGTGGATATTCCAATACTTAGATTTACCAAACCAGCACAAAACAGCTTCTAATAACACTTTATTGGTTACCCAGAAGCCAACAACACAGTTCCCTTAAAGTAACCCAGCCTTAGGCCTCCACCCTGGCATCCAAGTCAAATACGATGAGGATTACTGAAAATCTTATTCATCATATTAAAAAGTTCTACCAATCCCAAAAGATCAGACACATTACCTCCAAGGTTAATGAATATTTCAGATCTTACCCAAATACATGCTTACAGCCATTTCTTATTAACTAAAATTTATTTAAAAAGAGAGAGTATATTGGTTAAAAGATCAGCATACATACAGACATGAGTACAGTTCTGAGATCAGAGTCATAGTAGAGATGGTGATCTTTGTAGTTGCAAAGAGTTCTTTCAGAATCAGCCCATAGGTTATAGTCCAATGTTCATATTTAGGGCAATCCAGGTAGGACTGGAGATCTCAGACTTATGACTTAAGATTTCCCTGCATGAAGCATCAAGCAGATCTAAGATAAAAAGGATCAGAACCCAAGGGGTTTTTATACAGTTCCAGGCCTTCTCTGGACAGGTTGGAGTCCTCAGGCAAACAGTAGGCAGTCACGGAGACTTTGAAGTAGACTTATTTCCTAAGCATCCTCGGTAATTAGCTACATGGATTAACATAGGGCAATTGCCTGTTTTCCACTATTGGCAGGTGATTTGCTATACACTTCAAAGAGAGATGAACAGTGTGATATCACTCTGTTTACAGTTCATTTAAATGTTAATATTTCCTTTTGATCTCTGAATTAACAGAATACAGCATAGACAGGGGCTGCTCGATTACATTGTTAACCTCTAACAATATATATGTAAACACACAAAACCACAAACATTATCTACCAGTACTTCCCTAAAGTTTGAATCTGGGTCAATTAGCCTGCAAGCTGCTTAACCCTTTTGGCCATGCGTCACACTTTGTATAAGATTCGTTGCAATGATATTACAGTAGTAGCAACAATGATTTGCATGATTATACTCTAATCAGATAACGTCACAGGTTCCAGCTCCTCCTTGGATACTCCTCAGTGTTCCCATGCCAGCTAGGAGATCTAATTCTTCCAGTGTGTTCTGTGTTGGCCTCAGGGCCTCCACCCAGTGGGACATTCCTGGTAGAGTTCCAAAGGAAGCCGACGGGGGCATCCTTATCAGGTGCCCAAACCACCTCAGCTGGCTCCTTTTGATCCAGAGGAGTAGTGGTTCTACTCCAAGGCTCTCCCAAATAGCAGAGCTCCTCACCCTGTCTTGGAGAGTAAGCCCAGCCACCCTGCAGAGAAACCTCATTTCCGCCGCTTGTACCAGCACAATCTCATCCTTTTGGTCATTACCCAAAGTTCATGACCATAGGCGAGGATGGGGATATAGATCGACCTGTAAACCGAGACCTTTGTCCAAGAATTCAGCTCCTGCTTCACCACCATGGATTGGTACAGCGCCTGCATCACTGCCAGCACCACACCAATCTGCCGGTCGATCTCCCGCTCCCGCTTGCCATCACTCATGAACAAGACCCCTAGATACTTGAACTCTTCCACTAAGGGCAGTTTCTCTCCCCTCACGTGGGGAGAACAGTCCACTTTCTTCCAGGAGAAACATCCAATTTGGTAAAATCTTAATACTCCAATTAGCAGAGCTGCAGAAACTAACAGCTCATGCAACAGACGATCAGCAGTGCTCAAGTTACAAGAATACCAAGGATGTAGAAAGGTTTCAGAGTAACAGCCGTGTTAGTCTGTATTCGCAAAAAGAAAAGGAGGACTTGTGGCACCTTAGAGACTAACCAATTTATTTGAGCATAAGCTTTCGTGAGCTACAGCTCACTTCATCAGTTGCATATTGTGGAAAGTGTAGAAGATCTTTTTATACACACAAAGCATGAAAAAATACCTCCCCCCATCCCACTCTCCTGCTGGTAATAGCTTATCTAAAGTGATCACTCTCCTTACAATGTGTATGATAATCAAGGTGGGCCATTTCCAGCACAAATCCAGGGTTTAACAAGAATGTCTGGGGGGGGAGGTATGAAAAAACAAGGGGAAATAGGTTACCTTGCATAATGACTTAGCCACTCCCAGTCTCTATTCAAGCCTTAGTTAATTGTATCCAATTTGCAAATGAATTCCAATTCAACAGTCTCTTGCTGGAGTCTGGTTTTGAAGTTTTTTTGTTGTAATATCGCAACTTTCATGTCTGTAATCAGCCACACTATTGGAGGCTCGTTCACCTGCACATCCACCAATGTGATATATGCCATCATGTGCCAGCAATGCCCCTCTGCCATGTTCATTGGTCAAATTGGACAGTCTCTATGTAAAAGAATAAATGGACACAAATCAGATGTCAAGAATCATAACATTCATAAAGCAGTCGGAGAACACTTCAATCTCTCTGTTCATGCGATTACAGACATGAAAGTTGCGATATTACAACAAAAAAACTTCAAAACCAGACTCCAGCGAGAGACTGTTGAATTGGAATTCATTTGCAAATTGGATACAATTAACTAAGGCTTGAATAGAGACTGGGAGTGGCTAAGTCATTATGCAAGGTAACCTATTTCCCCTTGTTTTTTCCTACCCCCCCCCCCCCCAGACGTTCTTGTTAAACCCTGTATTTGTGCTGGAAATGGCCCACCTTGATTATCATACACATTGTAAGGAGAGTGATCACTTTAAATAAGCTATTACCAACAGGAGAGTAGGTTTGTGGGGGGGGGGGGGGGGGAGGGAGAAAACCTGGATTTGTGCTGGAAATGGCCCAACTTGATCATCATACACATTGTAAGGAGAGTGTTCACTTTAGATAAGCTATTACCAGCAGGAGAGTGGGATGGGGGAGGTATTTTTTCATGCTTTGTGTGTATAAAAAGATCTTCTACACTTTCCACAGTATGCATCCGATGAAGTGACCTGTAGTTCACGAAAGCTTATGCTCAAATAAATTGGTTAGTCTCTAAGGTGCCACAAGTACTCCTTTTCTTTTTGGAAATATGAGTGGAGAACATGTTGTGTAATGCAGGGAATATTACTAAACCTTGAAATCATTCTTGTATATCTTCTCTGAACTTTCTCCAATTTATCAACATCATTTTTGAATGGACGACAGTAGAACTGGACACAGTATTCCAGCAGCGGTCAGACAAGTGCCAAGTACAGAAGTGTAAAGGTTATTTTACCTCTGCTCAGGATTCCCCTGTTTATGCATCCAAGGATTACATCAGCCCTTTTGGCCACAGCGTTGCACCTGGGCATTCCTCTTCAGATGATTTTCCACCAGAACCTCCAGATCTTTTTTTAAGAGTCACTGCTTCCCAGGCTAGGGTCCCCCATCCTTTAAGTATAGCCTACATTCTTTATTTTCCTAGATGTATGCATTTATATTGAGCACTATTGAAATATGTATTGTTTGCTTGCATCCAGTTTACTGAGTGATCCAGATCACTCTGTAGCAGTAACATGAAGTAGTGAGGCAAAGAGAGATTAAGTGATTTGCCAAAGGTCACAAAGGAAGTCTGAGGCAAAGCCAGGAACTGAGTCCCAGTAGCATGCCACTTGGCCATCCTTTTTTACAGACAGGAATTTACTCCTTTTCCTTCTCTTCACCAAGGGCTTGATCTCACAGACTGCTGAAAGAAATGCAGAAAGCCAACAAGTATATGCCAAGTGCCCAGTGTTTGTACAGAGCCTCCTGTCTTCTGCAGAGTGTGCAGAGATGTGCACAAGAACTATAGTCAACTACTCAGAGAGAATATTGGACGTGAAAGTGCAGAGACAAGGCATGGTCAAGGCATGAGTGCTTATATTCAAGGCTGTCAATGCAAATAACATGTATAACAGCCACTTTTAGGATTTTCCAACTCTGCAGCTCCAATTGGCCAGCAACCATGGCCAGTGGGAGCTGCGGGGGCGGCGCCTGCGGGCAGAGGCAGCATGCAGAGCCACCTAGCCACGCCTCCACCTAGGAGTAGAGGAGACACCTCCTACCACACCCCAACCCCCAGGCCCCTCCTGCACCCAAACTCCCTCCCTCTTAGTTAATCTGAATTTTTGTCTTACCAGCACCGCCCATTCCCCCAACATGCTGGATAACAAAGCTTTTACTGTATTTGAATAGCAATTGTATCAGTATTAAGGAGATACTTTTCATATTAACCATATTTTCCCAACCTCCAACAGTCTCAGAGCATAGTTAAATAGCACAAGGCTAGACATAATGGCTGCTTGTTTGGCTCAGCTGAAGTTTATGAAAATGAACATTGACAGGTCTATGAAAGTTGGAACCACCACAAAGACATAATAGGCAGCAATTGTTTTTAAAAAGCCAAAGTATATTTTACAGGATGTGGAAGGTTTGTGTGTGCCACTTACATTTTTAAGTTTAGAAATTTGTGATTCCAATCACACAAGTCCCTTCTCCCTGAATTTCAGAAAGGTGGAGGGAGAGGGCTCTCCAGATTTGGGGATCTGGAGCTCTATGATTTCAGGGTCAGATCCAAAACTCAAAGGAGCCTCTTTTTCAAGCCCAAAAAGGTGGAAAAGAGCCAGAAAGTCACTTTTGTGATATTTCAACCTTCTACATCTCCCTCATGAGGCCTTTATGCCCCTCACTGTGTCCTCTTTGGGCCACGCGGAGAACAGGGAGTGGCCATTTTAACTGAAGGCAGCTTGGCTGCAGTCATACTAAAAAATGATGACAAACAGCAGCCATCTTTATTAGGTGAAGCCTTACTTCTCCCACCCTCTCTTAACTACTCATTCTCTATTTCTTCTCCCTGACACAACTCTCCTCACCTCCCATTTTTTCCCTTCCCTCCCTTTATCTGAGTACCAAGATGGCCATGGGATTACTTCTCAGAGCACTTATCAGTTGGGCAATGTGTTTCTCTTAGGAGTAAGCAGGTGTCCAGGGCCACTGCTAACAGCAGCAGAACTGGCCAGGCCTGACTCTGCTGTGCTGTCATGCTCATGTCATGGTTCTTGCCACATACTGTTCTACACCACAAATTCAAAACCCAGTCTTGTAGACTCAGTCTCTTGAGTAGCTCTCATGTAACTGGACTCATTGACTTTCAGTGGGGGCTATTCTTGTAACTAAGAGCTACCTGCGTGAGTAAAGTTTGCTGGGTCAGAGCTAGAGCTGATGAGCGCGGTGCGAGAGGTTGAAGATTATTTTTATGTTGAAAAAAAATACAAAACACTGCTATGTCAGAATAAAAATGTTTTCAGAAACATCGGTTTTAGTGAAATTTTCATCAAAAAGGCTTCTCATGTCCAGTATAGTATTGTGGTCAAAATGAGAGTGAAACCCCGACCACTGGACTATACTGTCTCTCTTTCTCTCTCTCTCATATTGCAGATTTCCAGAGGTCTAATTTTTGTTCCAATGCAGAATAAAAAATTCTGAAACCTTGAAAAGTTTTACGAAACTGAATTGTTGTTTCCAGCCAGCCCTACTTTGAGCCTTGCTTAGCAGTCTAGATCTGTTCATTACTCCCCTAAATATTCTTGACAGAAAGGCCGGAAGTTTAACACTATCTTCAGCATTTCCCCCTTCCTCCCATCTTTGCCCTGACTACTTGCCTCTAAGACCTCTGGCTGCTGACAGTGAAAGCCTGATTTGCTCCCCCCTGCATGTGCTGTCATATTGAGAAAAACAGTGGGTCAGTGGAGCTGGCTGTAGCCAATACAAAAAGGACCTGGTGGCAGGCGGTACTAATATCTAAAAAGAACGGAGATAGTCATATCTAGATGTCATTTAAAAACTAGTGTGAAAAACCAGGACCATTGACTAGTGTGCTTATAGCAAAACTCACCCTGCAAATCTTTCCAAGTGACTGAGACACTGCACCATGAACATTATCGAAAAAAAGAGGAAGGGTGAGAGCAAAAAAAGAAAAAGTTTTATTCCCTTTTTATGCTTTCACATCAGACAGCACCAATTCCCTAGCTGCTTGGAGCAAAATCTCAGACGTGGCTTTTTCATAGCTTTCTGATAGTCTCTCAATGGGAAACTTACAGTAAAGTCAGCTTCCAGCACCTGCACTGTCAATCAAACTAAAGAGAAAGACCCTTCATTTTCCTCTTTGTTTCTCTTTAGCTTAATTACTCATCAGACATTCCCACAAGGGGATAAGAGGAGCACAGGCTTCTATTAATGGCAATTCACAGTACTCAGCTCTTTGACGTGAAAGTCAAGAACAACTCTTGGGAAAAAAAATCAAGGACAAAGAATTCAGATCAGGCAAATATCTTTGAAACTGGGGCTAATAAAGACACTGAAAAAACTCTGACATCAAGTGGTTTTTATTTTTTAAAAGAACATTTTAAAAGATAGTTCACTTAAAATATGACAGCACGTTCAGCTTTTCAAAACACAGTCCTCCATGAAAAATGACATTGGAATGTTCAAGGGATTGAGAGTATTTTTGTCACTGAATTAGGGACATTATCTGTCTTAAGAATTGTGGAGAGCAGTATTTTGGCTATACTTGTATCTATCTTCTGCGTTTTTAATGCATCCTAGATGGTAATATCTAGTCACATCATAGTAACCATGGTAAAAACTCCCAAAATTACTAATATTATTGTTAACAGATTTAACGGAGACACATCAAGGACTGAATTAACAGAGACAGAACTGCCTGATTGCTGATAAAGATATGCCTTCTGACACTGGGGTATTGGTGAGGCAGTGAGGGGAAGGCTTGTAATCCTGCTGTTCCTATATTAAGAATAAGTGAAGGACTCCACTCCCCCAGAGCTGTCAATCCAGCACTAAAATAATAATAAACCCCACCAAAGCAGGCTCCTCCATAGGCTTTAACTTTACCATCTTTGTATAGATTAAAAGGCACAAGACTTGAAATGTGTTTGCTAGCCTGTGTTAACTCATATGCTGGAAAATATGAGTGATACCTTATTCTGCAAATAGTCCTATTGAAGTCAGTGATGTTACTCCCTATGAGTAAGGGTGTCAGAATCTGGCCCACTGAATTGAGAGGAAGTTTTGCTATTGAGTCACTGGTAGCAGGATCAAGCCCCTAAGTGCTTATGCCCTCCTCTGAAATAGTAAACCTCTTATGATCTGATAATGTCTATTAGCAGTCATCTGTGAGGTCACAGACAGAGGATAAAGGCTTCAGGTGAAGGATAAGTAAAAAGAGCACATGAATTCAGAAACACATCCTGTTTTTATGCAGATCTCCCTAGCAATAGAAAAAGCAAAAAGAGAAACACAAATAAATCAAACCAGATGACAGGCTGTATAAGCAGAATGGGTCTGGAAATAGAATGCTTTTCAAAAGGTTTCCATGAGGCATCAAAAGATCTTTAGACACAGATCAAGCAACATTGCCAGTATTTCTCCTTGTCAGACATTTTACTTATTCTGCAGACTGTAGATAGAAACACTGGCAGGAATTATAGATTTGACTGTCATTTTTGTTCTGAAATTGGGTTCATATGTATTTCAGAAAATTGTGTGTCACTTAATTTGTGGCAGTGTCTGATTTAAAGATGCATCATCAGCACTATCTCAAAGCAGCACAAGACAGCAATCAATCTGCCTCTTCAGTTTCAATAAAAGGATTTTTATTACATCTGCCCTGCCCATCTTATGCCTTCCTACAATGTTTACTAATGCATATCCTTATGCTTACACAGTTCCAAAAATAGCAGATCATGTAGCCAATATTTTAATAAATATTATTCTGATGAAGCTCACTTAAGGAATATTTCTAGAAATGGACATTTTGTGATTTTTGGCATTAAAAAGTCTTTTTTCTAAGATCAGCTGCCTGGATAGTAGTCCACTGGTTAGGATACACAGTAAAAATATAAAAATAAGGGAAGAGCTCTAAAATTGATGCTAGTTTTGGGAAAATAAATATTTGCAGACAAAATGAGGGAACAAAACAGATATTTGTATCCAGGTGGTACTTCATACAAGGTTATTCAGAAAACAAACATTCATATTCCTTGTGCACAAACTGCAAATACAAATATTAGTCTGTGTCTCCCCAAGACACCTCTCTTTCCTGGGCCAACTGTACCTCTGCTACTGGGCCACTTTTTTCCTCCCAGAGACTTCTGGCACCTCCTCTGGTCTTTGGATATAGGTATTTGGCCACCATATTTATTTTCTTCCCAAAAGATCACAAGGAAAAGTGTGGAGGATGAAATGTTGTACTCCCTGTTTTGGAGGCCAAGGGAAAGAGGCCTACCTAAAGGATATTTGGTCCCCAGTACTTGGAAGTCAGCAGCCTGATGCCACTAGAGATATTTCCTTCACTAGCCTGGAAACAGTGGACAGGGAATTCCTAGATCTCCTCTTCCACCAGTCTCCAGAGAAGTGAAGCAACAGCTAGCCTTCCCTCTCCACTCCCCATGGAGAATCCACCCAGCAGAAGGATGCTGCACTGAGAGATTCTTTCTTCCTTGTGTAAAGGTTAGTGTTGAAGGTTAAGCTTTAGGATGGAAGGATGTTTTATATCCTCACCATCACCAAATAGATATTAGGTCTGCAGTTGCTCACCCAGGCCAGCATGGAGGTCGTATGTGCAGGAGTGGACTACACTGTATGTGCAAATAGCTGAAGGATCTGCTGCTACACGTTTTTCCACCCCTCCTCACAGGGAAGTGATAAGCTGAGAGGATTGCTACAGCCTCAGGACTGCAATAGCATCTACAACACAAAACCGCAGCCATACACAGCACTGGGGAGAGAGGTGTTCTTCCAGATAGAAGGAGATGGCCCAAATAACAAGCTACGCACTGGGTATGTATTGGATTGAAGGATCTGAGCCTAAGCATCCTCTTGTTAATAATTCTTTAAACCCATTTCTTACGAAAATTTGCCACCAGTCATTTCTCTGCCCAAATTTGCACTGGAACTGTTGCCCAGGTTCTTATAGGCTTTGTAAGTGACGTGTTCATTTATAAAACCCCATGAATAAGTAACAATAAAAGCACAATATAGAGAAAAATGTAAGATGCACAGAATCCAAACTTTGCCAAAGGTCAAGGGGGTGTTTGGCCCATTCTGTCAGGGGACAAATCAGAACTTCAGAGCAAGACTTCAAGTTCAGATATAAACTTTCCCAAAGTTTAGTCTGCAAATACAGTTTTGGCGTAGTCCCATGCATGGATAATTCATTGCAGTTTACTAAGTAAAAAGAAGAACACATTTAATTTGTATAACTGTTTCAGGACTTCATGCACACGCAACTGAATGGAGATTTGTTGATCTCGCCTCTCACATTGTATACCATTTTGTGACATGCGGAAACATGCTGCCTCCCAGGGAAGTGAGTAATGAGGCCAGGAGGTATCTCCAGTGACAAAAAGCCAGCTTGAGATCATTTCACAAAAAAGTACCACATTACAAATTAACGCAGCAATGAAGATTTTATGTAGGAAGTTACCCCTTGTTTTCAGATTATGGGACAAGGTAAAAATGAAGCTCTGATCACTTTTCACTATGCCTTTCTAAATTTTCAATACCTCAGACTCCCTTTCCTTACTCATCCAGGCTAAGTAATCCTCATATTTCCAATCTCTCCATAGTTAATTCTCATCATATGCCTATGTCTGCCTATGTCATTATTTTGGTACCATTTTCATTCCCAACTACATACCACATAATGCTAACTTCATTTATTATGCTCTCGTATATTATGCTTGCTGACAAACCAGCTAGGAAGTCCATTCAAAATCATTTGAGGAATGAATATTTCTTTTTGGGCTCCTGGGATGAACTGGTTGTAGAAAATGCTGGTGCTTCTCAGATAACCTGGACTACTGATTTATAAATTTTAACACCAAAAATGACTATTGTGCTCATCTAGTCTGGCCTCCTACATAACAGACTATAGAATTTCACTCAGTGATTCTTGCATCCGACCAGCAGTTATGAGCTGAACTGGAGCATTTCTTTTAAGAAGATATGTTTTTCTAACCATTGATAGCAAAGGAATGAAGAAAAATCAAGCAGGTCATGATGAGTCTGGAGTGAGTTACTGACTCAGATGGCCTTGGGCAAGTCACTCTGTCTCCTTTTAAGTTCAGTCAGTTGAGCCAGAGGACTGGGTACAAAGTAGATCCTCACTGCATCATAAAATGCAAATAAAGGTAATCGAGAATTTAAAACAAAACATGTTGGCATATTTTCCAAGGAATTGGGGATTAATACAACTGTTCACTCTACCTGCTTCCAGATCCTGTGAGAATGAATAGAGGAAATCCCCTCAGAAAAAAAAAAAATCTCACATGTTCTTATCAAGGGGAAACAAACAAAGTCACAAGAGATGCTATTATTAGCGCTTGCTTTCCTTCTCAGAGAAAACTTTCATTTCTATTTAGTAACATCATGTTATTCGGAATGCCTTCTAAGTAGTACATAAACTGTAACAATTCAACAATTGGCCCCAAGTGATTAGTCATGTTCTTTGTTTTAGAAAACAAATGCCAAGTTTAGTAGAAATGTTTCATATTCACAAGGAGAATGACAAAGATTTCAGCACAGGCGTTAATCTCGGGTTTTCAAACTTAAAGTATGATCCCACAAGATTTTTCTGCAAGAAAAGCTTTGAATGGATACACGGAGATTGTTGTGAATTAGAAAGGATTCCCCAACTGAATCTGACATTTGAGAATTTTAATTAAAAAAAAAAATCTCTGAATTTGGAGGAACAGCCATATTTTCTGTGTGGAGTCCACTGAAGATTAATAAATGTTATATTTTAAAATGATTTAAAGCCAGTTCTTTTCACATTTCCTATAAAAATTGGAGTCTAGATTCTAATCGAGGAGGAGGAAGCCATTAAACACTTCACTGTAATTTTCCAAGTGAAGGCACAGGAAACCTCCTTTGTTATTGAATTATTAAAGTTATATACACCTGCATTTAACAGCTTCACAAACAAGAATTTCAGCTCTGTTCTAAAATGGAATCTCAGG
The DNA here is from genome assembly GCF_965140235.1 of Caretta caretta. NCBI lineage: Eukaryota > Metazoa > Chordata > Testudines > Cheloniidae > Caretta > Caretta caretta. The sequence goes on along the minus strand of NC_134211.1, from coordinate 34,815,418 downwards.
CAAAAAAGATTAGGAGAAAAAAAATCAATATGTAGCTGTATGCTTATTCAAGAGTTTTGCTGTAGGGTTACAGACCTTGAAAGGACAGCTTACAGACTGTGATTGGAATATTAGCCCTAGTTATTTTTTTTCTGCTCCATTTTGTCAGTGAAATTTGGCCCATTCTTGGACTATTTGCTCAGACACAGCTTCTACTGACTTTCTGGGAATTTTGCCTGAGCAAAAGTACCAAAGCAGGCATATTGTATGAATATTCAATTGTATAGCTGTGCATTAAATGATGCAAGGGCGTCTGTCTCACATTACCCAGCAGGGAATAGTGCTGCTGTCTCACAAATGTTAACGTGATGGAATTTTAGTTGCTTACTTTTTCCTTTATATGAAAAAAAGATGGGAAGTTTCATACAACAAAAGCTACTTTAGATGATCTTTTAGGCTGCAAAGTGAAGCACTCTGAAGTCAGGAAATGACAAAGTTAAGACTTCTTGTACAACCTTAACCCTGACTCATTGTGAGTATGCATCAAGATTCAGCCTTTCATTGTATGAGAACACACTGATTTTTCCCTACAGGTTCCCCACCTCATTCAGTTCACACACTGGACAAAGAGAGAGGCAAAGTTATGTAATGCATTGTCCAAGGGTTCACTTAATTTCTCTGTGCCTCAGTTCTGCATCTGTAAAACGAGGGTGATAATGCTCCTCAGTCTTAAATGTGTGTTGTACAGCTAAATTACTAGTGCTTGTGAGGCACTCAGATACTGTGCTGAGTGCCAGAAAGACAGCTATAAAGAAAACAATTCCTTATTCATGCGGGGCTTGGATGGCGTGTGGTAAGTAAGACATGGGGCTACATACTAAATTATGTGAAAAAAATTATTTAACAGTTGCCTCATTCAGTGAGCACTGACCATCTTCTGCACCAAATGAGGCAAGGGCCCTGCAGAAGAAAATAGCATGTGATGACACAATTAAAGGCTGTATTGAAATGCACATTATAAGGGGGCTGAGTTGAGGTTACCTGTGCAACTTAACTGTGTCATTCCTGATTTTTGAATGCTTTACTTTGTAACTTTCGTATTCTTTCAATTTAGATCTTTTGCTTGGAAAATGTATTATAAATATTATAATATTATATAAATATAAATATAAGATAGAGAGAGAGAGACACACACACACACACAAGCACACACACAGCCAGATTCTGGCTGTCCCTGAGAGGATGTGCAAGGTGGGTAGAGAAGACAAGTGGCCTTTTCCATATTTTGTCCCTGCACAAGGGCCAGCCAACACTGGGCTGAGCTGCACAATTTCTACTCTAGGTTAGTGTCACTTGCCATAAGCTTTCCAAAAGGGAGAGCTGGCTCTGTCACACTCCACACCAGCTAATGGAGATGAACTGAGGTAGGAGAAAGTACATGCTGCAACTCTCACTCCAGCCCATGCTCCCTCACTGCTAACCAGAATTCATTCATGGACTCCCACTGCTACCTAACAACAACTTCTCCCTCCACTGCTCTCCTCCTGTGGGCTCTGATTTAAATCCACAGTCTTCATTAAAAGAACAAGACAAACAAATTATAATGTCCAGTACAGTCAATGGAAAACACATTATTCTGCACATCTTTGCCCTTTCAGATGCTGTTCATTTGGATTCACTGATGATTATGCTTACCTCTGAATATTGAAGCTGTAATGAAGAGGCTGTAAATGGCCAACAAATGAAATTACAGAACATGAGGAAAGGTCAGGGTAGTACAGGATACTATTACCCTCCATGTAATGGAGGGCTATTAGCATTCAGGTGCCTCATTTGTGAGAAAACTTGTAAGAAGGATGAATGGTCCAATATAAATTCAGTAAGGGGAAGTAGTGAAACAATTTTAGCACTCAATCCTGCAAGTTGCCCTGAAGTCAGTAGGGCTCTGTATGGTCCATCTACAAGATCCATTTGCCCTTTGGATGTAACCTTATCCAGCAACAGTAAGACAGGTACAATCTGGGTTGATAAGTTATATTTCCTTTATTATTGAAGGAAGGTGCATTTTATTACATTGCCACATAGAGATAATTCAATACTTTACTTGATTTCCATGTGTCAGCCAAGTTTTACAAATAAAGCATTCTTTCAGAAAACGAATGGTTAATTGTGTGATACATAGAGAGCTATAGAATGTAGCTGAGTAACTAGAGGTTCATTTATTATCCTACATGGATAGACACAAGGGCTATGTGAGTCCATGTGAGTTGCTGTTCTGAGAAGAGTAAGACACAATGGCTTGTTGCAACTAAGGTTCTAGCTTGCACCTGGGTTTACTTTCTCCAGACAAATTAAACAATGTGTAGAAAAGGAATGCAAGAGTACTAGGCAGAATTATGATGGTTTAATATTAATTAATTTTGACCACCACAAAACATGCTAGACATCTCCCTGCCCAGAAAAACATAAAATCTAGATTCAGCATGATACAAGTGAGTCTCAAAAAGAGACGGTGAGGGCAGGTGGAAGGGAGGAGAAGGCTTCTCTGCCCCATTAATCTTATATAGCCCAATGCTTTTTGCCCATCCATTCACGGTTGCTGAGCCTGTATATTCACAAAGCCTTTGTTTTGGCACCATCCCAGCAAACTAGAGGTGCCAAACCAAAGAAAAAGGTCTGGGCCTATTCACAAACCCAGAAATGTTGAGTCAATGTGACAAGGGTCAGTCCCTTGACATCAGCTCAGCCAACTAGAACTGCTGAGCCAGTAATCTCAGAAGCCTGTGCTTTGACATGAGCTCAGCTGCCATAGTTTACGGCTAATGACCTCACAGAAACGTGCAGTTTAACATCAGAGCAGCAAGCCAAAGACTGTGAGCCTATGATGTCAGAGAGTCCTTGTCCATTGACAGCAAACTAGCATGCTAGAAGTACCAGGCCAGGGGATTCACAGAAGTTTAGGCCTTCACATAAACCCAGTAAGCCAAAATGAATTGAGTCAATGACTTCAGAGGCATATATTTTAACATAATCCCAGATTACTAGACAGGCTATGATGGTAATTTCACAAAGGTCTGTGGACTTTGTTTCAGACCAACAAGAAAAAGGTGCCAGTCAAAAGACCTGACAGAAGCCTGAGCATGGGGAGAGTTGGAGCCGGTCTTGCAAACTACATCTGGTGAGCTAAGGGTACCACAGAAGCCTGTGCCTTTGCATACATCCAGGGTCAGTGAACTCACAAATGCTCATTCCGTGGCCGCACATTTTATGCTATGGATTTGATTGACATATCCTGAAAGTCAAACCCATTTCACCACACCAGAACTGCTTAGCTTTACCACTCAATTGAACGTATTGATTGAACAGATAAAAACTGCTAGATTTTTGAAGTCCTTTTGGCACTGAACAAAGTAAACACTTTCAGGTTTCCAATCTAACATATCACCCCAACACTCACCACTCAAAAACTGTGAGCTTGGAGGGCCTAACCTTTTTAGTATGGGCAAACATGTTGAGGATCTTTGTTCCATACCAGTTTCCATTTTATTCATCTCACAGAAGCAATTCTCCACTGTGGCATTTGAGAAGGGGAATGCTGAGAATATGAATTACAATGAAAACATTTGGATAGCTCCCACTGGAGGAGGCAGAGACCTCTGACAACATTTCATTTGGCACACTTTTCTAAGCTTTATTCCCTTATGAACCTTAAAAAGAGATTTCTATTCACACAGAGTACAATCCAGGCTACTCTCTGGCAACTATTGACTTAATTGCTTATTACCAAGAATCGTGTCTTTGCCATTACATTCAAGTTATACTTCCTCTTAACAGAGCCCTTGGATAAGAATTATGGCTCCATTGAACAACTGTACAGCTGAAATCTGTCCCAAGAGCAATTCTGCAGGTTAATTATATTAGTGTTTCATGGACTCAACTTCCTTTTCCTCCACCCCTATTTACCACATTCATAAGAGCCCAACACTATTCTACGTGAGAATCTTACCAAGCTGTAACACTTCCTTCTAAGGACCCACACTCCTCCTTCCACAGGGCCCTTGTGATGTTTTCAGAGCCAGCCTTTGGGCTCTGCAAAGCCTGAACTTTAGCCATTCTCGTTCATGGTAATAAGAAACTTAAAGGACATTACAGTTTTCATATTTTAAAAAACAATGGCTGGGTTTTCACAGATGCCTAAAACCTACAGCTCTTACTGAAGTTAATGCAAGTGCTGGATAGGTCATCTGTGGGGACTGAACCAAGGACCAAGGCTCTGAAAGCATAAGATTCTCCTGTTCGAGCTAAAGGGCTAAATCACCTAGAATGATAGTGGTATACTCTTAGGGCTTGTCTACATGGTGGTATGCTTTGCAGAGAGCTCTAAACTGCTGTACTTTAACTGTCCCATGTAGACCCTGTTGTTGTAATCTAAGAGGTATCATAGTCCTGTACAGGCTGAACAAGTCACACTCCTCTAAAGTGCTTTACTGTTCTGTGTAGACAAGCCCCTAAGCATTTCTAGGTGGTAGCCCATACGTTTTTAAGCCCATTTCCTTCCCTCCCCCCCAAGACTCAGAGTTTGGACCAGATCCTGTTGAACATACAACTAGAGATGGGCAAGCCTCAACAGTTCAGAAGTTTGGATGCTTATTTGAACCTATTCAGTCTTAAACTTGGGCTCGGCATTTCAATGAATGGGCACTTTTTCAACATTTCTAATACTTCCTGGCTTTCACCAGGATGTAAATACCATGACCATAGCCTCTAATGTGAAATTTTCACACTTTGGTTGTGGTTCCAATTTGTGACAAATCAACCCGTTGTTTGTTTTTCTGGAGTGAGATTAAAAGTATTGACCATCCTACCTTGGCTCACCTCACCAAAGCTCTAGTAGTAATATATTTGAGTCTACTCCCTTGCATTTTGACTCAACTGGTTAACAAACCATGCAGGTGGTCATGAGAAAACACCTGACAAGTCAAATCTAAAATGGAAAAAAAGCACTTTCCTCTTTCTCTCTCTTTTAAAATCACCTTGGCCATGGGCCCACTTGTCCCATAAACAAGTCACTGGTTCTCACTGAAACCAAGAGTGCACATGCACGAGAGTGAAAAGCAGAAAAATTAACCCAAAAAAATAATCTCCAGAAAAGGCTCCTCTCTTGTTTATCTCACACTTCCCTGCTTTCAAATTTATTGCACCATAAAGGCACCAATGCAGAAGCAGCAATATAGAATGTGACATGGTTTTATCCATATATTAAATTTTACATGGCTTAAACTCTACATCTCTGCCATAATTACTGCAGTTGTGTTTCCTTTCTTTTAAATTAATTGTTCAACCAAGAAGTAGTACTCTTAAATTAAACTTGCATAAAAATACTGCATAAAAGTTCCAGTGTTAAGGGACAGATTGTGACCAGTAGCTGGGCAGTGGAAAGGGTTCAAGGATCCTTCCCCTACTTGAACCCCACCTCTCTAGGATCAGGTCATAACCACAGTCCTTGAAGAGTTAGGCATAAGGACTGAACAGAGCTAGCAATGTTAGAAACCCGAGCTGCCCAAAAGAAGGTAGCAAAGACATGATTCACTAACAGAACATCTACAAAGGGAAGTACATCCTGCACTCCCTTAAAGGGAATATGAGTAGCTGGGCTTCTATATGCATCAAGGAACTTCAGGAGATATTCTACCTGCTTGAGACATGTCTCCTGGAGCTCCCTACTGGGGTGATGTAACAGACCTCTGATGAGATGGGCCAGTGCTTTAATGCTCTGCAGTAGAACTCTAAGTCACATGCACTTGGCCAGAAATACAATCCTGGAATAGATTTTCAGGAGCTTACCAAATGTAAAAAAAAAAGTAAAGAAATAAAGTGGGAGTCATCTGCTTGTGACAATATTCTGTCAGAGCTGTTTTCGTATGTGCGCTACAGATGGCCAGGATTTCTAAATTTTTAGATGATGGCCAATTTGCCCAATATTCACAGGTTTGTGTGTTGTTTCAGCATAATTTTATTTTCTAGATATCATGAATAATGGTGGTGGTGACTGAGTTTGAGCAACAACATTCTGTCTCTACTGCCCTAAAACTCAGAACTACAAAGGATCTGTCGGTGGGGGGAATACCCAACCCTCTCTCCCAAAAAACCCCAAACACCCAGTCAAATACAGGAGAAAATGAGTATTTATCAAAGTCACTAATCTAAATGTTGCCTCTGCTCTTGACATACCATTGTCTCCTTCCATCTCCTGTGTGAGAATGTTCCGTCTTCTCAGTAACAACACAACAGGGTCTTACCCAGAGGGAAGGCAGAAACACACAGCCAGCAGCTACCAGTTGTGTACTGGCTACTGTAGGGCTGTGGCTGGCTGCTTGGCAATGCTGCATTTAAGGGTGAGACCAAGGCAGGCATGCTGGGAGAAAGTTTTTATAACCAAATGACCATGACCTACGGTGAATATATAGGGACATGCAAGGTGTGTCTTGAGTTGGGGCTCTGAGAGTGTGTATCATTACATCATCTCCTGTTTCTATTTTTTTCCTTTGTCCTCTTGTTCCCCCCCCCCTGTTTACTTATTTTCTTTTTCTGTTTTCTACTTCTAGGTATCTCTTCACTATATGATTTCAGCACACACATGTTCATGGCTACGGAAGACCCACATAGAGTGGATTGATGTAGCTGTGCTCTGTTGCCTCACTAGATTCCTGGAGCCCACACAGGATCTGCACACTGTGCACAGCAGGGTCCAGCTCCATGTACATCCCAGCAGAGATGGAAGGTGGAGGGAGCAGGGCTGGAGTTATCTGCTGCAGTGTGGAGCCACTGGCTGTTGATCTCTACAGAACGGGAAAGCAACAGCTGGGGCAGCCTCAAGTCTGCACTAGTCACTGCTGAAGACTCCTTTCCCTCTCCCACAGAGTTTGCCCCTGAACCAAAGTCTTCATCTTGGGAATGAGGAATGAGGAAAGGAGACTTTGGTCCTTTGAAAGGATCTTTTTGCAAACTAGAGCAGACTGGTTATTCAGCCTGTTCCACCCATCCTCTCTCGCTGTATTATATCCCCCTCCCCCACATGATTTATTATGGCTTCAACACCAGTTGAGATCCCACTCATGACTTATTATATCTTTAAATTCCCTACACCTGATGTCATGTTACCTCTCTCTTCCCTCTCTTCAAGCTGCAGGTTCTCCGGGTTTGCAATTTGCATTGGTAGTCTTGGCTGAAGTATTCTGATAGCCCATGCATTGTAGAAGTATGTCTTCACTTAAAACAGAAGTGTGTTCTTAACTCAGGTTAACTAACCTCTGGCTTTAGCTTGAGCTGCTAGAGCAAGTTAAAAGTCAAGTTGCTGTGTTTTTTTCACAGCTATTTTAACCTTCGGTAGCTAACATGGGTTGGCCAATTCAAATTCACACACCTCGTTTTGCAGTGAAGACATATCCTTACAGATGATGGGGTAGATTTTTTCTTGTTTCTATAGTTGGGGCACCTGCACTATACCTCCCCTCCCCATTCCCCACACCCTCTTTTGTTGATTCTGGAGAAAAATACCCTTACAGTTTGGATGACAGTTTCTGGAAGCAAATGCTAGGAGATGACTTACTAGTACAGCAACTAGTACAGCAACTAGTACAGTTCTTGCCTGAGCAGACATCATATACTGCACCTCTGTGGGGAACATAATGCAAGAGTCTGTTCTTACTCATATCTGATACAACACAGATAAATGTAAATTTACATTTTGGGGCCTATTAAAAGAGACACTCAAAATAAAATAATTTAATACTCAAAGTTCTCTACTTGTGCTACTAATACCATCCTAGATCTAACAAACAATTTTAAAATGTAATTCTTTTCACAAACTATTGATTCACCTACAGTTTACTTAATCTGGACCAGTGGCTCTCCATCTTTCCAGACTACTGTACCCCTTTCAAGAGTCTGATTTGTCTTGAGTACCCCCACGTTTCACCTCACTTAAAAAATATTTGCTTACAAAATCAGACATAAAAATACAGAAATGACAGCACACTATTAGTGAAAAATGCCTTACCATATAATTATAAAATAGATTGACTGGAATATAAAAACTGTACTTACATTTCAGTGTGTAGTATATAGAGCAGTATAAACAAGTCATTGTGTGAACTTTTAGTTTGTACTGACTTCACTAGTGCTTTTTATGTAGCCTGTTGTAAAACTAGGCAAATATTTAGATGAGTTGATACCCCCGGAAGACCTCTGAATACCCCCAGAGGTGTGCATACTCCTGGTTGAGAACCACTGATATGGACAATGAAGCTGGGCTAATCAGTTTCACTTTCTGGTTCTCATGCAGTAGCAAGATGCCTATGAGTTTGGGTAGCATTGCTTTGAAGTATTTAAGTTTAAAAAGGAAATTTCTTTTGCAATAAGGGTTTGTAAGCCCCTCCTTTTTCTGCACTTTTTAGGCCTATACTAAACTGATGGTAATCCAATATTTTTTAAAAAATGTCCATGTTATGTTACTCATTATAATCCTGAACTACTTTCAACAATGTTTTTTAAAAAAAACCTCTCACTTTCTATATCTTTACTGTCAAAATGTCTTTTTTTCAGAAATTTACTTCAAATACCTTTGCGTGATTTGGAATGAAAATTAAAAAGTAAAATTAAAAATATCTCATAAATGGAAACAGTGATGTGTGAGAGATGTTGCTTAGGCTCCAATTCAGCAAACACCTATGCACACGAGTAACTTTACTTATGTGTGTAGTCCCATTTAACTTAATCGAATGTCTGATGAGAGTAAAGTCACTAAGGTATGTAAGTGTTTGCAGGATCAGGCCCCACATTAATACTGTTTCAATATTGGTCTAATTTTCTCTGTGGCACAAACTCAAAAGACAACATTGGACTATGACACTGTAATTAACTACCAGCCTGAAAAGAGACCAAGCACCTCTTGGCTGACAAAATGACCAAATTATGATCCACTGGGGTGGATGTAGTATGCATGGATGATATAGATTTTGTGAGATGTAAGGCAAAGGCAAGATTAATGTGTTACATTATTTAGATAGACATATGCTGTTTGTCACTGTAAGACAGATCAATGATTTTACAAAAATAAAACAGTCTATCTCTCTCTCTCTCTCTCTCGTGTTTTTTATCAGAATCTCAAGCAATATGTCAGATCCAGGTGAGAGACAAAGATAAAAAGCAATTAAACATGGGCTTGAAAGGGTTATAGAAAAAGATTCTAGTGACTATTTTGAATCCTAGTGAAGCAGGAACTTTGAGGAAAAGAGGGGGGAAAAAAAAGAATGAAGAGAACTGTTAAAAACCTACCAACCCAATGGATTTGGGAAAGTGCAATCAGCAATAACAATATAGCTCTCTGAAACATACCTACTGAATGACTAATAGTCATCAGCTGATGATAGGACAAATTCTACTATATTTTTATAATAAAGTTATTCATTTTTACCCAGGGGACAGAGCTGTACTAATACTTAAGTGGTGCCCAGATCTCTTGTTGGCCTTCTGCCCAGGAGGGAATTGCACCCTTTGAAAATAATTTTCTTTAAAATTTGCAAATTCTAACATATATCTGTATGAGAGAGACTCAGAGACCAAGATTTTCAAAAATAGGTCTCTGTAGTTAGGCTTCCTAGATCCACATGAAGTCAGTGGCCAGGATTTTCAGATGTCACTAATGATTTCTGAGTGCTGAGCTCCCACCCTCTGACAATCAGTGCCCTTTCAGGAGTCATGCCAACTAAGGTGCACTCAGAATCACCAGTCAGCTTTGAAAATATTGGCCCATGGAAACTGATGGACACACAGCACTTGAAAATCAGGCCACTTATCATGATGGCATAAGAGCCTGATTTTAGGCCCCCATGCTTTGAAAGGCTTGGCCAAAGTTTTTCCTGTAATTTGCAGAAAAAGTGTCCCAAGAATGGCAAAGTATGTTACTCTTCTGTCCTAAATATAAAGGGAAGGGTAAACACCTTTAAAATCCCTCCTGGCCAGAGGAAAAACCCTTTCACCTGTAAAGGGTTAAGAAGCTAGGATAACCTCGCTAGCACCTGACCAAAATGACCAATGAGGAGACAAGATACTTTCAAAGCTGAAGAGGGGGAGAAACAAAGGCTCTGTGTGTGTGTGTGATGCTTTTGCCGGGAACAGAACAGGAATGGAGTCTTAGAACTTAGTAAGTAATCAAGCAAGATATGCGTTAGATTCTGTTTTGCTTAAATAGCTGATAAAATAGCTGTGCTGAATGGAATGGATATTCCTGTTTTTGGTGTTTTTTGTAACTTAAGGTTTTGCCTAGAGGGATTCTCTATGTTTTGAATCTAATTACCCTGTAAGGTATTTACCATCCTGATTTTACAGAGGTGATTCTTTTACTTTTTCTTCTATTAAAATTCTTCTTTTAAGAACCTGATTGCTTTTTCATTGTTCTTAAGATCCAAGGTTTGAGTCTGTGGTCACCTATGCAAATTGGTGAGGATTGTTATCAAGCCTTCCCCAGGATTTGGAGAGGATTTTTGGGGGAAAGACATTTCCAAGCGGGCTCTTTCCCGGTTATATATCTGTTAGATGCTTGGTGATGGCAGCAATAAAGTCCAAGGGAAAAAGGAAAATAGTTTGTACCTTGGGGAAGTTTTAACCTAAGCTGATAAAAATAAGCTTAGGAGGTTTTCATGCAGGTCCCAACATCTGTACCCTAGAGTTCAGATTGGGGAAGGAACCTTAACATCTTCCATGTGGATTCTTCTTTTGAAATGACTGTAAGCCAAAGTCTGCCCTTTGGTATGTATGGTCCCTTGTTTTCACTGAGCAGCATGTGGCCCTTAGAACAATCTCCTTGTGTGTCAGAATGGCATCCGTTCTAATTGATTCAAAAGTAATTTTTTAAAATATAGTAACCTGGTCATTCACCCCATTTTATTTAATGTAATTTAAATATGGATTTTATTTCTTGTTCACTGATTTAGCTAATTTTGATAATTCAAATCCATTGTCACCAAAGAAAAGCAGCATGCGGCAATGCACAAAACATACTTCAGACGCCTCTGGTCTTGACAATAATCCCTAAATTTCACAATGCCCAAACAATTTAAAACTTTTTCAAAGCAGCAGAGCACACAAAGACTCATACTAATGCAGAGGAGTAACAAGGCAGGGTGGTTGGAAAGACATGCAAAGGATCCCCCTCAAAACCAAAAACCAAAACCAAGAATATGACATGGAAAAAATACTTTGCAATAAAGGCTGCCCTCAACAGCAATAATCTGAGATGGTGACCAGTTTTGTGCATCAGTAGCTCAATTCCTGAATGAAAGGCCTGCATCACATCTCAGGTTTTTGCATTGTATCAGGCCCTGAAAGAAAGGCAGGCAAGGCAGTGGCCCAGGAAGGAGATTTGCATTTATATTGCAGGTTGCATGCTACACAAATACCATTCTACAAAAGTAGTAGCAATGAAAAGTTTCCCTTGTGAGAGTAACTACTAAACTGGCACACAGTTTATTAGGTGGCTCCCTGAGTACATGGGGTGGATAGCATTGAAGTCAAGTCATAGGTAATGTGTTGATTTCTGCAGCTCTATTCAGCTTTTCTGACTGTTCCACATTTGTGGACCTTTGACAGCTATTTAAGACCACGCCTGTTTGTTAAAAGCCACAATGAGAGCATTTATTATAATACCAGTCTGCAGTGCCAATCATCTGCTAATTAGCTTTTTGTTCGGCTAATATTACTGCTTTATAGGCAAGATTCCCATCATACTGTCCTTTGTCACCTGGTCGTTCTAGGTTGCATACTTGTGGGTGACTTGGTTTAGCCTAACTCCCTTCCAGCCTACGGACTCAGCTAATGCAGTTGTTGAGGAGCTTCTCGTTTTCCTTGGAAGTTTCTTTCTTGATTGTAAACTCCTTGTGACAGGACTGCTTTTGTGTCTTTTGTATAGCACTAAGCTGATTATTATTTATTAAAGTGCCAACAATTTTGCATGTTACTTAGAAATTTAGCCTCGGAGAAAGCAGACATCCATTGGTTACAACTGAGTTGCATCAGAGCTAAATGCATGTTCTTGGCTATACTATGTAGCCTGGAGCTAGCTAGCTGCTTGCTAATACGCTGACTGCTTTCTTTACCTGGAGATTAGTTTTTGACTTATTTTTACACTCTGCCTGTGAAGAATCTCTCCACTGTTGTATTCAAGAATCACCCCTGTGCAAGTGTCTCAGATTCTTTCAAGGTAGTAAGTGTTTTCCAAATTGGAGAAATATCCAATACGTTGTCTAGACTTGCTGCACATTCTGCCTTAAAAACCAGCATTGTCTTATAAGCTATATTTAGAATTTAAAAAGTACTCGGTTCTTGTTTCTTCTATAATTAAAAAGACATTTTAGTGAAAAGTCCTTTGCCCCAGTGTCATGCCACAAAATTGCCCATACAAACCAAGAGGAACCATGATTGTATTGTGACTTTAGTAGATAGTTTAAATAAGTAAAGCTTTACTGTCTATGAAGGATCATCCAGCCAGCACTGCCTTTTATTTTTGCTTTTCAAGATAAAACATACCACATGTGCTCTTGAAAGTAGCAAACAATTGGCAAAAAAATCTGAATCTGCCATAACTTCATATAAATGATGTACCATTAGCATTTCTAAGAAACTGCTTAAAGACTTAAGATTTTCCAAGTATTTTTACAATATTTTGACATTTTGTGGCCACGTCATCCCTGTATTATACATTCTGACAAATGAAGACTTTTGCACCATTTATGTGGGTTTTCAAAATAATCTACAATAGTGGTGAGTGAGGACTATATAGTGGCTTGCTATAAATGGCTGTAGTAAATAAGTTTCAAATGTAGGAAAAGCATTCAGACTAAAATTCAATGAATATTTTTTCTAACAGCAGCAGTCCTCTTCAAAGAGAATGCATCTTTAAGGCCAAGCTAGCCCATAATTTGAGCTCTGACTATTTTTGATAGTCTAATGTGTTCACCATAATCGTAGTCCACATTAATTTGGAGTAAGAAAACATTCCATAGGGTGAGCTTGGATAAAAGTGATGGATGGAAGGCAGATAAGCCCATCTGTGAGGGAACATAGAAGGTGAAATCCAAGGTGGGCAATAATCCTGGCATGTCTCTGTGTACCCTTTGGGGGGAGGGGTGCAGTGGATCTCTGTGTGCTGCCCGCACCCGCAAGCACTGCCCCTGCAGCTCCCATTAGCCGGTTTCCGGCCAATGGGAGCTGTGAGGATGGTGCTGGGGGTGGGGGCAGCACACGGAGCCACCTCCACTTCCCCCACCCCCTCACGAGGGGCACACAGAGACATGCCAACAGCAGCCGGCCACTTCCAGGCAGCCTGCCTGAGCACCCCGCTGCGCCATGGGACTTTTAGCGGCCCGGAGATCACGAGGGGGCAGCCAAAGAGCCTGGCGGGCCAGAAAGAAATGTTAGATGGGCTGGATCCGGCCTAAGGGCTGTATTTTGCCCACCCCTGCCCTAGCCTCTGTTTGCTACAAGCTGGGAATGGGCGATAGGGGATGGATCACTTGATGATTATCTGTTCTGTTCATTCCTTCTGGGGCAGCTGGCATTTGCCACTGTTGGAAGACAGGATACTGGGCAAGATGGACCTTTGGTATGACCCAGTATGGCCATTCTTATGTTCAAGTTCCATCCATTAAGATTAATTTTTAAAATACTCCATTACTTCAATCATATGGAGGATAGATTCTTGCATAACCTTTGTTTTGTTTAAAATCAAATTAGAAAATGCATGTTTATATGATGTCATTATAAATTTAACTTATTTTTTAAAGGAATTTTAAAAACAAGGTTATTGAAAGCAATCAACACAACCTGTTTATGACAAAGTTTAAAAGCATAGGCCAAAATTTTCAAATCTGGAAGCCTAACATTAGACACCCAAACCCCCTTATAGACAGCTACACATTTAAACCAGCAGAACTACTGGGCAGCTGCTAAAATCTTTGCAGGATCAAACCCTTAGCCCTAGTGCACATATTTCTGTTGCTTTCAGTGGACTTTGGATCAAGCCCCGCAATAAAAGTGTCCTGGTTTTGGAGCAGGGACTGGAACCTCAGTCTCCCAGGAAAGTGTGCTAATCACTGGGCTATTTATTCTCCCTCTCTCTGGCCCAATGAATATTTAAGGAGGTGAGAGAGAGCTGAGTTCAAGTCTCTAAATCAGGCAGAGTGGGGATTTGAACCTGGGTTCCCACATCCAAGATGAGTGCTGGGATATTGGGTAAAATGAAGATGCCACCTCTTCCTCTTCTTTTTTTGTGAGGGAGTAAGGAAGGGCTGACTTGACTTTGGCACTTCACTCCAGGAGAGACTTCACCGCTGATTGGCGAAAGATGCGTACCTCCAGCCCAGAGTTTGGCAATTAAGTCCATTTGGGAGGAGGGGCTTAGGTCCCACCCTTTTCCTTGGCATTTCCTACTGGTTAGCTTAGGAGGCTTCCCATTTAGCATGCTGACTTCTATGAATCTTAGGCACCTAACTCTCCCCATACATTGTATAGTGAGTGTGGGTGACTCCACTGGGCAGCAGGGCACCCTTGAGTTAGGTGTTGCAATGCTGAGCTTAAGTTCCCTTTGACGATCTAACCCTAGTTCTCCAAGTACATATTCAACTGTTGTGTGACTAATGCTATTTTCCTGTTTGGTTTTGGTTTCATGATTCATTTACTTTGGTATGATAAATGATGTCTGAGGTTAGGTTTTTCTTGAACATAGAAACAATGATAATCAAGTGCAAGACTGAGAAATTACTAGAGCATCCAGACTTGGAATAACCTATTTAGTGAGTTATTTCCATGCACTGCTCTATAGGTTATTTGTAAATAAGCCATGAATATTATGATATATTATAGAGATGCTCATATCTGATGTACTGATCTAAATCAAAGTCTGACTATAATCCATCACATTGGGGAAGATGTGGCATGGATTCAAAATAATAGACTGATAGGGCTTAGGGCTTAAGAACAGGAGGAGGGCTCAATGGACTACCTCTCTGTATCTAGGATCTATGGAGAGGATAGCCTGGGTGGGGTAAAAGGGTGAACATTCTCAGTAGGCCCACAGCTGGGGAATTCTCTTACCACTTTCAGTCTGCAATGGAAAGCACATCTGTTACAGCCTGCTTACGACTCCTCTGAGGACTGAACTGGCAACACTTCCCTTGAGATAAGACAAAATATCCTACTTTGACAGACTTATGATCCACCTGGCAATAATTCATATTAGCCATAGATTGAAGAATAGAAATTAAGAAAATATTCTAATTTTAAAACTAATTGAAATGGACTCACTTACTGACTGAACTAAACTAGGGAACACACATACACTAGGGAAGGGGAAAATGCTAGTTTAGGCTGAGACACTAAGAGCTATTTATATATTGATTGAGTCAGCCTCAGTAAAGGAAAATCATTGTGTGGACAGAGAAGGATTACTGCATATGCAAGAGTCAAGGGCCCAGGAAACTTATTTGCCTAGGAAAACATGAACGACATTGTACAAATCCATGCAGTGCCATTACATAAGTGCTGAACAGCTCCATACTGCCCATAAACACATTCAGCATTTGGTGTACAGAAAGGGACTTTCCCCAAAGAGAGGACACATATGAGAACTATGTGGCAGCTCTGCTAATTTCCAGAATCTTTCCTAGCTGGCCTGATGATGAGCAAACTTGTTGTTGCTGTTCAACAGCTATAGGGAACAGAATAAATACCATTTCACAGATATTTGTGGTGTAACAAAAGCCTTTGATGCAGTCAGTCCCCCTGCATTTTGAAGTTCTTTGAAAGTACAGATGCTCAGCTCAGTGCTGGCATTATCTTATAACTCCATGATGACAGGCATATTTAGTACAGGTTAACAGGGCACAAGCAGGACAGCATCCCTATGCAATGCAGCACTTTAGCATGTGCTTAAGTCCCATTAATTTAAAGGATTTAAGTACTTAAAATTAAGCATGGGCTTGAGTGCGTTCTCAAATTGGGATCCCTGAGCACTTATCTCCATGCTGTTCCTGCCCCAGGGCACTCACTAGGCCCTGGGCTGGGCTGGGCTGGGCCCTAGCGCTCAGCTGGGCCTCTGTTCTGTGACATCTAGATTTCCCCATCTATTTCCCATCATAAGATGCTCATCCCTCTAGCTAAGCCCCAAACAGTCTGCTTCTCCTGGGCTTGTCAACTAACAGAAACAGGAGAATTAATATAAATGAATTGTCCCGCAACTGCGGTAAGGCTCTGTTCCTTCAGATAGCCCTTGTCAAGTGTGGCCCCCAACTAAGTTCACACTCAAATATAGAGAAGTATTCCCCTCAAAAGTTGAGTCAGCATCAGGCCCTTCTTTCTTTCAGGGAGGGGCTACCAGGCATCAGCCATCCAAGGAGCTCCTGCCATCAGTCAGCCCTCTGTCCAAGACCTCTCCTCCCTGGTCTGCAACCAAGTGTGCCAGGCTTCCCCATTTTAAGCATCAGATCTGGAGGGAGGAATCTCATAGGTGTGGCAGGAGAGGGCCATTTAAGGTCATTAGCCCGGTAAACCACATAGTCAAATTCAAATACTTCTTCACAATGGAATCTAGGAGAGCATTCACTGCAGCAGTATCATCCAGTTCTTACCATCAGAAGCAGGTTCCCCATTCCTGGCCAATGGGAGCTTGCAGGGGGTGGTGCCTGCAGGCGAGGTCAGCGTGCAGAGCCCTCTGCCCCTCCCCCACCCCTCACGGCCGTGGTGCCGGCCGCTTCTGGGAGCGGCACGGTGGTGGCAATCCCGCAGGCCGGATCCAAAGTCGTGATGGGCCGGATCCAGCCCGTGGGCCGTAGTTTGCCCACCCCGGCCCTACAATCATCTTTGTGTGTGGGCTTCCTCATCTGACGCTCACTATGCAGCTTCTCTCCCCCACCACCAAGCTGGGCTTCATCTTTAACTAGGCTCAGCCCACCCTTCAGATGTCTTAATTGAGCTAGCTAGCTCCAGTCAATCCTTTTAGTGCCAGTGGGTATATAACCCATTAGACCCATAACATCCATGCCATATTGATACACTGAAGAGGGAGCTCCTACTATTTTGCACATGTGTTTGTACGTGACTTTTTGTAACATGATTTGATTAAAAGTACAGTCTAGTATTTTCAATTCAGGGTGCCTAAACTTAGGCAGCTAGACTTTAATTCAGCATGCCACATCAGCAGGACTATTCACCTTCTCAGAGGCGGATTAAGGTTTACTGGGGCCCTGAGCTGGAGCAAGTGGGGGGGCTTCCAGTGGCCCCCACTCCCATTCCACCCCTTCCACCTGCAGCCCTTCCCCTGCAGCCCTACCCCTGTTCCACCCCCAGCCCTGCCCCACTCGTTCCTTTCCACCATCATCCAAGCTACAGCTCCGAGACTGGAAGAGCTCTGTGTCTTTCCCTAGGAAGCGAAAGCTCCTCCACAGGGAGCGAGAGCTCCTTGAACCCCAGGGGCACGGCCGGGGGAGATTTTTTTAGGGGTCCAAAATTGGCCAGGGTCTCTGTGCATGGGTCCGGTGCAGTAATCTGCCTGTGCACCTCCTAAGTCTCAGTAGGTGCTTAAATACTTTGCTGAATCAGGGCCTGTCAAAAAGAGTGACTCCCCAGCCAGCACCCCACACTTGGTTGGGAATGGCATAGCAGGTTCTCCTTTGGCATCACCTGCCAACAGCCACCCCGACCCTGCAGATGTCTGCTTGTTCTTGTGACTCTTTAGTCTTGCTCATCGCACGTGAGCGGGACTCTTTTTTTGAGGGGAAGGGACAATTCATTTTACGATAGTGTTTAAAATCTCTCCCTGGTGAGGTGAAGGGTATTTGAATCACACATTGCATTTCCAACATTCAAACTGTTGCAGCTCCTGGCCTTCCCTTTGTGGATCTGGTGCTGCGGGGGGAGGGATAGCTCAGTGGTTTGAGCATTGGCCTGCTAAACCCAGGGTTGTGAGTTCAATCCTTGAGGGGGCCATTTGGGATCTGGGGCAAAAACTGGGGATTGGTCCTGCTTTGAGCAGGGGGTTGGACTAGATGACCTCCTGAGGTTCCTTCCAACCCTGATATTCTATGATTCTCCTGGTGCCTGCTCAGTGAAAATGAGCGAGTGAGCAAGGGTGGGTGGTGAAAGAGCGACCGATGGAGGGAGGTGGGGCCTCCTGGAAGGGGATGGGTAGGGAAAGGGCATCAGGGAAGGGGACAAGAAAAAGGTGTTCAGTTTTCTGCAATTAGAAAGTTGGCCACTCTACCTAGTAGGGGGACTTGAACCACAAGGTTTCCCACAGCCCTGGTGAGTACCTTAACCACTGGGCTAAAGGTTTTAAGGGAAATCCTACTCCTCTCCACTGGCTGTTTTGTGTAGATCTAGGCAGACTCTGAGCATACTTAGCAGAGTGGGCCTTCAACATGAGCTAGGCAGACAACTGCCTATCATTTTCTGGTTCACAGATTGCTAGCAAAGAGAGGTGTTTAAGTCCAGGCTGCAGGAGGTACCTATCTCTGGGATAGGGTGGGGCTTAGGACACAGCACTCTCAACAGCTCCCATTGGCAAGCTAAGGGGGGAAGCCGCCCTGCCCAATAGCTTTGTGGACCACCTTCTAAGGTGCCTATCTCTCCCCGTGCATTTTATAGGGAGCCAAGGAGCCTAACTCACAGCCTAACACTGTGGATCACAGTGTTCCTGGATTTTCTAGGCACCACGACCCTCAGCATTGCGACACCTAAATCCCTTTGTGGATCTGGGCCTCAATTCATATTTAATCACTCAAGTAAGTGGCTGGATTTTCAGAAGTTCTGAGTGCCATTTGCTTCAATGGGAGCTGCGGGTGCTCAGCAACCCTAAAAAAAATCAAGCCTCTAATTTAGGTGCCCTGTATGGATTTAGGTGCCCGACTTTAGGTACTCATGTTTGAAAATAGTTAACCAGACACTTTTAGCAAGTTCTGTCATTTGTTCAGTATAAGTGATATGTAAATTCTTACAACTCCAAATTGTTAATAGTGTATTAAGATAGCACAAACCTTTCCTCCAGCCCTAATTAATCATATTTGTCTTATATTCAAGTAGCCGGATTCAGGAGTGACAGAGCCTTGGTAGAAGGGGGCGCCCCCGCACAATGCCCCTCCCCCTCCCTGGGCTTGCCCCTGCTCCTCCTCTTTCCACAGCAGCCCTGTCCCCTAGCCAGGATGGAAGCTGGAGCTGAGCCATAGTAAGAACCACCCAGGGATCTCAGGCTGCTGTGGGGAGCCCCAGACCCACCATCTTCCCTGGGTGGTGTGCCCCAGGGGGCAGGGACACAGGCCGAGGGCTGCTCTTGGGCACCCAAGCCCCCCGCCCAGGGCAGGTGGAGGGTTCGGGGATCCCTACAGTGGCCCAGGCTCCCTGGGTGGCTCTTACCATGGCCCAGCTTGGCTTCTGGCCTTGCCAGGGGACGGGGCCTTGGGGTGAAGAGGTGCAGGGGTGGGGCCACTGAGAGGAAACGGGTCTGATGGTGAGTGGGAGCTAAGGCCCATCTCAGCGCCCCCACTGGAAAGAGGCTGGCACCGCCAGCAAGGGCTGTGCTTTGCGGTGGGGGAGTTAATCACCTCATCAGCTCTCCCATAGCTAAGCGCAGCCCTTGTCTGTGACACTCTGCGCCTGACTGAGGCTTGCAGTTTGGTGGGCCGACACGGCCCTGGCCCCCCAAACTATGCCCTTGTTCAAAAGTGTGTGGGCATGGCCCCCTGACTCTCCCAGTTCTGGTGCTGCTGTCCTGATTTCAAATGTGCTGATCACCGACACATCCCACTGAAATCAATGGGAACAGCAGGCACTCAATACCGTTGTGAAAAATCAGGTGAAGCGAAATTAAATACATGAAAATTTACAAGCTGTATAGGCATGTGCCCATAAATCAGGGAGTAGATAAATAAGTTTTAAGATGGGTTGCATATCAACATACACCTTAACATTGCTGTGTCATGAAATTCACATCTATATAGACCAAGGAGGGAGCTGAATGCTCGATGAATAAATAAATAACCGGTATATAATTTATTTATCTCTTTTACTATTCAGGATAATTTTGCCATCAGTAGCCATTTTGTTTATTAATACTGTTTTTCTTCCAACGTTTAAAAGTTCTTGGTTCCAGATTCTTGAGTATCATCTAGGTAGTGGCCTTCAGAAAAGGCGAATAAAAATAATGATGACAAAGAGTGGCTTTAAATTGTCTAAGTAGGGAAAATGACAAAACTGAGCCAAGTTAATAGTGTTGATACAAGTTAATAAGTTGAGACTAATGGGGAAAGTATTTTCATTTGGTAAAAATAAGGTATAAGTAAAACCATGACACTTTTCTGAAATATGTCTATTTTTATACATTGCAAAAAGAAAAGGTCACATACATACTAGCTTTGAGAGAACACACACAGCCCTACCCCCCAAAGACATTTTTGTTTAATGAGCAAATTACAAGATATTCCAATCTATAAATTCATATTCATACAGATATTTTCACAGTTTTTAAACCAAGATCCACTCTCTTAGCTTTCTACATTTAATAGGATGAATTATTTCATAAGAATAATTCCCCATCCCATCTCTATATGCATAATGTCAAAATGTGCTTAAGCGAGATAAATTCAAGCGTTTCTCTTTAATTTGACCGTGGTGGGAATATCAGAGAGATTTTCTTTATTTTGTACTTGTATTTTGTATGCTGCAAAGTCCTGTGAGTGGACGCCAGGAAATGGTTTGCAACAAGATTTTTGAAAATAAATTAAAAGTATGTAAGTTGATATTTAAAGTAGACTTAAAAGTTAGAGCAGAAAACTAATAATTGGTATATTTACATAATGCTGTCAAACATAACTAGTGATGATTGTGGTATTAATACCAGTAATTCTTCCTGGAAGCAATTAAACTTGGCATTGTGATCATTATCTAATGTGTTTATTTCAGCGACTGTAATTGTTTTTCTAAAGCCATAAATTTCTTGAGTTAATTATAAACAAATTGGCATGCTTAATTAATGGGCCCAACTAATAATGTATTATCTCGTGTGTGTATGTGAATGATATCTAGTTAACAGCAATGATGCAGTTGGATTAATGATACCAAGCACGGTAACCTTATTAATACCATGACCTTAGCCTGTGTTCAAAAAGGAAAAGAAAAATAGCTCCTTTCAGTGTAGAAACAAGGAGCATTCTGCAGCATGGGCTAAAGTATTCTGTCAGTCACTGAATTCAGTCAAATTACTCTGGATTTACACAGCGCAACAGATGAATCTGGCTCACATATATTCCTAGTACAGCATAAGTAAGGCTAAGATTTTGTTGCAGGTATTTTTAGTAAAAGTCATGGACAGATTGTGGGTACTAAACAAAAATTCACAGAAGCTTGCGATTTTTACTGAAAATATCCTGGGGGGGGGACGGGGGACAAACAGAGCACTGCCGGGGCTTGCAGCTGCTCCAGCCCCACCTCTGCTCCTGTGGCATGGGCTGACTGCTGCTGATCCAACCCCTGCTGCTGCTCCGGCAGGCTGGGCACCACTGCTTCAATGGACCAGCAGCCCCGGGACTGGCCACTGGTCAGCTGTTCCAGTAGCCTCAGGGCTGGCCGCCAGTGACTACTGCTCCAGCAGTCCCAGGATTGACAGCTGCTCCAGCCCTGCCCCAGAAGAAGTCATAGAGGTCCTGGAAAGTCACGGAATCTGTGACCTCCATGACAGAATTGTAAGCTTAAGTATAAGCAAAATACCTACCTTGACTGAAAAGCCATGTCATGTAATCTTGCTACCTCATCCAAAGCTATGAAATATAGTTGTTTCCAGGCAAGCACAAGAAAGGAAGGGAAAAAATGAGTTCTCTAGATAGATGTAGTTCTATAGTCTTTACATCTGTAATAAGAATAAATGATCTCAACTTCTGCTAAAGACTCACAGCTTCTGAAAAGATTATGGCTTGTATCCTTCAACTTTCAAAAGGAACAATGTTTTCTTTTACTAAATATTAGTAAGATTCATTAGAAGCCACACATGCCTCTCTTAGGCTGGACACTAACCAACAGCTTTTTACAGCAAGATCGTTTTCATTTATGAGAGGCTTTTAGAAACACAGTGACCATTTATTTTATACTTATGAAGAGTAGTTTCATGGGGTGAAAACTGATGTTACATTACAATATCACAGAAAGCTAAAGCTTTCATCACAGAATCGAGAAATGGAAAAGGTCCATTAGTTCATCCCATTGCCAATGCAGAGCTGTCCTCTACAGTTTATTTCCTAGTATTTTGTTCCATCTAATTTTAAAAATCCAAAGTAATGGAGTCCCCACCACTTCCTTAAAGATACTATTTTACAAGCTTAATAGATGTCAGTGACTGGTCCTAATATTTAAATTTAAGTTTTTTCCTTTCTTAATTTTATCCTATGACTCCTCATTAAAACTCCTTAGATCCGGCAAAATATTTTTGACCAAATTTTTTGGGTGAAAAATGCAGATTCTGTGACACTGGAACATTTTACAAATTTTGCTCAATTATTTTGGTAAAAAAAAATCCTCCAAATATTCCATATAGAATGAACTTGTTTAATTTAAAAAAAGAAAAAGATTAAAGGAAATTTCTGAATACATTACAAATCCTCTAAATCAAAACAAAATAGTTTGACTCCAAATAATCTCCCCCCTTTTTGATTAACCAAAAATTAAAAAGAGTTCAGCCCAAAGTATTTTTCTTTTCTGGAATTGCCAGTGAACTGAAAAATCTATTGTTTACCTACTTCTACTTCTTATGACTAGAGATAATACTTCATTGGGGCTTTCCCCCTAAAATGTTTACATATTTAGTCACGAGGTAGATACAGCATAACAAAATTACCAATATGTTATCTATGTCAGGTTTCACATTAATTTGTTACATATCAGGATTCTTAAAGCTAAAGTATAGACTTCAGACTTCTTAAAAATTTGTTTTCTTAATCAAGTCTTATCAATAAATGACAGTCCTATCTAATTCTGTACTATGCTGGGAGGTGGTTTTGGTGCCAATATGGGAAGATCATTTTTAATTTGAGCGCATTTCACTGGCAGTCTGGTGGTTTCGTTTATGGATACTTGTCTCGTTCTGATAGTGTCAGATCTGTTGCTGTAACAGTGCTGTAACCTCATGTGATAGCTCCCATCTGGTGCTCTATTGCTGGCCACCCACTGGACTGCTGTGAGGAGAAGCCAAGCCAAGCCTGTGAGGGGAAGCCAAGCCAAGTCAAGCCTCTGAGTCCTTGGATGTTTTAAGCCTCCAGAGCCAGAACAGAGCCTAGGTAGTGCCTCAGTCTTGGAGTCCCCAGGGCACACTCTTGGGGCACAGTCCTGCAAGCCTAACACTCCCTTCTGGAATCCATGATCCAGGTGACTCTTCACCTTCATACTTAAACACATCATCTGTTTGTCTCCCAGAATCCAACCCAAAGATATGACTCTTCTGAGTCACAGTTTAACGCACAGGTTGCAGTGTGTTAACTGCGAAACATACACACAGCAGCACAGGTTCTAACACCTTAATGCTCTTTTGCTTAAATCATATGAAGCACAAGAGTACAGATCACATAGAACACAACCAATATCCTAACTGCAATGCCCCTCCCAAGGTCACCCCTTCCTTGGGAATCCTTTAAGGCTGTGAGTTGGAGAAGGCAAGCAGGAGCCCCTACATCCTGGCTGATTCTCTCTCCCCTCCACAATTGGAGAGAAAATGGCCACAGAGATAAGCTCCTCCCTTATTATAATTTCTAACCCCCTTTCTCAGATGATGTCCTGCTCAGCCTCTCCAGGTGATCAAAAAACCCAGCCAGGTGACTTTGTTCCCCCTTCTCACCTGCTCTCCCTTAGTTAGGAGCCAATCATAGAATCATAGAAGATTAGGGTTGGAAGAGACCTCAGAAGGTCATCTAGTCCAACCCCCTGCTCAAGCAGGACCAACCCCAGCTAAATCATCCCAGCCAGGGCTTTGTCAAGCCAGGCCTTAAAAACCTCTAAGGATGGAGATTCCACCACCTCCCTAGGTAACTCATTCCAGTGCTTCACCACCCTCCTAGTGAAATAGTTTTTCCTAAAAGCCAACCTAGACCTCCCCCACTGCAACTTGAGACCACTGCTCCTTGTTCTGTCATCTGCCACCACTGAGAACAGCTGAGCTCTATCCTTTTTGGAACCCCCTTCAGGTAGTTGAAGACTGCTATCAAATCCCCCCCCCCGCTCTTCTCTTCTGCAAACTAAATGAGCCCAGTTCCCTCAACCTCTCCTCATAAGTCATGTGCCCCAGGCCCCTAATCATTTTCGTTGCCCTCCGCTGGACTCTCTCCAATTTGTCCACATCCTTTCTGTAGTGGGGTTGGGTGCAAAACTGGATGCAATACTCCAGATGTGGCCTATCCAATGCCGAATAGATGGGAATAATCACTTCCCTCGATCTGCTGACAGTGCTCCTACTAATGCAGCCCAATATGCCATTAGCCTTCTTGGCAAAAAAGGCACACTGTTGACTCATATCCAGCTTCTCATCCACTGCAATCCCCAGGTCCTTTTCTGCAGAACTGCCACTTAACCAGTCAGTCCCTGGCCTGTAGCGGTGCATTGGATTCTTCCGTCCTAAAAGCACTTATCCTTGTTGAACCTCATCAGATTTCTTTTGGCCCAATCCTCCAATTTGTCTAGGTCACTCTGGACCCTATCCCTACCCTCCAGGGTATCTACTTCCCCTGACGCTCCCCCACCCCACTTAGAGTCATCCGTGAATTTGCTGGGGGTGCAATCCATCTCATGATCCAGATCATTAATGAAGATGTTGAACAAAACTGGTCCCAGGACTGACCCCTAGGCACTCCACTTGTTACTGGCTGCCAACTCGACATTGAGCTGCTGATCACTACCTGTTGACCCAGCTTTCTATCCAATTTATAGTCCATTCATCCAATCCATACTTCTTTGCCTTGCTGGCAAGAATACTGTGGGAGACCGTATCAAAAGCTTTGCTAAAGTCAAGGTATATCACATCCACCACTTTTCCCATCCACAGAGCCAGTTATCTCATCATAGAAGGCAATTGTTTAGAGCTACTCCCTTTCAATGGAAGAGCACATAACTTCAACAGCCCTGTTTCATTATTTTTTTGCCACCAGCCTGTGGAATTTCAACTCTATGTGGAGGCAAACGGACAACAGAGAAGGAAAAAGGTTGCACATTCAGAATGGAGTTTTCAGCCTGGTAAAGTTACCTAGATCTCATAATCTCACGCAAAATTCATAAATTGTACAACATATTCCCAATTCATCACATCTCACTAAAGGCCTGATCCAAAGCCCTTTAAAGTCAGTGGGAGTCTTTCCATTTACTTTGGTAGACTTTGGATTGAGTCCAAAAATCTTGATTACAGTTTTTTCCCCTATTTCAAGCAACCTTTTTTTTTAACTCCAATTGATTTTTAATATGCAATTTTTACATAATATTAATAGGACAAAACAAAACTTTGTCCCTTTCACCCAAGTACATGTCTCATCACAACAAGCCGCAGCAAGTTTCTTCTTCTGATGCTCCTATTTTGATTTCCAGCTCCCTGTGGTGTTCACAAGTCACTTCCATGACCACCACAGCTCCATGGGGTGTAACTCAGTTGGCTGACAAGGAACTGTTTTGTTATGACTTGGATGTAACTGCCACCCTACATTTAAGATAGTTGTAAGAAGCCATTTTGCTCCTTTATGGAGCAAGGTCATTCAAACAATACGACCCTCCACCCAAACTGCAGTCACATGTCACTGCCCAAAACAAAGGTACATATGGGCACAAGAGTTTCACTGGGTATTGTTTTAGTAGGGCAGCAAGAAGCATCACAGAAGCACATACAAAAGGAAGAGAAAGCCAAGGACATAGCCTGAACAAGCACTGGGAGTGAGGCCTTGAGAAAAGCCTACAGGGAGGTTTTTTTTGGAGCAGGGGAGGGGGCGGATAGAGTACTAGGTGAAAGAGACTTGGAACAAGCAATGAAACAATGTTCAAAGAAACAGTTCCTTTTGACACTGCCATATCTCTTCTTTGCAAAGGCCATTTTGAAGTTCTCTGGTCTTTATGCAAACTCATTATAAATTAGATACTCAGAGTTTTTTTTAAAAAAATAACTGTTTTGGAAGGGATAGACTAATAGAATAACAATACATCCTCTAACCAATGGAGATTAGGAAAAAACATGCCCTGTGGACAGGTTATTCTGTAACTGCCTGCTGGAGGATTTCTTGCACCTTCTTCTGAAGTATTTGCTGCTCTGCACTCTCAGAGACAGGATACTGGACTAGGTGGAGTGCTAGTCTGATTCAGTATGGTAATTCCTATTTTATTAACCAGATTATATAATCAATATGAGGTTGCCCGAGTCATATGTTACCTGACCGTTTTAGCTGGTTTCACCACCTGTCTTCTACAACAGCGATAGAAATCTTTAATCTCTCTGTCAGTACCTGTATATTATTCTTTGATTCCTTCATCATTTATGAGCTGGGAGCACTTGCCTGTGTACTTCTAAGCCTCCCCAGGCATTCGGTTCCTTAAGGCTAGGTTCCTCTTGAAGATTTTCACTTCACAATGGATTTCAAGATATACACTAAATATTTCATCCAGCCTTTGAGATAACGTAGATGCCTTGACACCTTTGTTTGCTGTCTATTAAGTATTTTCATTAATTAACATTTTTTCATTTCTAATAAAAGAGGATATATTAAATTCTATAGGCTACCTTGAAGTTAGTTACTTAGCAACAGAATTCCCTCTCATAGTGACCCTCGTCATTTCCAGGGCTTTATGTCCAGAATAAATAGCTGTAATTCTCTGTATAATTATTCTGAAAATTTTAATCAGTTCCTTCATTCAGGTTTGATTCCCTATCACATGGATTTATTTGTGATACTTTTCTGAATCTTCCAACACTACTACAGCATCATGTAAAATATAACTTTAAAATTTTACAGTTTCAAATCACTCATTCTAACCAGATTATGAAAATGTGTTCCTCTTCCACCAGAGCACCAGGAGTGTGTGTTTGTGTCTGTGCGTGTCTGTCACGCAGAGTTTCATTGTATACCCCAGTGAAAGACAAACTACCTTGCCGTTAGATTTTGGTTTTACTTCTGAAGGTCAATAATTTCTCTTCTGAATACCTCCCCCCACATACACACCCTAATTCCTAGATATTAGTCCTTCACATTTTGAGGGTTTTGTAATCAGTCATCTTCTAGCCATGCTCTGCGTATTTAGCTCATTTAGTCTAACATGTTGGAAGACCAATATAATCAGTCATTGTTGTGTTTGGAACTCGAGAGTCCAGAGGCAAATTAGAAACAGTTCTGTTTATCAGGCAATAAATCCAATAACATAAATGAAGGAGCTGGAATCTTCTGGTTAACTCCAGATCTCCACCCATTGCCTCCACTGGTTGCAAAAGCTGGCTGTGGCACACACTCAGCCAAGGATGGAGGCAGAACTTCCCAACTGGCTGAATAGAACCTGAGAGCGTGATACAGTTACATTGAAACTTCTAACATCTGATTAACCCTTTTGTGGATACCAAAAAGTGAAGGTAAGCATAAGGTTCTGATGGTATTAGACCAATCAGACTTACTTTGGTTCTTTTTATGTACTGAAGGGTCAAACAGAATGATAAACCAATCTTTTTCTTCTATATATCTGTAAGTGTATACAGCAATATTACATCACAAACCATACATACATTGATATTTTTATACTATCATGTACTCTTTGTGCAGGTGCTTGTCAATGTAAATTAGCTCAGGTACATTATGGTACTCACAGAACAGGATCCTATAAAACAGTACACCAGTTCAAATTCTAATTGTACAGAAGGTCTGTAACGAACTCTACAAAAGAAGATGAAATTTTACCACTTACCTCTTTAGAGGTGGCTTTCCATTGTGTCTCAGACTGGCTATTACAGCTGAGTAATGTTCACATTGACAGTTTAGTTCTTATATGTTATCAAGAACTCAAAAATGGATTCATTGTTCAATTTTCACGCAAAAACTGCCCCTTTTCCCACTTAAAATACATCTATTTCTGAGTGAAATCAAGCACATTCTGAGAAAAAGATAGCTTTGATATATGAAGGATGATGTTTTTGAAGCAAAAAGCAGCCATTTCACCAAGTTTTTCAGGAAAGTACTATTTGGGGTGTGCAAAGGTATCCAGAATGAAATGGGCACCCTCATGGCCCCAGAGTATGCCAATATTTTTATGGCTGACCTGGAACAACACTTCTTCAGTTCTTGTCCCCTAACACCCTGCTCTACTTGCAATACATTGATGACATCTTCATCATCTGGACCCATGGGAAGGAAACCCTGGAGGAATCCCACCATGATTTCAATAGCTTCCACCCCACCATGAACCTCAGCCTGGACCAATCTACACGGGAGATCCACTTCCTAGACGCCACGGTGCAAATAAGTGATGGTCACGTTAACACCACCCTATACCAAAAACCCACCGACTGCTATGCCTACCTTCATGCCTCCAGCTTCCATCCCGGACACACCACACGATCCATTGTCTACAGCCAAGCGCTGAGGTACAACCACATTTGCTCCAATCCTTCAGACAGAGACCAACACCTACAAGATCTTCACCAAGCATTCTCAAAACTACGATACCCACATGAGGAAATAACGAAACAGATCAACAGAGCCAGACATGTACCCAGAAGCCTCCTGCTGCAAGACAAGCCCAAGAAAGAAACCAACAGAACTCTACTGGCCATCACATACAGTCCTCAGCTAAAACCTCTCCAACGCATCATCGGTGATCTACAACCCATCCTGGACAACAATCCCTCACTTTCACAGGCCTTGGGAGGCAGACCAGTCCTTGCCCACAGACAACCCACCAACCCGATGTATATTCTTACCAGCAACTACACACTGCACCATAGTAACTCTAACTCAGGATCCAATCCATGCAACAAACCTCGATGCCATCTCTGCCCACATATCTACACCAGCGACACCATCACAGGACCTAACCAGATCAGCCACACTATCACCGGTTCATTCACCTGCACGTCCACCAATGTGATATACACCATCACATGCCAGCAATGCCCCTCTGCTATGTACATCGGCCAAACTGGACAGTCCCTACGTAAAAGGATAAATGGACACAAATCAGATATTAGGAACGGCAATATACAAAAACCTGTAGGAGAACACTTCAACCTCCCTGGACACACAATAGCAGATTTAAAGGTAGCCATCCTGCAGCAAAAAAACTTCAGGACCAGACTTGAAAGAGAAACTGCTGAGCTTCAGTTCATTTGCAAATTTGCACCATCAGCTCAGGATTAAACAAGGACTGTGACTGTGGCTAGCCAACTACAAAAGCAGTTTCTCCTCCTTGGTGTTCACACCTCAACTGCTAGAAGAGGGCCTCATCCTCCCTGATTGAACTAACCTCGTTATCCCTAGCCTGATTCTTGCTTGCATATTTATACCCGCCTCTGGAAATTTCTGCTACATCCATCCGACAAAGTGGGTATTCACCTATGAAAGCGTATGCTCCAATATGTCTGTTTGTCTATAAGGTGCCACGGGACTCTTTGCCGCTTTTACAGAATGAAATGGTGCATGATTTCTGATAGAAAACATCCCAGTTTTCTCCCTAGTCTCTACTGGTCATGTACAGTGTTTGAACTTTATGCTTATACAGCTTGCTTGTTTAATCTCTCACGTGCCATGGGAACTAGGGTTATTGAATCGTCATAATTTAATCTTAGATAAATCTATGAAGCATCTAGCATACTTTTGAGTGCTATAAAATAATGCCTGTAGGAGCACAAATAAATTAATGAATTAGCAAAGTAAAATTATCCTTTGAGCACAGCAATTTGAGCAATTATCCAACTGCTACAAATGTACTATTAATACTACCTTAAATCAGATAAGACAGTTTAGAATGATCTGTGCCTGTGATAACTGAATATTGGTTGGTGCCTGGCAGAAATGGGTGAAATATTTCAGCCGAAGTGCAAGAAAGGAAGATTCAGTGACAAAAAAGCATTTCACGAATTTGTCTCAGTTATACTGAATTGTTCATGTTAAGCTGCCCCTGCCTCCCCAAAAATTCTGATGCAGTCAACATGTTCCGTTTTGATATTTTTGAAATGGAATGTTGTTTTTCAGTTCAAAATGACTTTAGTAACTTCCTTCCATTTTATTTAAAAACAAATTAAGAACATTTAAAAAATGCTCAAAATAAAAAAAGACCTTTTAATAGTAAATCTAAAAATCTGGAAATTCATCAAGCCTGAAATCCTGATTATACAAGTTTGTTTAACAGGAAATATTAGGGCCTGGCTCATAAAATTTGCTTGGTAGATGGACCAACCATTTCCATGCAGGAATAGAGGGAGGTTTTTCCATAGCCTTTTAAGGGTGGTGGGGGGGAATCCTTCCTTTCATAGACTTACACTAGCAAGTGAGTGGAATTTAGATCTGCCCAAATCGCAAATTGCCATATGGATTCCTCTCTCTTCTGTAACTTTAGTAAGCAAAGTATAATGTTTCTAAGAAGGAAACTACATACTGCCTATGCCTAACACCAGAGAGGCCCCGCTATTAATAAGTAGGAGTTTAAGGACGTGGTAGTAGTAGATATGTTACTACCAATACAAAAATATATAATGGAGTTTTTCTTTGCAAGTCACTCATGCTCTGTAGTTGATCATAGCTGTACATTCCCACGAGGATAAAGGTCAATGGTTCTCTTGTGGGCCATTGGTAGATTATGGGCTTTCTCCTGAAAGATGAAATGCAGAAGGTACAGCTCGGGGGAGTGGTGGGGAGAGAAAGTGTGTGCAAAAGTGATGCCTATGGGAGACAAAGACCCAGACCTCACTCCCATTGATTTCGTTGCCCCAGTCATGGCATCGGTCCACTTTCAGGTACAAGTTAGAGCTCCCTGAAGACTACCATGCTGCCCTTCTCCTGGTCATGCCCCCTGCATTGGGATCTCGAAAAGTTGGAGGAGGGTGTAGCAGCTGGTATGGCAGTTCTATGCCATTCAAGGATTCCCCTATATAGGAAGATTTACTGATCAAGTAAGTAATCAATTAAGCTGCTTTGTGCCACCGGAGCATCCTAGGAAACTAAACTCATGGTACCAACAAGATCTGCATATGACACAGAACACGGTGTTCTGCAGCATTGTCTAATAACGTCCATTATTTGATCTATAGTTAGAGGACAGAGCAGATGACCCAGTAGGTCTTTTCAATCTCTAATTTCTATATTTCTCTCTCACTGGATATTGCAGTTTTAAATCAAACTGCCACAGGGTAAATCCTCCTTCAATATTTCTGTTTTATAAAGGTACTATAGGTCTGGCTTTACTCTTTGTAAGGGTCACTGCAGAGGAATGTTCTAAAATCTCCAGATTTAAAGTCTCAGTTAGAAAGGTATTGCATTTGGGGGTTATAAGAGACAGTGGATTCTGGTGTTATAATAGCCTATCCAGTTTTTTGAAGTTGGTTAAAAACCTTTTGGTCTTTTCTCTGCTCAGAACTTCTGCAACAATTTCATTCTGTCTCAGTGTCCTAGAGACAGTCAAGTTCATTATCAGGCTCAGAGATTTTCTGTCAGAGGTGGATGTGAGCCACACACTTTCCCCCCGAGCCTTATCCCCCCGTTCCCTCCCCCCTTTCTGAAAATGTCAAGGTTCCTTGGCAGCTCAGTCTATTAACTGAAGCTGATGGTCTCCATATTTTGTACAACTCTGTGCTCCTCTATTGATTATCACGCAAATAATTCTCCTACAGTTGTCTGGTTTTAGCTTTTGAATGCTTGGGTCCAGGACTAAATTGGTTTTATATCACTATGTGATCTGATATTGTTATTGTCATAGCTCTAATATCTCCATGTAAATAATACTTTTCTGTTTTTATATCTACATATCTCACGCTCGTGTGCACGCACACACACACACACGATCAAGAAGACCCTTACTTTCCTGTGCAGGCTCGTAGCTAGTCACATCTGGCTTTAAACAAGATGATGAATCCATACTGAAAAGAATTTTTTTCAGTTCACTCTTCCAGTATTTGATCTGATTTTTTTCTTCCAAGCTTTTTTTAAATTGAAAATTACCAAAATATGCATTAACACAATTTCTTCATTTTTATTTCCAGCTTTAAGCCTATGTGATACAGTATATGTAAAAAATCACATGGGTTCAGAGTATACGGTTGGGGTGATTTTATGTCTTTAGTTTGAAATAGTTAACTCTTGCTTCACCATTTCTTTTGCACTGCTCTGAATTCTGTGTCGCCTTTGCTCAGACTTGCTCCATGACAAGGTTTATTGTGATCAGGTTAAACCATGCAGGCCGTATAGTTCCATTGGATTCCTCCAGGCCATCATAACTGGTTTCTTTAGCCAGCATTAACAATAGTAAATGAGCTTTTATATCAGTTGTATGAATTTTTAACATGTCGGTAACATCAAGGATATATGATAATGGTATTTTTTTAACAAGAATGTCCAAAATGTCTTTTTTTTTTTTTTTTTAGTAAAAGTGAGTAATGTGAGCTGAAAGCAGATCAAATGAGTTGATGAATAACAATATCTCAAATTTCATAGAATTAGAAGAATTTGCCTTTCTGAAACTACCTACTGTTATTTAAGAACAAAACACTGAGTTTTCTGAACGATACAGGAAGATTTGCATGTTTCCTTAATTACCTGCTCAGGCTACATAAAAGGCAATGCACACTTCAGTGGCTTCAAATCACATAGTAATATCAGAGCTATTCATAGTAAATTCTGATGAACTACAAAGGTACAAGATGTGTCAGACTTTGGAAAATTACCGTTTACACAATCAATGTGTTTGTTTAAAAAAAAAAAAAGCAAAAACAAACTACGGTCAAAACCCAGGCACTTTTTTGCATAGCCACATGAGAGACCTGCTCGTAAAGAGCTAGCATGCTTTAAATTGCTATTTTTGCCAGAGCAAGTAATCCATGCCAACGGTAACCACTGTTATTTCTTTACATATATATTAAGGGAGAAATCTTTCCCAATTGTGTCTGGCAAGAAAGATAGTAAAGTTGCAAGATGTGGACTTAAACAATGGATCAGATTAATCTAAGGATCCATGTGTTATAATCTCAGCTTTTAGGGGCTCATAAATGCCCTCCTGGCTATCAGCAGCACTCATGCCATGATACTAGTCAGTTTCAGTACATTGCACACCAACAGAATCTTCATCACTGTTGCCAAAGGCCATTTAAAATATATAGTTGGCATCAAGTTGTGCATCCCGTTATATGTTTTGACCAAACCAGGAAAATCCTTCTGCTGAATATTACATTTTATATTGATGATATTATGCATCTTATCATTTTAAAATGTTCAAAATAATGTAGAGTTTTATTCCTTCTTAATGTAACAATCTGTGGTTGTACATGCCCCACAAGCAAAACATCAGATGATGATAATTATAAGCCTCCAGACAACAGTTCAATTAAAATTTAGGGAACAGCAAATGCTACTATTTTTCAATGAGCAGCCAAAATGCAGATGCTACACTGGGAAAATGAGGCTCTGAAGATATCTGGGTCATGCAGTTGCCAAGCTTGCCTTTTGGACAGTTAGATGTGGGGATTCGTATTTACATTTCACACCATAACAAACAAGAACGGGAAATGTCAATTGCACATTTATGGGATTGTATTTTGGGACTGCAGTGCTACTGTTTTTAAAACTATAAGTGATGCTCTGGAAAGCTTAGTCTCTGCTTAGTTTATATGTGCCTGATATGAAAATTTAAAATACTAGTAAAGAAGCTTAAGGCAGAATGATTGGTTTCAGTTTCCTTAGCATTGTACAGACGTAAATACTATGGAACCCCTAGGAGATTTAAAATATTGCAGCTCCAGATTATGGAATCACCAGAACATTTAGCCTAAGGTTTTCAGGGTTTTTTCCAGAGCCTATGGAATTCTAACTCAAAAACACTGAAGGACAGATTCTGCCAATCTTATACTGAGTAGTATCTTATTCCACATGACTACTTGTCGAGTATAGTACTACTCCGTATGAGTAAAGGTGCCAGAATCTGGCCCAGAGTATAAATAAGACTCTAGAGCCAGTCCCCCCCCCTCCCCCGAATAGTTGCAGACAATAGGCCAAATGCTGCCCTTGGAGAAGGGCTTGTAACTTCTGTTCAAGTTAATGGATCCAATTTCGCTCTCAGTCACATCAGTGCAGTGCCTGTGATTTCATTGGGATTGCACTAACGTAATGAAGGTCAGAATGTAGTCCAACAGGAGACAATGTTTTCCAGGCTTTTCCAAGGGTAGAATTTGATTTGTAAGGCTACAGCAAATTGAAGTTCAAACTCAGCTGAAGTATATAAATTGCCTACTTATGGAGACTCATACCTAGACTTGGGGACAACTTATACCTTCAAGTCAGTGGCACTGCTATGGGTACCCACATGGCCCCAAGCATGCCAACATTTTTATGGCTGACTTAGAACAACACTTCCTCAGCTCTTGTCCCCTAGCACCCCCCCTACTTGCGCTACACTGATGACATCTTCATCATACGGACCCACTGGAAGGAGGCCCTTGAAGAATTCCACCTGGATTTCAACAATTTCCACCCCACCATCAACCTCAGCCTGGACAAGTCCACACAAGAGATCCACTTCCTGGACACTACAGTGCAAATAAGTGATGGTCCCATAAACACCACTCTATACCGGAAACCTACTAACTGCTATACTTACCTACATGCCTCCAGCTTCCATCCAGGATACATCACACGATCCATTGTCTGCAGCCAAGCCCTAAGATAATTTGCTCCAATCCCTCAGACAGAGACAAACACCTACAAGATCTTTATTAAGCATTCTTAAAACTACAATACCTACTTGGGGAAATGAGGAAACAGATTGACAGAGCGAGATGGGTGCCCAGAAATCACCTACTACAGGACAGGCCCAACAAGGAAATTAACAGAACACCACTGGCCATCACGTACAGCCCCCAGCTAAAACCTCTCCAGCACATCATCAACGATCTACAACCTATTCTGGAAAACGATCCCTCACTCTCACAGACCTTGAGATGCAGGCCAGTCCTCACTTACAGACAGCCCCCCAACTTGAAGCAAATACTCACCAGCAACTAGAAACACTAACCCAGGAACCAATCCCTGTAGCAAACCTCATTGCCTACTCTGTCCCCTATATCTATATATGCCATCATGTGCCAGCAATGCCCCTCTGCCATGTACATTGGCCAAACTGGACAGTCCCTACGTAAAAGAATAAATGGACACAAATCGGACATCAGGAGCGGTAACACGCAAAAGCCAGTAGGAGAACACTTCAATCTTCCTGGACATTCTATAACAGATTTGAAAGTAGCTATACTTGAACAAAAAAACTCTAGAAACAGACTTCAAAGAGAAACAGCAGAACTAAAATTCATTTGCAAATTTAACAGCATTAATTTGGGCTTGAATAGGGACTGGAAGTGGCTGGCTCCTTACAAAAGCAGCTTTGCCTCTCCTGGAATTGACACCTCCTCATCTATAATTGGGAGTGGACTACATCCACCTGATCGAATTGGCCCTGTCAACACTGGTTCTCCACTTGTAGAGAAGGGAGTTACCTCACAGGTGCCATTATATAATGCCTGCATCTGTAATTTTCACTCCATGCATCTGAAGAAGTGGTTTTTTACCCACAAAAACTTATGCCCAAATAAATCTCTTAGTCTTTAAGGTGCCACTGGACTCCTTGTTGTTTTCATTCCTAGGATGTTTCTGTATGTATTTAATAAGATTCCTACATTAGTTTTAATGAGTGAAAACAGTGGATATTAAGGAACTATAGTCTCCTTACTTTAGGACCAATCTTGAATAACATGGAAACCTGCATTACCGCTACTGCTCAATCTAAAAGTACCTCTGTCAATATTATAATGTAGAAAAAGATCCATTAAGAAAAGGGAGTTGTTTGTTTCTCTCAGTACAGAAGGAGAAACATATCTGATGATAGACATTATTATACAAATTTCATGATACATATTTCCAGCTTTCAAAAAGTGGTGAGGTAAGTCCCTGGCCATTTTATTTTTATTGACATCTACTCGTAATCTTTAATTATTTATGCATCAAACATTAAGATTTGGGATTTTATGTAAAGTCTATATATTAGATTATTTTCCCTCTAATTATTATATTTTCAGAATCTGTCCATAGCTTGATTTATAATATACATTACACACTTTTGCAGCTTTCTAGAAGTGGATGACTGTAGTCCTGTGGCAATGGGCATACTGTTTTATGCAATTTTGTTCTCAGTATCGATGGTACAGAAACTAGATACTCAAATTCTCACTTATATTAAAAAGTTATTGCATCAATCACATTTTAACAGATTTTAACTTGTCACACTAATACTGGGTGCTTTTAACTGAAGGGGGGGGGGAGGGAAACGTCATTCCAAGCAACTGGCATTACAATAGAGTTGTGTGTTCTATCATAAGCAGTAAATTTGTTTTAACTGCATGGAAGCTTTTAATAGCTGAAGTTCCAGGTTTTTATTATGCCCCAAAGTATTTAATTTTTTTTTACTAGATATTTTATCATGCAACCCTTAGGAGAGGTAAATCACTAACTGAAGGCCTTTTTTAATACTTGACATTGAAAAAACCATGAAATGGTGCCTATTGGATTGAACAGATACTTAATCTGTCAAAGTTCACCACAGGCTTAAAAACACTATAAGCTCGGTTAAGCATGAAGTCTTTTCTCTCAAATAGTTGATTTCCCACTATGTATCTCTTGAGTACAGGGCCTGGCTCACCAATGAAAGACATTACAGGGTAAAAATCTAAGATGCCTAAAATATCCCATCTGAAAAGGATATTCAAATTCTGGGAACCATGAAACAAATAAATTTGTTTGTGTCTCAGTCTGATACAGGTGGGAGTTCTCTCATAAAGGAATTCCTTTAGAAAAACAAACACATACACACTTTATTATATCTAGGATTGGATTCTGTGCTGCACGATTAAGAATCGCAACACAAAAAACATCCAACCCAGAGGCCTTGGGAATTAAGGTGGCTTCTGATTTTGGGTGGGTACTTGAGTATAAGCAGCCTTGCTGGCAGCAATGCCATGCCCAGCCCTGCCACCAGCATTCCTTCTACACTGGGACTCATGAGGAAATCTTACAGCTGTCTTCCACAGTGCCTGCATCACAGAGTGTTCATAGATTTTTCAAAACGTCCAGTGTTCCTTCCTAAATGTGTTGCCCTTATGTAGATTAGACTGTGTATAGAACCTCTGGATTAAGGGAAAAAGCCCTTCTGTTAACCATTGCACAAGTAATTTAGTCCCCATCTCTGCCACCATACTTGTGTTGAGTAGTACCTTCCTCCATGGTTGTGCACACTGGTTTCCATGGGACTGCTAGTGAAGTAGAGTTGCAGAATTCATGTGAAAAGAGGGTTAGGGGACACAGAGAGGCAGATGAAATGGAGGCTTTTATATACTATTCTTGGTGATAAAGAGTTAGTCACTGGGTTGTGGGTTAAACCTTAAATAAACCAACAAAACAAGCTTGCCAGCAAATAAAATCTATGTTACTTACAAATAAAGCAGTGAATGGGAAGTGTTTACAAATATTGATCTTTTATTAGCCATTGATGCAACCATGTAAGGTGAACTGTCCAAGGTACCAGGATGGGTAGTTCTAACTTGCCTTTCTGTTTCATCACCACAAAAAGTGGTAAAATGACAGATTCTATTCATTTCACTTCTAACATTCTTGATGAAGCAGAGTATCTCAGGTTTCACTAAAAGACCTTTATTTAACTGCTGCATTAGCAGCTTTGTGGATGAGACCAAATTCAATGTCTTAATCAGAATGTGCCTAAACTGTCAGTCTCGATGTCTCTTGAACTTACCTCCTCATAGGTGCTGGAACTAGGGGGGCTGGGAGTGCAGCAGCACCCTCTGGCTTGAAGTGATTTCCATCATATGCAGTTTGGTTCAATGGCTCTCAGCAGCCCCACTTTACAAATTGTTCCAGCACACCTGTACTTCCTGTTAGATACCTTCACAGCCCACAAGATGGCACTATGCCACATAAGTTAATATACTTCTTGCAGGTGCTTAGACCCTGTGGGAGTCAACACAGGCAACCACAACACCCAAATTTGTACACAGTGTCGTGTGTGTCATTACCTAGGCAAATGCATCGTTACTGATTTGCCCCAACAAATACTTGGGAAAAAAAAGAGATTAAAGTAGTTTTGCAGGCACATGCATTCTGCCCTGCCTTGAGAATGTAGCTTTTGATGGATTACGTCTTCAGGACATGCTTTTAACAAAAAATTGAGTGGCAGGACTGAAGAATGAACTGTGCTATGTCGATAAGAGATTTCCTCCCTCAAATACCCTCTGTAGAAAAGGCCATCCAATTAAAAAAAAAAGACTGGCCAACTCCATTTTTTCCTCATAAGAATGATCTCCTCCCTTGTCTCCCCTCCCCCACCCTTTTCCTTCAAGTTTGCTATAGGGTGAAAGTCCTCCTTAAATTAAAAAAATAAGATGTTTTAAAAAGTTGGTGACAGACTTCCTTGCAGCCACAGTGATGATGTGACAAATTCCCACCCTCTGCCACTGGGAGTCACATCCATGGGAAACCATGATTCTGGAGTGGCTGGGTGAAGTTCTGTGGCCTGCTGTGTGCAGGAGGTCAGTGATCATGATAGTCCCTTCTGGCCTTAAAGTAATGTAGGATGTGAATCTCTGCGACTGAGGTTTTCAAAAGTGATTAGTGATTTCAAGTGCCCAAACTGAAACACCTTAAAGGGTTCTGATTTTCAGGGCATGGAGGTTCAGAATTTTCTGAAAGTCAGGCCCCATATGGTGTTTCAAG
The DNA here is from genome assembly GCF_965140235.1 of Caretta caretta. Classification (NCBI taxonomy): domain Eukaryota; kingdom Metazoa; phylum Chordata; order Testudines; family Cheloniidae; genus Caretta; species Caretta caretta. The sequence goes on along the minus strand of NC_134211.1, from coordinate 34,776,374 downwards.
CCAGACACCTAAAAATTAAGGTACCTAGAATCACTAGTCGTTTTTGAAACCCTTGCTTACACATCTGCTTGCATTAAGTATTTAAAGATGAGTGAAATTTGGACTTACCAGCCCACAGGTAGTTCCAACGTTGCAACATTTGTTTTTGTCTGAAATTGGGACAAAACACTGAAAATTTGATTTTTTTTTTTGGTAGAATGAAAATTCCCCCACAAATTCAGTTTGGAAATGTTGAAACATTTTGCAACCAGGATTGAAATGTTACATTTTGAACTGACCAGGAACGCTTCACTTTGAGCCAGTTCAACATTAGACTGCATTCTTCCATTTTGACACATTGCCTCATGGGAGTTAAAGTTCAGGAGCCTGATGCTCCTTCCCACCAGTGAACCAGGCTCCCTGGCTGGACTACATCTCCCATGATCCACCCAAAGTCAGATGATTCCCAAGATGCAGAGCTGGATCAGAGAAAAATTCAAAATTCAAGGGTCTCAGCCATAGGAGAGCATGAGGGGCCTGAACTAAACTCCCATAAAATGATGTGCTGACATGAAATACAGTTTAGTGTTTTATTGAACAGATTCAAAACCAAAACATTTCACATCAATTCAACAAGATAAAATGTTTCAATTTTTCTCCAGCAGAAAAATCAAGATTTCCTATGGAAAATTCTAAAGACAAATTCTCAGTGGTTTGTCAAGCAGGTAAACGTTGGAGCATGACAAGAAAACAGTAGACAGTTGAACAGGTTCTGGTGAAAAATCAGCTGTAGTAGATTTAAAAATTAAATAAAAATAATTGTCTGTCTAGTAGCTCTCTGATAGCTGTAGGAACCTTGCAGGGGTGCTAAAAGGAAATAAAGATAATTCCTTTGCTTTTACAAGTAATGGGTGGGTGGGGTATGATTGTCATATACCCAACCTGAGGGAAAAAATCAGGGTAGAGCTTATCTATGGTTCTGTGCCTGACCACAAGGGGGCACTCCAGGACAGCCTGCACTATGATTCCCCACCCCCCCATGAGCTTTTGCAAGCCATAAAAATACAGCCACTTATTTATACTATAGTAATGACCAGAGGCTCCAGCTGAGATTGGGGCATCACTCTGCTAAGCACTGTACCTACATGTTGTAAGAGACAGCCCATACTCTGAAGAGCTTACAGTCCAAACAGACAAATGAAGTGTTATCTCTGTTTTACAGATGGGGAACTGAGACAGAAAGAGTAAGGGACTTGCCCAAGGTCAAACAGGATGTCAACACAGCCAGGAATTGAAGCCAGATCTCCTGAGTCTCAGCCCAGTGCCTTAGCTACAACAGACAAAGAAATACATATTTAAAAATGTTACTTTCCACAGCTCGATGTTCCTGAGTTTTGAAGACATTCAAAGTAAGGTTTCTTTTAACTTGCTTTCTTTAAGTAACTTTCTTTTCAGCTGCTTTGTCACTTGAGTCCCTCAGATCTCTTTTCATACCTCATTACAAGGATCAGTGAGTATTTTTCTGGAGTTCATTCAATTGTTAAGAATTCACTTCTTGTGTAATTTAAATCAACAGGAACAGTAAAGTAAAGATACATTTTCAAATGTCTTATCTTTCTTTTCTTTTTATAGTCCTGGATGGGAGTTTATGTTCTCAAACACAAGCCCAAAATGTGTCTCCTACTCAGAAAAAGTGTGAAATGATTTCAATAATGCAACCGTTTCAAAAGCCTGAATTAACATGTGGAAATCTTATGCTGCAGGTGCTGCATGGGGATGCTGGAAGGACAAAAATCTTCCTGCCTAGATTTTATTGAAACTAGAGAATAGCATATGGGCTGCTTTCAGTCATTATCTAAGCCAATATGTCGTATTTTTTAGAGCTGCTTTTTAATTCAGTTTTGTGACTGAGAGGTACTAAATTGCCATTGCCTTTGCACTACTCACAGAACAGATACAGCAAATGCCATGGTAAAGCAAATTCCCCATACTACCTCAAACTGCCTCGGGCCTGACATGGTGTGAGCACATGCAGTAGAGTGCAATAAGGCTTTTTATTTTTAAATGAGAACATAGAATCAGGAGACCTGGCTTCTGTTCCAAGTGCTGCCACTGATTTACCCTCTTTGGTTATGTCTACAGTGCAATTAAAAACCCACGGCCTGGCCCATGCCAACTGACTCAGGCTTGTGGGGCTTGGGCTGCGGGGCCGTTTAACTGCAGTGTAGACTTTTACCTCGGGCTGTAGCCTGAGCGCTGGGACCCTCCCACCTTGCAGGTCCTAGAGACCGGGTTCTGGCCCGAGCCTGGAAATCTATACCACAATTAAACAGCCCCGCGAGCCTGAGTCTGCCGGCATGGGCCATCTGCAGGTGTCTAACTGCAGTGTAGACATACCCTTAGTGCCTCATTTCCCTCCCTCCGTCTGAAAAATGGGAATAATGTTACTCATCCACCTTTGTAAAATATTTATCAAATCACATCACAAAAGTGACTAGAAAACCAGCAGAGAACTATTTCTGGTAAATGATTCTCTTGCTACCTCAACTGACCAGAATTTATCTATTTTGTTACATTTTTATCACTTAGCCACTATTATTTTTAATTAACTTGATGTAGTGTATGCCTGCTTAAATTAAAGTTATTTCCTTCTCTTGTACTGAACAGCCAGCAAACTTGTTTTTATTTATTACCTACGGCAGGATTTCTACTCAGGTCACAAGAAATGAAATACTGTTGCATTAATCCATAGCACCATCCCACTTCAGGAAACTTTTTTTCTTTTCCTTTTCCCCCTGCTCCCAACACCTAAAAAAGCTACCTCCCACAGCTTCAGACTCCTGTAGAGTGAGCACCACAGAAAAAGAGCACCTTATATATAATTTCTTTTCCTGATCTCCTCTCCAAACAGATTCAGTGGTTGAATATGGCAACCTGGTAGTTTATCCGTCCAAAATATTCTCTCTGTGGAATTACACTCTCCACACCAAAACCATCAAGTTTTATGGTGTATATTTTTACACTAAACAAATAACTGAGAAGCACATAGTGTGCCAGCACCTAAGCACGACAGGTGGGGGTTTAAATTGCCATTGGCTTCAATGAGAACAGAGTTAAAGCTCTTCAGCATGCTTTTGAAAATCCCACTGTACTTGTGCATACATGAGATGCAGGGAGTGGCCTGACCTGCAAAAATCAGAAGTGTTGAATTACTCCCCCACTACACCCTCATTATGTCTTTCACACACACAAAGGGAAGAAGATACTTTCAGTCTAGATGACTCATTTTAAACTAACAGAACAACAAAACAAAGAAAAAATAGTGCCGAGAAGAAAGCATGCAGTCACCTTTGTAACAATCTGTACTGAATTGAACACAGAATGGCTGCCAGCCTCAGCAGACAATAAAAGGTTTAAAGTTGAAGTACATGGAAACAGATTCATAATTATTTCTCTATATACCTCCTAATGTACAGAAGGCTTGCAGTGTTGATTTGGCTTTTTATATATATGAGTCAGTCATGAAATTCATATTTGTATTCCAAATCAATTTCATCCCATATTTTGTGTGTTTCTGAATCCAAGGTTTGGGCCTATCTCTAATAGGAATTTAAAAAATATTTTTTCATTCCACTGATTTTACTGTTTCAATGAAACACAACATTGTATCTAAATTTAAAGGATAACAATAACACAGGCTTGGTTTGACGGACAGCAGGCTATTCATGACAAGTCTTCAGAGATGCACGGAACTTGGCAGCTGATCTTGTACTGAACACAGCTTGATTCCATCACAAGCTGTTGTGAAAGCTCTGATTTTTTAAAAAATAAAAATAAAAATTAAGTTTTATTGTGTAAATAAAGCCTTCTCTCTTAGCCTGCTGCAGCTGGCATAAAGGGTACGGTGTTGCTCCACAGTGCCTGGCAAAAGTTCCCTTAAGAAGTAAAAGGTGAACAGTGAGGTAAAAAACCAACACATTGGTTTTCCTCTTTTCTTTTGTCATGCATAAAGAAAACCTCATAAACATTAACAAAAATTCAGTGTATTGGGTGTTCATTTTCCTCTATGCTGCAGATCCATGGAGGATATATATAAAATAAAGTGATGCCAGTTTAAGAACTAGCATCCTTTTCCCTCTCTTGGAAGGGTGGCCAGAGCTGCAGCTCAGACTAAATCTCCATATAATATCATCATTCCGGTATTCTGAACATCTCATCAAGGATCTCCAGCAAAGGAAGGGAAGTGGCAACCTGGTATTTCTGTATATAAAAAACTATAAAAGCTGAAGACGTCTTTAACATAATATTTCTACATTATAAAGATGGAGTATGAATAAAATGGTTGGGTTTTTCTTTGACTTTAAGAGTCAGCCTGTGGGATTGGGGACTAGAAGATCTCCCTCCTCTCAGCTTCCTACCATAATGCAAGTATAGTTAGTAGCAGTTTCAGCACTTGGCCTATGCTCTCTATGCAGCCACACGGGGCCCTAGTCTTCCAGAGGAAATGTGCCTTGTGCACTCAGCTGACCTGCCAACAAGCCACAGCTCAGTCCCTGATTTCCCTACTGTGAATCCTACCAGTTTTGGTGCCAGCATCACTTGGCTGCTGCAGAGATTAAATTTTCCATTTGCCTTAATACTGTCCCATGTTTCCCACTTGGTAAAATGTCCTTTAGCTCTGTGTCCTGACTTGCCAGCCAGTCAACTTGAAACCCACCAGCAACCTTTGTTTAGTACATACTAACGCCAGGTAGGCAGAAAAAGAACGTCTGGGTTTGGTGGAAAGGCCTTAAGCAGCAGGAATGAAATCTCAAAAACAAATATATATTTAAAGATAATCAACAGTCAATCACCAATTTCTATATAATCTCCATTATTCAGAGGCTTTGTAACATATAATGGGATTTTCAACAGCACTGGATGTTGGCCAAACTCCGTTCTGGTTTAAGCCCATGGTAAAAGATTTAGGCCAACACTGAGTGCTTTTGAAAATTCCACCCTTAATTATTTCAAATGGCAAAGGGCTGAATCTTGTTGCATACGCTATCAATGGGGCTGGCTTTGAAAGCTATATAAATAAAAATAATGTCTATTGCTCAAGTCATTTATTTGTTAACAGAGTAAGTTAATTAAGCTTAAAACCCATTTCCAAGTATTACCTGGTCAAATAATAAGCCAAAATAGCACAATAACATCAATTAAAACAATTACTATAGCCTCCCGTCATGAATCATTGTTTCATTTCCAGCTTAAAATAGCAAAAGCTTCCAACTCTTCTAAGCAAGCAAACAAATGAACATTTGTTGAGCCTTGCAACAAGAGGTATTATGCCCATAATTTGTTTTAATTTTAGACTATGCCAGTTTTAAATCTTCAACAGACTGTAATTCAAATCCTATTTGAATATAACATGTTTGACAGTTCAGTGGGCCTGTTGCAATCCATATTCCTAAAAATATATATCTGACATTGCTGGTACATCTCTCTTCTGAGACCATGCAACCCACTAATGAAATAGACAAGAATGGAGATCAGGCAATAGTGGTATACATGATTCAAAGGCCACGTGTACAGTAAGGAATTTTACTAAATAAATTTCCCCTGGAGCACCAGAAGTAGGGAAGTGCTGATGAGAATGATAAAATTCTCCATTGTAGACAGATGTAAGGGATGATTATAAAATAATAAATAATGCCTAGCTCTTATGTAGTGCTTACTTATGTGGAAATAGAGGCACAGAGGAGGCAAGTGACTTGTTCAAGGTCACCCAGCAGATCTGCACAATAGAACCCAGGTGCTCAGAGTCCCAGTCCAGAGCTCTATCCATCAGACAAAACTTCTTCCAAAATTTTAATACATCCTTCTCTAAATGGGCTTTATGCAAAGCCCATTGAAGTCAATTGGGAAGACTCCCAATGACTTCAGAGTGCTTAGAATCTGGCCCTACGGTACATGGACACACAAGCCCTGAGTCAGAAAAGAACCATAAGCATGTTGTGGAAAAGTAGATTCACTGCTGACATGTCTCCTTGTGACTAGGTGTGGCATAGCAGCTCTTTCTATTCTAGTGCCCCCTGTCAATGGTCACTCCAGTATGATGGTAATCTTTGTTCTCACAATTCAGCCTTCTGAACAGGTCACAATTTAGTCCCATACCTTCCAAGGTAACAAAACCCAACAAATAATAGTCCAAAATTCTTACAAAGAGTCTTTGGCCTCTACTCTGGACCTTGTGGTCTTCACACCCCTTTGCTGAGGGTTTTTGGTCATTCTTGCCATTTACCCCATGGCTTGTAGCAGGACCCAGGCCCACCCTTGATACTGGATTCCAGTTCAGGGAGCCTATAACCAGCAGCTAAGTCCCATCAATACTGCTTCCTTGGACTTCCTATCACAGACTGTCAAACAGGCCTCTCTGACAATCCACTAGCTTCACCCTTCTTTCAGCGCCAGGATTTGCAGGCTGTCCCCTAGAATCCCTGAACAAAATGCCAATCTGAAAGTGCGAACATAAACCCACTTCCACCCACCTCAGAGTTGACCTTCATCCATCTGTTCCTCAAATGAACTTCTCCCAAAACTCTCTCCCTGGAAGTTCAGATCCCACCCTATTATCAAGGTTCTTCAACACCAGGGCCTGCTTCATCCCCCACAGCTGCTCTGTGTCTCTTCTGGCCTCCTATCAGATTTCCCTACTTAGGAGAAAATCCCAAGGCCAACTCTCCCCACATCTTCCTCTTTGACCTTTCAAGACTCTCCACTCTTTAATCCCAGAGAATAACTACAGATCTTTTCCCCGCAACCCCTTCTAATCTGAACTTCCTTTCTTTACAATCACCACCAAGCTCCTTCCCCAGTTGGGCTTCACCTTTAATTAGGCCTGGCCCACCCTCCAGGTGCAGCTGTATAGGTGTAATTAGGCCTCACAGGCCCATGTTAATTCTTTCGGAGTCAGGACTGGCTATATACACTACCACAATGTGTTGAAAGTTAAACATGTGCTTAAAGACGCTTTCTGAATCAGGGCCATAATCAGGAGAAGAGTTGGTTGAAATAATGTGCCCTGTTCTGATTATTCCTTGGGGAATTCTGCACCAAAAAATTAAAAATTCTGGGCACAATATTTTAAAATTCTACATATTTTATTTGTCAGAATAACACTACATAATCACACCAATTTGAATTATTTTATTAATTTATTTCAGAATACCTATCAGCAACTATGCCTGTAATAATACAGACACAAAAAAATTCTCCCAGGAATGGAGAGATAAAGAAACTCCTATGACAACCCAGTTCCTGTTTCTCTGCCCCCTCCCTTCAGAGCCCAGCAGCGGGGCCAGACACTCACATCCCTTCCCCCCAGAGTCCAGCTGTGGGGCACCCCCAGCCCAGACAGCTGCACTCTCTATCCCCCAAAGCCCAGCTGCAGGGTGCTCCCAGCCCAGATACTCATCCCCCTACTGCCCAGAGCCCAGCTATGGCCCACCCCAGCCCAGACATTTGCATGCACCCGTACTCCCCAGACCCCAACTGCACCCCCCCAGCCCAGACACTCACACTTACCACCTACCCCCCCCCAGAGCCTAGCTGTGGCCCCACAGCTCAGACACTTGCAGGTACACCCTACCCCCCAGCATGCCCTCCGCAGCACAGCTATTCCCCCCCTCCTCCCCAGAGCCCAGGATCCTGAGAGAGAAACAGCCTGATGCTGGGTCCTGGGCTTGCATGGAATTTCCTCCACACCGCCTTCTTCCTTCAGGGCATGCTGGGTACTGCCACAGCTGAGAGCCCTCCAGCTCCTTCTCCACCTCCCTGGGCAGTGTCTTCTATTTGTGAGCTGGGTTCTGTTTGGTCCAGCACCCCCTAGTGGTGGCCAGAAGCTCTGCAGCCCATTTCTGGGGAGGGGAGAAGGAAATTCTGTGCATTATATTAATTCTGCATTGGCCAGTGGTGCAGAATTCCCCCAGGAGTATCTTGTAGAGTTTTTCAGCTGAGTGCATTAGTAATAAGTTCCCATTATCACATTCCAATGTTTTAATTATAAAACAAACAAAAAATAGTAACCAAAGATGAGATTAATGTTTCTGTCATAATTCACTACCTTGTCCTACAAAGTTTAGCCCCACATTCAATCTAATAACTTAAATATTTAACTAAACACAAACCAGAATACTGATTTGGACACTGCTGCCATCAGGAATTTTAGATTATGAGCTAAAGGAGACTTTTTCTTCTTTGCACAGTGTGATTCAAAAAACCCAAATTACTCAATAAATGGCTCAGAGGTTTCTTATACCATCTTACTATAAGAAAATAGCTAGTTCAATTGGATAAATATCAATACTACATTATCTGCATGCACAAGAATTCCACTAAGACCACAAGCCATGACAGCCTACAAATCCTCATTGATTAAAGTATATGCCTCACTCCATTTTAGACTCAAATTATCTTTGTCCCTTATACTCTTTCAGTTATCTCACTGTTTAGGATTGTAAATTTATGTCATGTTAATATGTGCTGAATCATGAAACCGAGATTATCAAAAACTTTATACATTATTTAAAGTGGAAGCCCACATCAGTCGAATCTCCTCCACCTACTGGTTTTGCAGCATCCCTCACTTTGAGTTTGTCACAATATTAAAGATTTGTTTCATACATCTGGGCATTTTAGCGAATTGAGAAGCTATGATATCCAGAAGACCATATCAAGACTATATCAAGATTATATCATGAAAAAACCCACCATACTTTGGGTTGTAATTTAGAGGTGAATTTTGTTCAGCCTCACTTTAAATTCTCCAGAGGTTTTTAAATGGAGTTTGAACATCCATTAAAAATGGCAGCTCTGGGAGAAGGAAGTCAGCAGTAAATATCTGACTGTTTTGAGCAGATGAGAGGAGTGCCGCATATAGACTGATTTTAGGGTCATTCACTGCTTTTGATGCATGCTTGGAAACCTGACCAATGTTAATGAGAGTTCCACTGGAGGGCAGTGTATGAACCTGAAAGAATTTGACAAGGCCACTTGCAGTTTACCACTACATCCCAATCCTGAAATTTTTTTTCATGCTGGCAGTCATTACGCACATGACCATTGAATTCAATAGGACTATTTGCATAAATCTTGGAAGCAGATCACAGCTGTGCTAAGAAATATTAGGAATTTCAATTTAAAACATTTTAAAATACATTTGTAATTTTCAGAGGCATTAGCCCAAGATTTGAGCATGCTTACCCTTCTGAAAAAAAAAGAGGACAACTGTGCTTGTCCATATTTTAAAATGACCAGCAGAAGTAGTCAATAATTTCATTATATTACTTCTCATTTGAGCAAGGTAACACTTAACCACTAAAGTAGATATTAGGCCAAATACATCCCCAGTGGAACTCCACAGAAGTCAATTGGGTGCAGAGCCATCGAAATTAAGCTTATTAAAATGCTGCTGTTGCTCACCAGGAAAATGCAACTCTACAAATTTTTAGTAGATGAGATTTTTACAGATATTTAAAAATTACTTATTCATATATTGAAATCCAAATGACAGTGGAGGCCATTGCTGCCAGGTTACAATAATCTTCCCCAAACCCTCTGCTGCAGACGCTAAATATTCATTACGCATGTTCACATTTTGAAACACCAGCTAACCTTTAGTATTGGATCTTACAGGTTGTACTTTATTGGAATTCCTTGAATGTTTGCAAATATTTGTACGAATTGCTATTAATTCATTTTTTATTCATTCAGTGCCCAAAGTGTGCTGTATTTATGACCTCAATGGAAACATGTGACAATTGAGATCAACAAATGATAGAGTATGTGAGGCTACCTTGGGGATGCCCAGGTTTGTGAGCCACCATGTTACCCCCTGCCTCAGTGAGTGAGAGACTTGCTTGTGCTTAACTGACACCTGACACTACTGTGGAGCTCCACCAGTCCTTACTTTGCCTTGCAGGTTAACAATAGGTACACCCCACTCCCAAGGCCTCTTGGAAAGCATCCCCCGTAGTATCCATCCCATCACTGGACACCCAGAGAAAGTATCAGCTAAGTTGTCCCCGAAGAGACTGTGTACACACAACTTGACTGACACAATTCAGCATCAGCTCCTTTATAATATTACAGCACTGAAATATATGTATTGTGGACCTATCATATGTTTATTATCAAAGGTTAAGTTTTAAGAGACAGTGAGTAAGGATAACAAATGGAAACAGAAATGGCTACACATATAAAACAAAACAACCTGCAGTCCTAGGTCTTCACTTACCAAAGTTACATTTCCTATTTAATAAAGTAGATTTTTCCCCTCAAGGGTTCAGTCTTTGACAGAGCTGCTGGTTTTCAATCAGAACCAGGAATTAAGCTTTCATAAACACCCGACACCCTTCAAGCGGTTTCCTTGTGAATGGATGACAAAGTTTCTTACTTGTCCCCCAGTTATAGTTCAATAAACCTTTGAAGCGCTCCTCTAGGCAAAGCTCTTTTCCCTCTCCTGTTCTTCTCTTCCTGTTGGAGTTCTCATCCCCCATTGACTTGTCTGTAAATTGGGCTTCCATTGTTTTGGTTTATATCACTTAATCTACATTTGACAAAGAGATACACATCTTATCATCTGACTGGCAGAAACTTGTTTGTCAGCTCTGCCTCAGATACAGTCTCCAAAACATATTTTTAGTACATACACACACACACAATTCGCTAAATATTTATACATTCATCTTGCAATGATTATGAAGATCAGTAGAGTGTTACCTTCTTTATGGCTAAGACTATGAAAGTCGTGTGTTAGTTGTATTGAGTTTGTCTGGTCTGTTAGGAGTTGCTGACTGAGTAGAGAACCCTTTGCCACCAATGGGCCTGTGTCACAGGACTTGTCTATGCTTGCAGTGGTATAGCTGCACCAGCACTGAACAATGCTGCACGTTACATAGACATCAGGTATATTTCATAACTGGGATATTTCATAGCTCAAAGACGGGCTTGTGGTTAATGCATTGGGTCGGGAATTAGAACAGAGTTAAATTCCTGACTGCCACAGATTTCTGTGACCTTGTAATCTCTCTGTACCAGACTCTTCACCTTTTATGCTCTTTGGTGAGCACCCAAATCATCCCACAAGCATTACTGTGATGACTTGGGAGAATAACCACTCACCAATGTGAGGAAGGGGATCCTCCTAATCTTGACCTATTTTCCACATCTAAAATGGAGATAATAATCCTCTCTTTTTCCCATCTTTCATCTATTTTACCTGCTTAGATTGTAAACTCTTCTGCGGAGGGGCTATCTCTTAGTACATGTATGTACAGTGACAACTGCCATGGAGTCTTGATCCTGGTTGAAGATTCTAGGCTCAGCAGTAATACAAATAAATAATTCTCATCTTGTATGCAGACATCAGAGCTCAGTGTCCATGTTCCATAACCATAGGAAAGCCTCTGTATCGAGGGAAGCTGGGCATTGTAAGATGCCCTCCAGATGGCAGATTGTTTTGGACAACTCATGGTGGAAGAGTATCCAATGCCACACAGTCACAGCAGGGGAAGAAAACAGGCCTAGCCAGAGCATAGTTGTGGCAAATTTGGACAAGTCAGAGTAGATTCTTGAGTCTGGTCCAGGAATTTCAATCAGTGGACAAGGAGACAAGTGCATTGACAAACTCCTGAATGTACTTAATGCGTTAGACTCTCTTTCCTACTAGTGCTTTCACTCTTAGAACATAGTTTCCAGCTTCCTGGCAGCACTGACATCAATGGTAAAGGGATGTTGAGAGATCAGCCATGATGTCACATCCCAGTCTGCAAGATTGGGATTCCTTCCCCTGAATATGAGCAGACCTGGTATTGTCTGCCTTACAATGTTCTTTCCAGATATTTGTTCCATGTAATGAAGCTAGTTTCAACTGCAGCATCTAAATTCCTGCTAAGTAATTCTTCCAGTATACTAATTGAAATGAATTTAATAGCATTTCTTTGTAATGTGCAATAGCATGCCACATAAGCAATGGGTTAGGTACAGTAATAGCTACTTCAGCTGATACTAGACAAAACTACAGTGTTTACATGTATTCATTTTGTGATGATCATATTATCATTACCAGATTTTTCACATGATCCCTTCATGGTCCAAGTTAATACAGGAGCATTTTATTTATTGGGCACAATTCTCAGAGCTGATCAGTACTTGCAGCTCTCACTGACTCCATTTGGAGTTATGGGTGCTCATTTCTGAAAATCAGAGAAAAAATATGTCAACTGAGGTACCCAAATATTGAGAAGGCATTTATGAACATTTTGACCTCAGTAACTGTTGTTATTTGAAGCAGTAACAGACTGTGAATCTTTTCTGCCGGGATATAATAATTTACTTTTAGGGGACACATACTGTCTAGACAACTGTGACATCTGACTCATTATCAGGGTTCCAAAGGCCCAGATTTTGAGACTGGCTTGAGTGCTATTGTATGTGTAAAACATGTGCACTTAGTTTGTGCACACAATTGCTGAAAGGGCAGTTGCAAAAATTGTGCATGCAAATGTCCACTTAGACAGTTAACTGGCCATTTGGATATGTGACTTAACACTGTAATCTATTAAGAGTATTGTTACCAAGGTAAATACATTTTGTCACTAGGTTCAGTGTTTTACTGAATATAAAAATCGTATTGCTTGTTTGACCTGCATAGCTTTTCAAAGAGTGAAGCTTTGTACTAACTGTCAAGCCAAATTTTATAGGAGCAGCTGCAAAACAAGATGTCATTATCTGCTGGCCTTCCTCTGAGTGCACAACCATCCACTTTAATGGAGCATTTTCTTCTCTACCACTTAAAGTGAAATAGCAGCCAGCAAAATCTCCAAATGCTGAGAATAGCAGATGCTATAGTCTCTACTCGGGCAAAACTTTGTATGTCCAAGGGGGACTGCATAGAGACAGCAGGATGGGCTTGAAGTTCTACAATTGCTGAGAAAAATAACAAACCTAAGGTGTTCATAATTTCTATTTCTTGCTGCTTTATTTTTGATAACATGGGTAGGTCATACTGATTTTTGTTGTATTTTTTCTTTATACTTTTGTCCAACAATATCTGCTATTGCCTCCTTTTTTCTGATACCGTACAACACAAACTTTGTCTGAAGAAAGGGATTTCCCAAAGAGGAAACTAATTCCATGATTTATCTGCAGTTTTAAAAATTATATGATAAAGAACCAAAATCCATGCTTTTTTGAATTAATAGAGTGTTACCTTGTTAGCAACAGAGCTGTGTGAATAGTCACACAGTACAATTTACGGAGGGGGCTGCATCAAACTGCAGTAATACTCCAGAGGTAAACCAAGGATATTCAATCTCAGCTCTGAATTGTCATGATTTAATCCACCTACTTAAATTTTGTTTTTAATTTTGTGTGTGAAATTCTCTTATGTGTTTTAAAAAAGTTTAACAAGTCTAAGAAATATGCACTTTGAAAGTTGCCAAAATACTTTTGTTGATCCTATCCAAATCTGGGGATTTTAAAAACATGAAATATTTCATTTCCAACAGAATGAAATTCATCCTGGCCAGCACCTTCAGATTTCCCTACGGGTCCCATTTTTAAGTGGATGGAAATGCAGTACTGTCACCATTTCTGTATTTTTACTGAATGAACCCCAGATAGGATGACCAGTTTCTAAAAGGCCACCGACAGTATCAGCAGTCTTCTAACTCTCTGACATAACTAATAAGACTCAGAATGATAGTGAATACAGGGACCGAATAAATGGCAAATAATCCTTTATTCATCTTTACAAAGTTGCTGCCATCATTAAAGCAAGAGTCCCCTGCCATTATAGGGGAGAACTTGTGAAAGTGAGAAATGCCATCATTTAAGGCCTGATTTTCTGAGTGCAGAACCCTCACAGTTTCCATTCAGCTAAGGCTGTGTATGCTCAGCATCTCTAAAAATCAGAGGTAAGATCCTCACCTCTGCTCTGGTCCTTTTATGCTGTGTAAAAGGGTGAGACCCAGTATAAAGAGGCCCTAAAAGCTCCAAATCTGGCCAGGGGAGAATTCCCCCAGGGCAGATACCACAGAAGACATCTGTAAGACTGACTTCTGAGCACTCCCTCAAAAGCCCTGGGGTAGAGGGTGTTGGGGGCAGGATGTGGGTGGGAGAGGTATTTCAGCAGTGAAGCCCATACACTATAGAGATTGGAGGCAGTATATGTGGCCATAGGGCAGCCAAGAAAGACTGTCATAACTTAGGCAGGTCACCACAAGACCACAAAGCATCCCAGGGTCAGGAAGGCACAAAAGGTGGCCTAAAACCACCACAGTCCTCCTTTCCAGTGGGTTGCAAGCTTCGTGCTGCACCTCTAATCTCACCCCAGGTCATTACTTTTTGGCTGTTACCAAATTGTGATACCTTGACTGTCACGGAATTGTTCCACACAGCATCTCATTGAAGTCCTCATGCACCATTGTGTGACACTCTGTACCTCGGGAGAACACCCAGCACCCCCATGTTCATCCTTGTAAAACGATTATGTGGTATCCAATGCAAAGTTTGTCATGTCGGGTGTCTTCAGAAAGCTCATGATGCACTGAACATGTTGTTATAGTGAAGTTATAGTACTGTTATAGGTTATAATTTCATGTATATAGTTATGAGGCTGAAAATGTGTCTTCGTGGCTTAAAACAGGCCCAGGCAAAAACTCTCCAAGAGCAGAGACACAGTTCACACCTCAACAGGGGAGCTATGGGACAAACCCAGCCCAGCCTCACAGGAACAAAGGACGCTGGCCTAGGCAGCAACAAAAGAATCTGTTGGACTCTCGAGTGAGTCACCCACCTTCCTTTGGTCAGTTTGGGACCAAATGCTCACCTGACTCTGAAGAGGGGGGCAAAACCAAGAAGGAAGAAAGAACATGATAAAAGGGAGAGACTTTGCCATGCTCTTCCTCTCTCTTCCACCTACATCTACAGACACCACACCAAGTGACTGAAGTGCTGATCAAAGGGGAGAGCCTGGCTGAAGAGCAAACAGCCAGCCTGTGGTGAGAAGCATCTAAGTTTGTAAGGGCACGGAAAGTGTTAAGATCAGCTTAGAATGTGTTTTGCTTTTATTTCATTTGACCAAATCTGACTTCTTATGCTTTTACTTATAATCACTTAAAATTTATCTTGGTAGTTAATAAATCTGTTTGTTTATTCTACCTGAAGCAGTGTGTTTGGTTTGAAGCGTGTCAGAGACTCCCCTTGGGATATCAAGCCTGGTACATATCAAGTTATTTATTAAATTGATGAAGTCACATAAGGCTTGCAGTGTCCAGTGGACATAACTGGACACTGCAAGATGGAGGTTCCTAGGGTTGCGGCTGGGACTGTAGATATTGGCTAGTGTCATTGAGTTGCACAATCCTAGGAACAGCTTACATGTCAGAGACTGTGTGTGAACAGCCCAGGACTGGGGGTTCTCACAGTAGAGCAGGGTAAGGCTGGCTCCCAGAGGCAAGGATTGGAGTGACCTAGCAGATCGAGATAACACCAGAGGGGTACATCACACATGGCTTGTAGTATTTAGACGCAAATAAGGATGTCTCAAAGTGAGTCAGAAAATAGTAGAACAAAGCTCCATGAAAATTAATGCAAAGTTTCAATGGAAATATCCACATACACAGTAAACAAGAGAATATGTTGTAGGTTGTGGGGAGGTGTTGGAAAAAGAGTAAAGATTTTTTTAAAATATTGTCTGTGATGCATGTGTAAGTAGAGAAGAAATCTACCATTCTAATAAGAGATTTTTTTCTCAAGTGCCGGGCCTCCCCGCTAAGGATTGCAATAACTTACTATCCTATTAAGTTCTGCAGCTACCCCACCTAAAAAGATTTCATTTTCTCAAACCCCTCCTCTCCACAACAAAGCACACCCAAAAGAGAGATTATGGTATTCCCCCTTCATATAAAGGAACAAAAGCATAGTTCTTGAAACAGATCATTCCAGACTCATTATAAAACTAGGTTCTACTCAGTTTGAGTAAGAGTGGCAGAGTCCAAGCCAGAGGAAAGAAAAGATTTTTCTGGCCAATGAAAAGCTGCAGTTATTTATGGTATGTAACGTCTCATGTGATTGGTTCATAATTTTCACATTTGTTGAGGACAGGTGCAGAACTATTCTATGAGGTGCACCATAAAAGACAGGCCTTGGAGATGAAAAGCTGCACAATAGGTTGGGGAGTAGTAAGAGGAGCTCTCTCTTGAAAATCATTTTGATAGCAGATATTTGGAGCTTGACATTTAAGAAAGGGTTTAAATGTATGATTTTTGTGCCATGTTTTCCAAAAACTTCCTCTAAGTTTGAGCCTGTAATTTTGTATTCACAATCAGCTGGAGCACGAAAGGTACAATATTTGACCATAAAATGGGGTTTTATCTTAACTAGGACACTGTCCTTCTAAAAGTTGCAACCTAAATGATTTTCCACACAAGATTGTAGGTGTAAATTTAGAGGCTATATTGAGGCGTCTTTGAAAATCCGGCCCTTTCATTTTTTTGAAACTATGTTTTTGCATTTTGGAGGGAGAGAAGACAGCAGGTGTGTACATCTCGGGGAAAATATGCACATCATTAGAATTTTAGAATCCTCCTATCCCCACTTCCACTCAAATAAGAAAACAAACACATATATGTTCCAGTTAAGCCATGTTTAGATTTTGAGGCTAATCCAATACAAGAGCAGTATGCCGCCAACAAAATGGGCAAAATATGCGCGCGCACACACACACACACAAAGAGTGGGAAAAAGAAAATAAGTTGGATAAAGCCTGTGGTCAGTGATGAGGATATAAAACCCAGATTCATGCACATCATGCAGATCTTGTGCAACATGCAGGGCCTGACAAACATAAAACATATGCAACACCATTTTCTTCTGTGTGCTGATAGATGTTGGATTTATAATATCAAAACCTTCACCGACAATGCACCAAGCAGAGCTAAAACTGGCCTGCTATATTACTTGCCACTCGGCACATACATCCAACAGCTCACCATTCAAGCATCAAGGACAAATAATGAGCTACTTCAAACAAGCAAGAAAGAATTATTTGAAGATTATATGGCAATAATAGGCCCTGCGCATAAGAAACCTAATCCCGGGGGGGGGGGGGGGAGGGGGAGAGAAACCTACCCATAGGAAACCTAATCCTAACTCCAAGGGCCCTATCCATAGGAACCCTAAAGCTAACTTCAAGGGTCCTACCCATAAGAACCCTAACCCTAATTGCAAGGCCCTACCCATAGGAACTCTAACCCTAGGGCCGGGAACCCTACTGATAGGAACCCTACACCTAATTCCAAAGGCTGTACTCATAGGAAACCTAAACATAGGGAGGGGAGCTCTACAAATAGGAACCCTAACCCTAAATCCAAGGGCCCTACCAATAGGAACCCTCACCCTAACTCCAAGTGCCCTAATCATAGGAAGTCTAACCATAGGGCGGGGAGCCCAACCCTTAGGAACCCTAACCCTAAGTCCAAGGGCCCTATACATAGGAACCATAGCCCTAGGGCCCTATACATAGGAACCTAGCTCTAGGGCCATAAAAGCCCTAACACTAACTCCTATGGGTAAGATTCCCCACCCTACTGTTAGCATTCCAATGGGTAGGACCCTTGGAGTTAGATTTAGGGTTCCTATGGGTAGGGCCCTAGGAGTTAGGGTTAGGATTCCTATGGGCAGGACTCCCATCCCTAGGGTTGGGGTTCCTATGGATAGGGTCCTTTGAGTTAGGATTTGGGTTTCTACATCTAGGACTTCCCAACCTATGGTTAAGTTTCCTATGGGTAGGACTCTGAGCCATAGGGATAGGGATCATATGGGTAGGGCCCTTGGGGTTAGGGTTAGCGTTCCTATGGGTAGGGCTCCCAGCCCTAGGGTTAGGGTTCCTATGGGTAGCGCTCCCTGCCCTAGGTTTAGGGTTCCTCTGAGTAGGTCCCTTGGAGTTAGGGTTAGGGATTCTATGGATGAGGCTCCGCAGCCTAGGGTTAGGGGTCCTATGGATAGGGCCCTTGAAGTTACTGTTAGGGGTCCTATGGGTAGGGCCACCTGCCCTAGGGTTAGGGTTGCTATTCGTAGGGCTCCCAACCCCAGGGTTAGGGTTCCTATGGGTAGAGCTTCCTCCCCTAGGGTTAGGGTTCCTATGGGGAGGGCCCTTGAAGTTACAGTTAGAGGTCCTATGACGTACGGCTGCCCGCTCTAGGGTTATAGTTGCTAAGGGAAGGGCTCCCAGCCCTAGGCTTAGGGTTCCTATGGGTAGGGCCCTTAGAGTTAGGGTGTCTATGGGTAGGGCTCCCCGCCCTAGGGTTACAGTTCCTATGGGTGGTGCTCCCTGCCCTAGGGTTACGGTTCCTACCACCTGACCTGAAACAAGGGCTGTACCAGGGGAAAGAATTGTGCCCAGACTAGGAAGGTGTCCAGTCTGTGAAAGAAAGTTATTGAAACATTTCTGAGGGTGAGATTTTATCTGTATTCAGTTTTATTACTGTACTAGGCTTAGACTTGCATGCTTTATTTTATTTTGCTTGGTAATTCACTTCGTTCCGTCTGTTACTACTTTCTACCACTTACATCCTACTTTCTGTATTTAATAAAATCACTTTTTACTTATTAATTAACCAAGAGTATGTATTAATACCTGGGGGTGGGGCAAACAACTGTGCATATCTCTCTATCAGTGTTATAGAGGGCAAAAAATTTATAAATTTACCCTATGTAAGCTTTATACAGGGTAAAATGGATTTATTTGGGAGTTTGGACCCCATTGGGAGTTGGGCATCTGAGTGTTAAAGACAGGAACATTTCTTAAGCTGCTTTGAAATAAGCCAGCTGTTAGGGGACGTGGTTCAGACCTGGGTCTGGGTTTGCAGCTGGCTAGCGGGTCTGGCTCAAACCAGGCAGGGCAACGAAGTCCCAAGATGGGAGGGCAGGGAAAGCAAGGGCAGAAGTAGTCTTGGCACATCAGTTGGCAACCCCAAGGGGGTTTCTGTGATCCAACCCATCACAATAGTATACTTAGATTTTCAGAAAGCCTCTCACCAAAGACTCTTAAGCAAAGTAAGCAGTCATGGGTTAAGAGGGAAGGTTCTCTCGTGGATTGGAAACTATTTAAAAGATAGGAAACAAAGGGTATGACTAAATGGTCAGTTTTCAGAATAGAGAGAGGTAAATACACCTCTACCCCAATATAACGTGGTCCTTGGGAGCCAAAAAATCTTACCGCGTTATAGGTGAAACCACATTACATCTAACTTGCTTTGGCTTTGAGTATTTCCATTATTAATAGTCACTTCCTGCTCCCTGACTGACCCCTCAGAACCCCCGACCCATCCAACCCCCGTGCTCCTTGTCCCCTGGCTACCCCCTCCAGAGACCCCCGCCCCAACCACCCCTCTGAAGACCCCATCCTGTATCTAAGCCCCCCTGCTCCTTGTCCCCTGACTACCCCCTCAAAGACCCCCTGGTCCCTAATCACCCCCAGGACCCCACCCCCTACCCAACCCCGCTGCTCCCTGTCCCCTGACTGCCCCGCCCCCTATCCACACCCCCGCCCCCTGACAGGCCCCCCGGGACTTCCACGCCCTATCCAATGCCCCCGTTCCCTGTCCCCTGACCGCCCCCCCCGAACCTCAGAACCATCCAACCCCCCCTGCTCCCTGTCCCCTGACCGCCCCCGAGACCCTCTGCCCCTTATCCAACCCCTCGGACCCAGCCCAGCACCCTTAACATGCCACTCAGAGCAGCGTGTCAGAACCAGACACACTGATGCGCTGATCCGCTGAAGCGCGCAGCCCCGCCCCCCAGAGTTCTGCTTTACCACATTATATCCAAATCTGTGTTATATCGGATAGCATTATATCAGGATAGAGGTGTAGCGGTGTCCCCCAGGTGTATGTACTGGGACCAGTCCTATTCAACGTATTCATAAATGATCTGGAAAAAGAGCTAAACAGTGAGGTGGCAAAATTTGCAGATGATACAAAACTACTCAAGATAGTTAAGTCCCAGGCAGACTGTGAAGAGCTACAAAAGGTTCCCTCAAAACTAGATGACTGGGCAACAAAGTGGCAGATGTAATTCAGTGTTGATAAATGCAAAGTAATACACATTCGAAAACATAATCCCAACGTTACATACAAAATGATGGGGGTCTAAATTAGCTACTACCACATAAGAAACAGATCTTAGAATCATTGTAGATAGTTCTCTGAAAACATCCACTCAATGTGCAGTGGCAGTCAAAAAAGCGAACAGAATGTTGGGCAGGATTAGGAAAGGGATAGATAATAGGTCAGAAAATATCATATTGCCTCTATATAAATCCATGGTATGCCCACATCTTGAATACTGTGTGCAGATGTGGTCGCCCCATCTCAAAAAAGATATATTGGAATTGGAAAAGGTTCAGAAAAGGGTAAAAAAATTATTAGTGGTATGGAACAGCTTCCATATGAGGAGAGATTTATAAGACTGGGACTTTTCAGCTTGGAAAAGAGACGACTAAAGTGGGATATGATTGAGGTCTATAAAATCATGACTGGTGTGGAGAAAGTAAATAAGAAAGTGTTATTTACTTCTTCTTATAACACAAGATCTAAGGGTCACCAAATGAAATTAATAGGCAGCAGGTTTAAAACAAACAAAAGGAAGTATTTCTTCACACAACACACAGTCAACCTGTGGAACTCTTTGCCAGGGATGTTGTGAAGGCCAAGATTATAACAGGGTTCAAAAAAGAACTAGATAGATTCATGGAGGATAGGTCCATCAATGGCTATTAGCCAGGATGGGCAGGGATGGTGTCCCTATCCTCTGTTTGCCAGAAGCTGGGAATGAGCAACAGGGACTACCTTGAAAACTGGACTAATAGAAATGGGATGAAATTTAATAGTACAGTCAGATGACTGAAACCAAGAATTTTTACTATAAGCTGGGAACTTATCAGTTGGAAGCAACAAAGTAGTCCAAATCTTCTTGTGTGATATTCCAGTTTTTCTATGTAGGCCACTGTTTGTTTATTCTTTTAAACAATCTCGGTCCAGAACTCAAGCCCAACAGCTATAACAACCAACCCAGATTGGGGTGGGAACAGAAAGAAACAGCGGATTCATTTCCCCCCATTAGTTTTGAACACTTTTTATCCAAAAAGGAAGGTTTTTACAAATAAGGGAGCATAATAAGAGTATTGCAGGGTTTCAAGCATAGACAACTGAGTACATAAAGCAGATAAAATGTGTGAACATAGTATATTTGCAATAACTGAGAATAATCTTTTCTGGAATTGCGAGGGGAATTGACAAAACTGGATATATAAAGGGATTTTTTTTTAAATCATTGCTGACTCATTAAGGTCCCTACCTGCAGTGGCAAAACTTCCATAGCCTGAGAATGGATTGCACAATTGAATCCAAAATTGTAAAACGGGCTAGGATATTCCAGTTTCAAAATATATTATCTAAAAGTAGGACTGGCTGAAAAAAATAGACAGTAGCAGTATAAGTGAGGGAGGGCATTAATATGTGACTAAAAGATGGAGTATGTAAATTAGCTACTGCAACAGATAATTTGGATTAAGGTTACAGATAGAAATGGTCAAAAAGATCATGAGAAGTCATTACAGATCTCCAGGGCATAATGAAAACGCAAATCTGCCCATGTTTATGCAGATAACAGAGGCTTTTAAAGAGGCTATAACATTGATCATAGGGAATTTCAATTGCTCTGAAACTGACACAAGTGAGAACTGTGGAATGTCTTGAGCTCATGTTTCTAAATGTAATACAGAACTGTTCTCCTGCACAATTTGTTGAGCCATCAAAAAGATGAGACATTATATTGGATTCATTCCTGGAGAATGAACAGGGTGTGATAAATAGGATGACAGATAGGGGAAAATCTTGGGTCTAACGAGCATTGGTTGATTAAATTAAAAAGTACTTGCCAAGGAATATACAGAAGGCAATTTGGCAAAAATTAAAAAAAGTGGTTTTTAAAATGGGAGAACTGGAGAGAATGATGATTGACATGAAAAGAAATTGTTTAACTGTGGAAAGCTGGGAGGGTGGGAGGGGAGGGCAGTGAGAGACAGGTGAGAGATAGCCTGTATCGTTTGCCTGTAGCAAGGTATAATTGCTAGTAATAAGAAAAGTATAACTTATAGCAGCAGTTATATTACTGCTGAATGTGGTCCCATACTATAATTATACTAGTGGCTATTACAATAAGACATATCTAATCATAGCAGATAGTAATCACCATATGCCTTACCTATGAATGGACCTAGAGAGAATTTTGACCATTGCTCTCTAGCTTCCATATTATAGAAATAATATCTTTCCATTACTTTACCACACTTATTATGGTTAATTACTGTGTTTTCATTTAACCATTTGTAGACATCACAAAAGCTCAAGGGCGAGATTCTGCTGAGGTGGCACAAATAAACCTCAAAGCCAGTGATTCCATCCCCCAAGGATCTCTCCTGCATGAGGGAATCTTCAGGTGGCATATGAGCGGTTGTATCCTCACCAGGTTCCCCATCGTGGCACAAAGTGTCTTTTATGTACCAGCAATCCCTACATATTGGGAACCACTAGCAACTAGCATAAAAGAGAACAGCCATGAGGCTGCTCTGTTGTATGCCAGAGACCAGCCCAGTGACTGGTCTGCTGCAGGATCAGGGGTGGCAGGAACAGTGCGCAAGTAAAGAGATTTAAAGGACTAAATATTAACTAGACTATCTTTGACAGGTGTTTGTCTAACCTGCTCTTAAAAATCTCCAAAGATGGAGATTCCACATCCTCCCTAGGCAATTTATTCCAGAGTTTAACTAATGTACAATCTAAATTGCCCTGGCTTCAATTTAAACCCTTTGCTTCTCAGAGGTTAAAGAGAACAAATTTTTCTCCATTCTTCTTGTAACAACCTTTTATGTACTTGAAAACTGTTATTATGTCCCCCCTCAGTCTTCTCTTCTCCAGACTAAACAAACCCAATGTTTTCAATCTTCCCTCATCGGTTATGTTTTCTAGACCTTTAATTGTTTTTGTTGCTCTTCTCTGGACTTTCTCTATTTTCTCCACATCTCTCCTGAAATGTGGCGCCCAGACTGGATGCAATACTCCAGCTGTAGCCATATCAGCGCAGAGCAGAGTGTCTTGCTTACAACACTGCTGCTAGTGCAAAAAAAGAAAACATCATTCCGGGATGTAACAATCTTACACTGTTGACTCATATTTAGCTTCTGATCCACTATGACCCCGAAATCCCTTTCTGCAGAATTCCTTCCTAGGCAGTCATTTCCCAGTTGGTATGTGTGTGCAACTGATTGTTCCTTCCTAAGTGGAGTATCCTCAAGCTTTAAAGTGTTCTGATCTTAAATGTTTGTATCCTGAGTGTCCTTTAGTATTTTTTCATGCTGTTACCATGGGTCCAATCTTGTGTGGTGCTGAGCATTGCTTGGAAGTTACTCGACACCCTCATCTGCCATTAACTTCAATCCATTCTTAATCCATTGGGTGCTAGGACAATATAACCCCACACAGAAGTGGTATGGACTCAGACTTGTATATTTCAGGTGTCTCCTGCAGATCTAATTCAATGCATTGAGTAAAACTGGAGGGTGTTTGGAGACACACAAACCTCCCAAGGCTGATAGTGGTTCTACCCTTGGGTAAGGATAATATTCTATACAGTGCACAGAGATCAGCATTAATAAACATTAATGAATACTGTAACACTCATCATTTTTACAATAGAAGTATAAATTACAGAGTATGACTGAGCTACCCTGACCTGTGGCAAGGAACATAAAAATGAAACGAAGTGATGTTCATATGATACTGCAGATGGAAGAGATCACTAGCCCCAGCCTTTATCTTAATTGATTTTTAAAAATATTAAAGTTGAAGAAAAATTGTAAAACAGCATTCCTAGCAGAGACACTCCAGAACAGCATGAATTACTGCCTCTTCTACCCTGCTGCTCACACACCTTCCCCCCACAACCATACTTTTTTTTTCTGTGCTGTTGCCATGATCTGCTGAGAGATCTTAAACAGTTTGCACCTACATCTGGTGCATAACCTAGATATTTACTCTGCTTTCTTCAATGGCTCACGTGACAAGATGAGGCACCCTTTTGCCTCACTAGTGGTGACATTCACATACATACAGGTGGTGAACTGGAGCCGGTTCGCTGGAACCAGTTGTTAAATTTAGAAGCCCTTTTAGAACCAGTTGTTCCGCGTGGGTGCTACGCTACCCTGCCCCTAGGAGCCAGAGGGACCTGCCAGATGCTTTCTGGGAGCTGCCCCAGGTAAGCACTGCCAGGACTCCCCACCTCGCCCCCCGGCAGGTCCCTCTGGCTCTTAGGGGTAGGGTGGGCACCCACTATGGTGGCCCACGAGACCCTCCTGCCCAGTTCTGGGGGCAGTCAGGGGACAGGGGGAGGAGGGTGGATGGGGCAGGAGTCCTGGGGAGCAGGGTGGGCAATGACCCCCTCGTGGGGTGAGGAGGGAACCGGTTGTTAAGATTTTGGCAGCTCATCACTGCAGATAGCTTGCATAAAGCTGATGCATCACTCAAATCCTAAGTGAACCCTATATCACTGAAGTGGGAATTAAGTGACAGATAGGCAGTCTGCTGACCCACCACACTGGGCAAATTTTAACCCTGCAGAGCTGCTTCTACGGACTGTGGGTCACTGCTGTTAATGATATCCAGTGTATGTATAGTGGGGCAGATCCTCAGCTGATAGTTGTCAGAGCTCCGTTACAATCAAAGGAGTTCTGACCATTTAAGTGCCTGCACCATGGTATCTAGCCAGGTATCTCTTCTAGTTAGTGATTTTTTTTTATGTTTTTTTGTTCTTTCTAGTACATCCGGCTGGCAGCTAACAGACAAAGGAACAGATTTAAAGAGAAATGAAAGGGGGGGGGGAATGGAGAAAACCACCATGTTTCAGCCCATTATCATAGCAATACTAGAAAATAAAAATCACATGGCTCCCACAGATATTATGCAGTAGACTATTTCTCTACAGGGTAAAGGGTATTTGAAATTGTATATGTTGAGAGATTTGTTTGCACATGAAAAAACAATCAAAGAACCAAGAAAGATTAGTATTAGAGACAGAGGAGGGGGGAGGAGTCTGCAGTATCTGTTCTTCAATTATTATTTGTATTGTGGTAATGCAGAGATGCCCCAATCAGATTTGGGCTCCCATTGTGCTGAGCACTCAATGTACACAGAGTAAGAGGCAGTCTGTGCCCTGGTAGGGTTATGCTCTGGGAGAAAAATCTTCAAACAAATCTAAAAATAAATGCTTTTAGATCTGTGAAAACACAATGGGATATATGGGGGATCAGCATCTGCAGTGGAAGGTCAACAATATACTATACAAGGAGCTCTTCAATAACATTCTTACTGAACGTTTAAGTCTGAAGCTGGATGGGTTCTGTAAAGCAACTTAGAAAGCAAGATCCAGAATGAAATTATCTTTCACTTATTTTTTATTGTCACCATAAAGATACACACACATAGATGTTGCCTTATACCATATGTCTCTGTTCATGATGTTCCAACGGGCCAAAATACCACTGTAGTCTAAAAGAGACAGAAGCGGCGGAGCAACTGCTTCTCCAAAAATGAATAAACCAGGTTTGTATTAATCAAAGTCTAACTACAAAAACAGGTTTTGAAAGTAAGCAGATGTCGGAAGGCTGAAAAACAAAAAAATACAAGTCACGTTCAAGGAAAGAAGGGGACATAGACTGATAGGTGCATCTGACTGTTAGATGAATTAATATGCACCTAACTTGGAATTAGTACATTCAAAATAGGAAAACTATAAATCCTTCATTATTATGCTCGTCCTTGAATAATGATTTAAAAAAAAAATCTTTCCTGGTAGCAACAAAAGCCAGTCTAGCAACATACCCATAGTAAGATAAGAATATTCACTCTCACACATAATGCAAGAATAATGGGCCATGCAAAGTAACTGAAAGGCATCACATTTTTTAGTGATAAAGAAAAGTCTAGTTTCTTCTAGAAAAGTTTACACACACATACTGTGGCAAATTGCCACCCGGCTCAGGGCATAAGTCCACAGCTAAGCTTCCCCTCTGAGTAGACTACCACCTAACTGTGCAGTTTGTTTCACCATCATGGTTCTAGACACTATGACTAGATGGGCCATAGGTTTGATCTGGTATTGCAGTCCTTGTCTCTCTGTCAGGTTGCTGGCCAATTGCTGTTCCTACAGTACAGTGAAAGCGGGCAAAAGGTCTTCTGGTAAATCTGTACTCAGTCAACAGGTCAGTGATACTTCCAGTCAACTTATGTTTTCAATAAACTAACTTTGCCCTTAAACACTACCTTTTAGTTGCAAACAGTATAACATCAGACATTTGAATTAAGGGAAATGGCACAAGCTAAATATAAGTCAATGATGCCAATATTTCATAGCATAATATTGGATTTCTGCCTCTCCAGGACTGTGATGATAATGAAGGAAAGGGATAGTTTGATTAACAGTTGGACATGAATAGCTTCTAGAGATGACATTCATGATTCTAATGAGGATGCTGATCTAGTAACTGAATGCACTCTTTCCTTATTAGTGTGTACTGTATCAGGGTATTCTGTTTACAGATGCTATTTTAAGTGATCTCCTGATATTTTAAGAACACGAGGCAGTCTGAGTGAATACTGCTAAGGAAGGTAACAGCTACTGGTCTACACAAAACAGAAACTTGGGACAACAGAAAAGGCAACATTGTGATCAAACTGAACCGTCACAATGGAGATTCTTGTATGGATCAGCATTACCATAACAGCCAGTGTCAGGCTAGGCTGATATGGATGCACTCTCTTCATCACAGACCATGTCTTAGAAGTTTTTACTTTAAAATAAATACATATTTTCAAATTCATCCCCTTGCTTTTTCCCAACTCAAGCAGCTCCTCCTCTGAAGAGATGTGACCCTCCTTCTTCCAAAACTATATTTGCTTTCCTTGTTTTTTTTCTATTTCACACACTTTCCAAGTGCTGTATCTAAACTCATGATTTTGCCATGTTAGTGACACACTCTTGCTTGTGGTGTGCCTGATATTTAAAAAGCTACATAGCAAATAACATTGGAAATGGCTAACATAACACACTCATCTTTTATCAAGACTCCTACCTAACTTGGGAGAGCAGACATCTACCTTTTAGACTTTCCAGATATAAATGGAGGTATTTACGTACCAGGGTCTGAGTAGTAAAACCATACTCTTAGAAACTGGAGTGATAAACTCCCTAGATGATAACTCAACAGTTGAGATCAGCAGAGGTGCTTGAGCTAAACTCTTCCTGGTTTAAATGAGAGAGGATAGAGGCAGGGTATTTTCAGAGCAACTTTTGGAATTTGCTTCTTTCACTTTTCTGGCCAAGTCTGATTTTGTTAACTTTCAGGTCACACTGCAAAAGTTATCTGGAATGGAATTAGAGTGGGAGAGTTTTAACTTTGCAGGAGTTTGAGGAGGGTGTCTTGCATATTTTGCATCCTTTCTAAGGCTATCTACTCTAAGAGTATACCTTGCAAAATGGAGCAGGAGCAGAAGAGGGACACCACCTTACAAAAATAGAATGAGAGGCACGAAGAGAATTGCATAGTAGTATGGTATATACTTATACCTATTTCCCATTCTCCACAGTAGCATAATAAATAGTGTTAACAGGACTCTTTTTACATCAGCATCCTTTTTTTGCCCTCCAATACACATTCCCATGCATCTTGTTAAATCGGCTATTGTGTGTGCGCACATTTGGCAGTACAGACAGAAGCAACAGGGAGACTGCCAGTGGAGTTGCAGTCATGCTATCCACACAGGGAAGTGAGCAGTGCAGAACTGTGTTGTCTTGGGCTGCAGTAGAAAAAGGGGAAAAGTAGTGTCCCAGTTCAGGATTATCTCCACCTTTTTGCCCCTTTATGTCTCTCTGACTGCAACCTCCTCAAGTGTTAGGCCTCTCACATTCACCTGTCCTTGGTTGGAATCCTGTGATTCTCCTGCTCACAGACTGGGTCTTAGGATACAGTACACTGTGTGCCAACCAAGAGTCCTGAGCTCTGACTGAATTCAAGCCCTGCTAATCTTGCCTGTGGGAACTGTGACCCATGTGTGATCAAAACGAAATAGTGTCTAATCTCAACAAACAGGAGTAAAACATAGCAAGAATAATGAATTTTTCAAACACACACACACACACACACACACACGTTTTATCCAAAGCTTAGGGAGGCCTAGCTTAGCCACACATCCCCTCTTCTGGGAATTGGGGTTTAGTTTGCTTATCCACAGTCCTTGTGTCTCTCTTCCACTCTATGCAGGGCAGATCTTTGAACAATTTCTCAGTTCCGAAGTCTCCTGAACCTGGCCAAACTGGTTTATGCAGCCCTCCAGGGGAGATCAGAGACAGATTTCCAAGCAATTGGTTCGCTAGTTGTCCTTTAATTATCAGTAAATAGGTGGCTAACAGAAGTGTTTGTCTGCTTTCCGGTGTACATTCAATCTAACCCAGACCTGAATTAACCCTTAGTACTCATATACCACAATAACAATCAGACGCATATATAATATTCATAAAATATCAGTCATCATCCTTGTTTTTTACAAGGAGAAACAGGGGAAATTGGTGAGAAAATACATATTATCTTCAAGATTCTAGGAGGGGCAAGTAATGGAGAATGAGGCAGCAGCAGATCCTCTGGCACCTGCTCTGCCAGTGGCCCACTCCTACCTACTGCTACACAGGAAGGACCAATGCAGCACTGGCTTTACATAATGCAGAGCTGTACCCTCATGTACCCTTTCCAATTCTGCCATCCCTTTGCACAGCAGAACCACACCAGTTTCATTGCTGGGTCCCCCCAAGGTTGTGAAAGAAGGGGTAGGATTGGCCACTAAGGGTAAATAATACAAGACAAAGGAGCCAGACACAGAGCAGCTGGATACCAAATGCAGAGATATATGACAGCTATGTTTACTGTACCTTCAGTCCATCATACAGGACTATGACAATATTCCTACAATGGACCCCTCCTATGCACACACTGTCCTTTTCAAGTGCTTCTGCATTTCCCAGTTCCAGTGCAGTAATTTAGAAATGACTAAATGCCATGAGAAAGTTTTCTCATGGTGGAGACAGGAAACACCAGAAATGTCATAAGAAAACCTGTTCTTGTCCAAAGGACGCAATCTTACAGCATGCTGAGTACCCTCAGCACTCACTGCAATTAACAGGAACTGCAGGGGGTCAGCACCTTCTAGGATTAAGCCCAAATTTTCCAGACCTAAGAGATTCAGATACATTTCAGAAGGAAATCCACCTAAATCAGGACACTCAGAAGAGATGCCGCTACTCTGTAACAGGACAATAGAATATTAATTTCTTTTGTCACTAATCGTGGCACAAATTAATGTCACATTATATATATAAATTACCTTTATATACACTTAATGTATGTATATTACATTTTTACAAGTGCATGGCCCTGCCTGGGGAGCAGTGAGTTAGAAGCAGTTTAGGTGCCTTAAGGCTGCAGGTTCAAGGCCTTTCCTGTCCTCTGTAATAGAGTTGAGTACTTCAGGGGGAGGGATAGCTCAGTGGTTTGAGCACTGGTCTGCTAAACCCAGGGTTGTAAACTCAATCCTTGAGGGGGCCATTTAGGGATCTGGGGCAAAAATTGGGGATTAGTCCTACTTTGAGCAGGGGGTTGGACTAGATGACCTCCTGAGGTCCCTTCTAATCCTGATATTCTATGATTACATTAAGTGTGTATATAAAGGTAATTTATTTTTCCCCCTCTCTAAAAGCCCTTCTATAATTAATGTGCATAAAAGATACCCCACAAATACAGATATGCTCTTGCCACTTTGGGCTGATTTTGAAATAAGTGCTCTTTACTTAATCCAGAAAAATAGGTCAGAGTTTAAAGTGAACATTGATGTTAAGCCAAGGACATAAAATCAGAACCATGAGGTGTTTAGAGATGGCAGAGGTTTGTACACTGCTGACACAGAACTGTCTACTGAAATTTTCCATGCGGTGGACGTTGCTTTTTGCTCTGCACATGGATGTATTTAGGAGGCTAGCTACTTTAAATAAGAAGTGAGATTCTATTTGATGTTATTCTGGAAGTAGGTCTGTTTCTGAAGTGATATAAACCTGAGAGTAATTACTGGGATACTTCTCAGATATTGAATATAGTCCTTCCAGGGGCATATTGATTTATATAAGACCTAGAGATTTTGGGAGCATATTAAAAATTAATCAATATTTTAATTTATTTCCAGGCTCCAGCCATTTAGCCTAGTAAAATACTGCTTGAAGGTAAATGTGACCTTTGAAATATGACTTGATAACAAGTGGATGAGAGAAATCTTAATGAATGTTACCATTTAATGTCAGCTGTAGTTAAATACATCACAGCTTTTTATTACCATTCCATATTTAGAGTCAAAGTTAAAAAATGTTACATAACTAGGGAGTCTGTAACAATGTTACCAAGAGAAAGATGCCAGAATTTATGTGGTCCTAAGAGATAGTATGATTTCAGCGATGTTGTATGTGACTGTAGGCCTGTTCCTGCAACCCAGAACTCCCCTAAGTAGACTTTACTCAATAATAGCCAGTGTCTCCAGTCCCTAAAGTGACTCTTCAGTTGTCGCCTTCTCCTATGTAGAAACTGTTCCTAATGGGATCACCCCATGAGTGTATGTTGGAATTTCTGGAGTTACATGCATGAGTAATGAATAACGAACTGAATGAGCTAAGCAGGAAGAAATCCAAATGGAGATATGTTCTTAGGCCAAGATTTTTGAAAGTGATCAGTGATTTTGGGGGCCTAACATCAGACTCCTTAAAGGGGTCTGATTTTCAAAGGCTGAGTGCTCAGCACCTTCTAAAAATCAGGGCCCTTAAGCTAGTCCAAGCTAGATACTCACAAACTGAGAAAACCTCTAGCGTTTTTTGGATATGAAAACCTTGGCCAAATTGGAAGGGGAAAGGTCAGGTCTGGAGATTCTGCTGCCCTAGGCAAACCAGAAAACACCTGCTCCTTACCAAACGGTAGGCACTGAATGGCCTGCTGTCCCCAGTGTTTTGTTGCCATAGCCTGCCACCTGTCCTATCTTTATGGTGGAGTTGGCCCTGCAACTGCTATGGGTGGCTTAAGTTCTGTTCACTCATTCTCTGACTAAATGACATGTTGCATGATGATGGTGGCATGGATATCAGCATGGAGGAAATTATTAAACTCAGGGATTACAATGTGAAGAATAAATTCATGTAGCTACACTGAACCTGTCTGAGAGACATAAGGTATGCCTACCCTTGGAGCTGGAGGTATGACTCCCAGCTTGAAGAAACATCTTTGCCCTAGCTTGCTGGAAACAGCTTGTAGCCATGGTGGCATGAGTGGCGGGACTGGCCAGACACCCTAAGTACATGCCTATGATCTCTGACAGGCAGAGACTCGGGGTAGCTAGCCCTTCCCGCTGCTCACACTGCCACAGCTACATTCAATGTTTAGCATGTTAGTGCAATCCAAGCTTGTGCGAGTATGTCTTCTTGAGCTGCAAATCACACCCCAGCTCTCAGTGTAGACATGCCTTTAGAGTCAAATGATGAAGTCCTAATGTTGATACAACTGCAAGTTTATGACATTTGGCCCGTACAGGTCACTGTGCTGTCCTGAGGATCCCAAAGGGTTCAGGAGAGGCTCTGTAGGAATAGACAAAGATGGAAGGCAGTAGTTTATTGCTGCTGTTCTCCCTAATAATTCTTGTTCTGTAAAGCGGACTTTAGCTCCATATATTATGACATTTAGTGTTCACTGAGTCCTGTCCTTGTTGAAATCAATGAGAGTTTTGCCAAGTAAATAATAAATGGGACTTGGCCATGAGTAAATAGGATCATCATATAAAGGGAAGTGAATCAGGAGAAGAACTGAAATATCTCATAGATAGCATGGCTAGATATCTCATTTTTAACTTAATTTAAACATTGGCTTCTTAAGTTGTTGCCATCATGCAATTGTTTCAGTACAGTAAATTTAATTACCAGCTGCTAAAATATGTTTTTAATAAAAGCCCTGAGACTCATAAGTCACTACATGGAGGTACAGATATGTCAGTCAGTTTTGAAGAGACACATTTGCTTTTATTAATCAAAAGTCATAAAATAACTTTTCACTGATTGTGAACAGAAGCTTTGATCCTTTCATGAAAGCATCATCTCATGAATATCTCTGGCTGTTTCACCTGAGCCTGTTTGGCACAGGATTACGCTTGAGAAATCAGAGATGACATGCTTGCCAGTTCTACCTTTACAACACAGAGAGCTTTTTCAAATAATCCCTTTGAAATCTGTACAGTTGTGCATAATAAAATTAAACAAAAAGCAAACACGATAACGAGCCCCTTGCTCCACCCTGCTTGGTATGCAGAGGGGATCAAATAAAAGTAAAGTGAGATACAAAGGCACCCAGATATTCAGTACAGCGGGAGAGGATCCAACACAGCATGCCCTTCTTCCTCCTCCCACCCCAATGCCCAGTGGAGCTCCAGCGCTTGTGCAAGGGACATACAGGGGAAGAAGCAGCCATTTTCGCCCCATTCCTGCAGACTGCTCCTTGTAACTGGACTCCTGAGCCTATGTGCAGCTCCTTTGCCTCTGTTGGAAGTCTGGCCCATGGTGCTGTTTGCAGGATTATAGAGTTTCTGTGAAATTCCCCCCTTTAAAGGTGTTTTGGAAAGAGCTATGCTCTTAAAAAATAAGTGTCAGTTTTAGTAAAGGATGGTGTGAGGAATGTTGCAAATATTGAGCTTATGTTATCTAGCCACAGAGGCAACTGAAACATTTTTAGGGGCAACCACTGTACACCCAACTAAACAGTGAGAAGTAGCATTGCTAGATACAGCATCAGCCCAGCTCTATGCTGCCCCCTCCCAGTGGGCATAGCACAGGCACTACAGGGTGGCCAATAGCCACTCAGCTCCTCTGGGAAGCAGGCTGCCAGGGAGTCGCATCTGGTGCTAGGGTAGGGTTTGTAAGCTTGGATGCAAAGAGAAAACAAAATACCAAAAGCCCTCTAGGAGTTTATCACCCTTGGAACCCATCTTCCAGGGGCCCATAAAATTCCGGGTGGGTGAGTGGCGACTCAGTGGCAACTGGTAAACTTTGGGGCAAGTAGGGGCATAGCTCTCTCCTGTCCCCTCCTCCTCCTCCGCAGCCAAGGACTCTCCCTCCTCTCCCCCCAGCTACCTTGCACCTAGCCCCCAGTTCTTGCCCCTGCACTCTCACTTGCACCTAACCCCACACACTCTCGATGCCTAAGGCTGAACCCAAAGAGTAGGGCAAGGCAAAGCAAAGCTAACCAGGAGATGAGGTGTGGGGCCTCTCAGATGTTTCTGACGTTTTCTGGATACTCTTGGATTTCTGTCTAGGAGGCCTACAAGGTCAATCAAGTCTTACGTTGACAGTCAACTAATATTACTAATTGGATGCTACCTTATTACCATGGAGATTTATGGTTTCTCCACACACTCAAAGAGCAACTTTTTTTTTTTTTAGTCTAAAATGACGTACATTTGGATTAAGGAAAACAACAAGAGATTTTACTTTTCACGTAACAGGGTGCAGCAACTCTGACCACAAAATGGCTATTTTCTTTGCACATAGGAGCAGCTCTTGAAAGTGCAATAGACAAAAACAAAGGTATCTTAGGTTTGCAATTAAAAAAAAAAAAAACGGCAGCTGGCCTGTGGCAGTTGACTCGGGCTAAGGGGCCGTTTAATTGCAGTGTAGATGTCTAGGCTCAGGCTGGAGACCAGGTTCTAGGACCCTGCAAGGTGGGAGGGTCCCAGAGTTCAGGCTGAAACCCAAGCCAACACCACAATTAAACAGTCCCTTAGCCTAAGTCAGCGGGCACAGGCCAGCCATGGGTTTTTAATTGCAGTGTAAACATACCCTTAGTTTCATAGCTGCACACACCAGACCATAAAGAATAAACACACACACACACACACCCTCCTGCCCCTACATTTCATGGAAGGAAATGAGTTTCTTTCATTAAGTGAATCTATTTTCTATTTCCAAAATTGCAATAGCTAGAGCTGGGTAAAACTGTCACGTTTTGCTGTTTTCTTCCTTTATTCTCCCCTGCTGCATTTTTAAAATCTCTTATTGGTTCCCCAGCTAGGGTATTCTAAAGAGCAGTTAAACAAATACTGTGTCAGAAATATCTGTATTTCAAGACATAGCAGAATATAGGCCATGCTGTAAATACTTGCTTATGAAATGTCTCTCATAGGTAAACCAGAATATTAACTGTCAACCCTCCTGACAAATCAGAAGGTGCATTTATGGCTTGGGTAATGCATAAAAATGAGCAATAACCAAGTTAAAAGTATATAAGATGTATGCAGAATATAACTGAAACTGAATGGTTAGCTGTCATCGGTAGATTTAAGGGTTTTCAGCTATACAGACATCTCACTGGGCATATGTTTACAGAGTCTGCATGTGTTGCACAGGAAATACAGTGTTCCTGTCTGCGAGATAACGACACTATAGATAATTTGGCGAGGCCCATGGGAACAGCACTCAGTACCACTGTGCTTTGTGCCTCCAAAAGTTCAGGCCTAGTGTCAGGTTCCCAAAGAAATTACTTGAAAATGAGTGAAGTTGCACCAAATTATTGGCTCATCAGCATTCAGTGCCAGTGCCATTTAAAGTCAGAGAAAAGACAACAGATGGATCAGAGGGAGAGAGGCAAGAAAATCAAAGCAGCAAGAAGGGGGAAAGCTTCTTACCTATACTGCATTCTCTCTCATTGGTCAGCAGTGACAGCATATATACTGTGTGCATATTGAGTGAGACACAGAGATGTTTCAGCCAGTATTTGTTAGCTAGCTAGCCAACTAACTGCCAAATTATTCGGGGAAATCACTCTCAGGATTGGACACTGAATAGAAAGGACAGTTGTCAGTATGTATAGCATTACCAGACTGTGTATCAGCCTCTGTAGGAGACTCAGTGCTTGAACCATTCTTACTCTGACCCATTAACATATCCATCAAGTGTCTCAGCTTCTGTGGGGCAACCTACTTGTCACTCGGTTTTGTCGGTATATCCCTAAATCCTGCTGCAAGTTCCACATGGTCCAAATTGTCAGGTGCACTCCTGATCTTCTTTCCTGCTCAGCACGTGCTTTGGCAAGAAGATAGGGAGAGAGGAGCAGGGAATAGGGAAGGGGACAATGTGGGAATAAAGAAAAGCACAAATTTCAGGTGTTCTTTTCCAGCGTCAGGCCTGCAACTCAGCAAGCTCATTCCCATCTTATTATGACTGAAATAAAAGGTCCTTTTAATCTAACCATAATTTTCTTTATAAAACAGCACCTCCCAAAGCAATGGGAGTACTGAACAGCACCCTCCTAAAAAATACATTATGAGAGCATAGACCAATCAACAGTATAATAAAATCTCCTTGACAAAACTGCAAACACAGAAAAAGACCAAATGGAAGACAGAGCTTGCAAAGGAAAGGGTTAGAGATTATGAGGGTGACAGAGATTATACTAGATAAAAGACATTATAAAAAGAAAGTTTGCAGATGACATGGAAAAGGAGGAAGGGTGGAGCTGAGGTTCATATAAAGGAGGAGGTTGAGTTCTACATCCTAGTTGCCTTGCAACCCCACTACACATTATTGTAGACCTACATTCCGTCCACCCACACACACACTGCTGGTGTAGATCTTTGTTGTGGCCTGGTACAAAAGTGGTCAGAGCTGGAGTTGGGAGTCAAGCTGAGGGCCAGAGCCAGAGTCTGTAGCCCGGGAGGGGGTATAGAAGTAGGGACCTGGAACAAGACAGGAGGGCAGGAACAGGAAAGAAAGGCAGGAATCAAGAGTCAGGCAAGAAGGCAGAGTCCAATGTAGCTTCCAGCCAGGGAGCCACCTAATTTCTCAGACAACTTCCTGGCCCTCATTCTGGCTTAAATAGGGAGTCTGAGCCAATCAGAGAGGCTGGATGCCTTCTCCAATCAGGAGCTTTGTGGGCTAGGATCCACCAACCACATGGCCTTCTGGTACCAGTGAGCTACGGGGTGTCTGAGGACTGCCCGTGGGCCTGGGTTCAAGACGCATGATCTCTCACAATCTTCATGATTCATTCCTTCCTTTCTTAAATGTTTTGATGAACAGTGAAATAGTTAATGTTCACATTTATAATATCATCACTGGCACCTGAGTTAGCACTATTGAAATGAGTTCAGCATTTTACACCTCAAAGCTGTTAATTTAGGCTTCTGCAAACTCAGGTAGAGGTCACTGCCACAGTTACACTTGCTTGACATTTTGAAGGTTTTCTCTGCAACCATAACAGCTAAAGACTCATTTATTTTTATGAAAGCTGAGACTCTAAAAAGCAGTGGAGAGGGCTGTTTGAGCTCCCCAGCTAGTTCTTTGGGAAGCACTGACCTAAGGTGAGACGATGTGTTGTAAGATGAGAAAGGACTATTAGGATGCTTAAAAATGTTAATGTAGTTTTGTACTGTTAGAGTAACAACAATAATCTGGGTTCAAGTTTCTGTTGTCAGGGTCTTTGATTTAAAGTTAAAAATTATTTTCTACTTCAATAGACACTTGAAAAGAGAGAATTAGAAAATCTTTAAAAACCAACCAAACACCCCTGCCCCCATTTTTTCCCCCATTTCACCAATTTCTTTTATCTTCTCTCCCTCTATTTGCTTGCCAGCATTTTGAGTGACATCAAACTCCAATTCTAGGAAAAAGAAAGTCAATTTCAGATGATAGCTTTGAAATTTTGTTGTTAAAATCTGATGTTCTTTCTTCTTAAAACAAAACAAATCTAATGTTCATAAGACGAAAGGAGAGAGAAAGAGAGAGAGGGAAGCAAAAGATCAGAATCTGCAGCTTCTGTCTCTGGTGCTTGTAATTCAGTTGTTAGAAAATCACAGACATAGTACGTGATTTGAGCCCTGAGTCAAAAAGAACTTTAGCTGACTTCAGTGGGACTACCTAAAGTGATGTGTAACTAAACAGTGTGCTGAATCCAGGCCTCACTTAGCCACTTTTGGTCCTTAGCTTTGGGGAAAAACATCTTCCAACAACAATTTTTCATGACATGTTTGTAAGTTCAAATGACTTTTGACCTCTGTTCTCCCCTTTGAGCAATTTAAAACTCCAACCTTCATGGCCCAACAATCGGAACCCTCTAAAATGTGACAGCAAGTCAGAACTCAAATACATATAAAGATGGAGTAAATTGTGGATAGTGCCTAGACTGTAAGCTTCTCTGGCCAAGGTCACTTACACCAGTGTAAAATCCAGAGTAAACCCATTGACCGGAGAGTGAAAAGCAATGCAAAATACTTTGCCCGTTTGCAGGCAGTTTCCCCATGTTGGGACCTACCCAAACATTACTGAACTCACTGACTTGTCCCTAAATCTGAGCAAGTTGTTTTCCTAACCAAACTCACAACAAATTACAGTTCTTTGCAAAAGAAAAAGAGTGTTTAATGTGCGTTGTCTGATTTGATTGAAAAGAAAGCTCTGG
Organism: Caretta caretta; assembly: GCF_965140235.1. Lineage (NCBI taxonomy): Eukaryota > Metazoa > Chordata > Testudines > Cheloniidae > Caretta > Caretta caretta. Next base: position 34,738,720 of record NC_134211.1, on the reverse strand, counting down.
AAGTAGGTATCATGCCATACATGATCTCCTGTCACATGTCATATTCTGCTCTATCATGAGTTTTGTCAAAATGGATCCTGATGAAATACAGAAAGCTTGATGCATTAAAACATTCATTTCATAAAGGATTAGCATCCCACAATAGAAGCCCAATACTGAAGTCTTTCTACACACCAGATTCCCATTGACTTCAGTGGGAATTATGCATACAGAGGTCACTGGGATAATGGTGAATTTAATTTTAAAGTAATATTACCATGCTTCTGCTGTTTTATCACCTCTTCACCCTTTACTATCCTTCTATCCCTTAACTGCACTCATCAGCTCAAATCTCCTCATCTCTTGCAATTGTCCCTGCACTCTATATTGGTTCCCTTCATTCATGCCCTCTCAAATCCATATCCCAAATACCATATCCCCCTCTGCCACTTCTCTTTCACTTCTGGTTCCCTATTTCTGGCCTACCCTATATCATCATCTTCCCCAACTTTCTCATCTCATCTAAAATTGCATAGAGTACTTGCTTATTAAACTTTTTACGTTGTACAACAATTCAATAGTTGCCCATCAACACAGCACTTTTTAGTAGGCCAAATATTTTTATATCAAATGTGATTGCTCTTAGTTATTTTCTTCCAAATACTGTAGGATACATCTAGGGGTACCCTACACTGCACACTCCTTATGGCAGCATGTAGAGTACATACACACAGGTATAAATAGCAATGTAGATGATGAGGCACTGCTTAGTCTAGTGGAGTACAGATTTGCCAGAACCTTAGGGTATGTACCCTACACAGCTCTCTATTCACCCAAGCAGTGCATCCCCCATCTAGCCTGCTGTTTTTAGATGTGTAGTGTCCTGCTGCCTCCCTGCTGCCAGAGTCTTTCCCTGCTTCAGTCTGAACCCAGAGCTGGATCTGAAATTTGCAAGTGACCTTTATCAAAGTACAGATCTGAACACACCCCCCGCAAACTTTGCAGTGGTCAAAATTCATATCCACATCTGAAGTCTGAGGCTTGAGACCATCTCTGCTAACAAACAGTTATATAAACTAATAAACAAATCTTAGACCGGCTTGGGGTAGAAATGGCAATAGATTCATGGATTTTATGGACAGGAAGAACATTATGATCATGTAATCAGGCTTCTTACCTGATACAGGCCAAAGAATTTCACCCAATAATTCCTGCCTCAATTTCAGTAATTTATGATCGATGCAGAGCAAACCTTTTAGAAAGTAGGATGGGTAATAGGCTCATAATTTCATGCACTTATCCCAAGCTGAGTTTTGAACCCAAAACCAGAGACTTGCAAGATACAACACATATTTGTGACAAGTGGATCCTGGCCATGTGGGCTACTGACACGAAGAGGTTGCTTGATATGAGAAATTGATCTAGACAGCGATTTGAGCCTGTTGGAGTTAAGTTGAGACCAGGGCTAAGAGGCATGTTATACCTTTTGTTTTACATGTTACATGTTGTTCTTATTAGCCTTGCTCGCAATCTCTTCAATCATAAGCTTTGTTAATAAACTTATATTTGTTTTCAATACAAGCAGATTCCAGTGCTGTGTTGTTATAAAGGACCTGATCCTGAGTTGTACCAGCCATGCTGTGTGGACTCTCTCTCTTTGCAGACAGCTTACCTGGTTATTTCTGAGAGTGTCCAGTGACAGGGGCTGGGTACTCCAGAGAAGGACCGCTGGCTGAGGGGCTTGGGATTGGTATGTGTCTGTCACTAGCCTGCACAAGAGAAGGTGAGGTCTACAGAGACCTGGAAGGCAGTGCTTCTAGGGCCAGAGGCTGTTGGTTTCAGGGAGCTAAAGCCCAGCAAGCATAGACAAGACTGCTTTGTGCTGGGGGCAGTTAGTGGCAAGCTTCCTTACACTGCTGAGTACCCCTGGGGAGCATTGCAGACAGGATCTAGACAGTGTCAGAACAAATTTCCCATGCAACATTTAAAAGTGAAAGGATTTATGATTCACTTGAAAAATGAAAAAAAGTCAGTCCTGAATAACTATAGCCAATCTCTAATTATTTCAAATATAAATACAACACAGAAAGGACCAAGCTCAGCTGTAATTCCAAGAAATTATGCCAAGATCAAAACAGCAGCCTTTAAAGGATATTGTAGTTTCCTGAAAGGATAGTAAACGCTGTGATGTATTTCATTTTGCAGTCCCACTTACTATATACTTCCACTGGTAAAACCATTCAAACTTTAAGAGTTCATTCTTATTTTATTTTTGGCAGAAGTTTTTTAAATCATTAAATCCTCTGCGGTATGACAAAGGTTTTACAATTTGCAAAGAGTGCCATTAAAATGAAGTCTGTCTCTTCCTATCTTGTTGTTTTTTGTCTGTTAGTTCCTATCTTGGTCATTATATGGAGGAAGGTCTTTAAAGATTTGGTTGGTTATGACTTAAGACCCAATTGACATTTTCTCCTAAAATCAATTTAAAAGAAGCTTTTAAAGATATAACTTTGGCAACGTCTTGAAAGAAAACTACTGGATCACCATTAGGAGCACTGAGCTTAATAACGATTCCTTTTTGGACTGCTCAATTGGACTGCTAATTAGGATTCCTCTGCTGTGTGTTCAGCAATGATAGCAAAGCATATCTCTGAAAAAGAAAGGGTTCTATGGATTAATATTAACCAAAGTTGTCACATGAAAGAGCTAAGAATTTCAGCACACCCAGTCTTTCTTGACTTTTCATGTGACATACTAAGCAACATCTCCTGAATTGGACTGTACCCAAATCCAAATGCAAATAGGTAGTCAGCCACATTGGGTATGCCTACACAGCAAAGAAAAACCCACGGCTGGGTCATGCTAGCTGAATGTGGATCAGGCTGCAAGGCTGTTTCATTGCTGGGTAGACATCCAGGCTCGGGCTACAGTCTGAGCTCTGGGACCCTCCCACCTCACATGATCCTAGAGCCCGGGCTTCAGCCCGAGCCTGGAAATCTACACAGTGATGAAACAGCCCGGCAGCCTAAGCCCCACAAGCCCAAGTTGGCTGGCACTGGCCAGCTGCAGGTATCTAGTTGCTGTGTAGAAATACCCATTTTGGCTGAAGGCCTTATATTTGGCTGTACCTACTAGAAAACAAATGATCAGGAGCAAGTGATGCCTCTTTCTCATGGTACCTAAAGTGCAGCCCAATTCAGAGAGAAGGGGGAAGGATAGTGATCACTTTTGCTCCCTTATAATCCTTCCTCATGACAAGGAAACCAAATTTCAAAAATCAAAATATCAAGCAGTCTGGAAATCCCAAATTTCAGCCAGCTCTAGTGCAGAGTACTTCTAGATGCTGCACAGTGCCCTGAACTCCTCAGATCTGCCTCTGGATTTGAGGGCACTCAGTACGTTCCTGGCCTGTCCCTTTACTTACGTATGTTAATCCTCTAAATCAGCAGTATTGGCACAAAAGCATTTGGGCAAGGTCTTTAACCTTTCCACAGGGCACTAGTTGACCTTCTTTTACTTTTTCAAACAATCAAAACAGAAATCATAGTAATTATTCTCAGAAGACCTTTAACTGCAAAAATAACTATCAGTACTGTCAACCCCAAGTGTTCAAAAATTGTGTCAGGCCCCCCAAAATACTGAGATTTTAAAAATTATTAATTTTTTCATTTCTATTTGCCTTATACTTTTTGAACCTTCAGGGGGCATTTGGTGGATGCTTTTAGCCACAACAATGAGGGCTAGAAATGTATCTTTCATTAAAAAAAAAAAAGTATGTGAAAATCTCAATCACTTGATTCCCAGAGCTGGGGCTTAACAAAAAATGTCAAATATTGTAAGATTTATGTTAAAATCATGAGAGTGGGGAACACTCTTCAACAGAAAATGGGAATAACTTTGAATTATTGTGATATGGACCAGAATTACCATACATCCATTAAAAATATGAGATGTTCTAACTACAGGTTTTTTTCCCCCTAATGTCTTACAATGACCATATCAAGTCAATCCTGACTAGTCTTTTAGCTTATAAAGTTGTGGACTTTGGGAAATTTGAGTTATGGATCCAAATTTCACTGTTCAGGCCATAATTTTAATAACAAATACCACCTAGCTCTTCTCTAGCACTGTTTATCAGTAAAGCTCTCAACACTTTACAAAGGTAAGTATCGTTAACCTCATTTTACGGGTGGGAAAACTGAAGCACTGAGAGGCAAGAGCAGTGGTAGAGCCAGGAAGAGAACTCAGATTGCCTGAGTCCCTCTTCTCTATTCAGTGGGCAAGACTACTTCCCTATCTAAAATCTCTCATTGCAATGCTATCTGAAGCCTCTCAGATGCAGATTGAATTCATGGGCTTAGCCTCTCTCCAGGATGAATCCAAACTACAATCACCAGAACTCCCTAGAACTCTGGGGGAGCTGAGAACCTGATCTGATTTTTTTCTCTAGCTTTGGCCATAGTGCACTGTACAGTCACTCTCACTGCTTCACTTTGTTCTAGCTTGCAAGTTTATTGCTGCGTTATCGGGCTGCATTAGCATACTTTCATTTGGAGGCTGTAACCTTAGCACCACCACTTCATTTAATTACCTCAAAAGCTTGCTACCATTATTATTTTCATTAATCATGTTTATTATGGTAGTGCCCAGGGTCCAATCAAAAATTCGAGGCATTGTACAAACCCAAAGTAGTAGATGGTACTTGCCCAGGAAGGAATTACAATCTAAACAGACAAGACAGACATCATTAACTTCAGTTGATAGTGGTTTGTTTTAATGTGGTCTTCCTGGATTTTCACTGACATCACAACACTGTGCATATGTCTTTCTATTCCTGAAAAGGTACAGCTTTGTGCTAGTAGAAATCAGTTTCAAAATTATTTATAAGATTTCAGCATATTATAGGAGTTGTTTTAAGAAGTGACCTATACAAGTATGAAACTAGTGATAATAGTTATGGGGTTAGAGTGGTTATTGCTATTTTGCCATATTCCAAGAGATATCTAATCGACTTTGTACTGTTAGAAAAGTGTCATTAGCTTAGTCTGAGGATGCATTAATTACCCATTGTAGTCAATTATCAGTAAGTAGTTTCTTCTTTCCAGTGTATTCAAAAGCAATTCATAGTGATTTTTTTTTTTTTTTTTTTTTTAGTGCCAGGAATAGCTCTGTGTTCAGCCTATGGGATGTAGCTCTGATTCATAACATGAAATAGAGGAAACTGGGGTAGGTAGTCTCAGGTGAACTGGTATAAGTCAGAACTCGATGAACCAGCTTAAACCACATTATGCTTTAAAATTGGTATCCGAAAAAAGAAAAGTCTTTTATTTTAATCAGGGCTCAGATATATAATATAGACTTGTTTGGCATTTTAAAACAAACTTTGGAAATCCTGAAGGTACTAGCTAGCAGCTATAAACATTAGTCCCAAAAGGCTAATATCTATGTAACTGTACTTAGTGTTAAGGGTTGAATGAACAAGTGTAATAATAGGCAAGGTCAATTTGTCCCATTAGTTTTGCTTTATGAGCTATTCAGACTGACACAGGCTTTCCAAATTCAAGGAAGCTATTGTTAAGACATACAAATTCTAATTTCAACAGTGACAGCTGTATATGCTGTTTGGAATGCACTTGATAATTTGTTAAATATTTTATAGACAGTAGCAAGGAACCGTCAGATCTGTGCTGTTGCACAGTATTTAATGGGTTGTGCTACCAATCCGAATGAAGCCAGTGCAAATGATCTCTAAGGTCTTTAGTCTTCAACAGCCTAATGATTTTTACTCCTGCATGGCAAAAGAACATCTGGAAACACACCAGCATTGTGCTGCACAGGAATGAATTTCACCCAGAATGAAGTGAATTAAGAGACGAGACCATGAACAAAGACATTGCAGCCCCTAATGCATCATAGGGCTAAACTCCAGGCCAGAGCCTACGAGCCTCAGACCCTACATAAGGGATGTCTTGTGAATAGTAATCACAAGGGCTAAATAGGTGCCTGTTTTGTTTTCCCTGGAAACCTGTCTAACCTTCTTTTCCTGAGGGTATGGATTTCACCCTAAATGTAAATGGATTGTGTTTTGATGTTTCTCATTACCCATTCCTAGAGTGATTTCTTCTGTCTCACATTATGGATTGTTGTCTTCTCCAGGGGACATGAGGCTTTCATGGAATGTGCAATGTTGTTTTCTACATCTGCTCACTCTACTAATGTTCTTTAACTGCATCTGCTGGGCATCATTTGAATTCAGGAGGAGACAGAACCCAAACTGATAGGATATTATTGTAGGTTTGTACCACAGGAATTTTACAAATCTTCAATTTTAACAATTTTTGTTTACCTGCACCTAGACGTTTGTAAAATTGCAATTGCAGAGTTTCTGATTTTCAGGGCGCTGTACTTCTCATCTGTCCTTCATCATGCTGCTGTCAATCAATTTATACCCATATTTAGTCCATCATCCCTCTCCTTCATTAGTATAATGACACACTTCAGATGTTGCTTGATAGCAAGGTAATATTCATCCCAGGATGTATTAACCTTGAAGTCCAAGGTGTTGATAGAAAACATTATTCTGAGGCTGAAGGTAAGGTAGAGGAGGTGTGCAAAAGCCCTGCAACAAGAAGTATCTAATGTCAGTGAACTACTGACCTTGGATGAACCATTGCCTTCTTGTGCCTCCTTCAGCCCAGCTGAAAGACTGGGTGAAAACAAGAATATGCTAAAAAAACAGGGGTCATAACATGCCATTCATTTTTAGCAGAACTCCCCAATGATTGTTCAAAATGGATGATATAGTATGGCCCCAGATGTTACATCATATTTGATCTTACAAAGAGAATGAGCTAATTTCATACATTTTTTAGGCAGAGGAATTAAAGTTTTTCAAGCAAACATTTGGATCTCTTGTTTGTGACATATGAAGCTTGTCCAGAATTCAAAATCAGCTCCAATCACTATTAGCTTGCAATTAAAATTTCTCTAGTGACACCATGGGGTAAGGTTCAAAGGAATCCACACAACAGCTCTGAAATTAAAAGGAATTTTAATTCTTCTGCGTAGAACTGGGTTAATTAGAAAGAATAGCTCTATAATGTAATGTAATCTGAATGTATTTGTTAAGGTCTTTAGTTTTTTAAAAACCTTTCAGACAATTTATAAGTATCAATGAGTAGATCTTCACATACTGTATTAAACCTTCTCTGCCTACATCAGAGGGATATCCAAAGTGCTATTGTGAGTTACATCACCTTTTGGTCCAAACAATGGTGCTTAAGAGTACAATAGGAAGACAGTAATTCAGACTAGTTACTTGCACTCATTTAGAGATGGTAATTCAGAAGCTCTGTTCAAACTGATCAGATTGTGAACATGGTTCTCTGAATTAACATTGTTGTACTTTCCATTGATTATTATTATTTATTTGTATTATGTTAGCTCCTAGACACCACAACTGAGATTCAGCCCCATTGGGCTAATTGCTGGTCATATACCTAGCAAGGCAGTCTCTAAACTGATGAGTTTATAGTCTAGATAGACAAAACAGGCAAAGGGTAGGAGAAAGACAGTTTACCGATGTGGAACTGAGGCACAAAGTATAAGAACTTGGTTCAAAGTTCATTAAAGCCAATGGGAGTCTTTCCATTGAATCAGTGGACTTTGGATCAGGCCCTAAGTGACTTGCCTCAGGTCACACAGACTCTAGAAGAGCTAGGAATTGGATCCAAATCAAGTCTCCATCCAGTACCTTAACCAAAAGTCTATATTTTCTCTCAGGCCCCAGTTCAGGAAAACAACCGTATTCAAAAAAACACTTAAGATATGTTTACACAGCAAAGCTATATCCGGCCTAGTCTATCTGACCTAACTTGAATCCATCTAGCACTGGTAACAGTAACAGTGAAGACACTGCAGCCTGGGCTGCAGCGCAAGAAGTACGAGACCGTGGGAACTCACTTGGCTTGCTAACCCTCTCTGAAGCCCCTTAAACAAATTGTTAAAGCATATGTTTAAACTCTAATGTAAAAGGCTATTTTAAAAATTTAACAAGTTTCCCATTTGTTTTGGTTATAGCTTAACTATAGAACTTGTCAAAAAATTTCAGCTGTAACATTTTCCCAATAAAATATGGGGTTTTGTTGAAATAAAAAAAATTACAGTAAATTTTGAAGGAAAATGTTTTATTTAGAATTGGCATTTCAAGATCTTAGAAAGGGGAAAAGGACAATTTTTCCCATTTCAAAACATTGTTTAATTTCACTTAAATTTTTTCAGAACTTTTCATTCTGCAAACATTTTCAGCATTTCAATTTTTCATCCTCTCTCAGGACAAAGCCAAGTGTCAGATTATTGGAATTTCCCACAAGATGGAAATTTCTGTTTTCTGAACAGCTCTGCTTAACAAAGCCTCCTCACAATCAAAAGTTGCAGGATGCAATCTGATTAGAATATATACTCCAATAGGAGCATGCTCGTTGATTTCAGTGGAGTTTCTCCTAGTTTACACTGCTATGCCAGCAGACTCAGACCCATACTGGAGGTGCCTAGTTGTTTGTAGGGGAGAACAAGAACATGGGTCTCTCAGAGCATACATTTTAAGCTAATGTACTGTTATTTGGCCTTTCAAACTTCTGCAGCAAGGGGACGTGGGGATCAGACAAAGCTATGGAACAAACGTCAAGATTCCTCTAGTAATGTGGTGCCCCAAATATATGTCTGTGAAAATAAAATAATGCTGCCTTGTTGATTTATTTTTGCTTGTTCTCCCCTTCTCCATTAAAAATTCCATTATTTTGCAAGTTATTTTCTTTTCAATAAAGCCAATGATATTTTAACAATGCTCATTGAACTGCCTGCTCCTTTCCCTCCACACTAATCAAAATGTACCAGAGTAAACAAGGTGTCATCCTCTAATTCTTTGGCCTCAGCAGCTTGATCTACAGATTACAGCAGACCTTCCACAAAGAAAAGGGAGGTTTATGATTTGAATCCTTATGAAGAGTTTTCTAGTTTCATCCATTAATTATTTTTATTGCCAGGGATATCCTCTTGCAGCAGTTGTGGCTACAGCTGAGGGATGTACTTGACTACAGCTCAGTTCATTCTTCTAAATTTGCCTCACCTACACCTGACTTGATATGCAGGTGCAGTCTTTATGCCTAACCTAAGCTCTCAAGCTGCACTTCAGAGCCTGGCATGTGGCTCTATTTTGGGGTCTGCGTGAGGCATCACATATCTTCCCACCAGTGATGCAGTAGCTGCCCAGAGAAAATAAAAGCAATTTTAAACAACATCACGGACATAGATACCTACTGACACAGAGCTAGATTGTGCTCTAAGCACCACCAGGTATATCAGAATAGGTGCAGAGGGGCTGCATAGCAACCTAAGTTTCCAGAAGGAACATTGGCTCAGCAGCTACACCACCCTATGAGAGGGGACAGGTACAAAAGGGGAAGCACTCTCACCCTGCTTCTTTCCGGGCACCAAAGCACCCACAGAGTGCTAGGATGGAGCAGGGACAATCTTCAATAGGATTCTTGCATACTGACATGAAAGTGGGTGGAATTTATGTGTGCCCTCTCCTCCATGCACACACACAAGAGTTGGCCTGAATCAGGTCCCACAGACAGCAGGATTAAATTAGCATTTGTGCTAGCAAGTGAAAACAGTTGCTCATATTATAAGCTTTATTTACTGTAGGCAGTTGAAGAGTGTGTTAACTAAATGTCCAATCAATTTGTTGAGAGATAGTGGGATCTAGCAGGTGGGAAACTAATCAGGGCATTAGGAGACCTTGGCTCCACTCCTCGCTTTGCCACTCATCCCTTTGTGACCATGGGCAAGTCATTTCACTTCTCTGTGGCTCAATTTCTCCTCCCACCCTGTGTCTTTTGTCTGGTTAGATTGTAAGCTCATTGGGGCAGGGACTGCCTCTAATTATGTGTATGTCCAACGTTTAGTACATGGGGGCCCGGATCTCAGTTGGGCCTCTAGGTGCTACTGTAAAACAAATAATAAATGTAGTTTGGGATTGTAGATCTGTTTTATCTCGTGTGTCTCTCTGAGGTTCTCTTCCATGGAGCAATTCTTGGGTTGTTAAACACTGACTGCCAGTGCCCTAAAGAAGAGGTGCTCTCTCTCATGGATACTGGGAGAGGAAAGGGAATTTATTTTGTCTGTTCAATCTATTTTGTCCTTAAAGCCAACCTGCGATGGGCTAATCTTTCATAACATAACAGCCAGGGTAAAGCATGATGATGTTCTTATACTACAGTTCTTCCAGTTGTTAACAGAATGCTCAGTACTTGTACAAATGTAAAGAATCCATTAATAGAAAAGGTTCCAATAAGTGGTGCTCATGAACATGTCTCGAGTAGCTCATGACCATGAGTGCCTACCTCAGGGCAGACAGCCAAAAACAGGGCAGACACCCCAAACTGATGGTGTGTTCTATAATTAGGTTTCCCCAACCCACTAACAAATGTGAACTCCTGGATCACTATAACAGTCTTATCAAGGAGTCATAGACAGTCCCCTTAGACTCTCCAGTCTATCTTGCCACCCAGACAAATGGGGTGGGGGGGGAGAGAGAGAGAGAAAAAATGAGCGCTGTACAGCCGTAGCTAACAGACAGTTGGCTTTTAGCTCATGAGGTAGAGGCTCATGCACTAAGCTTCAGAGATCCCAGGTGCAATCCTGATGATTGGGGTCTGTCGGCGTTACACATGGAGCAACATACAAGCATTTAATAGAGTCTAAACCTAAATACATTCTTATAAGATTAATACCTATTTTGAGAAAAACTAACATACAGGTGACCTGAGGTTTTCAGTTCTTAGCTAACGCCTACAGATTGGCCTGCCAGCATTACACCTGGGTTTTGGAGGACCAATAAAACTTCTTGTTTTTCCCTCTACAAACAGCTTCCTCTATGCAGCTCTTTACACCAACTCTAGCTCAGTACAATCAGAACCATTCTCGAGCTGAAAGCCATAGTGATTAATGCACATTGAAACAAGAAGGGGAGTTGTCACCAGACCATCCCAGCATGAAGAAGGAGAAGCGGGAGATATGGGGCTCTGCTTCCCCAAGCCAGGGAGAGGAGGAAGACTTCTCTCTCTGCTTTTAGTAAAGGAGTGATAACTGATCTCCCTCTACAACCCCCTGCCTTAATTTAATTCCTGACCTGCCAAAACTGTACATTATTATTTATTACTTGTATTACTGTGGCTCCTAGGAGCCATACATTGCTATATAATAATAAAACCTGGATGTACTGGGCCCTGAAAGGGGAAAAAAACCTACTGCTTATCCACCAGTTTCAATGAATTTGTTTACCTTTGTAAACCAGCGTATGACAGGAGAACGACAATGAGGAGGAGCACGAGTAGTAAATTGTTAGAAAAAGTAACTAAAAACAAATCGCCCATTGAGCTATATTCATGCCAGATCAGCATCCTTCATACTTACTACCATGCCTTTTAAAGAGCTATGCTACTAGAGATGATACTCTTAAAAATAAACAAACAAAACCCCTCTACCCCTCCAAAGCAATTACCTTAAAAGCATTGTGATGGGACAAGGCCAGATGGCCATATTAAAGTAATGGGAGATAGATATATTAGGCACAGGCTAAACAAATCCCTGTTACCAGAATAAGCAAATGGTAGCTGCTCCAGGTCAATTAAGACAGCTGGGGCTAATTAAGCTCTTTCCAGAAGGCAGGGAGGACAGCTAGGTTGATTGGGACACCTGAAGCCAATCAGGGGCTGGCTGAAACGAGTTAAAAGCCTCCCAGTTAGTCAGCTGGGCACACATGTCAGGAGCTGTAGGAGGAAGTTGAGCTGTTGGAGAGACTGAGCAGTGCACACCATATCAGGCACAAGGAAGGAGGCCCTGAGTTAAGGGTGAAGTGGATCTTGAGGAAATGGGGGCTGCTGTGGGGAAGTAGCCCAGGGAATTGTATGCATCCTATTTCTAAAAAGTCAGCTACTATAGCTGATACTATTAGGGTCCCTGGGCTGGAGCCCGGAGTAGAGGATTGGCCCGGGCTCCCCCCTTGGTGAGTCACTGAGACTGGGAGACAACAGAGACTGTGCAAGAAAGGATAGCTTCTCCTCACCAGCCTCACTGGCTTATGATGAAAATGGCTCAGTAGGCTGTGACCCTTGCCTCTAGAGAGAGAAGGGCTATGTGAAGGGTCACAGTGAGCCTCTGAGGCTAGCGAAATCCACCAGGAAACGCGGATCCCATGGAGACAAGGACAGAGCTTTGTCACAGTATTTGTGCGAACAAACATGTTATTGATTGTTGCTCATCAGCTTTCAGTGCATGCATTGTACAACACAAGGAGGATCAAATCTGCCTGCCTGATTATTTGACAGATGTACTGAAATACTAGAAAACAATTCAGCAGCTCTGTCTGATATTGTAAGAACCACGACATTCACTCCATTATCATTTGGCAGCTTCATTTCCAATTGGATGCCAGTGAATGCTGCATGGTTTATCCAAAAATAGTCTCTTTCCTTTTAATATCTGCAGCCTGTTGTAATAAGTCTTGTAAATCTCAGCATATTATATTATACTTTGCATATCTTTAAAGGCTAACATTTAGAGATGCAGCACATAGAAAACAAAAGACATAATAACTATATAGCAAAATATACCACATCTGTTTCAGAGAAGTGTCATAAGACAGGCTTATTTATTCAATGTCTGTAAATTGCTTGGCAATTCTAAGGTAAAAGTCCCTCTACATACGTGAATTCTTGTGGAATTTCTGTCCAAACTTGAAGAAAAGGTAAATCCTTAAAATTCAAGACCACTTCCTCTGTGGGAATGTGGGAACTGTTCCTGATATTTACAAATGGGCCAAAAATAGTGTACAGTATTTCATCCCACGCCCAAATTTTGTTTTTATGATTTTATTAAATTAAATCCACAAAGGTACAGACACACTTCTAAATGCCTTTGAAAGCAACTGCCATAGAGAAATACCACTTATAAAATGGAATGAATTTATAACAAATGCAGAGACTCAGAGAATTCAACACCCCCTTCTCTCTAATATTATCCAGAAAAGGAGATAGAAATGTTTGGACATGGGTTAAAAATGAAACCAGAACATCTGCCATGGCAGGCATGCCTTTGGGCATCAGCAGAAATACACTAAAGGGGCCAACAATAAGAATCCCTGTGTCAAACGCTACTCAAAGAGGGAAAACTTATGGGACTTAACAACAAAGAGGACATGCAAAGAGTGGCCATAGACAGGCATGGTGGAGCCTTGTTCATGCCCTATGAGACAGCTGATGGCACAGGAAGGATTCACAAATCTTGCTAGCAAGTTTTATTTCAGATGGATGGCCACCTCTGTATGGCTGAGATGTTAAAGCAAGACATTTTCTGGTGCAAGCTAAAGCTGTAAAAAGACAGCATTAACAAATCAGAAATAAAATAGATAATCTATAAAGGTACTCAAAATGTTTGTGAGATAAAACACACTACAAGAAAGCCCTTTTTCAAGAGTTTTCCAGCCTAATTTTGCCAATGTAGGAAGTGTGAATTTAAATCCAAGTTCTTGAGCACTTATCCTGAAACAATTGAAACTCAGCCAAATCTACCAAGTTTACCCAGTTTGAGATGGGAGAGCTAATTTAACATAGTTTCCACCTGAAAACAGAAATGATCCCAGGTTCAATTTAAACCTAGCCCAGCCTGACCCCAGGCAAGCATACATGAGCCACAAGACACCCAAAATGCTGAGTAACCACAGGGCAGGGCCATCCTTAAGCATAAGCAAAGTACACAGCTGCGTAGGGCGCCAGGAAATTTGGGGCACCACATTTCCTGGTGCCCTACCCAGCAGTGTGCTGCTCCAGCCCCTGTTCCAGCTCTTCCCCAGGGCTCCCGCACCTGCTCTGCCCCGCCGCTGCCCACCTCAGCCCCTCCTCTTCCCAGCCCCTGCTACGCCCCACCCCCACTCCCCTGGGCTCTGCAGCAGGGCCTGGCCTGTACTCACCGGCAGCAGAAGTGCAGTGACCCAGCCCCAGCTGCGCCATTAATGAGCGCTGGGAGGTGGCTCCCCCCTGCCCCCCAAGCCAGCCCCGCCCCCCCATGGAGGCCTGGGGCCCGCTCCCCCCCACACACAGAGGCCTGGGGACAGCCCCCCCACTCCCTCCCCTGCAGAGGCCTGCCCCACCGGGGAGGGGGGCTACGTAGGGCCCCAGAATAGCTAGGGATGGCCCTGCTGCAGGGGCAGGGTAAATCACTCTTCCCGGACCATGCTGTACACTTTTGGGGAGAGCCAGCACTGTAGGGGGGGCCTGATAATCATTCCTGTCCCCACACTTTCCACGGGAAGTGCTCATTATGGAAGATATCTCACTGCTGAGGGTGAGCAGGGAATCAAGGGAGGGTCTTCTCCAAGACTGCAGCTTCTTCCCTGGCCCCTATGAGGCTCGCCTGTGTGCAGCAATGATCCTCTCCCCCCGCCCTCCCTGGGCACAGTGGCGTGGGAAAGTTACCCTTAATGGGGAAAGAAACAAAGCAGCTCTGCCGAAGAACCTGCGGCAGCGGATTGCCCAGTATCTCCAGGAGATACTGGGCAATCCGCTGCCGCAGGTTCTTCGGCAGAGCTGCTTTGTTTCCTGGAGATCTCTGAGGGAGATTCCCGTGAAGTGAGGGAGTCAATCAACAGCCTGTTCCGCCATTCAGACTAGGCATGCGGTGGGAGACAAGCCTGCTCGCTGCAACCCTCCCTCCCCCAACAACTCACTTCACTCGATTCCCAAAATCAAATCCACTTACCAGGGGCCTCCTTTCCTGTTTGTGCTTCGCCAATCTCCGACAGTTGTGACTAGCTAGCCTCCTCCAGGGCAGAGAATAGTTCCTGGCTGCATGCATCTCTGATCTCCGAGTCATCCTCTGCCTCTGGCTTCCCCTCCCCCTCAACATCCTCATCCAAGATTTCCTCCTCCTGGCTCGGTCCACTCTCAACTGGCACACGAGCCATCTAAGTATCCACAGTGGTCTTCGCAGTGGAGGTGGGGTTGTTGCCAAGTATTGTGTCCAGCTCTTTGTAGAACTGGCAGCTCGTGGGTGCAGCACTGGAGCAGCAGTTTGCCTCCCGCGCCTTGTGGTAAGTGTTCCACAGCTCCTTCACTTTGACCCTGCACTGCAGTGTGTCCCAGTCATGGCCCCTTTCTGTCATGTATTGTGAAATCTGTCCGTAGGTATCATAATATTTACGGCTGGAGCGCAGCTGGGCCTGGACAGCCTCCTGTCTCCAAATGCTGATGAGGTCCAGCAGCTCGGCACTGCTCCAAGCGGGGGATTGCCTGGTGCGTGGAGCAGGCATGGCCACCGGGAAAGATGCTCTGAGACCACTGCACGTGTTACCGAACAAACAGGAAGGGGACTTTCAAAATTACAAAGTAATTTACAGGGTGGGGATGATGGTTGGTCACCTGAGGGCAGGGCAGTAGAGTTCAAAGCGATGAGCAGAGAGGTGAGAACAGGCATTGTGGGACACCTCCCAGAGGCCAATCGCAGCGCTGTAATCGACCTACACTGGCACAGCAGTGTTGTAGCCCTGATGCAGAAAGCTGAATGCCTCTCGTTGGGTAGTTTTTTTAAAGCGCTGTAACTGTGCAGTTTCTGTGCACTAAATGGCTTGGCAGCGTGTACACCTCAGGAGTTACAGCGCAGAAAGCTGCTTTACTGTGCAGAGACTTGCCAGTGTAGACAGGGTCTTAGATAGATTAACAAGAAAAGAACAGGTATGTTAGGCCAGAGAATTTCCTTTTAAAACATGCCATGGTCTTATGAACCTTCATTAAGGATTCCCTGTGTGTAGCTAACTGCCAATGGTACATGATATTGTTGGCTAGCATAGGAATAGTTTAAATACCTTGCTTATGAAGACACTTACAAAGCACTCCAGAGCACTTACTGCCTGTAATCGATGATCAATGAGCTGTCATGTTGTCTAGGCCGCTCCCTTTTATGAGAATATACTAGGTGACAGTCTACTTGCAGATACAGCTGATCTTTCCGAGGAAGTAAGCAAGCTTTATAATAGTCAGGTGGTAAATATTTAGGGCTGATAAAGTTAGCCAAAAAGAAACTGAAGATTACAGGAGGGTAATCACTTTCCAGTGCAAGAACTCCTACACTCACAGCTCTTGCATATGAAAACACAGGGAAATGTCTCTAGAAATTACATGGGATTCGTGTGCTAAGTATTAAATAAACGGCATTAGCTAGAAAGTGTTACTTGTTCCAAATCCATTCTGTGATAAGAGCAGCAAAGCAAAATCAAAATTGGTGAAGCAGTGAGAAATGCAATTACCCAAGTCCTGGAAATGTTTCTTAGTGGGGATGAGATAGATTTCATTGAATTTTTTTCTCCCATAATGTTCTCATTTAAACAGATCATATGAGCCTAACAACATTTACTGAAGGGGGGACAATGCAGCCAATCAATAATGGTTAACTAACTGATGTCCTTGAAATATTAGTCACCTCTTGCCCTACACTGAAGGATAGATACATCTGCCCACTTCAGAGTTTCCTGATTTTCATAGATGAATGTTTCTAATCCATTGAATGTTGTAAATCATGTTTCTTTTATGTTACTAGTGTAAAATGCTAATTGCATGCCATACAATTTCTTCTGTCTAATTGAGGAGGCCTACAATTTTGCCAATAAGTTAAAAATCCTAGTTCAGGGACTCTAGCTCTCATTTATTTTCACATCAAACTTGGATTCAACTCTTTCTTCCTTAACACCATACCATTTTATCAAGAAGCTTGCCCTTATTGGGCACAGAGCAGGAAAAATCTTATGACATTAAAACTTGTGAATATTTTCAAAATATCCAATTTATTTCTATTTCATCGGATTGTAAACAAACCCATTTTCCTTGGCATTTTTATTGAAAATGTTAACCATTTCAATATTTGATATCAACATATTTCATTTACTAAAAGCTAGGGCAGTCAATAAAATTTTCACTGAAATTTCAAATCTTGAAGGAGTATTTTTTTCTTATTAGCTCTACAAATTATTTAAAATAATAATAATAATAATAATAATAAAAAATAATAGCAAAAAAAATCAAAACTAGAGTTGATTGGGAACTGGAGTTTCTGTTCTGACATTTAAAAAAATCAATCAATAAATCCAAAGCTGAATGAAAAGCCAAAATTTCAAAATTTCCCACAAAATGAAAATTCTATTTTGATAGTGTCAACGTGTTTCATTTTGACTTTAATGTTTCAATTAATTTTTACTTGTATACAACATTAATATACAAATATGGTAAAATTAATATTTTAAAATAACATAATTAAATTAATTTTACATACTTTGACATTGTGAAAATGAAATGTTTCAACTTCTTCCAGTGGAAATTGTTGAAATTAAACACATTCCTGTAAAAGGTTTTAATTTCAACAAAAGTGCATTTATTTATTTTTAATGGAAAACTGTTCCATCAATAATTTTTCAACTAGATTTAATCCCAACCTTTGCAGATAATTCATGAGCAAAAAAAGAACTAAATTCATCAGCTAAATTATTCTCAGTGCATAATTCATACAGCAGAGTTCAGAAATATTTACTGAAACTTTTCTTAAATGCAAGAAAATGAAAGTTTTAAAATTTAACATTTCCCAGTATGCTGAATTTTAAAGCTGAAACCCTGGATATAACGCTTCACCCTACATGACCTTTTTTGTATAATGGCATCACTTATGGACAAAGTGAAAGCCTCTGTTTTTTTCCCTAATTGTGAATGTTATTGCTCTTGTGAATTTCAAGGCAGACTTTGCACTTCAGTATGCAGGTGCCCATTAACACAAGTCTTTATAAAACGAGTGGCTTTTCAACTATACCAGAGTGGATGCCTGTGTATCAGAGAGCAGGTCCTAGCCCTTGACCTAAAGCATATATGATAATTTAGACACCAATCCTGCAATGTATGTACAATGCATGGGAGGACTGCTGTATCTGCATATTGCCCATTGGAGACTCAAGGCCCTCTTTGTATGTTACACAATGCAATCTTTATGAGTGTGAAGTCCAGGTGGAGACCACTAACCTCAGAAATATTTCATAAGTATCCAACATCTGCTCACTAAAGTGCTTTGTCATCTTTCTACAACCACTTCTCACCAAGAGCTCTGAAATGCAGGTGAAATAACTCGATAATAGGTACCTCCTTGAACTCAGCTTGGGAAAACTCACATTAAAGGCAGATAAGTATAATGGTGTAATTGTGTTTTGTGCATCCATCTTACATTACATTCTTTAATGGGGTTTCTGCAATCATCTTCATGGAGGAATACAAAGGCTTTGATGTGAAGAGTAACTAAAATATCTCACCTTCACATACAGAGGTAACCTTTGATAAATTACATCTGTAGTCACTTTTTCTTAAGCTAGTAATCACTCATCTATCAGTTATCTTAGGTACAAATGAATATAAAAAATGCAGTTTGGTTTAAAATTAACCAAATGTTCAAGAACATGCTGTATTTTTCTTTAAACTCCAGAAATAATTAAAGAATTTTGCTAGCTATACTTCAGTGCTAATTTAGAATTAACTTCAGGTGATTCTTTGATTTTGCTGATATATTTTTTTCAAATTTCTTATCAAGAGCGTCCATGCAACCTATAATTATGCTACTTAGTGTGACAGTGACTTTGAATAATCAGACACATTAATATACACTTTGGGAAAACATCAGTTGAGCCAAAGCGAGCTGAAACAGCCTAGTTATGGTATCATCCAATGCACTGATGATTAAAAATGTAATGTTATATAAGTTTATAATAGCTTTGACATAAAAAAACCACCAATGATTTTCAACTTTAAGGAAACGGATGACAGAAGCAGTAAAGTTAGTATCTTCCCAGCAATATGCACATCAAGGTATTCAGAACATTAATATCATAACACTATAAAATGCTAGTGTCATATTTTAAATCTATCTAGGTTTCTTTCCTTTTACTACAGAAGTGCAAATTTTAAGCTGTTTCTGGAAAATGAAATACTGCTGTCTTGAACCAAAAGATTAATACAATTTAAAAAGCTCTCTTGATCATATAGTGATACTCTCCTTGACCAGGTCTAACTTGTCTGAATTGAAAAATAAATACATAATGCAAATCAGTGGCCGGTGGAGTAATACAATCCATTTCCTGTACTAAAGGAATGATTCAGAACTCACTGAAGACAGACTCAAGCCTCACATTTTCAACACACAAATGAATTAGAAATGCACTAGCAGCAAAGTATTTGAGATTCCCATAGTCTGAGCCTTGTATTTGAGAGCTTGTCTTTTGCCCCCACTGCTTCCCTTGGAAGACTATTCCAAAACTTCACTCCTCTGATGGTTAGAAACCTTCATCTAATTTCATCTAACCTAAAAAACTCAGCCAGTAGTCATCCATATAATTAATCTCTCCTAGCTTCTGCTGCCAGAATCACCAAATTCTGTTCAGCACCGGTAGCTTTTGGTAGTTTTGCATTCTTTTGATTTTCTTGGCAAATAAAACATTTTCCAAATTTGTAGCAAGTCCTGTTCTTTCAAGTACGTTTCAAGGGGCTTGTGTCCTCGAAGTCTTCATACACTGTAACTTCTCTGTAGAGGTAAAATTCCCAAAGTATATTGTTAGCATTACCACCACCACCGTTTTTCATTTTGTACAAGTACACAGATTTGTGATACAGAAGATATAAATTAGATCTATGTTAGCATCAGAACTGACATTTTTGTACTGACCTTTGTATAAGTATCACTGAACTAAAAAGCTAATTTCTATAATATTTCAAAGGCTTGTACTGCATGAACAGGCAATTGCAAATTAAAACATTCTACCAGGCAGATCAGGTGGAACATCATATGTACAAAAGCTTACAAATAGAGAAGCATTACATTAGGAATTTATATATGCATTTATGTCTACCCACTATGCAGTACAAACTGTGGGCACACAATCTACCTCTACTAGTCCATAACCTTCAGTGAGAGATGGGTCTGGTCAGCAAGTTTCGACTGAAAATTATAGAAAATTATAATAATCGCTTGTGAGATACTTTGACAATTAAGAATATATTATTTGAAAAGATTTAATGTTAGTATCCTGAAAAATATTGGTATTTGCCATTTAGATTATATGCTAAACTGCTTCATTTCTAAAAAAGCTTGCCCATGCAAAACCAATAAAAATCTTAATACATTGTCATTTGATAATTCTGACCAGTAAACACCACATTAAAGTGCTGAAATTAACTAAACAATAAAAACTAAAGTCAGTCATACTGCAGTGTTTCTGGAACTGTGCAAAAAGTGACACTCATTTTGGGTACTATTGTTTCACAACTACAGGCATACAGCACCTCTTGACACCTCCAAATCATACTTCATCTAAACATACATAAAATAATCTTTCAAGTGATAGATGATCTGGGTGTGTGTAGGGTGGGTACAGTAAACTCATAAAATATGGTCCTTTTTTCAGAATTGTCGCACATCTATTAAGAAAACTGGTTAATTGGGCACTAGGTGCAGTAAATAATTGGTTAGAAAATGCTTAGCCCAGTAGTTGGGAAAAAATATAAGATAAGGAGGAAAACTGTGATGAGAGCAGACTGCAGCCCTAAATTGCTTCAGTTGATTTTAACTAAGGTCCAATAACCAGCACTGATATCACTTGTTTGTTATAGTGTATAAAAGACAAGGTTTTCTGGGAGTTCTTTGTCAGAACTTTTCCTTATCCCTCTGGAGCTTTTCCTTACCCTTCACACCATAATGGGATGTTTCCCAGGCCTAATCTGGTTGTAAGTATTCAGCCAATGCTTATAATGATATTGTTGCTAAGACAGAGAATATAAGGGTATATATGCTTATATTGATATTCTAGATGTAACCAACACCAAGTGACCTTCAGACTAATAAATGAATGCTTGTGTGAAAACTGAGTCAGGGTAATCCTTAATGAGTTTATTAGGAAAATTATTTCCAACACTCCTATATGGATCAGTTCCTGGTTCTATGCTAGTTAATATTTTTATCAACAATCTGGAAGAAAACAAAATCAATACTGACAAAAGTTGCAGATGACACAAAGACTGAGTGAGTGGTAAATAATGAAGAGACGTGGTCACCAATTCAGAGCCATCTGGATCAGCGGATTATGCTGGGAACAAGCAAACAATATGCATTTCAATATGACCAAATGTAAAGTTATACATCTGTGAACGAAGAATATAAGCAATACTTAAAGGATGGGGGACTATCCTCGGAAACAGAACTCAAAAAAAAAAACGGGGGGGGGAGGGGCTGTGGCGGATAATCGGTTGAAGAGGAGCTCCCAGGTGTGACACTGAAGCTAAAAGAGATAATACAATTCTTGGATGTATAGCCAGGGGAATATCAGCAGGAGTAGAGGTGGTTATGACCTCTATAGTTGACAGAAGTGCAACTTCTACAGGAATAATGTATCTAGTTCTGGTGTCCACAATTAAAGAACGATGTTGAAAAATTGGGAGAGGGTTCAGAAAAGGATTGGGGAAAATGCCTTATAGTAGTGAGATTCAAGGAACTTGATCTATTTAGTTTATCAAAGAGAAGGTTACGGTTAAGGGTATTCAATCAGTGTATAAGTTCCTATATAGGAAGTGGAAATTTGATAATGGAGGGCTCCTCAGTCAAACAGACAAAGGCATTACAATATCCAATTGCTGGAAAATGAAGCTAGACCAATTCAGACTAGAAATAAGGCATATGTTTTGAATAGTGTGGGTAACTAACCACTGGAAGAATTTACCCAGCATGGTTGTGGATTCTCCATCATTGGAAATTTTTTAATCAAGACTGGATATTTTTGTAAGAGATACGCTCTAGCTCAACCACAGGTATTGGACTTGAAGCAGGAATTAAATCAGGAAAGTCCTACAGTTTGTGGTAAGCAGGAAGTTATACTAGATGATCACAATTGGTCTCTTCTGGTCTTTAAATCTATGAAATTTTATTATGCTTTTGCTCTTTTCTTTTACTTTAAATATGAAGGTCAGCTTTTTTACTTGCTGTATTATTTTGGTGTAATTCCAAGCACGTGACTCGAGCTGTTCAGATACAGCTGAGCTATACATGGGAACATTTATTATAAAGGCTCGTTGTCTGTCTTTTCTCCAGTTCCGCGTTCAATAGGCCAACTAAACTTTGAAATCTTTGATCCAACAGTGTTGAAAAATATATCCGTCATTTTCTAAAATATGATGAAAATGTTGATTACAGCTTGTTTCACAGTGTACCTACTAAAACTGCCAGGGAGGGAGAAAAAGGAATTTCAGCAACATCGGACCTGATACCAATGAGCCTGTGCCCTATTGGAATGATCTGGCCTAAAGGGTCATTCTGAACTCAGCTTCAGTCTTTTGCTGTTTGTTCATATGGTCTACACACAGCAAGCCTTGTGGTCTAGGGATATGGCCTTGGTATTGAAATTCCTGGGCTCTAATCACAGGGCAACTAAAGGATGCAGCCAAAATTCTGGGATCTTTAAATTTTAGAGAGAGCACAGAAAGAAGCCACAAAAATGATTCAAAGCTGGAGAAAATGCCTCACAGAGAGACACTAAAAGAGTTCAATGTCTTTTGTTTATCAAAGAAAAGATTGAGAGGTGACTTGATTACAGTGTTTAAGTACAATCACAGAAAGGAAATACCAGGTACAAAAGGGATATTTAATCTAGCAGTGAACAGCATAACAAGAAGCAATGGCAGTAAACTGAAGCCAGACAAATTCAAATTAGGAATCAGGCACTTTTTTTCTTTTTTTCTTTCTTTTTTTTTTTTAAAAAAAACAGTAAGGGTGATTAACAATTGGAACAAACTACCAAGGGTATTGGTGGATCCTCCATCTCCTGCTGTCTTCAGATCAAGACTGGATGCCTTTCTGGAAGATAAGCTTCAGTTAAACATAAATTATTGGGTTTAACATAGGGGTAACGGTGGAATTCTATAGCCCGTCTTATACAGGAGGTCAGACTAGATGATATAAAGATCCCTTCTCTTAGTATCTATTAGTCTATGAAAACAGAAAGAGTACCTGCAAGAAAGAGAGATTGAGAGGAATCATTCCTTATGTGAGATGGCACAAAACAGTGACACCAACTGCCAGACTAATAAATCAGTTATTATGTAAAATATCAGATTCACTCATCAATTTAAGACATAACATTTTTACCTTAAAAATTCTGCGCAAACTACTTTACCCTGTTTTTAACAATTCGGCTCCATCTTTTTCCAAGCACTTTAAGTACTACATACTATTCTAACAACTTTATTTTGCCTAGGAGTTTGGATATATGTTTTTAAACTCAGCTCTCATATTATAATCTTATATAAATCTGGAAACTGTTAGCTCCAGAAAGCCCACTTGGGATATAGCATGGAGAAACAGACAAACAGACAGAAGAGTTTTCTTTTATAAATAACATCTTCTTCATAGACATCAGCCAGTTCTTTGCTATGAAAACAGATAGCTGCACTGCACTGGAAACCATTTAAATTGAAACCAGTCATACGAGAAAAACAATATTTGAGCAATATCTGCTGCAAGTGCTGCATTCTAGCATAGCAAAAGTTTACAAAACTAAACATATTACCCAGCACTAGAATGGCTCATTTCCTTAGAGAAATATAGAATGGTCCTATAGGAAGGAAAATATCAGTTTACAGACTATCAAAACACAAAATAAAAGAGCAGTCCTGAGCATCCATACAAACCATAAACCAAAGAGAGAACTGGAATGAAAATGAAACACCCAATTAAATAGTGGAATGATTTATATTTAAAATGCATACTTGAGAAACAAGAGCCCCTGAGTAAAGCCTATCACCTCTCATATATAGCTGTAACTCTCTGACAGACTACACCACTGTGTTCATACTCTACATGCTATTGTAATAATGTTTGTACAAGGTCTACCTTGTGAGGTATCATTTAAAAACTCATAATTTGCTGATCAATGTCCTTGCAAAATGCATGTAGCAGTGTTATTTGTGATGTTATAAACGTAAGCAGAGATCATCACTAAAAGTGTTTTCCAGATAAGTCTGGGGAGTGGCCAGATCAGTTGCTCAGAGACAAAGGGCAAGATGACACCTTAGCCAGGTGTAAACAAGATTGACCATTATCTGCTAAGTGGCTATTCTTTGATAGAAAAGGGGGCAAGGGAAACAATCTACATCTTAGCAAAGAAATAGCATGAAGAGTTCCCTTCCATACAGACTGCCTGTCGCCTTGCTCCCAGCTGGAAATGCTACTCAAAGGGGGACAGGACTATAAGAAGAAGGGGCAGACATCCCAAGACACCCCTTTTTTCCCCTGTCCACCTCATTCTCTGCACCTGAAAAGACAAAAGGAGACAGTCATTGGACTCTGCAGGAGGGGTCCTGACCTGAAAAGTTTGGACAGTAACCTTGCTGGAAACATGTGGTGAGAAATCTTGTTTGAATGTGATATAGTTTGTTAAGTTAGGTACTATTATGCATTTTATCTTTATTTTTCTTGTAACCCTTTCTGACTTTTATGCCTCTGTACTTGTACTCATTTAAAATCTCTCTTTGTAGTTAATAAACTTGTTTTACTGTTTTATCTAATCCAGCGTGTTCAAACTGAAGGATCTGGGTAACTATTTCAGATAATAACCTGGCATATTATTCTCTTAAAAGAATAACAGACTCTATATATTTGTACTTTCCAGGAGAAGTCTCGGCAGTACAGGACATACATTTCTGGGGGAAGATCCAGGACTGGGAGTGTGTTGCGATTACCCGGCAATATAACCAAGGCTGGTGAGAGCCAGGATGTAGCTGGCAGGCTGCAGTTACGCACAGATGCTCAGGGTGTGGCTTGCATTCTGGAAGGCTGTTTGTGACTGTCCAAGGTGGTATTTACTACAGCAAGACATTATAAGGCACCTATGATCGCAGGGCAGGGGTGACACAAACCCTCACTAGTCTGGACTGTATCCCTGATATGTCACAAACTCAGGGAGGTATAGTTCCACCACTGACTTGTGAACATATTATAATAGAGAACCTCTGTGTCCTCTGGGAAAATACAATCTAAAATAGATGTACAAAGAACAGATTGGTCAGCCAGTGACAAGGATAACTTATGTCCTCTTGAATTTACTGTGCTATTAAAACGTAAACAGTGCACACAAAGGTCTTGTAATATAAGATTGTAGCTGAATAATTCTGAAGGGGATGGATCTACATCTTTGAACAAATTTCAAAGCACCCTAGAGAGATGACTTAGAATAAATCATATTCAATAGACCAAGAAGTCATTCAAGATATATGCACATAAATAGAAATGGATGTTTGATCTGTCCACACACACACACACACACATATATATATATATATCAAACATCCATTTCTATTTATGTGTATATATCTTGAACGACTTCTTGGTCTATTGAATATGATTTATTCTAAGTGGACAGATCAAACATATATATATATATAGTCACACAGAGGATGGTATCAGGGGCCAAGCATATCTTAAAAAGTGTATGAGCACATACTTAACTCTAGCTGTTTGTTAAGGACTGGAAAAAAAGCCACTCGACAACAACAAACATTTAGATGGCTTGAGAGGCAGAAAAAGCTGCTGAGGAATGTATACACAAGGGGGACTCCTGTTTGCAGTCATATTAAAAAATTATCTCCAAGGAAGATTAAAGAAGAACACCCAAGACTCTGGAAGATAAATCTATATAAAAGGGCACACTTTCTGCTTTTTAATTAAAAAAACTCCACCAAAACCCTAATGTTTTTCAAGTGTGCACCAGCAAAAGCATTATCACAAATGATTTTGCCAGCAGTGAGGAGCTTTTCTAAAAACACATATAGCAAATGGCCTCAGTAACTACAGCGTAACTGGTATTTGCATCTCTGTAAACTCTGTTGCCCAGAAACAACTGGCAGGCTAGTCACTAACATCAACATGGCTCCAGAATACGCATCTGGTTATGAAGTCTTTCCTAGTCTCTGCTCCTTGAAAGCACAGAAAAAAAGAGATTAGAATGATTTTCAAATAATCATACTCCTATTCCAGGAAGATTATACTTGATTAGCATGAGGGTTATTAAAGCATAAAGAATATCAACCATGCTAGGAGACAGGTAAATTATTTTTCCTCCCTTTGTTCCGAGATATAGATACAGGTGTAGTTGGAATCCATCTGAAGGATTTCAGTGCTGTCTCCGGGAGGTTAGCATTTGATTTTCCTAGCTAAGTGATAGGATGAAATCCTTCTTTGGTAGTACAATGGATGTCAAACCCTATTTGACATGGATCTATTTTGACATGTCCTTCAGCGTCACTCATTTGGGGAAGACATGTTAGCACGCCCTTGTAATTTTACAGTGACATTATGCTGCATAAGAGAAAGAGCATGGTTCTGTGACTAGGGCACTGCACAGGCACTCCAGAGACCTGGGCTCTAGTCACAGTTCTGCCACTGACCTGCTGAGTGAATTTGATTGACTTGCTTCCCCTTTCAAGGCTTGAATTTCCTCACCTGCAAAATATCAGATACCTTTGCAAAGTGCTTTGAGATGTACAGATGAAATGTAGTATGCAGGAGCTAAATATTGCTTATACTCTTCTGTTATTGCACAGTTTATACACTTATGAAGATAAAGTGCTAGAGTAAAAGGCAACTCCAAATCAAATGGAACAAAATGTAGGTATTTATTTGCAAAGGACAGGTGAAATCCCATTCCTCCAGGATCCCCTATTTTCATCATCTATCTCCCCCCTCAAAACAAACCTAAAGTCTTTACTTTGCAGCAAGTCACCCTTCAGCCAAGGAAGAATAAATACAATTGCCTCTGGAGCCTGTCATCATCACTCTGTGACTAGGCCAGAGTAGATTGTTAAAATTGGACAGTAAGGCCTTGTCTGCACACAGGAAATTTCCTGGCATAGCTATAGCAGAATAACTATTCTGCTATAGCTATCTCAGTGTAGTTTAGCTATTCTCATATAACTCCCCAGCGGGACAGCATAATCCTGAATCAAAGTGATTTTATTATAATTACTCTGCTTAGAAATCACTTTGATTCCAGAATAGAGTGTCCACATGGGAGAGTTGTACCAGTAATCATGGAATAGTTATTCTGCTATAGCTGGGAAATTCCCCATGCAGACAAGGCTAAGGGTATGTCTACACTACGAAATCAGGTCGAATTTATAGAAGTCGGTTTTTTAGAAATCAGTTTTATATATTCGAGTGTGTATGTCCCCACAGAAAATGCTCTAAGTGCATTAAATGCATTAACTTGGTGGAGTGCTTCCACAGTACCGAGGCTAGTGTCAACTTCCGGAGTGTTGCACTGTGGGTGGCTATCCCACAGTTCCCGCAGTCTCCGCTGCCCATTGGAATTCTGGGTTGAGATCCCAATGCCTGATGGGGCTAAAACATTGTCGCGGGTGGTTCTGGGTACATATCGTCAGGCCCCCGTTCCCTCCCTCCCTCTGTGAAAGCAAGGGCAGACAGTCGTTTCGCGCCTTTTTTCCTGAGTTACCTGTGCAGACGCCATACCACGGCAAGCATGGAGCCCGCTCAGGTAACCGTCACAGTATGTCTCCTGGGTGCTGGCAGACACGGTACTGCATTGCTACACAGTAGCAGCAACCCATTGCCTTCTGGCAGCAGACGGTGCAATATGACTGGTAGCCGTCATCTTCATGTCCGAGGTGCTCCTGGCCGCGTTGGCCGGGAGCGCCTGGACAGACATGGGCGCAGGGAATAAATTTGGAGTGACTTGACCAGGTCATTCTCTTTAGTCCTGCAGTCAGTCCTATTGAACCGTCTTATGGTGAGCAGGCAGGCAATATGGATTGCTAGCAGTCGTACTGTACCATCTTCTGCTGAGCAGCCATGAGATGTGGATGGCATGCAGTCCTTCTGCACCGTCTGCTGCCAGCCAAAGATGTAAAAGATAGATGGAGTGGATCAAAACAAGAAATAGACCAGATTTGTTTTGTACTCATTTGCTTCCCCCCGTCCCCTGTCTAGGGGACTCATTCCTCTAGGCCACACTGCAGTCACTCACAGAGAAGATGCAGCAAGGTAAATCTAGCCATGTATCAATCAGAGGCCAGGCTAACCTCCTTGTTCCAATAAGAACAATAACTTAGGTGCACCATTTCTTATTGGAACCCTCCGTGAAGTTCTGCCTGAAATACTCCTTGATGTAAAGCTACCCCCTTTGTTGATTTTAGCTCCCTGAAGCCAACCCTGTAAGCCATGTCGTCAGTCGCCTCTCCCTCCGTCAGAGCAACGGCAGACGATCGTTCCGCGCCTTTTTTCTGCGCGGACCCCATACCAAGGCAAGCATGGAGGCCGCTCAGGTCACTTTGACAATTAGGAGCACATTAAACACCACACGCATTAGCCAGCAGTATATGCAGCACCAGAACCTGGCAAAGCGATACCGGGCGAGGAGGCGACGTCAGCGTGGTCACGTGAGTGATCAGGACATGGACACAGATTTCTCTGAAAGCACGGGCCCGGCCAATGCATGCATCATGGTGCTAATGGGGCAGGTTCATGCTGTGGAATGCCGATTCTGAGCTCGGGAAACAAGCGCAGACTGGTGGGACCGCATAGTGTTGCAGGTCTGGGACGATTCCCAGTGGCTGCGAAACTTTCGCATGTGTAGGGGCACTTTCATGGAACTTTTTGACTTGCTTTCCCCTGCCCTGAGGCGCATGAATACCAAGATGACAGCAGCCCTCACAGTTGAGAAGCGAGTGGCGATAGCCCTGTGGAAGCTTGCAACGCCAGACAGCTACTGGTCAGTTGGGAATCAATTTGGAGTGGGCAAATCTACAGTGGGGGCTGCTGTGATGCAGGTAGCTCACGCAATCAAAGATCTGCTGATATCAAGGGTCGTGACCCTGGGAAATGTGCAGGTCATAGTGGATGGCTTTGCTGCAATGGGATTCCCTAACTGTGGTGGGGCCATAGACGGAATGCATATCCCTATCTTGGCACCGGAGCACCAAGCCGGTGAGTACATAAACTGCAAGGGGTACTGTTCGATAGTGCTGCAAGCTCTGGTGGATCACAAGGGACGTATCACCAACATCAACGTGGGATGGCCGGGAAAGGTACATGACGCTCGCATCTTCAGGAACTCTGGTTTGTTTCAAAAGCTGCAGGAAGGGACTTTATTCCCAGACCAGAAAATAAGTGTTGGGGACGTTGAAATGCCTATATGTATCCTTGGGGACCCAGCCTACCCCTTAATGCCATGGCTCATGAAGCCGTACACAGGCAGCCTGGACAGTAGTCAGGAGCTGTTCAACTACAGGCTGAGCAAGTGCGGAATGGTGGTAGAATGTGCATTTGGATGTTTAAAGGCGCGCTGGCGCAGTTTACTGACTCGCTTAGACCTCAGCGAAACCAATATTCCCACTGTTATTACTGCTTGCTGTGCGCTCCACAATATCTGTGAGAGTAAGGGGAGACGTTTATGGCAGGGTGGGAGGTTGATGCATATCGCCTGGCTGCTGGTTACGCGCAGCCAGACACCAGGGCGGTTAGAAGAGCACAGGAGGGCGCGGTACGCATCAGAGAAGCTTTGAAAACCAGTTTCATGACTGGCCAGACTACGGTGTGAAAGTTCTCTTTGTTTCTCCTTGATGAAACCCCCCGCCCCTTGGTTCACTCTACTTCCCTGCAAGCTAACCACCCTCCCCTCCTCCTTTTAATCATTGCTTGCAGAGGCAATAAAGTCATTGTTGCTTCACATTCATGCATTCTTTATTCATTCATCACACAAATAGGGGGATGACTACCAAGGTAGCCCAGGAGGGGTGGTGGAGGAGGGAAGGAAAATGCCACACAGCACTTTAAAAGTTTACAACTTTAAAATTTATTGAATGCCAGCCTTCTTTTTTTTGGGCAATCCTCTGTGGCGGAGTGGCTGGTTGGCCGGTGGCCCCCCCAACGCGTTCTTGGGCGTCTGGGTGTGGAGGCTATGGAATTTGGGGAGGAGGGCGGTTCATTACACAGGGGCTGTAGTGGCAGTCTGTGCTCCAGCTGCCTTTGCTGCAGCTCAATCATACACTGGAGCATACTGGTTTGGTCCTCCAGCAGCCTCAGCTTTGAATCCTGCCTCCTCTCATCACGCTGCCGCCACATTTGAGGTTCAGCCCTGTCTTCAGCCCGCCACTTACTCTCTTCAGCCCGCCACCTCTCCTCCCGGTCATTTTGTGCTTTCCTGCACTCTGTCATTATTTGCCTCCACGCATTCGTCTGTGCTCTGTCAGTGTGGGAGGACAGCATGAGCTCAGAGAACATTTCATCACGAGTGCGTTTTTTTTTCTTTCTAATCTTCACTAGCCTCTGGGAAGGAGAAGATCCTGTGATCATTGAAACACATGCAGCTGGTGGAGAAAAAAAAAGGGACAGCAGTATTTAAAAAGACACATTTTATAAAACAGTGGCTACACTCTTTCAGGGTAAACCTTGCTATTAACATTACATACATAGCACATGTGCTTTTGTTACAAGGTCGCATTTTGCCTCCCCCCACCGCGTGGCTACCCCCTCAACCCTCCCCCTCCCCGTGTCTAACAGCGGGGAACATTTCTGTTCAGCCACAGGTAAGCAGCCCAGCAGGAACGGGCTCCTCTGAGTGTCCCCTGAAGAAAAGCACCCTATTTCAACCAGGTGACCATGAATGATATCTCACTCTCCTGAGGATAACACAGAGAGATAAAGAACGGATGTTGTTTGAACGCCAGCAAACATACACTGCAATGCTTTGTTGTACAATGATTCCCGAGTACGTGTTACTGGCCTGGAGTGGTAAAGTGTCCTACCATGGAGGACGCAATAAGGCTGCCCTCCCCAGAAACCTTTTGCAAAGGCTTTGGGAGTACATCCAGGAGAGCCGCGAATGCCAGGGCAAAGTAATCCTTTCACATGCTTGCTTTTAAACCATGTATAGTATTTTAAAAGGTACACTCACCGGAGGTCCCTTCTCCGCCTGCCGGGTCCAGGAAGCAGCCTTGGGTGGGTTCGGGGGGTACTGGCTCCAGGTCCAGGGTGAGAAACAGTTCCTGGCTGTCGGGAAAACCGGTTTCTCCGCTTGCTTGCTGTGAGCTATCTACAACCTCATCATCATCATCTTCTTCGTCCCCAAAACCTGCTTCCATGTTGCCTCCATCTCCATTGAAGGAGTCAAACAACACGGCTGGGGTAGTGGTGGCTGAACCCCCTAAAATGGCATGCAGCTCATCATAGAAGCGGCATGTTTGGGGCTCTGACCCAGAGCGGCCGTTCGCCTCTCTGGTTTTCTGGTAGGCTTGCCTCAGCTCCTTAAGTTTCACGCGGCACTGCTTCGGGTCCCTGTTATGGCCTCTTTCCTTCATGCCCTGGGAGATTTTGACAAAGGTTTTGGTATTTCGAAAACTGGAACGGAGTTCTGATGGCACGGATTCCTCTCCCGATACAGCGATCAGATCCCGTACCTCCCGTTCAGTCCATGCTGGAGCTATTTTGCGATTCTGGGACTCCATCATGGTCACCTGTGCTGATGAGCTCTGCATGGTCACCTGCAGCTTGCCACGCTGGCCAAACAGGAAATGAGATTCAAAAGTTCGCGGTTCTTTTCCTGGCTACCTGGCCAGTGCATCTGAGTTGAGAGTGCTGTCCAGAGCGGTCACAATGGAGCACTCTGGGATAGCTCCCGGAGGCCAATACCATCGAATTGTGTCCACAGTACCCCAAATTCGACCCGGCTAGGCTGATTTAAGCGCTAATCCACTTGTCAGGGGTGGAGTAAGGAAATCGATTTTAAGAGCCCTTTAAGTCGAAATAAAGGGCTTCATCGTGTGGACGGGTGCAGGTTTACATCGATTTAACGCTGCTAAATTCAACCTGAAGTCCTAGTGTAGTCTAAGGTTAACACAGCATTCTCCCCTTTTCTGCAGGGAGATGTGCTGCTTCCATTCAGGAAGTAGTAGATGAGCTCATGACTTGAGCTTGAATCCCTAGATGCCAGTGGATTGTGTTGTTGCCACTAGACCACCTGGCTAGCCCATAATTAGATTAATATAGTTTTAAAAATGTAACTGAATAATATTTGTGTGTGTTTCATCTGTATAATTACAATGGAATTACTAATACATTGGCTACAGCTTGCATGCAATTATAGCCACTTTGCATGTGTAACAGGAATTTTAACAAGCAGGATATACACAAAGTCCAGCTTGCTATGGCAGGGATAAATCAATGGATATATTTAAACCAGGGAATTTAAGAAATTGGGCCTTCTATGAAAAAATGAGTCCTTTGTTTCTGGAACAAGGGGCAAGATTTTCAGACTGTACCTTTGGATGCAGAATGCAGCAGCTCTCAGCAGTGTGGACTGCTGGCACCAAGGTGTTGGCAAGAGAATTCTGTGATTGCCTCTGGGGAATGTTACTATTATCTTTGCCAGATAAAGCACTCGCAATTTGCAGCAAATGTATTTTGAATTATGGTCTATCACCAGGTTATAAAAACTGATGTGGCAGGGAAAGATAGGAGGCAGCAAACTGCAATTTTTTCAGCAATATATATTAACTGGAAATCCTACAAGCCAGCTGTCTGAGCGCATATAGATAATTATATAGACATGCTGCACATCACATGGCACTGAGGAAAACCTCATTTAGCCACCTGTATCCCACTTTAATATGCGTAACTATCTATAGATTTTCAGAACTGATCATTCCTGCAGTGGATTCTCTAGAACAATAAAATATAAGAGCCCATGATGCCTCCTCACCTCAGTGTAATGTTGGCTTGCTCCCTCTGAAAAAAGAGGTCTGACTGCACCTGTTCTCACTCTGTGCTGGGGCCCCACACCTGGCCCCTTTATACTTTCCTTTTGTATCCATGGCCCAGAAAGCAGCTGGATTTTCCCACCCAGAAATTCCCCTTGGGCAGCCCCCGGTTGCAAGGTGGGCCTGATGTTGAAAGGAGATGTCTTAGGTTGAGGGGAAGGTATGTGACCAGGACTCACTGTGCTTCAGCTATTCTACCAGACAGAAACTTGGAGACTGTTTCAGACAGGCATAAGTTAGAACATCCCTGAATGCTCTAGCCCAAGCCAGGGGCCCAAGAGGCAGCTACAGAACTCCAGAGGTGCTAAAGTGGCACAGAGCCACCTTTGATCCCCTTCTCTATCAGGCTGTGCCTGTTGATAGGCACACCCCAGAATCAGGGCCTGAGTGTGGTATATTGTTCAAAGCTGCCCAGTTTGTCTGTCACTCTGGAAGTTATTAGAATCTCCTAGAGCTGAGTATTGTCCCCTAATGGTGGGAATACTTGCACTAAGCCTGATTTTGAGTAGGAATGAAGTTTTCAAAGGGCCCTGTGATGACTACACCCTGAACCCCACAAGTTCAGCCCAGTCTCACCATCAATCACTGCTGACATGGGGGGGCACAGGCAAAGTGCTCTCTAAGATACAGCGATCACAGATACTTATATGTCCTCCATTTCCATAATATCTGTGCACTTCACAATTCTCAATGTATTTATCATCAACTTTCTGAAGCAGGGATGTGGTCAGGACTGTCCTTAGGCATACGCAACTGCGTAGGGCACCCCTGGGTCTTAGTGTCCACCCTACCACCTCATCCTCATAATATTTAATGTTGTATTCAGCAAGACAGCTGACTTGCACTTACTACAAAGTTTTTGCAAATAAATCTCTGACAAACTTCAGGGTATATCAAAAAACCCGAGACTGACATTTTTTACTCCCAAGTTTAGTGCTTTTAGGGACTTTTTTAGTGCTTTTTAGTGCTTTTAGGGACCTTCTGCATGTCCAGTCTTCCCCATCTGGCATGCAGTGGAAAACATGCTCCATTTTCTTTAGAAAGAAATTGCAGAAGTGTGTTTTTTTTTCAAATGTCATTTGCTTCATTTGGGTTCAGGGATTTGGCTGGAAGGGGGTGAGCATGGAGAAGGAGGGAAGAGAGGAGGAAGACAGTGGGGAGAGGCTGGGGCCTGGGCAGAGTTGGGGTGGAGTATGGGCAGGGCCACAGGCAGAAGAGGTGGGCTGGGGAGCTAGCCTCCCCAAGTGGCAGCTTCACCTACCGTCCTTGACAGCAGGTAAGAGCGGGTCGGCTCCCACACACCCAGCACACACTGCAGTCTCCTTAGTCAGGGGCCGTATTCACAGAGCCGAATGCGCCGGAACCGCACATTCTGTGTGAGGGAGAAGGTTTGGGGGTCTCTGAGGGAACTGTGACTCTCTGCAGCTGTGAGGCAGGCCAGGCAGCTTGGTATCCTTTGGTGCCTCATCCCTCCCCGCAAAGTGTTTCCATTTATATTCAGCCAATGGGTTCTTTTTACTCCCAAAGCACTTTTGCTATATATGTATCCTAACACTTTTATGTAAGGGAAGGTGGAAATACAGCTCTATACTCTTATAATTAATTTCATAAGTCTGAAAACTTCTCAGTTTTCTATTTATAAACATGACATTGTAATTTGATTCTTCAAAAGCCAGGCTTAATTTTACTGTGGGAGCTTTGTGTTCTATAAATCTTTAGCACAAATCAGAAAAGTCACCCAATGACTTCAGAACTGAATGGCTTTCTAAGCCCCTGATTCAACAAATTCTTGACCACAGACTTGAGTTCCACTGATTTAAATGAGATTTAAGCATGTGTTCAAAGTTAAGCACATGCTTAAGTGCTTTGCTGAATAGAGATAGACATAAGCATGTGCTTATGTGTTTTGCTGAATCGGGCCATAAGGAACAGCATACAGACATGAGTCTGCTGTCAGTTACACAGGTGCAACTCCTATTCCCATCAGTGGTAGTTGTACCCATGTAACTGAAAGCAGAGGTTGGCTCTGATAACTAAACAATGTAATTTGAGTACTTGAGCTATTAGTCTTGTTATGTAAACAGAACTCAGGAAAAGGGTGTCAAAATATATAAGTGAAAGGAATATCCATAAAAAAAAAATACCACTTACACTGTAAGAAAAGAACTGCTAAAATCTTTTCTGTGCTCCAGTCATTGCAGTTCAAAGCTATACCATGAAAACCTGTTAAATGAAAACCGAATAATCCCGTTAGGCCAATGAAATGAACCAAGGGTGAAATGGTAAAATCTAGTATGAACTATTTAAAAAATACACCCCCAGAACTCCCTGCTAAATGAATACATCTTTTAGTATTACGCTTTTTAGCATGTGGTCTCTCTCTCTATACTCTTCTACTACATACAGTATATAATGAAGTCCCTTTCAGTAATGGATACAGGAATAAATCTATTCACTAAGGTATTAATTAGGGCTGTCAAGTGATTAAAAAAATTAACCATGATTAATCTCATAACTAATCGCGCTATTAAACAATAAGAGAATGCCATTTATTTAAATATTTTTGGATGTTTTCTACATTTTCAAATATATTGATTTCAGTTACAACACAGAATACAAAGTGTACAGTGCTCACTTTATATTTTTATTACAAATATTTGCACTGTAAAAAACAAAAGAAACAGTATTTTTCAATTCATCTAATACAAGTACTGTAGTGCAATCTCTTTAATGTGAAAGTTGAACTTACAAAAGTAGAATTATGTACAAAAAATAACTGCATTCAAAAATAAAACAATGTAAAACTTTAGAGCCTACAATTCCACTCACTCCTACTTCTTGTTCAGCCAATCACTAAAAAAACAAGTTTGTTTGCATTTGCAGGAGATAATGCTGCCCGCTTTTTGTTTACATTGTCACCTGAAAGTGAGAACAGTAGTTCTCATGGCACTGTTGTAGCAGGTGTCAAAAGATATTTACGTGCCAGAAGCGCTTAAGATTCATATGTTCCTTCATGCTTCAACCACCATTCCAGAGGACATACATCTATGCTGATGATGGGTTCTACTCAATTATGATCCAAAGAGTGCAGACCAACACATGTTCATTTTCATCATCTGAGTCAGATGTCAGCAGCAGAAGGTTCATTTTCTTTTTTGATGGTTCGGGTTCTGTAGTTTCTGCATCTGAGTGTTGCTCTTTTAAGACTTCTGAAAGCATGCTCCATACTCCGTCCCTCTCAGGTTTTGGAAGGCACTTCAGATTCTTAAACCTTGGGTCAAGTGCTGTAGCTATCTTTAGAAATCACATTGGTACCTTATTTGCATTTTGTCAAATCTGCAGTGGAAATGAACATATGCTGGGTCATCATCCGAGACTGCTATAATATGAAATATAAGACAGAATGAGGGAAAAACAGAGCAGGAGATATACAATTCTCCCCAAGGAGTTCAGTCAAAATTTAATTAACACATTATTTTTAACGAGTGTCATCAGCATGGAAGCATGTCCTCTGCAATGGTGGCCGAAGTATGAAGGGACATATGAATGTTTAGCATATCTTGCAATGCCAGCTATAAAAGTGCCATGCAAACACCTGTTCTCACTTTCAGGTCACATTGTAAATAAGAAGTGGGCAGTATTATCTCCCATAAATGTAAACAAATTTGTTTGTTTTAGCGATTCGCTGAACAAGAAGTAGGACTGAGTGGACTTGTAGGCGCTAAAGTTTTTCATTGTTTTGTTTTTGAGTGCAGTTACGTAACAAAAAAATCTACAGTTGTAATTTGCACTTTCACATTAAAGAGATTGCACTACAGTACTTGTATTAGGTGAATTGAAAAATATTGTTTCTTTTGTCATTTTTACAGTGCAAATAATTGTAATAAAAATAGTAATATAAAGTAAGTACTATACACTTTGTATTTTGTTATAATTTAAATCAATATATTTGAAAATGTAGAAAAACATCCAAACTATTTAATAAATTTCAATTAGTATTCTATTGTTTAAATAAATCTACAGTGCAGAACTAATGTCAACCCTCTTTCCCTCACAAATCGACTATGAGGCTGGAAAACCAACCTCTCCCATCCACCCTCGCTAGGTAGAGTGGAAAAAATAATTGTTCCTCCCTATTCACCATTCTGTTTTATATCCGAGACCCCACCTTCCAGATATAAAGCCCAAATTCACTTTCATTCAGTCCACTCCACACATGTAAGTACTGATTTCCAGAGTTTCCATTCCTATTGTCCAAGATGGACTGGTCACAAAGCTTGCTTATACATACATCAGATGTGGTCATCATAAGATTCTGTAATGCTCTGTCAGGCATGGCTAAGGTCAGCTTTAAATAAGGTCTCTACACACAGTGCTCCCTAGTGGCATAACAGTATAATACACAAAGAAAAGGAGTACTTGTGGCACCTTAGAGACTAACCAATTTATTTGAGCGTAAGCTTTCGTGAGCTACAGCTCACTTCATCGGATGCATTCAGTGGAAAATACAGTGAGGAGATTTATATACCCACAGAACATGAAAAAATGGATATTATCATACACACTGTAAGGAGAGTGATCACTTAAGATGAGCTATTACCAGCAGGAGAGCGGGGGGGGGGGGGGAAGAAAACCTTTTGTAGTGATAATCAAGGTTGGCCATTTCCAGCAGTTAACAAGAACATCTGAGGAACAGTGGGGGCTGGGGGTGGGGGAATAAACATGGGGAAATAGTTTTACTTTGTGTAATGACCCATCCACTCCCAGCCTAAGTTAACATCCCATTACATTTATTCTATTCAAGCCTAAGTTAACATCCCATTACATCTCCCCCTTTAAGTTCTATTTTCCAACCATTACACTATATTACACGATATTACAATATTACACGATCATGCAATCTTTGAAGTTCGGTATGTATCAGTCTGCTAAGTGTCTCTGAATTGTACTGGTTTTCCAATTATATGACCTGAACTACATGACTGCTTGCGTCTGCATTGACCATTGTGTGTTTGTTCACATCTTAGTACTTGAGAACGGGAGCTATTGACATCCTTTATTTTACCTTTGTGAAGAGACTGTCTTTATTTGGCCCCCATAGCCACGATGTGTTGGACTTTAACAGGTTTCAGAGTAGCAGCCGCGTTAGTCTGTATTCGCAAAAAGAAATGGCACCTTTCATCCAATGAAGTGAGCTGTAGCTCATGAAAGCTTATACTCAGCTAAATGTGTTAGTCTCTAAGGTGCCACAAGTACTCCTTTTCTTTTTGGACTTTAACAGTTCATTCAGTGGTTTTGTCACTGTAGAATGGTCTTTTAAGTACTGACAAAGATAATTTACAATTCCCAGTATATGTCTTAGTTCTGGTACATTAGTTGGTGCTTTCAATTCTCTGATTGCTTTTTCTGTCCCAGGGCTAGGACTGATTCCATCTTTGTTTATTGTCTGTTCCAAAAACTTGATTTGGGGTAGGTGGAAAATGCATTTTCCCTTGTTTAGCTTCAGTCCAGATTGACTGATTAGGTTTAGGACTCTGTTGAGGGTTTTGTTGTGTTCTTCCATTGATGATCCATATATCAGAATATTGTCCATGAAAGCTACAACTCTATTTGTGTTCATTAACAGTTCAGTCATTTTTCTTCAGAAAATTGCAGGTGCACTGATAATCCCCAAAGGTAATCTTCAAAAGCAAAATCTTCCAAAGGGTATGATAAATGCTGTCAGGTTGGCATTTTTTTTTGGCTAAAGGAATTTTCCAGAATCCACTTGAGGCATCCACCAGCTTAGAGAATACCATAAATCCTTTCACTTGGGGAAGGAAGTGATCCAGTATTGAGAGGATATATTTTTTCTCATAACTGCTTCATTAAGTCTTTTAAGAACCCCAAAAGATTCATATTTTTCCATTTTTCTTTATAACCAGTACCCCTGGGCACATCATGCTATTAACTCAGAGCTTTTCTCAATTATGCCAACCCACTCCATTTTCTTTAACTCAGTTTCCACTTTATGAAGTAATGGGATAGGAATCCTGCAAGGTGTATGTAATTTATATGGTTCACCATTGTCTCTTAAGGTTAGTTGTACTGAATGTCCTTTCAAAAATCTAATATTACCAAATATTCCATTGAGTTCTTATACCTTTCTCAGTAGGCCCATCATGGCTGCCATGCTGTAGCTGAGAAGGCTATTGGTCTGTAGTCCATTGATTCCATACACTCTGAATGCATAAGCTTTTGTCTTTGTAAGTTGTCTCACTGGCCCATGCAGTTTAGAATACATCCAGGCCTACTCAGAGCTGTGTCAGGTGACTTCAGCTCTGGGAGGGTTTGAAGGTGATTGGAAGTCCCTTCTGAGATGACTGTGACATCTGCTTCTGAATAAATTTTAAAGTCAATAGTCTTGGAAGAATATTCAGTTTCTCTCTCCAGGCAGACTCAACGTCATCACAAGTGATATATCCTGGAAACAATGGCTCTTGGTTGTCTCTAATTTGACTCACCTCCTTGACTGCTTTGGTGTATGTTAATGTTTCACACATTTATTACACCAGGTGCCTCTGGCTGGACACATACCATCTTTTGCGATATGATTTTTTCCACACCTTGTGCACGTAGGCTGGAATTTGTCCCTCTTAGCCTGGGAGTTCTCTCTCCTTCCCTACAGGGTTTTATGATAATGACTTTTAATACTCAAGTGTTTGTTTACAGTTTCCGTTTTTTCAAGTTTGTCAAATTGCTCTAGGTTTTGCTGTCTCATCAGCTTAGACTGCTTTGCTCTCTGTACAGCTGTGGCTAGGGTAAATCTCTCTTCAGTTGTAGCTGCTGCAAAATAAAATGTATCTGTCAAACCAATAACCTGTCAGTCTCTGATATTTTCATGTTTTGCTTTCCCAAAATTACAGTTTTCAGCCAATGTATGCAATGTTTTTAAAAACATTCAACATTTTCCCCTGGTTCTTGAATTCTCTGGTAGAAACATGCTCTTTCATAAACCATATTTCTCTGAGGTATAAAGTATGCATCAAACATAGGTGGTATCCTTTCAGAGTCATTTTTGTTACTGTCTTCAGTAAAGTCAAAGGATTTAAAGATATATTTTACCTGCTTCCCTACAGCATAAATTAAAACAATACCTTGTATATCTCAATTTTTTGTGCAGCTGGATAGCAATGCAAAATCTTGAAAATATTGTTTCCAGATTGTCCATTCTGAAGGTTTTTTAAAAGGGTTCTCTGGGACATTGAAGAATGTCATGTTGATGACATCCTGCAACCTTTGTTGCTTTGTTCCTTCTCCTTCTGTTCCTAGTTTACTTCTGACACCATGTCATATTCCCATACTAGATATGGACTGGTCACAGATCTTGCTCATGCACACATTTCAGATGTGTTCATTATATGATCCTTTATTGCTCTGCCAGTTATGGCTAAGATTAGCTTTCAATATGGTATTGTACAAACAGTGCCGCCTTCTAGCAGAACAATGTAATACAATTTAGTAGTCCATTACACCCATTGATTTAAATTAGAATAGCGAGTGTTTGGCTCTTATGAAAATCAGGCCTATCAAGCTAGAAGCTTAGGGTTTTTTGTCCACTAATATATGCAAATGTGCAGCTCAATGAATACATGTTTTGGAAAAACAACACTGAAAATCTCTATTACATGCACATTTACTCTTTGCAAATAGCCAATATTTTACTGTGTAAAGGATTTTGGATTACTGTTATTCTCCTTTTCCCTTTGTTGCCATAATAAACTGTCTGTGAATCAGACTTCAAAAGAGAAAGTCCCTGGCCCTAACAGCAGAACCTTAGTCTGACTCTCAGAACAATACCTCCCTTTCCTTGCTGCCAAGACTCACACTTCACACTAGTGGGGGAAGGGATGCCTTGTCTTCAAGATGAGCAATCAGCAATATTGCCAGGGGAGCATCCACCCCCTACCCGCCAGTCCCTACTAGCTTATAGCAATATTCCTTATATTAGGACATCACCACTGGGTGCCTTCATTATCATGAGCCCATCCTGTGCTTAGCATAAATATTGCCAGCCACAGACCTAGTTTTCCAGTAAGTTATTAGATATGCCATGTTAGCTAATCTGCCATAAAATATTTATCACCCTACAGGGGTTAGAAGAACGACATGCTGCTCTTGCAAAAGAATGAACAAGAAATGTGATGATTTCCTTGACAGGCCTGGACTGCTTTTGTGAATTCAGCAACATTAAGGCACAGCAAAGCAGAGCATCTCTGCGCTTTAGCTAGTGCACTTCAGTTTATCAGGTTAAAAATATCCATGGCTCCAGTCAGCAAACATAAGTATGTTATCCTCCTACTTGTGATCTTAAAGGCAGCAATCCTACTCCACTGGATTTCATTTGGAGCAAGCCTACGCCCAAAGTTAAGAACCGCCGTAAGCACAGAACCCCCCACAAAAAACTGCACCCAGGTATTTGCATCCTGAGTTTCTGAATTAATTAACAGATTCCTCCCGCTTCCCTATTAGTATATTTCTGGGTGTACGTGTCACTCACTGTATACGCTGTGTAAGTATTTTTGAATCCAGGGAATTCACAGAACACCACAATTCTTCCATTTCTTCTGCTGGTAATACATATAATGCAAAATTGAAACATAGTGCACACATGGCAGACTGTAGCTCCTAGGGACGTTAAGACATTATTTTCTGGTACTGGTATATGTCCCGCTAGCAGGGTGGCTTGCCCCTTCGAAGGCCAGATGCCTGAGCCCAGTTGCCACTGATTATTGAAAAGGCAGACCAAAGAGAGATCAGCTGTTCCATTATAAAGGGCAGCAGAAAGCTGCAGTGAGTGGGGGAAAGCTCAGGAAACTATAAAGTGAGAAAGGCTCCTGCAGAGAGTTTAGGGCGCCTGTAGAGGAGTTTAGGGGCTGAAGAATTTGGCATTTATTTTTGAACTTTAAGCTAATAAACCAGACCATTAAGGAGGGCTGTTGTTAATGGACTTGAAAAAGCCTCTTTTGAGTTTATTGAGGAACCAAGAGGGGAAACTGAGGCAAAGCGCAGCTTGCAGGGCTGCCCTAAAGCCACAAGGAGGGTGCCCTAAAGGAGACCACTCCTTTGCCAATCCTATTAGACTTTTCACATTTAAACTGTCAAAGCGAGTAAACTAAGTACTCCCAGAGGAAGGAATTAAATGTCCAGTGCAAAGCTGAAGGCACTTAGCATGCTTGCCATACATCCTCTTAAAGAGTTCAGTAAAGATAACTGATGTCAGTTAACTGATATTATTATGAAGTTTCTAATGTTATAAATATTTGAAGATTTTTTTCTATTTTGAAAGGGTTTGGAGTTAACAACTTTCCCTGTAGTGGAACAATGAAATCACTAATGAGCAGTCAAACATTTTCATTTCCATTTGTGTCCTTGCTGAACCATGTGTTTCCTGTATACAACATTACTCCATTTTGGATGGGATTTGGTGAACAGATGAGGAACGCAACTGCTCATATGGTGATAACATGTTATCACAACATCCACGTGAGAGAATAAATGAGGAGTAAATAATACACAGACAACATTTCCCAAGGATGCTCAATAAGGGAAGATGGGGAATGTACATAGTATGGATTTACAGAGTCTCTGGCCTTAACTATGGCCCAAAATAGCATGAATGTCTCATTGGAGTTCCTTAAACTTCTGGTATTTCTTACCTCAGACAAAATGACAGTATGTGAACAAAGCTGAAAATATATTTGATCGGAAATGTGCCTGGAGAAGTGGATAGGTGCATGATACAAATTGAAAAAAAAAAAAAAGAATCAAAAACTACTATGAAGAGTTCAAATATACCAAAGGAAAATCTACCCTATTGTGCCCTCCCTTACAAAATCGTATTATGGTACTGTGTTTACTTAATGTACATTTCAGATTTACTCCATGGGTCAAATTTGGCCCTCACATATGTGAGCACAACCCCCGAAGCAAACAGAGCAATGTGAGCATGCTTATACTAAAATAGAGTTTGTCCCCAAAGGTACAGAAAGACAAGAACATGCTGGTTTTCCAGTAAGTTATTAACCACTCTAAAATAAACACTACCATGGTATGAGGAGGCAGCCGTATATTCGCTGGAATGCAGTCATTTAGAGGATTCATCTGAAATTCATGTAAAATCCTTCTCTGTGTACCAACTAAATTAGTGTATTACTTTCCTCTTGCTTTGTGGTACGTGCCTCACTATGCTCAAAATCTTTAGATTTCAAGTATAACATTAGAAAAAGGGTGTGGGGGGGGGAGGGGGTGGGAGATGAACACAAAATGTTTATATTGTCCCATGAAAAATGTATAAAGCTTTGACCTTTTGAATGCATTTCTGCTGGCTGGTGCAAGAGTTCTGTCTTTCCATCAGCAGGTTTGATATCACAGCTCAATGAAAGGGAGAAGGAAACTCTTTGTTTTACATTAGAGATGAAAAAATTTGACTGCCGAGAAGGGTCAAACTTCTCAAAATGATTTAATAGGCAGCAGATTTAAAACAAACGTAAGGAAATTGTTCTTCACACAATGCACAGTCAACCAGTGGAACTCATTACCATGGGCTGTTGTGAAGCCCAAAAGTATAACTGGGTTAAAAAAAAAATTAGTTAAGTTCATGGAGCATAGGTCCATCAATGGCTATTGACCAAGATGGTCAGGAAC
Source organism: Caretta caretta (assembly GCF_965140235.1). NCBI lineage: Eukaryota > Metazoa > Chordata > Testudines > Cheloniidae > Caretta > Caretta caretta. Next base: position 34,695,104 of record NC_134211.1, on the reverse strand, counting down.
GCAAGCCCATGCTCTGGGTGTTCCTAAACCTTCAACTGCCAGAAGCTGGGACTGGACAACAGGGGATGGATCACTCAAAATTTCCCTGTTCTGTTTGTAGCGTGGACAGACCCCGGTCATTGTGGGCCAGGTCCAAACCTGGAAGCTCTGGAGCTTAATGCATGAGCCTCCACTGAGTGAGCTAAAAGACACATCTCTTTTAGCCAAGGCTGTAGCAGACTCATCAATCTCTAGCTGGTCTATCCGCCACTAGAGGGGGACAGAGTGTCATACCAAGCAGGCATGGGTTATACGTTCATTCCCTCTGAAGCATCCAGCACAGGCTACTGTAGAGACATGTTCATAGAAGATTATAATTTAGAAACGTTCCCTCATAAGGGACAGTATTATGAACATAGCAATTTGGCGATGTGCCCTGGAGGCATGGGGTGGGAATATCGCATGACTGTATGCAGCAGTTCACCAGAGATGCTCTCCAATTTGTTTTATTAAAGTTTTATTCCTTTCTCATTCACTGGCTTATTATTTAATGAACCTGAAGATCATCACAGCTACTGCTGGAAGACAGGATACTGTGTTAGGTGGACCTTTGGGCTAAGGTAGTGTGACTGTTCGTATGACTCCAGACTGGGTGTTAATGCACAGCTAGCTATGAGACATGAAGAAGTATTGTTTAAAATGCTCTGTGCTCCTCATGAAAGAAGGAAAAAAAGAAGAGGAGCACACCATAGCAGGCTACAGTGGTGCAAATAGAAAACATAACACAAATTTGATTCTATTGGGTGCTACTCACTGGCAATTCCCTCTGAGACCAAGCAGCTCTGACAAGACAGGCAGAATGATGTCAGCACTGGTTCTGCAGTCCCAGCTCTGCAGCGCTAATAGTGGAAGGAATATGCCTCCTGCTTTCTTCTTGGAGGTGGGTTGGCTGTGTTGAGGGATTTGAGGAACACAGATCCAGTCAGCAGAGGGCCAGGCCTGCCCTGCCCGTTCTGCTGTGCCTGAAAATTTGCAGGGAAACCAGAGCCTTTTTCTGTAGCTCTCAGGACATCCATGTACATCTTGGCCTTCTCTGTGCTCTGAAGCATGGATGCTTCCCATATCATGCTGCTATTTTTTTAGGGCCCTGCTTTGTTCTACTGCTGATCTCTTGGATGGGCTGTATAGGCCACAAGATACTGCTGCCTGGAACAGCAGCAGCTCATGCATCACTATGGTAAGTTTGTTATATCCACTCACTGGGGAGGAGCGGGCCATGTCACAGAGAGTGGCTGATTCCTGGCTCTGACACCCATTGCGCCAGGCAGTACTTCCCTTTCAGCCATGAAATAACTGTCCCATACAAAGCAGGAAGTAAAGCCTGCTAAAGGCACTGAAACGACTCCTTTTGACTTCAATGGGCCTCGGATATAGGGTTGCCAACTTTCTAATCACACAAAACCAAACACCCCTACCCCGCCCCTTCTCTAAGACCCTGCCCCCCACTCACGCCATCCCTCCTTCCTCCATCACTTGCTCTCCCCCTCCCTCAATCACTTTCACTGGGCTGGGGCAGGGGGATGAGGACTCCAGGGTGGGGCCAGAAATGAGGGGTTATGGGTATGGGAGGAGGATCCGGGCAGGGGTGTAGGAGGGGCTAAGGGCTCCATATGGGGGTGAAGGCTCTGGGGTAGGGGTAGGACCTGGGATGAGGGGTGTGGGTGCAGGAGGGGGCTCAGGGCTAGGTATTGGGGTGCAGGCTCCATGAGGGAGTTTGGGTGCAGGAGGGGGTTGCGACCTGGGGAAAGGGGTTGGGTGCAGGAGGAGCATCTGGGCCACACTTACCTCAGGTGGTTCCCAGTTGGCGGTTCAGGGGGGCTAAGGCAGGCTCCTTGCCAGCCCTGGCTCTGTGCGGCTCCCGGAAGCGGCCACCATATCTGGCTCCTAGGCGCTGTTCCTGGCCAATGGGAGCTGTGGGGCCAGAGCAGTGCATGGAGCCTCCCTGGCTGCCCCTGCGCCTAGAAGCCAGACATGGTGGCTGCTTCTAGGAGCCACAGAGAGCCTGCCTTAGCACCTGTGTGCCACCGACCGGCCTTTTAATGGCCCGGTCAGCAGTTCTGACCAGAGCTGCCAGGGTCTCTCTTCGAAACCAGACACCTGGCAACCCTATTCGGATTAGGCCTGCATTGAGCAAGGACGTTATATTGGCAGCTATGTAATGATGGGAACATCCCACAGTTGTCTTTCTCCACCTTCAGCTCCTGGTTCCATTTTCAGTTTTACTGTGCTGTTGCAACCCTGCCTACTGCACAGTGGAGGAGATGATGTTCTTCTGCTTTTACTTTCTCCTTCTCTACTTGCACGGCTAACCAGTACATTTCAGAGCCTGGTGTCTAATTTAAAGTTCTCACAAGGTTTGCTCATCTTGAGAATTGCATAATCTCCTTTTTTAGTAGCTAAAATGAATCTTGGCACTGAATATTCATGCTGTCCTTAGTATGTGGCTAGGTCAACTGACAGGGTTACCCCAGGCAGCAGATAATGGAGCAGATCCTCAGCTGGTGTAAATCAGTGTAGCCTCTTGGAACCTTGCCAATACATAGAACCTGACAATCTGGCCAAAATTTTGGTATGAGGGCTAAGATACACTTCAGACACTGTTTTTTAAAAAAAATATTCCATTGCTACTGGATACCAGGATCAACTTTATAAAATGTAATACTGTATTTTGAATCCATCCTTTTTCCATGCCAGATTCCTGAATATGCAGCCTTAGTAACAGAACTAATATTTATTGCAATCTTCCTATACTACCCAAGGAAACGAAACCAGAGAGGCTGAGGAACCTGGCATGATAAATAAAACAAGTAACAATAGACAGTTGTGTAGCACAATTTATTTTCATTGATGAGGGGAAATGCCAGGAGAGATTTAATCGTTGGGGAGTGGCATCCAATTCTTTTGTCCTGAGGTTTTTCAATCATTACAGGCTAGCTGAGATTTTTACGAGATGAGATTGAATGCTTAGTCTGTCTTTAACTACAGAGCATCAAACCACAGGCTGAGAAAATTGGATAAAATACACTTCATGATAACACTGCAGCATCCCACTGCAAATGTCAGTCCTATAATTAGCAATTCAGTTACCATTAATTGTGAGTATGGGTTACTGAACATCAATCAATACTATTTCTATGTAGCCAGAATGTAAATATTTTATAGAACTTAAGGTGTAAGCCATATGAAATGCATAAATTGTACCCCATTTTCCATTACAATCATCAAATGCTTGGCCCCTTTTCCAACAAATGTAAATAGTTGAGCACAGCTGTATTATGATCAGACAACTACCAGATGGGGGACTATGTGGAAACGTTGGTGAATACATTAGCTATTTGTCTCTATAAAAATGCCTTTAAATTGTGACAGGTCATGAGGGAAGACAAAGGTGGTATTCTCAGCTCACTCCCAAAGCCATAGGGCTATATCATAAAACTCCTTGTTATTTAGCAGTGATAGCGAGTTTCTTGTCAAAAAAACAAAAACAAAAAAACACAAAAAACCCCCCACAACTGGAATGGCCTGGGTATTTCAGGTTGGGATGAGGTGAACTGGCAAAGCTATATTTCATCGATGGTTAAGGTCAGAAGAGACCATCGTGATCATCTAGTCTGACCTCTACCATAATCTAGGCTATAGCACTTTAATTCCTGTTTGAACCAGAACAACTTTTTTCGGAAAACATCCAATCTTGATTTTGAAATTCCCAGTAATGGAGAATATACCAAAATCCTTGGTAAGTTGTTCCAGTGGTTAATTACCTTCTCTGCTAAAAAAAATCTACTGCTTATTTATAGTCTGAATTTGTCAGCTTCCAGCCATTGGATCTTGTTATACCTTTGTCTGCTAGACTAAAGAGCCCATTATCAAATATTTATTCCCCATGTAGATATCCTTAACTTTCTCTTTGTTACGCTCCACGAGCTCAATCTATTTATTTTATCATTATAATCCTTTAATTATTCTCATGTCTCTTCTCCGAACTCTCTCCAATTGATCAACATTCTTCTTGAATTGTGGACACCAAAACTGGACACAATAACCTGCAGTGGTCACACCAGTGCCAAACACAGAGGTAATACAACCACCCTACTCCCAATCAATATTTCCAGATTTATACATCTAAGGATCACATTAGCCTTTTTGGCCATAGCATTGCACTCAGAGTTCATGTTCAGTTTATTATCTAGCATGGCCTCCAAGTCCTTTTCAGAATGACTGCTTCCCAGGATAAAATACTCTCAAAAGAAAATGATCTTGAATGCTTATGGATCATTGTCCAAACAGATAAAGCACAAGATCAAATATTAGTTGGTTCTATGCCACATATTACCTGTATTGCCTTGGGCAAGACCTTAGGCTCTCTATGCCTCAATTCCTCATCTATACATTGTTTCTTTTCTCCTACACATTGCCTGTGTCTATCTCAAACATCGCTCTGAGGATAAATTATTCATCCATTGTTTGTGAGGGACCCACATATTAGTTAATGGGGGCAGTATTAGTAGATCAGCTCTTTCCTTTAATGAGCATGACATTCATACATACAAGATAATCAGAAAATTTTTTTGGATGGATGGGGGAAGGTGGGGAAAAAAAATCAATGAATTGTCTCTCCCCTCTACAGGTGAAGAGATTTCGCCAGCATTTGGACTTTAGCACTTCCGTGGGACTGCCAAAAGCACAGAGTCCAAACTAGCTACTTGTTTTCCTTCTGCTTAAAGGTCAAACCTGAGAAGAAGAAAAAAGTTATTGATAACCTTTGGTCAGTGCTTCTCAATCTTTTCAGGTTGATGATCCCTCAAAGTCAAAATTTTTCATGATCCCCTTTGATTTACGGCAAAAGTAAGACTAAAACATACCAATGATAACTATATAATTCATTTGTGTGTGTTTCAAGAGCTTGGCTGAGAATACTTGACCTTGAAAGAATGTAGGAATAGAGGCCCACATTAGATTCAGGTGAACTTTGCTTTAAAATTGAGTTGGGATATTAGCATAAGCAATTGGCCTAAAGTAAGTGATCAAAAAAATGAGATAATGAGAAAGAAGAATTACGTGAAACTTGTAGTGACCTTCAAAATGCCAGTGTTATCATACTTAAGGTTTGGGCTGAAGTAATAGAAATAAACCACTTAATTGGGTACCAGGTACAATATGTACTTGGCTATATAAGTTTGTTTTATGTATTATAAAAAATTGCTTCATCTGGCATAGCTAAGTTCTGGTAATTGGCAATGACTGCACGTTTGTTAAAGGGTATAAAAAAAGTAAACTCTTAAAGGTTCATTGCTAATACCTGCCTGACCAAGTTGGAGCCAACCAATATGGGACTAAGCAATCCTGAGTTAAGCCCATTTATAAGTAACTTGATCAAATGCTTATAAATGTTTTGTTACTGTTTGGATATAGTAAATTGCTTACTATTTAAACTTCTTAGACATGTTTAGAGGAACTATATAAATACCAGTTGGCCTTTAGATTTAATACCAGAATTTATGGTCAAATTAGTGTTGTGGTAATATCCTGCATAAATAATAATAATTCCAACAGGTAAAGCGTATGCAGGCAGTTTGCTTTAGATAGTCACAACATTTCCAGTGCCTTGCAGCCTAACTGAATGCCTTTCATGACCCTCCTGGGATTCATGACTCACTGGTTGAGAAACACTGTCTTAAAGGTTCAGAGCCAGGCTGCCTCAAAGGCAAATGTATGAGCTGACACATTCTGCAGATCCCATTAATCCTTGAGACCTTGCTCATTTTTAAAAGTATAAATTAAAAAAACAGAATATGCAAAATAAGAAACTATAGCTGTTTAATGACAGAAGAAAGGGGTGTGCAAAATGCAAACCCAGCATTTCCATTATCACTAATGGGAAGTACGTGCACATACTGAGAGGAGAATACACCCCAAGGAATTCAAAGCATTTAGAACTTTTCAGCAGAATTCCAAACTCTGAACTTGTTATAGGCAAATATTATGTTCCGTTGTTGAAATAGCTACTACTGTACAAACTAACTGAATATAAAACCAAGATTACAGAATGGCACAATGTATCCTGCACAGGGCGTGAATAAAGAGGCTTTGAATAGGTCTATAAAGATTAAGACTCAGATTTTCAATGAATTTAAGGAAGTTAGATGCCTAGCTCCCATTGAACTTCATGAGCACAGATTTATCTGTTACTGTGACAGGTTTCAATTGGCCCACTGAGCCACTGGGGAGCTACTGCCTCACTGGCAGGCCTTGGTCGCACCTTTCTGTCACTAGGGAATTGCAGAGGGAGGGCTGCCGGCCAGAGTCAGTGGCGCGCCCCTCTGGCAGGGGGAGCGCTGGCCAGAGTCAGTGGCGTTGTTGGGATTCTGCTACCCGAGGCAGGTTGGGCGAGCTAGCGGAATGCAGGCCCACCCAACTCCACTGCGTTTTAGGCCCTGACAGTGGTGGGAGGAGAGGGTCCCGCCACTGGGTCAGTGGGGAGCCATCCGCAACACACTGACAAAATAGACCCACCGCACTGTGCATTTCTGCCTCTGGGCTACTTCCTACCCAGTCTCTCGAGCGGGTCCCTCTGGTCCCTCCAGCTCGTCAGGGTATTCAGCCGTGGCAGCTCCGGCTCCCTCTCCACGTCAGGCTCACACTGGCCTGGGTTACTGCCTGGCTCCTCCAGTTCCTCCGGGTACTCGGTGGCTGGCAGCCCTGGTAGCCCCAGTCCTTCCTCCAGGTCAGGTTTCTCCTGTCCCAGGCCCTCCCCTGGCTCGGCAGCAGGGTCTGAAGGGAGCAGCCTTTGTCCATCTGTCTCCCTGGTGCTGCCCTGACTGGGCTAAGGGCCCCGCCCTTTGTACTTCCTGTCCCACCTCTCCCCTTCCGGGGGTTGGACTAAGCTTGGTCTGGCCCCGCCCACTCAGGCTGAGAGAGTGGCTCTTTACCCTCTGGTTTGGAGGGAAGCCGCCCTGGCTTCCTACAGTTACCTACATATAAAACAAATGCTTACTTCACATGAACATGGCCATCTTCCTACTCAGACCTCCTCAATGGCATGCTACTGGGAAAGGCTCACAAACTCCTGAATTTCAAGATGACAACTCTTGGTCTGCTCCCAAAAAACATTTGGGGATTATGTTGTCAAAGCTCAAAGAAGCAGGCCTGACTATAAAAGCCTCTAAGTTTAAAATCAGACCAGCAAAGTTTCCTTACTTGGATCATTAGGAATATGATATGGAGACTGTACATATGTATAAAGGGGAAAGAAAATACCAGGGCAGACGTTCTGTCCAGGAAAGAGGGCTCTGACCTGCTGCCTCTGGGCCAGCCACTGGCTAACCCTCCAGCAGTTTTGTAAGTGTGAGGAGCATCCCTATGCAAGAGGGCCAGGGGCTCACTGGTATCTGATAATAAGGCTCAACTGGACTAACCAGTTCAGTGTACCCCAACTTGCTAGTGTGATAATCTGCATTAAAAATGTGTCATGTAAGACAATGGTTCCTAAACTTTCTTCCCCATTGACCCCTTTGGCATCTTACCAAGTGTCCTAGATCCCTTTCATTTCCAGTACTATCAGAATGCCCCTGCCAGTGTCACTTCACACACACAGTTTGTAAGAGGTCACGCTGTGCAGAGGACAACATTTTGAGAACAAAATGGTATCCTCCATGTGACAAAAGTGCCAGCATGCTGTTCCAGTGCATTCTGGCCCTGGCTCAAGGGACAGACCCCTGCATAACCCATGATAGACCCCCAGAGATCTGCAGGCCCCACATTGGGAACCACTGATGTAAGGTATCTGTAGAAAGCTAACAACCTATGTGACAAAGTTCCTCCTCTGCCTTGGTGGGTCCTGCACTTATTGGTGGATTTGCTTGCCTCCGAAATTCCCGGCAATCCTCAGTTTGGCCACTTTTGCTAGCTGCTCAAACCTGCCATCCACTCAGCTAACCTCATCACTGGCCAGCATGGGGAAACAGAGAACAATCCCCACAGTCTGTGTCCCACCTAGTGGGTCGGGAACAGGCCAGATCCCTTTCCAATTTAGACTTTCCCTTCTGGTGTTTCTCACAGACCAAGTGAGCTTCTCCTGTGTCCGATCAGGAGTTGGGCAGGGGATGGGGGGGAACCCGGGCCCACCCTCTACACTGGGCTCCAGCCAGGGCCCTGTGGATAGCAGCTGTCTACAATGTTCCCTGTATCAGCTGCGTGACAGCTATAACTCCCTGGGCTACTACCCCATGGACTTCCCCCAGGACCTTCTTTATCCTCACTGCAGGATCTTCCTTCTGAAGCCTGATCACGCTTGAACTCTTCAGTCCTGCCACAGCACACCTTCTCACTCTCTGCTCCTTGCACACACCCTGCCTCACTGATGGGAGGTCCTTTTTAAACCAGGTGTCCTGATTAGCCTGCCTGCCATAATTGATTCTAGAAAGTTCTTAATTGGCTCCAGGTGTCTTGATTAGCTTGCCTGTCTTAATTGGTTCTAGCAGGTTCATGATTGCTCTAGGGCAGCCCCTGCTCTGGTCACTCAGGGAACAGAAAACTATTCATCCAGTGGCCAGTATATTTGCCTTCGACCAGACTCCCGTACCCCACTGGTCTGGATCTGTCACACGTATTGATCATTATTATTGAATGATGTATGTACAGAAGGATACATTCAAAATTACAAACATAGTTTTAATTACATTCTTAAAGTGTGCCTTGTGTGAATTGAAGTGCTTTGTTTGAACTGAAGTGACAGTTAACTCCAGTTAAAGTGATTAGCTGTGCAGTTTGCTTCTTTAGAGGAGTAAACAAATCTTATTATTCCTCAAAATGGTTTAGGAAAGGGCTGGACATTGCAGAGCACATGGTTTTGGGCTAACCCCCTCACCCGAGATGTTTTTCATATGAATATGGTCTACCAGAGTTCATCTGCCTTTAAAACAATAAAAATAGTCACATCTAATATGCACCTAGGATCTTTAAATTAGTATACACACAAGTCCAAATGGGTCACTCTGCAAGGCTGTGCCTTCACTAATACATTTCCCCAGTAGTTACTAAGTCCAGGTTACACTTCCAAATTTAGCTTTAGCATGCTCTTCCCCAAAATAAGCATGGAACTGTTTTAGTATGACCTGGGATGTGGAGTATTTCCACTTCTTCCTGAAACTCCCCTTTTCCTCTTGCTTTCAGCCTAAAAGGGTTAAGGTAACGATCCAGAAGGGTTGCAGAAATGGAAATCCACTTTGAGAAATGAAAGTGGTTGAAATTTTTTATTGACAAAATAGTTTCTGACATTTGTCAGAATTGAAATGTTTAATGGGAATGTGTCTATTTTGATAAATTTTTACAGGAAAAATTCTAAATGAATCATTTGACTCTCTCATTCTGGTTCAATATGGTAAAAACTTTTCATTTAATTTTGACTTCTATATTATTTATATTATGTTATAATGTTTTCACATTATCCAAATGAAATATTTCAATGTTTTCAAAATGAAACATTATAACGTTTCCAAATCAACATATTTACAAAATTTCCATTCCAAGAAAAATTTACAATTTTTGACTTTTCATTCAGATTTGGAACAAAAACATATTTGAAGGGTCAGAATTTCCCATAGAATGGAAATCCTGTTTTCTAATCAGCTCTATTGAGAAGTGTAGATGTGGACATTTCTATATTATTCTGCAGCAGCTGCTGATGTATACAAAGTCATGTGATATTACTCCACAATGAATGACCTGCAATGACATTTGGGACAGAATTTATCCCAGACCCAGATGCATCCCCATTTCAGCAGTGACTGTGAATTTTAAGGGCACAGCTTTGGATTCAGAGATACCCTTTGATGGGAATTACACATGCATATATTTAAGGGCAAAATTAGGCTCAAAGCTACTACAATGAGTACCCTGCCACCATAAGAATAGGGGGTCAGTTTAATCTCTGATGGAATGCCAATGAGTTCAATGAGCCAAATTCTACCTTAGTTGAGGCCTATAAGGTTGCATGAATATATGTACAGCTAGCATTTTTTCCAAGGGTGATTAAGGCTCTTCAAGTGACTAGGGGATTCAAATGGAACAAAAGAAATACTTTACAACCATAAAAAAGTGCTGAAGCTTCATAGCAACTAGCTTGTGATGCTAATAACCTGGTTTAGTATACAAAGCTAAGCCATAATCTACATTTGCATTGCAAGAGATCTACTCTTCTGCTCTGTATGCGACATTCCATTGTTTATAAGTTAACATTGTCGTGGGAGCTAACAAAGAAGCACTTTTAAAGTAGAGGTTTGTGATTAGCTTTTGCTTCCAATTGCATAAACAACTACAATAACAGATGGGAAAATTACTAAGGAACAGAAGCGAATGAATTTCCCATGGCATTATCCCTCATAGATGGAAGGCGCAAAATAACACCTATTCTATTACAAGTCTGGCACAATGGGCTTCTGTCTTTCTGCCAGATGTGAACTGCTTTTTATAGAAAAGTGGAAATCTAATTAGAACACATTGTAGAGTGACTGACCTTACACTCATCTGAGTTTTCATTAAAGTTGCTACATAAAGCAATTGATATGTTGCAGGATGCAGCTGTCAGCTTCAAAAGCTACTTTTTCAAAGCTCTAGGAAAGAATTAATAGCAAGGTAGGGTTACCATATTTCAGGTTCCCCAACATAGGACACTGCTGGAGGGGGGAGAGTGGGAGCTGGGGGCGGGGGGTAGAGTTGGTGGGTGCTGGAGTGGGTATTTGGGGGGTGCTGGAGGTGTGTGTGAGTGTACCGTGAGGGGATATTTGGGGGCAGTGCTGTAAGGGTGTGTATACTGGAAGTGGGTATTTCAGAGGTGCTGGAGGGATATTTGGGGGGTTCTGGGAAGGGTGTGTGTGTGTACTGGGAGTGGTGTTTGGGGGGTCCTGGAGGGGATACCTGCAGCCTCACTCTCGAGATGGGGGCAGTGCTGCTCCCTGTCATGGTGGCAGGGCGGCTGGCACAGACCCAGGACGCAGCGCCAGCCCGTCAGTCAGCATCTCTCTGCAGTCCTCTCCCCCTCTCCAGGGCTGGGAACCAGGGTCTGAGTGGGTGGGATCCAGCAGCCGCGGCTACAGGGGAGGGACCAGTCAGGGTGCAGAGACAGCTCTGTCTGAGCTGCAGTGTCTGTTCCGCAAAAATCCCAGATATTTCCTCTTATTTGAGAAATCTGCCTAGACACAGGGCCGAGGATCAAAGAAGAGGCCACGCCCAGGAAAACCTGGACATACGGTAACCCTATTGCAAAGTACCAATAGCAGCACTATGATTAGTACAGATCACAGTGCCGCTGCAAGAGTAAACACACACCATTTAACTTCTTAGATTTATAAGAGAGGACTATGGATCAAATGCCAAGAAATGCTAAACACCCACAACTTCCACTGATTTCAGTGGGAGTTGCAGAAGTTTCACGTCTCAGGATTTAGCCATGGGTGAAATCGATGGAATTTTTTTAAAACAAACACCTTCCTCTGAAATCTCAGATATACACCACTGCCAGAGGGAGGATATTGGACTCAATGGAGCATTGGTCCAGTGTAGAGTATAGAAATTCTTACATTCTTAAGTCATTTGTATTTGTTTTTTTAAATGATTTCCTTAAACAGCCATCAGTTCATTATTCCATAATAGATTACATTTTTGGACAAGGACATCAGTGTGCTGCTGCATACAGAGTGACTCATGTGGGTGTCATCATAAGAACTGAGCATACAGTATGTGCCAATTCATTTCTAGTTCCAATTAAACTAGTAATTGTAAGTGCAGGGAACTCAGAACTTTTTCTTGCTCTGCCATATAGCAGAACAAAAAGCCAGTATCTAAGGTGTTGTCTGTCGTGTTTTATCTGAGCAAAGCACCTACATATTTCAATAGTGCCAAGAATGTCAGCTTCCAACTTCACATGCAAAATGACAATTTTCATTAATCAGTGATTAAGAAGGCAATAGTCCAGAGAAACAGGTTGCTCTAAAAGCTTGATATCAACTGAACATCTCTCAGTAGATTATATAATATATCTGAGAACACTGTGTGATTCCACTAAGAATTTCAGAAGCAGAAATGTCCAAAGAAATTATGATTATGATTAACAGTCTTCTATAAATGCCAATAAGTCAATATACTAATGGTTTTCTTCTTTATTCCCCAGTTGTAATTTGGGTAACATTTCAAGACCCAAAATTTGACATTTAACTTCTCAGCCGGGAAGGTTTTGAAACCTTTCTTCACAAAAATGCAAATGTCTAGAGTGAGCGAGTGAGCGTGTTCCATACTTTTTATTAGAACAGAGCAATTCTACAGATAACTTGTTAAAACGGGTTTTTGTTGGATAAAGAGCTCCTAAATTCAGAGAGCTCCTTACTTTAACACAGAAAGTGAGCACTTGACAAAAATATGAAATGGAGAATCAGGAATTGATTTGATCTCCTTTCCGCACATGAAGATTTAAAACATAATGAACTATAATGTTAAAATAAAGTGTCAGTCTGAAAACAAAAATGATATATACACAATAGGATGTCATGAAGAATCCCATTAAAAAAAGGCCATACCACATTTTGGAATATAAAACATTATCCTTTTGGACTTATAAAACTCCCTTTTCCCGCACTAGAGTAATAAATATATTGCATGAAATCCATATAACAATAAATAATATAGCAATGTTTGGAGTATTCTAGAGTAATTATAACAATATTTCCAGGGAAGTACTGACAATAGCAAGCCTGGCTGTTTTGGATCCTGCAATACAGCTCCCAAGTCTGTTTTTAGCAACAAAATGAAATATCTTGCAATGATCGTGGAAAGGTTTTATAAAGCAAAGAAGAAATGAAGAGGTGCTAACTTGGCCAGCATAGATATTACCTCAGCAAAGTCTAGAACAGGAATTTAGGTGGTGTGGCATAGTAATCCACATAATTCATCCCTCCAAACTGTAAACTTCTCCATGACTCTCATGTCCCAAATATTTGAGAATCACTTTGGGCTGGATTATAGTGTGGACTACACAATCCATGCAGGGAAGCAAGGATCCCCTTTTGCTCCTGCTTGGGCTATGTGGACTTTGGGTCTGGGTGTGTAGGAGTAAGTGGGAACTGCACTCCTGCCTAACCCGCCTTCCCAGAACAAATAGTTGGGCCACAGAAGGGACTGAACAAAGCCTTGTCTCCACCTTCCAATATACCAGACAGGGTTATAAATTTTACTGATATAGGCCAGGAGCAAATTCCTACTCCCTCCTCAGAACACCAGGGGAGAAATTGTTCCTCAGAGGGGTGTGGCTGTGTGCTTGCCTTCCAGCACTACTCTTGGGGTGGTGCAGCTTATGCATCACCTCCCTCCCACTCCTCCTTGTTTACAGTCAAGCCTAAAGGCACAGCCCAGCCCTTTGGCAGTGAGGATGTAAAACTTTTTCCTCTACTGAGCAGCAAAAATTATTTTGACTGCCAGCAAAACAAGCCGGAACATTTTTCATCCTTGCTGCACCTGCCTAATGAAATCACAGAAGTCTCTGCAGGGGCAACTTTGTTCATCAGCAGAGGCCTTTACAAACATTCATTAACCTTCACAACACACCTCTAGGCAGGAAAGTATTAATAGCCCCATTTAAAGATGTTACAGAAACGGCGGTCCAGAGAGGCTACAGGAGTAAGCAGAATAGCACATCCATCACAGGGCTAGAGCGTGCCCACTCAAGGATTCCCCCTTGCTCTGCTGAGTAAGACTTTCCTGATCTTCTCTGGTGCGGAGTGCAGCCCCAGCTCTTTGCATGCTCCCCACTGCAAGCAAATAGTTGGGGAGTGAATGAAGAGAGGTGATGAGTGGGGAGGAACCTGGGCTCTGCTCTCCCCTTCAACCATCACTCTCTATCAGAGTCACTAGCTAGCTGTGAGGGGAAAAGTAATCTGTGGCCTCTCAGCCACTGTAGCAAATCACTTAACCCCACCCCCGTCACCGGGAGCAAAGGGGGAAATTGTGTCCTTTCATCTCCTTGAGTTGTGCAAGGCTGAGGGGAACCCCCCTACCCCCCGTTCCCGACCCACACATACTTTTCATGCTATAAAGAACCTGTTACTGCCATACTTTTTTTCCCTTTCAACCGAGATACAGCCATTTTTGAATTATTTTCGCAAGCATGTAAATCACAGGAACCAAATCAGGCCCTTTAAAAGGCTGAAATCAAATTGTTTTGAGATTTCAACATTTTGTCCCGCAATTTGGGATGGGAACAATTTTCAAAATCTCAAATCCTCATAGGCCAGGAAAACCATTTCCCACCCAGCTCTATCTGGAGTCTTTGGATAAGACTCTGAAATTTTGTCTGTTTCTCCAAACTGAACCTCTGAGGCTCACTAATCACTAATTTTTATTTATAAATTTAATTTCACAATGCCAGCAAAAAAATCCCAGGCAGCATAGTACAGAATGATCACCATGCTTCTGCAATGGTAGATCGTTCAGCCTTTGGATGTATGCTTTTGTAATATTGCTCAAAGTGTGCTATAATCACCTAGAAATACACTGCCTGTCATTAATTATTGCTGCTGTTGTAACGGAGACAAAGAGAAGCTTAAAGAAGCAGCTCCCTTTAAAACATGAAAACTCTGGACAAATAAGTACATAAATAAAAGAATAAAGGAGGAAAATAAAAGAAAGTAGAAAAGCCAAAGTTAGGGAGTATAGATAATATTTTGTTTTAACAGAGTTAAAATGTTGTGTACAAAAAAATCATTGTTTAAAATCACGACAGTGTGAATTTAACAGCAAATGGCAATGACTCAGAATTCAAACTTTCAAAAAGTTTGTTTTGTTTTCCTTTTGTTTTCTGTATTTTTTTGACTTCCTATCTCTGTCATCTTCCTCATCAAAACCTGAGCTACAGTGCGTTGTGTCTGTCAACCAGTGTAGCTATTAGAGGGATTTGCTTTTTGTAGCTTTAACCAAATCTAGCAACTGCAAACAAATTGTCTTTTTGTGTATCACTGAGGCATTAATAATCTACTGAAGGATGAACCTGATAACCTTGATCAGTACATGCGACACATAAATTGGGTGAACATTCCATCATGTACCTCATGAAGAGTAATAATACTGAATCATTTGTCTCTACTAACATGTAAAGGCCACAAAGTTCAGAATATAGACATTATTAGAAACAGTGGATGTGATCTTAACATCAAATATATATAGCAGAAATAGTTGTAACAGAGGGAATTGTAACCCTGCTGCTGAAATATTAAACTGATATTTAAAAGAAACCTTCCATTATTTTTCTCTGTGAGTAGTCAGAAATAACAAATAGAAATAACTGGATCATAAAAGTCAAGAATTTTCTTTCTGCCCATTTCAGAAACAGCAAATCAAGGCCTTGTTTATTTGGGAGAGAAGTAGGTTGGAAGAAAATCAAAGGCACAGATTGATTCCTGGCCATAACGGAAATCTCATTACTTTCTGGTTGCAGACAAAAAGGGAAAAAAACACTCACTTGTGCAAGTTAGGAAATGGAGATGACTGAGCGGGGGACAGGGATAGCTCAGTGGTTTGAGCATTGGCCTGCTAAACCCAGGGTTGTGAGTTCAACCCTTGAGGGGGCCATTTGGGATCTGGGGCAAAAATTGGGGATTGGTCCTGCTTTGAGCAGGGGGTTGGGACTAGATGACCTCCTGAGGTCCCTTCCAACCCTGATATTCTATGATTCTATGAGAGCACTTCACAGATCCTTCAGGACAGTAACAGTTCATCACATAATCTGTTCAGCAAAGAAAAGTGGTATCTATCTAAGGCACACATGTGGAACCTTGTTTGCCAGCTGTGAGGTATGGGGAGTGTTTAGAGTGGAAAATCATTTTTCACCCACCATTTTATCATTGATTATGACTTTTGCTTGGGTGGAAGGGTTTGCTAGTGGAAACTGATTTTGTTTTGTTAAACTAATAGTCATACATCACAGCAGGAGAGAGAAGGTTAAGAGCTCAGCTTGGCCATTCGGTTTCAGTGTGAATCTTACTCTTGTGATGCCAGCAATCATTGTCCCAATAGAAGGTGTTGGAAGGACCAGTCTGAGGGCAACAAAGAAAATATCAAACCAAAAGTGTTTTATAATATTGCCCTCAAACAGGACAAAACATAACTATTCCTTCATGGGCTTTCACTTCATTTAAAACCCCCCACAACAATTATCTATTTTTCCTCATGAAGACACAAAACAAGAGGTGGGCGAGAGGGAAAATTGAAAGGATGATGTGAGCCAGGATGAGTGACAAAGGAAGTGAAGAGTGAGGGACAGAAAGCACATGGCACAGAACTGTGAAGGATGGGAAGAGATTACTTGACCCTAAACAAAGGAAAGTGAGCACCATTTTTCAGAGCAAGAATAAAAGTCCAGGGAGGATGAATGGGAAAATGTTAGCAATAAAGGCAGGGATAGGTACGGCAAGAGAACCATTTGAGTTCATATGCATGATGAGATGATGTATTATCAGGCCTGTTTCCTGTGGTTGTTGTGATGGTTGATATTCAAAAGATTTGGTTAAGTGAAGTTCAAAGGCTTCTCAGAATCTCTAACCCTAGGTAAGTCCCCCACTCACCTCTGTCCCTGCCATCTATGTGTGCTGAATCACATCTCTCAAACATGTATAGGAGGAATAGCGCACTCAGTTACGTGTAATGCAGTCTGAATAGATCACTCAAGAGTTACTAGCACAAGGGTCCAGACAACTGGAAACCCCAACTCTTGTTTGAAGGCTCAGGTAGCTGGATAACAGAAAGGGAAGGAAGGTCAGCTCAGAGGCAGAGATTTAGACTGAGTTGGAAGGACCTTGGAAACTAGTTGAACTGTGGAGGGGTGGCTCTACCTAACCAAGCAAATCACAAGAAAAGGAGAGGGCCTGAGACTGTTGCCAAAAACCTGCTTTATTACTCCCCAATTTTCACTGTTTTTTCCCCTCTATGGTCACCCATTAACTCCTTGTATCCTGTGTCTCTGTTGATGAGTGGCTCTGCCCATAGCCAAATACTGAGGCCAGATCTACAGTACAGATCTATATCAGTATAACTACATCGCTCGGGGTGTGAAAAATCCACAGCGCCGAGCAACATAGTTATTCTGACTGAACCCCCCATGTAGACAGCGCTAGGTTGGCAGGAAAGCTTCTCCCACTGACACAGATACTGCCTCCTGGGGAGGTGGATTAACTATGCCGATGGGAGAAGCTCTCCTGTCAACTTAGGGGCATCTTCCCTACAGCAGCGCAGCTTCTCCCATCGGGGTAGGTACTCCAGCTCCCCGAGAGGCAGTAGCTATGTCAACTGGAGAAGCCCTTGCATCTACATAGCACTGTTTGTCTACACAAGGGGTTAGGTAGTTGTAACACCCCTGAGCAACATAGTTATATCGACATAAGTCTGCCTTGTAGAGCAGGGGTTAGGAAGCAAAAAGAGTAAACTCAAAAACAAAGAGAAGCAAGAAAGGGAAGTGGAGCTACTGAGGAAGTTAGTCGTGGTACAGATGAGATGACTCAGCTATAATTAGTAGACAGAGTTCAGCATGGACTGAACATTTGTCTGGCTTATCACCTCATCCATCAATTTTAGCCTCCTTCCTGTTATTTGCTTTAGTTTGCTTGGCTCAGCTTGATTTTTTGAGGGGGAGGGAAGTGACTCAGGGTCATATAGCCAATCTGTTAACCAGTAGAACCCAGGTTTCCTAAACCACAGTCCAGTGATCTATGCACTAGACCACATTGCCTCTCTCTCTATTTGTATTTGTGACCATAAACTGTGATCTTCACTATTAATCCTAACACTAACAGCTGGCAATTCAAAAAGATTCTACTGGAACTAATCACTGAAAATATATTGGGGAAGTCTATGTACATTTACATTATATGCAGACCAAGCAAATTATTTGTATGTGCAATCTGCCATAAAGTCTGTTTTTTATTTACTTTTTACAATAGTTTGCATAGTTATGATAGTGTTTTCCAAAATAAAATATGAATTGCCTATGTACATTTATGTTAATTTATTGCCCAGAAATGTGTGCTCTATTTACCCTAAATGCTAGGTTATCCCTGAGATTGTCAAACTTATTTTCTTTTCAGGGAAGCATTTGTTTCGTTCTCTGTTGTTATGCTTGGTCAGTAATTGTGTGTTCATGCTGTTTCTTTGGACAGCACTGATAAATCACAATATAATTAATGGAAAGAAATACAGTGATGTGTATGAAACAGTCCCAGGATCCCACAATACAGAAATCCTACATCTTTTACCATTTAATTTGTTTGGAAGCCCTGAACTATTTCAGAAAGGACCTTTTTCAATTTCTAGAGATAATTTTTTGCCCCCAATCCTCCGAAGTCTGATTTGATCCTTCCATAATGTCACAAAGGCTAAGGTCCCGTATGATGGTGATCACTCTGACAGCTTTGAGATCCACAGTGGTGTCAAACTGGGATGTATTTTGGTGCCAGAACTCTTCAGTATGTTCTTCTCTTTGCTACTTTGTCATGCTTTCTCATCTGGTACTGAGGGCGTACATCTCCATACAAGATCGGATGGAAGACTCTTCAATGTTGTAATGTCTCAGAGCAAAAAGCAAAGTCAAACACCGTCTGATAAGAGAATTTCTTTTTGCCAATGATGCAGTGCTCAGGGCACACAGTGAAGGGGAGCTTCAGCAACCTTGCAATAGCTCAGCACTAGATTGTGATGAATTTGGACGAAACATCAGTCTAAAGAGACAATGATTATGGCGCAAGGTGTGCTGACTGCCCCAGACGTTTTAATAGCTAATAAAACTAGAAGTTGTACACACAAGTTCTTCTATCGAGGATCAACTGTATTGGGTAAATTATCTCTTAACTATTAACTTAATTATCGCATTAGAAAGGCAGCTACCATATTTTACCTATTGACCAAGCATATGTGGGATAACAGGGAACTAATAATGAACACCAAGATGTAGGTCTACCAGATATGCATTTTGAGCATGCGGCTGTATAGTGGCAAGACTTGACAAACTACAGAAGGCATGAGAGGAGGCTAAACACCTTCCATATCCGCTTCGCCATAGGAAGCCAAAGTTTCTGATGCCGACGTATGTGAGAAAGCAAAATTGAGATATATATTCACTATTCTCAAGCGCAGATGTTTCAGTTGCTTTGATCATCTGCACCAAATGAATGATGCATTCCAAAGAAGCTCATGTATGGAGAACTTGAGGATACTCCAAGGCCACTGGGCAAAACTACAAGGACATTTTCAAAAGGGACTTGCAAAATTTCAACATCAACACTGCAAGCTGGGAAGATATAGCTAGCAACAGGCTACACAGGAGGTCTGTTCTATGCCTGGGAGTCAAAGAGGCTGAAGAGAGATGGTTGAGAGAGAGGAAAGTGCAGCAGGCCTCAAGCCTAGTAAAGCATCAGCTTCATTCTCTGGCCCTGAGCTTACGCCTGCACTATTTGTGGCAAGGACTGTCACTCAAGAATTGGACTTTTTAGTGATTTGTGATGCTGCAGCACAACACACAGTAACTGAATTGCTTTGGCACTTACAACATCGTCTTTTGAGATGGATGGTTGCCACTCTTTGGAAGCCACTGGGATTCTGACAATTAATTCCATAATATCTCAGATACCTCTCTGGTGCCAGTTAGCAGGAGGTTGGGGTGGCAAATCCGCTCCCAGACCCATGGTTTTTGCCCTTGTTCAAAGTTACACAGGCGGCAGAGCCAGTGGGGGGGCAAGGGGCAGAGAATGGCCCAACCACTTTGAAGCAGTGGTCGCACACTAAATCAGTAGAGCTGCTGCAAGAGCAGTCTGGAGCATCACCTCAACTGCATGGCCACAACATCACTGAAACCTACCCAGCCACCCCTCTGTACAAATGAAAGGGTGCGGCCAGGCCAAATTTCAATGAGTGGCATTGTGACATGGCACACGGGGAGTCTGATCCTGTGCAGTGAAGCACAGGGGAGTCTGCTGAGAACTCAGCTCCTGGTGGCACTGCTCATGCACTGTGTGAGTAAAAGAGAGGGGAGACTCTCTGGGTCACGGGAGACCTGCGGTCACTGCAGGAGATGGGGGTGGTGGGGTGGGAAGTGAGCAGGGACTGGAATGGGGCACCTGACAGGAAGGAAGAGACCGGAATTTACCCCTCTACCCCACCCCAAGAGATATATGAATTGGTGCCATTGCCTCTTGATGGACCTCCCTGAATGGCCAATTTGCTATAATTATCTGAAAAGGTAGAACAAGAAATCATCACATTGTAGAAGAGAAAGAAGTGCTCATGTGATCATTTCCTTAATCCACACCCAAATTTAAATAAAACAGAGTAGCAGGCCCAGTATATTTAAGATGAAGGACTTCTCACCCTACTACACCCATCATTCTCATTTGGTTATATGTCAGTCTCTGGCAGCACTGATAGTCACCTTCAGCAACAGAGTTCCTATCAATCCTCTGAAAGGAAACTTCTTGCATCACCCATTCAGCACAGTAGCCTGGCAGGCGGTACAACAATCATCACTGAAAACTTAAACATTTACCCACAGTTAGCACATGATACCATAGTACAGGGAAATGCTCCTGTGTGTCAAATACCTCTCTAGGTAACTGAAGCAACGGCTACCTTTTAATGGTGATAACTTTAGTGAAAATTCAGAAAAGCTTAACAGAAAGGGGAAAATAGTATGGAAGAAATGAGAATGGAAGAGTTTAAGGAGGAGGAGAGAAAATGACAACACCGTAAAAAGGATTAAGCAGACAACCCCAGGAAAAAGAGAAAAGGAGTAATAGGGAAAAGAAGGAAATTATGATAGGAAACAGGAGAAAAAGAAAGAGGTAGATAGAGATAGAAGGCTTAGTCTAAACACCAAATGTTATACTGGTATAACTATGGGTAAAAATCATACTCTAAACAACAGAGCACTGGTGCCATACTAGTACAATCCCTAGTGTAGATGTAGTTAATATAACAGTGTCTTATAGCGGTACAGCTTATTCCCCTTCCCATATAGGAATAGCTATACAGTGTAAAGCACCTTTATACCAGTTTACCAGTGTCCACATTACAGGGGTTATACCACGAAAATTATACTGGGCTGGTTAAAACAATAAACATTTCTAGTATAGACAAGTCCTTACAAGTCATTTACTTACTAGTGCTAATGAATCTCCCTGAATTGGGATGTCATAGTCAGAAATCTAGATACCCATTTTACAGAGGGGGAGAGGAATCCAGAGAGTGAACTTCACTGAACGGGAATTCTGAGTGGGTTGGCCAGTCATGTGTATTTAATTCATCATCAGGACAAATCCTTTCTTTAAACAGAGAAGTCCTACAAAAACAATCCTTCTCACAACTTTTTTTTTTAAGAACTATGACAACCCCTTATGTATTTTTAGACCAGAAACAGCAGGGGATACATTCTTGATAATCATAGGTTGTGTAGCTACCAGAATTGTAATGGGTTTTTATGAGCCACTGGAACAAGCTTTCTCTCCATATACAAGTAATTACTCTTTATTTTTACGTCTTTATTTTTACACACTCCATGTGAAAAAAAAGCTCTAAAACAACAGACAGAGGTCTGTCACTGTTGCCTCAAATATCTAATAACTGGCTCGGACTGTATTTGAAACTTGAACAATATAATTAGAACTGAACTTTTTCTAGTACTTTCATTTTAGGGATATTGAATTAGTCATTGCCCCCCTTAAATACATTATATATATTAAATCTACAGTAGTTAAACATATTGCATGCTTTTAACACATTGGTTTTGATTTTTTACATATCATAATATTGAATATACAACACAAATACAGTAATGTACCAAGATTGTCTTAACTGACAAGCTCATAGAGCTAGATTCTCAAGTACTCCAGAGCAATGCTGAACACACCAGGGGCAGGGAGACTATTAGGGGAAGGAGAATGTACATGTGACTTCCCACCACATTTCTGCTCACACTGACCCTGGGGGCTGCAAGGAGCTGAATAAACTCATAGAACAAGTTAGAGCCTGGGGCAGTTCCGATTTGCCCCTGCAGATAGTAGCCTTCAAGGAGGTCTGTTCTACCCGACTCCCCTCTCCCCCAGGATCATAATGTCCATAGTGCCTCAGCCCCAACCCTGAGATGTCCCCTTCCTGTTCTCAGCCCACCCCAAAACACTCCCTATGCTGGGAGGTTCTGGAAGGACTGGAGCTGGATTGGCTATGCCAGCTCAAGGCCCCCCATGTTAAGGAAAACTTCAGCTGCTGTCTTACAGCAGTTGAAACAGTGCAGGGGTGACTTAAAAGAAGTCAAGTATCTGCCACTTAGTGTGCCTGCCTGTGCATAAACCTCCCCTCTAATTCAATATGTGAAATAATTTATTAACACCAACATTGAAAGCTGAGGGGTGGTATGACAATCATCCAGAGGGAGAACAGAAGGTTTAAACTCCCAAAATGAGCAGCTGAAGACAACTGATTGCACACTGTCTTATTGCATGATAACGGTATATTGAGTATGGTCTTTTATGAAAGCTTGTAATGTTCTGAACTTGATGGTCATTAGGAGCTATGTATACAGACTGTGGTTATGAATCTGTGTATTTATGTATATAGAAAACTGTGCTCATAATGTGTACTACAGCTTCAACTATGCCTCACAGCAGGGAGAGGCACCTCCTAAGCCAGGTGTTTACCTGAAACTGGCTCCAAGAACCATCCATTGTCCAGCTCAGAAAAAGACAATGATGAACCATTAAAGTTAATGGGAAGACATTCTGATATCCTGGTTATCAAGCCAAGAGAGAATCATAAATCACTATGCCAGGAGAGGGAACAAAAGAAAAACAAGGTTGGAACTGAGGTTTGTCATCCAGAAACTGACAGTCTCCAGGAGGGAAGCTGTCCCTGAACGCTGGATCCACCCTCTAGCTAGGCGGTGTGCTTGAGGTAGTGTTCAAAGTCAATAGATAACTTGTATTACAAAAGGGTTTTATCTAATATGGAAGCATAAAGCCTGAGGTTGTGTCTTTATGTTTGCTTTCTGTGCAACTTGTATATGTATGCTTGTCATAAATATAAAGGGAAGGGTAAACACCTATAAAATCCCTCCTGGCCAGAGGAAAAACCCTTTCACCTGTAAAGGGTTAAGAAGCTAGGATAACCTCGCTGGCACCTGACCCAAATGACCAATGGGGAGACAAGATACTTTCAAAAGCTGGGGGGAGGGAGAAACAAAGCTCTCTCTCTCTCTCTCTCTCTGTGATGCTTTTGCCGGGGACAGAACAGGAATGGAGTCTTAGAACTTAGTAAGTAATCTAGCTAAATATGCATTAGATTTTGATTTCTTTAAATGGCTGAGAAAATAAGCTGTGCTGAATGGAATGTAGATTCCTGTTTTTGTGTCTTTTTATAACTTAAGGTTTTGCCTAGAGGGATTCTCTATGTTTTGAATCTAATTACCCTGTAAGGTATTTACCATCCTGATTTTACAGAGGTGATTCTTTTTACTTTTTCTTCTATTAAAATTCTTCTTTTAAGAATCTGGTTGCTTTTTCATTGTTCTTAAGATCCAAGGGTTTGGGTCTGTGTTCACCTATGCAAATTGGTGATGATTTTTATCAAGCCTTCCCCAGGAAAGGGGGTGTAAGGGTTGGGAGGATTTTGGGGGGAAAGACGTTTCCAAATGGACTCTTTTCCAGTAATATACCGGTTAGATGTTTGGTGGTGGCAGCGATAAAGTACAAGGGCAAAAGGTAAAATAGTTTGTACCTTGGGGAAGTTTTAACCTAAGCTGGTAAAAATAAGCTTAGGAGGTTTTCATGCAGGTCCCCACATCTGTACCCTAGAGTTTAGAGTGGGGAAGGAACCTTGACAATGCTTTCCTCTTAGTATTTCATCTTTGAATCTGTGATTTTTTATTAAATACACTTTTTGTTTATTTTTATCTCAAGCAGGACCCTGTTGTGCAAACTGCATGGAGTGTAAGTGTAAAAGTAAGCTGGTATCTGGGGGACTGATTTCACGCTTTCAGGGGTGACAACAAACCAGAAGGGAATGGTCTGAGTGTCTGCTACTTAAGAACTCATGGAGGATGGATTTGGGATGACTCGGAAGTTGGTGTCACCCTGCAAGGAATAACTAGATTAGTGAGAGCCAGGGTGAGACCTTATGCTTGTGGGCTGGCTACTAGTATCAGGGATCTGAACCATAGCTACACAGCACAAAGGGGTCCTGAAGTTACAAGACAGGTAGTGACAGAGTCCCGTATCATCTTAGGTGGTCCCCAAAAGGTCACAGGTACTTACTAACTGTGGCTAATCAAAAAATTTCCATAAAAAAAAACATTTTGATGAAAAATTGAACTTTGGACAAAATGAAAATGTTTGCAGAAAGTGTCTGCTTTTCTCAGATAAAGAAATTGAATTTTCATCAGAAAACTGAAAAAAATGTAAACTGAAAAATATTTTGACAATAAAATCAAAATTTTCCTCAGTTTTAATTTCTTGACTAGTTCACAAAAATCCTATGTAATATATTGGAGATTGGCACAAAGTAGTGAATTCTGGAAGTCTAACACATGATGATGATTATTTATACTTCATAGTTACCTTTCAAATAATCTCAGATATTTCGATAGTATTTTCCTTTTGAGAATATGAAGGAACTTGCCAAGGGTCTATTTGGTTTAATCCAATAATGTTTGTAAAGCTGGAAAATACTACTGGGTAACCGATGCACAGAAAAATTAAGTCACTACTTCTCAGTCACATAGCTGTAGCTGAGCGTGGACAAAAATCTAGATCTCCCAGCTTCCAGGTCCCATGACTTTACTATAGGACCATAGTTCCTACCCTAATTTCTCAGGAAGTAGGCAACACAGATGGCAGTAGAACACTACCAAGGATTTTCTGTTTTTGAAGGTATAAATACGTTTCAGCCTGTAGCTGTCTATAGTGCAAATCCTATGTCCCTTTCAATTTTCATAAAATAAAAAGCATATTACACACACACACACACACACACACACACACACACACACACACACACACAATTTATTTTCCTTTGCCATCTGTAACAAGAAAAATCAGTTTTGTTTTGAGTACAAAGTGTAAGGAAAGCTAATCTGCTTCTAGCAATTTGGCCAGATACCAAATTTGTTTCTCTTTGGACACTTAACTGCTCACACAGTAAATTAATTTATTTCCCCCTGTCAGATCATATTTGGAATTTTGTATTTGTACTGATGAATCGCTATGTAAAAGGACCTGAATAATTATTGTAGCACATTCTCATCACTATTTTATCTCTGTTTCATAAATACATGGGTAAAAGGTTTAATATCTATTAGAGTATATAACTCTACATACAAGGCCAGATTTTGTGCCTAGTACAGCTTCTTTGCACTGCAGTATCAGGGCAATCTGGCCATGGAGGATTATCCCTGCATAGGGGAATTCTCTGGTGGTATGGAACCAGTATAGTTCCATACCTTCCCCCAATGTAGGGGATGTGGTCAGATCAAGAAGGGTTTGGTTAGGGCTACCCTATGTCCTGTGAAACCTAAATGACATTTTGGCTTCTTGGGGCTACTTGCACATGAGCAATTTTCAGTAACTGATAGCCTGCTTCTACCAACTCAATATTTAGCCTCTCCAGAACTGGAAGAATACAAAGACAATCTTTACACTACCCTCCATCTGTTCTGTGTCCCCCCAGCCAAAGCCATGGATTGGAACCACAGTGTATTCATATAATGGTATCCTTTAATGAAGCTTACAATTATTCTCTTAATTACTAACAAAACAGTCGTTTTGGTATAGAGCTCTTCAAATTAGAGACAGAACTAATAAATCAAAATCCTACATACAGACAATAGGATGGTTAAGTTCAGATTTAGATCTAAAAGTCACAGCTAAATGCCTCACCCCTTTTCACCACATGCGGGGCATGGATCAGTGTTCACATCACACTCCCCATCAGTACCCGGCCCAAGCTGGGGAAGCTAATGATCCAACCAGCGGACCAAATTTGGTGATGAATCCTGATCACGTGCAACCTGAGGCACGTTGTGCATACACTAAGGGCTAGTCTACACTGGCAATGCTGAGCAAGAAAGTTGCAGCGCTGTTAATTGCCAGTGTAGACAAGCCCTAAGAAGACCATATGAACTCAGATGATTCACATGCAAAACTGTTGAGCCATTGTATACTGGTTATTTGGGGTTAGATTTTCAAAGGAGCTGAGGGCCAGATTTTCAAGTCCTCAGTATTCACAATGGAAACCAGATTATCAAAAGAGCTCAGGTCCCATTTCGGCACCTAATGAAGAACTAGGTTTCCAAAAGTCCTCAGGAACCATCATTTCCCAGAGTGATGCCAATGGCCAGATTTTCAAAAGAGCTCAGAAAACTGGGTGCTGAGATCTTTTGAAAAGCTGACCCTTAAAGCCTTTCCTCCCAGTTTCAAATTCCACCTCATAAAGTGTAACAGAATATGAAAATTACAATAAAACAAGAGAAATCTTGAACCACCATGCAAGGGATTTTTTCAGTCCATACTTGAAGAAATACCATTCACTTTCCTTTAAGCTACTTGGTGGCAATGGTTGAGGAAAGTCTAGGGTAAAGAAAGAAAGAAGACTGAACTCTACTCCAAGCACAAGCAGCAGACATAGTAGCCAAATTTCAAAATCACCCAAGTTTACTTTTTCTTTCTATAGTGCACCAGCAGCCTCTTCTGAAAAGACACATTGGAAGGTGGGGGGAGGGGGGAACAGACAATACACATTGAGTCTTTGGAAGGAAAAATGGTCTACTCTGCACTACTAAAAGAACGAGGAGTACTTGTGGCACCTTAGAAAGTAACAAATTTATTTGAGCATAAGCTTATCCAATGAAGTGGGTTTTAGCCCACGAAAGCTTATGCTCAAATAAATTTCTTAGTCTCTAAGGTGCCACAAGTACTCCTTGTTCTTTTTGCTGATACAGACTAACATGGCTACCATTCTGAAATCATAGAAGGTTATCATAGAATATCAGGGTTGGAAGGGACCTCAGGAGGTCATCTAGCCCAACCCCCTGCTCAAAGCAAGACCAATGCCCAATTTTTGGCCCAGATCCCTAAATGGCCCCCTCAAGGATTGAACTCACAACCCTGGGTTTAGCAGGCCACTGCTCAAACCACTATGCTATCCCTCCTCCTAAAGCTGCATTATTAAGTGACTCCACATATAATACACTGGGCATTTAAAATTGGCAACTTTGTTTGTCATCTCTAGCCCCTGCAGCACTCTTTAATTTCTTCTGTAGACATGTTTGTGCACAGCACCAGGTGTAACCGGACTCTCTCTCTCTTTACTGTCATATCAAACATTCTTTTTCAGCTCCCCAGTTGCATCCTCTACATTTTCCATGACTGGTCCCACTACATTTACAATTGCCTTTTCTGTCATTCCAAAGCCACATGTTCATGACTAAATCTGGCTCATGACTTTGCTCACCCACTTAGCCTTGTTGTATGTACTACTAGGATGTGCTTCTAGTCCTGAGGTTTTGAACCCACAGAATGATCAGATCCATACTTGGTCTATCAAAGGATTTAAACCAGAATCTTCAGAAAGGTCAGCACCCGTAAGTGGGAGACAGAGTTTCAAAATTGCTCAGCTCCCATTTAGGCAACAAAATAAATGGCTAGATTTTCAGAAGAGCTCAGCTGAGTGCTAAGCTTTCATGAAAATTTGGCTACAGGTGTCACAATAAGAGCTGTTTGGTGCTGAGCACTTTTGAAAATCTGATGGCTGCTGATCACTTAGAGCTTAACCTTAATGCTAGATTATTTACAGCACACTGCAAAAGTTCACCTGAAAATAACTCAGTAATTACAGTGTAGCTCATTGACCTACTCTGTGGAACCCATGGAATATCCTAGTGTACTACCTACTGTTCTAAAACAAACCACTGATTATTCTATTTATTTTAGATCCCACATCCATATTCCCATGTAATAGAATAAATGTCCTCAGAGTACCTTGCCTCAAAACACAAAAAATAAGTTTCTATGTACAGCTGTAAATGTGTCTTCAAAACTTGTATGTATCTCAGAATAGGTATCCCCTCCTACTTCAAATCATTAGCCAAGATTTTTAAATGTGACTAGTGATTCTGGGTGTCCAGCATGAGACACCTGAAAGGGGCATGATTTCCAGAGTACCAAGAAAATATTGAATTTAGTGGGACAGAGTGAGGTACCACTCAGTGGAGTCCATTGTGGAGCCAGGACAATTTACACCAGCTGAGGATCTGCTCCAGTATAAGTAAGGGTGACAGAGGCAGGCCCATTATTAATTTTCTTAAAAGTCTTCTATCATTACTCCTGCAGTTGGTGTGCTAGCCCATTAATCGATCAGATCAGAACTTGTAGAAGCCATATGTGTTCTTGAAAGTAACAGGAAGCAGTGGATACTCATTTCTGACATTTCAGGGAGAAAATGACAAGAAGGCGGCCAATAGAAAAACAGAATATAATTCCACCTGTAAAATACAGTTTACCCAACAACAAACTTTTCTCATGTTTTCAACTATTATGACAAATATTGAAAATACAAGTCTTAATTTTTAGAACAAATATTTCCTAAAATGGATCTCAAGTACTCTACAGAAACATTTAATTAAAAAGAGAAATTAAATCCCATCATGAACAATAACTGCAAAGATTATAAAAGATTGTAAACTTTTTAATACCAATGCACTTCTGAAGTAATTCCAGTGAAGTCAATGGAATTATTCTGGATCTGCATTGATGTATCTCGCAAAATATTTCCTTGCAATTTGGATTTATTGCTGTATTAAAAGAGAGAGAGAGACAGAGAGAGACAGAGAGAGATGATGTGTCAGTAACTGTAGTGTAATGTACGGGCTTATGCACTGAATACATCAAAAGGGATCTTTGGCAAACAGTCAAAGAATATTTGGAATTAGAAAATATGAGATCCTGCCTTGAATACCGTGTACTTGAATGGATAGGAAAATAATATCATTTGCTTCTACGGCACGTTCCTTATGTCAAAACCTTTATTTTTTCATCATTTTCAGATTACGTTTCCTTCCATGCTCTTTGCCATCATTTTAGCAATTCTTTCTGCTTATTTTTCTTTTCATGTCTTTGAAAAGTAACCAAAAGGCTTCAGATTTTCTTCTTCCCATGGAAATGGAGATATTTTTCAACTCTTTCATAAAAGTACATCTTGCAAATGACTTACTCTTTTCTCATTCTGTGAATAACTGATTTGCTACATCTCTTAAGGAAGAACTTATTGTTTAGAAATAACTGAAACTGACCTTCCCCCCCTTTTCCCAGCTGAACAGAGAGAGAGATTTGACTTATTGCTGACTTTAATTGAAGTGTGGAGGCTGATTTTATTTCATAATTTCTTATAAATCACCTTCTTAGTTTGTTGATTACTATTTTAAAAATAGACATTTGATTTATTGCAAACATCCTAGTAGGGAGTGGAGAGACTGATTCTCAAACTTAACATAAAGGAGCAATTTGAAACATCTGTTTGATAGATTACCTTCTTAACTATGAGATTGAAATCTTGGGATATTCTTCACACCTGGAAGGTTTTCATTTTTTGAAGCAGCTCTACCAACTGAATATAAGGTAGGACATTATTGGGTTTTTCCATATTTGGATTTGTCACTCTGTAGTGGGATGGCCGCACCACTCCTATACTAGAGGGGGCTCCAGCAGGCCAGAGGGGCTGTGCGGGTGGGTGGCCAATCATAGAAGGCCTGTTAGGGAGCCAATCAGAGGCTGAGTAAGAGATAGCCAATCAGGGCCAGACTCAGCCCTATATGAAGGCAGCCCAGGAAGGGAGCAGGCAGTCTCTCCCAGGCCTTCAGAGGGTGAAGGTCTGTCTCCTGTGTGAGGGGACTAGCAGCAGGGGGAGGGAACTCCAGCCTGGTATCTGCCAGGCTGCAGGCCCCGAGGGAAGGGCTGGACTGGTGCAAAGGGGCTGAAGGGGAAGTGACCCAGGGAGAGAGGTGGACAAGGGGAGAGAAGGCGGGCAGGAAGGCTGCTGCCAATGGGTCCCTGGGTTGGGACCCAGAGTAGAGGGTGGGCCTGGGTCCCCCCTTCCCCCTTGTACATACACCTAGCTGTTGGGTGTGGAAATAGTGGACTGCACCAGACCCCTGGCAAAAGGGGTTAGACTTTGGGGTATGGTTGGCTGCTGTGGCTGGGCAAAGTGAAAGACTGCTGATAACCCCCCCCCCCCATAAGGGGGTGAATGAGGACTAGGGGGCACTGCAGGAGGGCAGTGTCTTGAAGAGGATGCTGCAAGAAGGGAGCAACATGGGTTCAGGCGCCAAGAGAGGATGAGATATGGATGGGACACCACCAGTGGAGGGTGCTCCACACTGGACTGAGCTAATTCCCTGATGAGTCAGCAGGAGGCACTGCAGTGGTGAGTCCCAACCCTGTCACACACCCCTTAAAAGTATCTAATTTTCTCAAAGGTGAGGGAAGACTAAAACAAAGGCAACAATGAAGAGACGTGCAAGGAAATTTAAGGAGAGTTCACTGGAGTGGATTAGATGTGTTAGCGGGCTGACATGCTATCTCTTCATCCCTGGAGATGGGAATTCATGGTCCCTACTGGACATTTGACCACATCTCAAAGTGTTATGCTGTTTAGTACAATTGATGATCTCTTTTCTAGAAAAGCTTACATTAAAATGACAAAGGTGTAAAGACTACCATTCAGCATTGCCTGATCTTGCACAACCCCTGCATGCAATATGCTTGCTGCAGTCGGTGCTTAGACCCCACACATTCATAAGTACCCAGTTCATACAAATATTTGTTCTTTAAGGGCTCTCAGTCTTCCTTTGTTCTGTCTTTTGGGTAACTTTCCACTGCTCCTACTTTCTCTTTTACCCTCAGAGGAGTCAGCTAAACTGGATGTCCTGCTTTTCAGCATTACCTTTATGTAGTTAAAGTACTGTCATTAACCTTAAGTATTTCCCATTATCCCCATCTGCTGTGTATCGGATACAGGACTTGTCAGCAGTCGTGGATCCACATACATCTAGGTACTGATTATACAGCAGTCTTTCATAATAAAATTTTATGGGATCATCCAGAATTCATAAGCAGTCCATCATGGCTCCAATTTGTCACAACATACTGTAAATATCAAGGAAAAAATTAAAGGCAAACTAAAGATTTGGTGTAGAGGTTTTCTAATCAGTTGCCTACAACAGTGGGGAAGTTGTTTTGCTGATTTAACTATTAGAGTGATATAAAAACTGGAATTATTATAAGTCTGTCTTACCCCATCGATGCAGACTCTGTGATTGCTCCAACCCCGGAGCACCCATGGAAAAAAGTATCAGAGATGCATCTGAAGAAGTGGGTTTTTTACCCACAAAAGCTTATGCCCAAATAAATCTGTTAGTCTTTAAGGTGCCACCAGACTCCTTGTTGTTTTCACAGGAAAAAAAGCACCCACCAGCAGCCCTGCCCCCCCCCCCGGTTAGTGCCTCCCCTGCCCCAAGTGCCACCTGCCCGTCGCAATCAGCTGTTCCCTGGCATGCAGGAGGCGGGGGACGACAGAGCGAGGGCAGGGCGCTCAGGGTAGGGGGCAGAACGGGGGCGGGAAGAGGTGGGATGGGGGAAAGGGTGGAGTGGGAGCAGGGCCTGGGGTGAAGCGGGGGTTCAAGCACCCCCAGACACCTAAGAAAGACGGCACCTCTGCCTTACCCTGCAGAAGCTTAAGCATATTAACTTTTATACACACAAGGGAGTCCTGATGAAGTCAAGGGGACCACTCTTGTAAAAGTTACTGATGTGTTTAAATTTCCACAGGATTTGGCTTTACCACAGTACATAAACTGCAGTCTTCATTTATTTCAGATTTCTCTTTAAGAAAAGAAAAAACAATGAATTTTCACCTAAGAGCCCAGGGCCACCCCAGTCAGTGTTGGATAATAGTTCCCTAGGTGCTGTTAAGTTTAGCTGTAATTCTAGTTAACAAAGTCACAGATGACAAGTATATGAAAAACCAGAAATAGGAAATTTCCCAATATGTTCTCATTTTGCACTGTAGTCTGTCAGCCTAAAAGCATGAAAAATGCACTTGTATGGTGGCTGGTTTATGATCCACTCTGTAAGGCATAATAGCTACAACAGGAAAGATGTGAAAAGCATGAAAAATAATACTGTATGCTTCAATTTTGTAAGTGAAGTGTGATACTGTCTGATATTTTGTCCAGCTTCAGAAAAGACAAATAATTTTGCCTCTGTGAAAAGCAGGAAAAAATAAATACTGAAAATGTATCCTATTACCGGATTCTTAGTTTTCTAAAATCATCCAACCTAAATTACACTAGTAGAATGTGGATTTAGGATCATATTTCAAATTAATATTTATTCTGTACTCAGATTTCTTTTCTTTCCAGTGACTTTAGTGTGGATGGAATTGACAGCAGTAAAATCCCTGGATACTTGAGTCTTCTTTAACCACAACATAAGAAATGACAGTGCAATCTTCCCCATCAGTATGGCTCAATTGTAAATCATAGGACTGGAAGGGACCTTGAGAGGTCATCTAGTCCAGTCCCCTGGAAATCCTTGATCTCTCTGCCGAGCCTGTAAACAGGGATAGAAGGGGGGCATAGGAGAATTAGTACCAATTCTGGTCGTGGCCTCTTTGACAGGGACCTCTGTCCGCTAGGAACTGGACTGACAACAAATTTATGTGAGAGGTCATTGACCAATTAATAGGGGATAAACCGTGGTGTGTCTGATACTCATGAAAAGCAGCTGGCAGAAGTAGCTGTGGGCTAGCAACATCATCATTCCACCAGCACGTGATCAGGCAATAAGTTTGTTCAGGTTATTATTTGTATTATAACAATAGTGAGTAAATGCCCCAACTGAAGTCAGAGCTCCATTCTACCAGGCGCTATACATATTTTCCACCACTACACTAAAGAGCTTACCATCTAAATAGGCAAGAGACAGACTCACTGAGTGAACAGAAGTATAATTATTCCCCTTTTACAGACTGTGAACTGAGGCACACAGAGATAGACTTATTTGCCCGGTGGCACATGAAAAGTCTCTTTCAGAGTTAGGAGTTCAACACTCATCTCCTGGGTCTTAGGCCAGCATTTTAATCACCACATCATCTTGCCTTACCATGAAATTATTGGGCAAGGCCTAAGTTCTGGTGATGCAATACTTCAAACTTGGTATTCTGTGGTGGAGTACTTTGTCACTTTGTTTTTTGCTGGAAAGTTTTGGGGGTAGAGGAGGTCAGATAATGCTCTTTCAACATGCAGTTCACTTACGTTCTTGTTAGGATCAATGGTTTTATTGCACCTCTCCCCCTTCCAGAGCATATGTGCACGCACACACTCTAAAGTAGCAACTTTCAATCAGTGGCTGGGGAGCAGGGCTGGTGGCTGGACCCCAAGCCCCTGGTGGAGAGTAGAGGCCTGGGCACGGGGCCAGCAGCCCTGTGTAAAACCTGGGGGTGCTGCAGCACCCCTACTTCCTGTGCCTATGCTTTCAATCACTACTAACAGGGCCAGATACCTATGGGTGCCTTAGAGGTACAAGGCTCCATTGTCCATTACCAATTCTTTGAGCCATCCACTCCCCTTTTTGTTTTCTTGTGGTCTGATCCTCTGCTTTTTATCATTTTGTGATTAATTTGCAGGCTGAGCTCTTTGCCATTATTTTACTAATCTGCGTGCTTATTTTTCTTTTCACGTCTAGAGAAATAACTGAAGTGTTCAGATAAAATATGACCATTTATTACTTTCATTGTTCGAACAAAAAATCTATCAGAAGGAATTTTGAGATGTCATTATAGCCTTGCAGAAGACATTTAAATGTATTTTTAGATTAATTCAGTCAAATGCTTTTTTACAAGTCACTGGTTGAAATAATCATTGTTTCTAACCAATGCAGAAAATTCAAATTATTCACAGCCCAAGGTTTTTATTGCTTAGCATAATCTTTTTCTTTTAACTGCTTCAGAAAATCTGAAACCTAAATGTGATTTCACTCAAACTGGGTGTCATGCTGGAGAAATCCTCATGGTGAGGGGAGATTTTGGCTACTGGCATGAAAATAAATTCTAACAATTCACATCTGGAAAGAGATAGGGAACGCAGTAAGGACAGATATATGAAAAGAACAGCTCTAGTTAGCCTGGATTATGGTGCGCCATCCAAGAGTCCCAGAAACCCACCTGTAACGTTTAACACAAGTTAGGACTCAGAAGCAATGGAAAGCTAACTCAAGTAACCAAGATTTAAATGGCAGCTTGGCCTGGACGGAAAGGCAGGTCTAATGCCTACTTCAGCAATTCTCTTCAGCATGGAGTTTATAAATTTCACAAACAATGGTTGACTTTCTGTAGCATTGGCAAAGTGTGTGAGGTAATATCTTTTATTAGACCAACTTCTGCTGTTGAAAGATTGTGTCTCAAGTTTACACAGAGGTTTTCTTCAGGTCTTTAGCATTGACATATTTGTGCATTATCAGAACAAAATTAGGAGGGCTCAACTGTTTTTGAAAAATAGAAAATGTGAATTCAGCCAAAGAAAACATGAACAGTTCCAGCACAAAAAGGAATCTGTGAATGTTGAAAACATGGGGCTAGAATAGAAGTTACATTTTTTTTCTGATTATAGAGAGGTATCTTTACTATTTATGTTACATTAGCCTATAGGTATGTGCTAGCTAAGGCATAGGTATAAGTTAAGACAGTAATGCAATGAGCCCACAAGTATCAAGGCCTGTAAGACAGTAGCTTAGTTAAATTAATTGAGGCAACAGACCCCAAAAGCCTCAGCGTAAGCAACTAACCAGGAGTAACCCTAGATCATAAGTAAGGCTGCGAGTCTTTCATGGAGGTCATTGAAATCACGTATTCCTTGACTTTCCGGGACCTCCGTGACTTCCGCAGCTAATGCTGCTGACCCCGGGGCCACCCGAGCAGCTGGGGCCAGCCACACTGGCGCTCCTTTGGTGGCCCCAGGCAGCTGGTCCCAGTTGCTGCCCTGGAGCAGTGGTCTGGGAGCAGCAGCCCTCCCCCCCCAATCCCGCCCCAGCAAAAGCGGTGTCGCCCTGGGTCCCCCGCCTGGAGCAGCAGCCCCATTCTCCCCCCCACACACACACAGAGCAGCAGCATCTGCTAGAGCACCTGCCCACTCTCCAGCACCTAAGATTTAGTTAGGGGTATTTAGTAAAAGTCATGGACAGGTCACTGGCCATGACTTTTGTTTATTGCCTGTGACCTGACCATGACTTTTATTAAAACAACCCTTGACTAAATCATAGCCTTATTCATAAGCTGTCACAAAGAATGTAATACACAAGTATGACTAAATTGCTGACAGCTAACCACAAGATGCCATTTGATATCCAATTTAGATATTTTAAGTTAGGGACAACAGCAACTGTCTGACCAAACGAGTGCTATAGTAACTAACTGAAGTATATGCTAATAAGCTTGAGGTGAAAGGCCTAGTAACCTATGAGAGAAGGATACCCCAACATTAGTAGGATGAGGAAATACAGATAAGGAAAAGGGTCTGAAACCCCTACTGAATATACATTAGGCATAGAGGGAGTCAGCATAACACATTATAAAAGCTGTATCTTGGCCTCCGTGCTTGGGGAGATGCCAGGATGACAACTTTCGGTGGTGACAATGTTGATGGTGAGGATAAGTGTGACGAATACCACTTGTGGTTTTTCCGCAAAGGCTGGTGTGAGTATATGGATGCTAAGATGATCATTTTATATGATCTCTACCTTCTTTGCTGGGTTGGAATGTTTGTGACTTTGCTAATTGTGCTACTAAAGATATCACAAAACCATAAAGCCTTTCCTAAGTGTGAGTGTCTCTACCACACATGTCATGTTCGCATCCTAATAATAACTCTGCTTCTGATCCGGAGCCAAGTCCCTGCCAAATCACAGAATGTTAAATTGGGGATTCTAATTAACATGTAATCAATAGATCAGGTAACTATTAAAACCCCTATGCTGCAAAGACTTCCAAATTTAACTTTCAGCTCCTGGACCCCAGTTCAGCAAGATACTTAAGTGCCTAATTTTATACCTGCAAATAATCCCTATATGGCCCAATTCGGTGGACATAATTCAGCAAGCTACTTATCAGCACTAGACCTGAATGAAAAAAGTAATTTCCATTCTGTGGGAAATTCTGATTATTTCTATCTTTGTTCTAATCCAAAACTCAGATGAAAAGTCAAAATACAGAAGGAACAAAGTTCAGAAAAAACTCTATTTGGAAATGCTATTTGGAACCAATATGTTTTGATATTTTTTAAATCAAAATAAAATGTTTTGACATTCTCAGATCAAACCGTTTTTTGTTTTTTTGTAAAACCAAGTGAAACATTCCATATTGGGTCAGTTTTATATTACCTGTCTCTGCTTGAGCAGCCGTAGCTCCTCATGGGGTTGTAGTCCAGATTTTCATGTCCCGATTCTCACTTGTGGGCTGGGCTCTCTGGCTAAATGATATGGCTATGCTCCATTTTCTCTCTACTGGCTGAGCTGCTGCAGTGCAAGTTCAAGTAATTCAATTTCCCTGATCAGAAATCAAATCCATGGAAAATTCTGATTTTGCAGAAACCACATTTTTCCACTGAAAAATATTAGGTGAAAAATTCCTGACCAGTTCTATGGAGCTCATGCCTAACTTTAAGCTGTCCCACTGCAGTCAGTGGCTACTTGTGCTTGAAGAAAGATGCATGCTTAAGCACCCAGTTAAATCAGGCTCCTAAATATTTCCATTGATTTCAGTGGAACTACTGAGCTACTAAATATGTGTTTGCAGCATTGTAGCCTAAAATGACTACTTCAAACAAATATCTATGACTAAAGGGACAATCCACTTTATCACAAAGTATGAATACTAAAATCTTTATCTACATGTTGTTCTCTGCTTATAAAGAGCTTCATAGGCCCTGATCCTTCCAACCTTTTCTCAGATCATCAATAGTCCTACTGATTTTAGTAAAGTTAAACATATTTGCAGGATCGATACTATAGTTTTAGAACAGCTAACAGTTTGGAAATTCACAACTGAAGGCATCTGTAAATGACAGTTCTTTGTTTTTATTTATTTGATGATTCTTATACTAACAAATTAATCTTGGCTCAGAAGGTAAAAGCAATTGCAGAAATTCTTTTCAATACTGATACATTTTAATGAACATTACCATTTGTAATCTGTGGAAAACCAAGTATCTATACTGTATACTTTCACTACCATGACGTTTTTTCATGCATTTTGCAACAACATTATTATTATTGTAGCAACCCAGAGCCCTAGTAATGAACCAGGACCCAATCATGCTAGGCACTGTAGAAACACAGAATAAAAAGATGGTCTCTGCCACAATGAGCTTATGATAGGAAAACAGACATCAGATGGACACACAGACTAATGACTGCCATGAGTGCAAGGTACCAATCAGACAATATTGGTCAGCATGATAAGCAGCGGTCTCCATACTCGTAGTCTAGCCGTTGTCAAGTTTTTTGTAAGCATCATGGCAAAGGAGAGTTTTAAGGAGAGATCTGAAGAAAAATTAAGTGGCTTTGCAGATGTTTACAGGGTTCTTCTCCCAAGTATGAGGGGCAGCATGGGAGAAAGCACCCAGGTGTTTGCAAATTTAACAAGTAGATGATGGAGGTTGGTGTTATGGACCAGTTGGAGGTGGGAGTCAACCTCTCAATACTGAATGAGAATTAATAAGTAGGTTGGGGGTAGGCCATGAAGGGCCCTCAAAGTAAATGACAAGTAGTGTATGTTTTTATCTACAGTGTATTAAATGGATACATTTTTGTGTAGGAACAGCAACAAGTACAATTAATTTTTATTCTCCTAGGGTGAGCAAAGCAAAAATCATGTCAAATGGCTTCTGAACTTTGCATCCAAGATGTTGTACTGGATTCAGAATTAGACACAATGAGTTTGGTTAACTCAAATAATTAGTATTTTTCCTCTTCTTCCCCTTCCTCATTCATTGCCTCCAAATCTTTGTCTGAACG
Organism: Caretta caretta; assembly: GCF_965140235.1. Taxonomy (NCBI): domain Eukaryota; kingdom Metazoa; phylum Chordata; order Testudines; family Cheloniidae; genus Caretta; species Caretta caretta. The sequence goes on along the minus strand of NC_134211.1, from coordinate 34,656,936 downwards.
AACCCTCTAGAGTCTTTGAGATAATTGGTGGTCAGTTTTTGGACCCAATCCAGGTGACCCTGCACCTATGGAGTATCTCATTGTCTTCCATGGGACTTTGTGTAGTCATAAAGATCTGTGTATACAGATCTGACTGAAAGACTGGGGCCTTAGTGACCCCTTCTGTCCTTTTTAATAATACATTATTTGCTCTATTCACCCCTTTGGCTATTTTACTACCTTCATTTCAACATTTTTATTTAAATTGGAGCCAGGTGAACTTTGGGAGACTAAGCAGAAGGAAAGTCTCTGAAATTATCTATTTTGGGATGCTTTAGGCTACACTAGTGTTTATATAAGATCTAGCCTTATACAGGGAACCGTGGTTCATTTGACTTTCATGCTATTCTGTTAGCACAACAAAAACCCTAATTTCACTGAAGCTATACTTGGTGTTGGCCTAGAAGCATTACAGAATTTTGTACAGAAATTCACAAAACTCTTTCCTACTCAGTATGTTATAGCACGTGCTTTTTTTTGTATCCCTCATTTTCAAATATATTATTCAACATTAATCTGTATTGAACTACAATGATCATCCATTAGCCTACGTGTCTAATTGATGTAAGTTTGTGGTTGGGTTGGTTTGCTTGCTTGCTTTGTTTGTTCTCCCTCCTCCACCACAACCCTCTCCCCTTCCCTTGAGTTGCATAAATTCACTGTTCCTTTGAGTTTAGAATCATCCCCAGTCTTCGAAGTGTTGGCCAAGATTTTCAGAAGTTCCTAGGGGGTAACGTTGTTAAAGCACCTAAATCACACTTAGAAGCCTAAGTCCTATGCTCAAAAGTGATTTACTGCCAGATGTTCAAAAATATTTAGGTGCCTAAAGATTCAAATAGAGGTCTAGTGGGACCTTCAAAAGCTTCTACGCAGGTTAGATGCCTAACGCTCATGATTTCAATGGGATTTGAATAGGCTGCTTAGGCACCTTTTGTAAATTCTAGCAGGCACTTATCTGCATTTATACATGACCAAATACCTTTGAAAATCTGGCCCTTAGGAGCCTAAGCCTCTCTGAAAGTCTGTAGGACTTAAGATTTTAAGTGCCTAACTCAGTTTTGAAGATGGGATTTAAGTGCTTCTGAAAACTGTACACCAAGTGATTTTGGCTGCTTCAGTTTTTGGGTGCCCATCTTGAGAAACCTTAGAGGTCTGATTTTCAGCATTCACTTAAAGAAACCAAGGCTTATATTAATGCATGAAGTCCTATTGAGATACCTTTCCACTGCCACTTCTTAAAGATTTCACCTCTCCATTTATTTAATTTAGATTGTTTTTAATCTGGCCAGCTCGTGTTATCCTTGTGATATTACAGTGTGTATTCATCAGCTCCGCAGTCCTCCTCCCTACGCCTCCGTGGTGACAGCTGTCAGTGATTACTTCACAGTTTTGAAAGGGGAGCATAGCATAGCTGTTCTGAACTGCAGTTGGAACAATTTCCTTGATCTCTTGATTTATTGGGACTTTAAGTTTTATTGGTACAAAACTATAAAATATATTTATCACAAAATAATACTCCTACAAAAAATCTGCACATGTCCAGATACTGCAGTCATTATAAATTAACAGATGGACTAGAACAGTTTTAAAATGACAAAGGCTCCTTCTCCATCACTTGCTGTATGGTATGAAAGGGGAGATTTTGACTCAGGCCTGATGTGTGAAATACAGGACTATTCTGCTATTTTCAGAGTGGAAAGGAATAATTTACTACAAGTCCCAAGTATTACCCCTTCCTGAGGTCCCTTCCAACCCTGATATTCTATGATTACAAAAGAGGAAGTTACTCACCTTGTGCAGTAACGATGGTTCTTCGAGATGTGTGTCCCTATGGGTGCTCCACTTTAGGTGTCTGTGTGCCCCTGCACCTCTAATCGGAGATTTTTGGTTAGCAGTGTCCCGCTGAGCCCGCACATGTGCTCTCCCTCCCTTGTGGTCTGCCTCGAGGCTATTTAGCACTGCACGGGCGAACCCCCCTCACTTCCTTCTCTACCACAGAGCCCTATAGAGAACTCTGAAGTAGAGGGGAGGAGGGCGGGTTGTGGAGCACCTATCGGGGGACACGTCTCGAAGAACCGTTGTTACTGCACAAAGTGAGTAACTTCCTCTTCTTCTTTGAGTAGTGTCCCTCTGGGTGCTCCACTTTAGGTGACTCCAGAGCAGTACCCACTACTGGAGGCTGGCACTTCAGAGAGGAGTCTTTTACTACAGATAGTACTGTGGAGTCGAAGATGGTGTCAGCGGCCAAATCTTCAGTTATTGCATAATGTTCTGCGAAAGTATAGACAGAGGCCCCAATCATTGCTCTATAGATTGGGGAGATAGGGGAATCCCTATGGAATGTGATTGAGGTAGGAACTAATCTCATGGCATGCGTATGGACAGAAGCAAGTTGCGCCCTTGCTAAGTGATTAATGCAACTAGAGACTCCTTTGGATAGTCTTTGAGGAGATATCACAGAGCTTTTGGATCTTTCTGTGGACGAAAGGAAGAGTTTAGGGGATTTCCTGAAGTCTTTAGTCCTGTCCAAGTAGAATGCTAATGTCCTTCTAATATCTAGCATATGCACAATTGTTTCCCAGTTGTCACAATGTGGTTTTGGGAAAAAAACAGGGAGATGGATCTGTTGATTCATATGGAAAGTGCAGAAAAAGTAGGGAGAAACTTGGGATATGGTCTTAGAGTTATTTTAAAGGCACACACATCATTCATGGCCTTTGTCATCAGGGCCGCTATTTCTCCTATGTGCCTAGCTGAGGTGAAGGCAATTAGAAATGCTGTCATCATGGACAGGTGTAGGAGAGAACAAGTTGCCCTAGACTTGGAGGGAGGTCTAGTCCAAGCCCTGAAAACTAGATTCAAGTCCCAGGCTGGAGCGGGTGGTGTCACATGGGGGAAGAGTCCCAATGCCCTTAAAGAGTCTCAGCATTAGTGGCTGAGCAAACCCCAAGTGGGAAGCCATTTTCGTCATGAGATGTACCTGAAGGGAGCTGAGAGAGAGTTTAAAATGTGCAAAATCAGAGGGAGGAAAGATGAGGTTGGGTCTGTCCATTTGGAATGGTACAAACTTGGAGTCGTTTCCATTTTGTAGATAGGTATGTGGAGTGGTCAACTTGTGGTTGTGTTGCAACATGTTTCAGCTTTTCAGAGCATTCTGCTTCTAAGCCTTGGAACAAAGAATGATCCAAGCCTGGAGGCGGAGGAACCATAGGTTGGGGTGAAGGGTCAGCCCATTGTTTTGAGAGACGGGTGAGGAATGGGCTGATGTCAGAGGAACAGGAGGGCATATTGCCATCTGTGTCAGGTAAGGGAGCCAGACTTGTCATAGTCAAGAGGGGCAATCACAATAACTCTTTGTTTCGTTGAATTTTCAACAGAATCTTGGATAGGGTAGGAAACTGGGAAAAGACATACAAGTGGGCCCTGTCCACTAGGAAGATGAGGGCAACTGCCAGTGAATATTTCCCCAAAGGGTGGCTATATCTTGAAGCACCTCTGAATTCAGTATACACTCATTGTCGTGAGAAAATTCAAACTGAGACTGTTCGTTATCCCGTTCTGTATCCCTTGTAGACAGACAGCTGAGATGAGCACATTGTGATGGGTGTACAAATTCCAAAGTTTGATGCTGTCTTACAGAGGGAGGGAGATCTGGCAGCTCCTTGGCAGTTTATACAAAACATACAGGTCACACTAAGTCCATCATAACCTTTGTGTGTTGTTTTTGATGAAAGGCAAAGTTTGTGCACAGGCACTCCTGACAGCCCCTAGCTCCAAAAGAGTGATATGGAAGGTCATTTCTGTGGAAGACCATTTGTCCTGAACCTTGTTGTTGTGTAGGTGAGCTCCCCAGCATATTAGGGAGACATGTGTCCCAGGGTGGTGAATGTGGGTAGTGAGAGGAGCGCTCTCGCTTGTACTGCATCAGGTTGGTGCTGATAAAGTCCAGTCACTGTACCGGGGTTAGTATGCCACTACAATGAAGTGAACCTTGGAGACTACCCTGTGTGGAGCAGTCAGTACCTATAACGATCCTGCCCCAAAGGTAAGCAGTAGGAAATATTCTGTAAGATGGTTGTATTGAGATATGGAGGTAGGCACCCTGTAGGTTCAGGGCTAGAAATCTCTCTCTTTGCTCTACAGCTGGTCCTAACTGCTGTGAAGTAACGTAAGGTAACTTCTGAGTGGCATGACAGGTGTATAGATGGCAGCTGATGCTGTAAGGTATCATTGTTCAGGCCCCCGACCAGCTCATCAAAGTGCTTATAAGAGGCAGTTTGAGTGGTCATGGACTGGGGTGCAGAATGTTCTCACTTTTGAGCCCTGGGCCTCTTACACTGTGGCTCATAACAGCACAGAGATGGTGAGTATTGAGAAGATTGTGATCTGTGATGTGGTTGAGAGGTATATCTTCTCTTCTGCTCCACAGTGTAGATTCTTAAGGAGTGTAATGCGGTCCGAGAATCCTTCGGGATGTGGAGAAAAAACCTGTCTTCTCCGCAAAGAGTTTGGCCCTTCAAATTGGAAGTCTGTAACTCTTCGGGCAATCTAGAGAGGTGTAGCGAACAAAAAAAACCCCACAACCCACCTCGGTACCACTGTCATGGAGACTGGGTGGGCAGATGTAACAGCTACATCCAGTAGTGTCTCTAGGACCAGTCTGGCTATTAACTGATCTTCTCTAAGAATGGTCTGAATCTGTTTTTGTGTTTCCAGTAATGTTTCAGAAACATCCTGGATTTCCCAAGATTAACAAAATTGTTTTGGCCATGACAGTTTAGTAATTTACGACTCTAAACAGTAATGTTGTTGATGAATATGCCATCTTGCGAAGCCTGATCATATGGAGTTGACTTGGCATTATGTTGCTTGCTTCATGCATTAACTACATCCACTATGATGGAGTTGGGTTGCGGATGTTGAAAACAGTCTGCCTCTTTGGGTAGAGATGTAGGGTTGTTTTTTGTTTACACTCTGTTGCTGGTTGGTGCGATGGAGGCTGGCTCTGACAGATTTTGGTAGGATCTAGAATCAGCTCATTAATTGGGAGGACAGTTCTAGATGAGAAGGTAGTGTGCAGAATTTCCATCAACTTGTGATGTGTATCTGCCACCTCCTGTAAGGGAATCTGCAGCTCGTCTGCCACCCTCTTGGTAAGATCCAGAAAGTTCTTAAATCTTCACCTAGTGATGAGGGGTGGGCAGCACAGTTCCCTCTGGGAGAGATGAGGAGAAGTGTGCTACCCCTCCGGGTGTGTCTTTTTTCCCCTTCCCCCTTCTCTCCTGCCCTGGTTCAGGTGCTCTCCTGCCCTGGCTCAGGTGCCAAGTTGTAGCAAACCATCTGGTAGACTCTCCCTGAGAGACACCAGAGACAGTCGTGCCGTGTGTGTGTGTATACCCAAAGAGTTACAATATGGCCTTGGGAGGGAGAGGCAGGAAGGTAGGCATGGGCGGTTGGCATGATGGAATTGGGAATGACCCTTGTAGTGTGGTGGTGGGCCACCTTGATGGGACAGGGAATGATACCCACTGACGAATCTGACACTGGCCAGGAGGAGAAGGGTGCCGTTGACTGGGGTATTGACTAAGAGTGATTCTGGGTGCTGGGATGTGTTCGATACCAGGGTCCTGGTAACAAATAATGGGGATTGTGGTTCTTCCCCAATCATCAGGTCTCCAGGGTACCAGAGCTCATGCAGTACCCTAAATGAGAGTTTTGCCCAGTACAAAAAGTTTGTTGGTGCCACTTTTTTAGAGACGGTATGGTAATTGTCTCTCCCTGGGTATTGAGGCCACAGGTCTTCAGAGTACCTGTGTTACGATGGGCTCATCCAGAACCCCAGAGGAGTGTCTGTAGTCAGTATCAATGGTTGGGAAGGTGCAAAACACTTCCTAGATGGGTGTTTTATTGCATCTGGTACCAAAGGGTTTCTCTATGCCACTCTTTTACAGATGGTACGGTAATTGTCCCCTCTCCTTAGGAGACAGTACCCTTGTCTCAGAGCATGATGGTGGAAGCCTCTGGTGTCTCTGTGCAGAAGCAGAGCTGACAGCAGGGCTTCTCTGTGTCACTCTTGTAGAGATGGTACGGTGGTAACTGTCCGCTCTCCGTGCAGTAGTTGCCCAGAGTAGAGCTCAGAGCAGCATGGAGCTTACAGAAGCCCCTTGTCAGTGTGGAGAGCAGAGCTCAGAGCAGGAAGCCCCTTCTCAGGTTTCAGCTTCCAGAGCTTCGGTGACCCAGCGGCAGCTGTGCTCACAGCAGGAGGTTCCTCTGCTGGTATTGTCCTACCGAGGTGGCCGCTCTGGGGAGTCCCACTGGCTGGCTAGCTACTTGGGGATCGGTGTTGAGATGGCCGCACTGGGGAACACTCCTCTGGCTGGCCAGTTGCTCGGGGATCAGTACCGAGGTGGCCGCACTGGAGAACACCCCTCTGCATTGCTACACAGCAGCAACACATTGCCTTGTGGCAGCAGAGGGTGCAATAGGCCTGATAGCCATCATCATCATGTCCAAGGTGCTCCTGGCCACCTTGGTAAGGTCGGTCAGGAGCGCCTGGGCAGACATGGGCGCAGGAACTAAAATAGGAGCGACTCGACCAGGTCATTCTCTTTAGTCCTGCAAGCAGTCCTATTGTACTGTCTTCTGGCAAGCAGGCAGGAGCTGAGGATGGCTAGCAGTCCTACTGCACCATCTGCTGCCAGCCAAAGATGCAAAAGATAGATGGAGTGGATCAAAACAAGAAATACAACAGATTTGTTTTGTATTCATTTGCTCCTCCCTCCCTTCCTCTAGCTGTTGATTTCACGACAATCGTTTTGGTGAGGTCTGTCAGGGGCACCTTGAAAAGTTTAATGGAGATTCAGTCCTGCCTGAAATACTAGGGGGAGCGATAGCTCAGTGGGTTGAGCAATGGCCTGCTAAACCCAGGATTTTGAGTTCAGTCCTTGAGGGGGCCATTCTGTGTGACAGTTGTTTTTGTTTCTCCTTGATGTAAAGCCACCCCCTTTGTTGATTTTAATTCCCTGTAAGCCAACCCTGTAAGCCATGTAGTCAGTTGCTCCTCCCTCCGTCGGAGCAATGGCAGACAATCATTCCGGCCACCTCTGAATGTCCCCTTAAGAAAAAAGAAAAGGAGTACTTGTGGCACCTTAGACTAACCAATTTGTTTGAGCATAAGCTTTCGTGAGCTACAGCTCACTTCATCGGATGCATACTGTGGAAAATACAGAAGATGTTTTTATACACACAGACCATGAAAAAATGGGTGTTTATCACCACAAAAGGTTTTCTCTCCCCCCACCCCACTCTCCTGCTGGTAATAGCTTATCTAAAGTGATCACTAAGGAGAGTGATCACTTTAGATAAGCTATTACCAGCAGGAGAGTGGGGTGGGGGGAGAGAAAACCTTTTGTGGTGATAAACACCCATTTTTTCATGGTCTGTGTGTATAAAAACATCTTCTGTATTTTCCACAGTATGCATCCGATGAAGTGAGCTGTAGCTCACGAAAGCTTATGCTCAAACAAATTGGTTAGTCTCTAAGGTGCCCCAAGTACTCCTTTTCTTTTTGCGAATACAGACTAACACGGCTGTAACTCTGAACCCTTAAGAAAAGCACCCTATTTCAACCAGGTGTCCATGAATGATATCACTCTCCTGAGGATAACACAGAGATAAAGAACGGATGTTGTTTGAACGCCAGCAAACATACACTGCAATGCTTTGTTCTGCAATGATTCCCAACTACGTGCTACTGGCCTGGCGTGGTAAAGTGTCCTTCCATGGTGGACGGAATAAGGCTGCCCTCCCCAGAAACCTTTTGCAAAGGCTTTGGGAGTACATCCAGGAGAGCTTTATGGAGATGTCCCTGGAGGATTTCCGCTCCATCCCCAGACACGTTAACAGACTTTTCCAGTAGCTGTACTGGCCGCGAATGCCAGGGCAAATTAATCATTAAACACGCTTGCTTTTAAACCATGCTATTTAAAAAGGTACACTCACCAGAGGTCCCTTCTTCGCCTGGCAGGTCTGGGAGGCAGTCTTGGGTGGGTTCAGGGGGTACTGGCTCCAGGTCCAGGGTGAGAAACAGTTCCTGGCTGTCAGGAAAACCAGTTTCTCCGCTTGCTTGCTGTGAGCTATCTACAACCTCATCATCATCATCTTCCTCATCCCCAAAACCTGCTTCCATGTTGCCTCCATCTCCACTGAAGGAGTCAAACAACACGGTTGGGGTAGTGGTGGCTGAACCCCCTAAAATGGCATGCAGCTCATCATAGAAGCGGCATGTTTTGGACTCTGACCCAGAGCAGCCATTTGCCTCTCTGGTTTTCTGGTCGGCTTGCCTCAGCTCCTTAAGTTTCAAGCAGCACTGCTTTGGGTCCCTGTTATGGCCTCTGTCCTTCATGCCCTGGGAGATTTTGACAAATGTTTTGGCATTTCGAAAACTGGAATGGAGTTCTGATAGCACGGATTCCTCTTCCCCTACAGCGATCAGATCCCGTACCTCCCGTTCGCTCCATGCTGGAGCTCTTTTGCGATTCTGGGACTCCGTCATGGTCACCTCTGCTGATGAGCTCTTCACTCACCTGCAGCTTGCCATGCTGGCCAAACAGGAAATGAAATTCAAAAGTTTGCGGGCCTTTTCCTGTCTACCTGGCCAGTGCATCTGAGTTGACAGTGCTGTCCAGAGCGGTCACAATGGAGCACTGTGGGATAGCTCCCGGGGGCCAATACCATCTAATTGCATCCACAGTACCCCAAATTCGACCAGGCAAGGCCGTTTTCAGTGTTAATCCCCTTGTCGGGGGTGGAGTAAAGAAATCGATTTTAAAAGCCCTTTAAGTCAAAAAAAGGGCTTCGTCGTGTGGACGGGTACAGGGTTAAATTGATTTAACACTGCTAAATTCGACCTCAACTCCTAGTGTAGACCAGGGCCCAGGCACAGTGAGTATCTGACCATTACAGGAACTGGCAGGAGAGGCACCGCTTGGAGCAGAGAACCAGGCAAGCCCCTGGGCAGGGGGTTGTCATCCTGTAGCAGGGAGGAATATGCAGAAGAACATCACTTTTTTTGTTTTTTAACTGAAAAAGAAAATAATTGAGTCTACTAGATGCCTGGGGAGGGGAGGAATGCCCCCAGACAGGGAAGGAAAGTGAATTTCTTTTCCTTTTTCTCTTTTCTTTTTAAACCAAAGGAATGAAATAAAATAAAACACTCGCCTGAGTACTTTTAGGGAGAACAAAGGTAACAAAACAACACTACTTATGCTAATGACACAGATAAGGAAGGGACAACTGCTCCTTCTGTCAGAGGCCAAAGGTGTGAGAGAAGGAAATGGGGGGGGGGGTTGGCCCGTGCAGTGCTGAATAGCCTCGAGGCAGTCCACGAGGGAGGGAGAGCACATGCGCGGGCTCAACGGGACACTGCTACCAAAAATCTCCAATTAGAGGTGCAGGGGCACACACACCTAAAGTGGAGCACCCATAGGGACACTACTCGAAGAAGTCCCTCTACTCTCCCATAGCTGGTCCCAATTCTTCCCATAAATTTTACTAAAATGTCCCTAGTGCCTCAGCTAATGCCCTTTGCTAACACTCTACAGTCATACAGCCACAATCCTGGCCAGAACTAAGGCCTTTTGATGCTGCTGGAGCTTGGTCAGATCGAAAGCATGGGTCCCAGGTACTACTGTGTCGTGTAATGGAATATTTTATGATGTGCCGTTCAGTTACTCTCTTTGCTAACTTTGGCCCCAAGACAGCAAAGCACAAGTTTTAATTTAAGGACATATTTAAATCCATCCCTATTCTGCAAAGCAACTTAAGATACCAAAGTTTGTAGTCACATGGTGTGCATATTCTGACTTTATATCCCAACCTTCTGGGTCTCTGTACTGCAAGAACCAAGCCTTAACTTGCATTTGATCTTAGTGGGTTTCCAAGGAAACTAACCATGCTATCTCTAGAAACCTAAGTGCATCCTTTGTCATTCCACAATTCCTACCTGAGCCACTGTAAGGGTAATTGAAATACTACATGATCTATGTTTTTATCCTTTTTTAAGGGCTTTGTAATCTGCATAAGCACATCCTGATCTTCCCTATTATATTGTCCTTGAGTTTTGTACAACCGTTTTTCCTACATTTACCTTTTACATCAATCCCAGCTGTCTCCTCTATGGTATCCTGTCTGCATATACAATTTCTCTAGAGATAATTTAACTCATTTAAGTCATTTTTTAACTCATATAGCTCTGCTGGAATAAGAAGTCTGTTCTTTCTACAGTTTCTGTATCCTTGTAATTTATTACCCCAATCATTTTCTAAATCTAGTCAGGTTTATTTGATAATGCTATTTTTCATGCATAAATTATAGTTTGGTTTATATTTCCTGAATCTACATAAGCATACTTGGGCTAATATTTGTGAGTTTTGTTTTGTTCGAAGCATGATTGTCCTTTCCTTCTTTTTGTTCAACATTTAGATCAGCTTAAATCTCCCATTTAAATATTTTTGTTTGGTGGATGCATGTTGCATTCACGGCATGTTGGGTTACTTAGCTCTTGAACATGTCACTTCAAATGTCACAGTGAGAGTTCTGAAATCTGGCCCCAACTGTGGGTCCTGAGAACCTGAAAATCTGGCCCTTGAAACATAATGATCAAGTAAAACAATATCTGCATTTTTATGTAAGGAACTGTTACCTTAGATATTAGATCTAGTCATGTGTACCCGAATACTTACCAACCTATCAGAATGTAAGAGCTTTCATTCAGAAGATGTATCTAAAAGCACGTATCAGACCCCTGAGTTTTATTCTGAAGGGGATAATTTTCAGCTGAACACTGGAGTCTCACGCCACAAGGTATTTCTTTTTTACAGTGTTTATTTGTATAATGGATCTTTTTTGCTTCTGGTATACATTGCTCTTTAATAATGAAAATATCTATATTGTTTCCTCCCTTTATGCTTCCAGAATGGAAGATGGACTTGTTGTTGTTTTTTTAATGTAGGTCCAAATTCTCCCCTCAGTTACAGTGCTGTTTCACAGATGTAGCTGAAGACTGAATTTAGCTTATAGTATGCAAATGTGGCCCCCATAGTGGTGCTACTTTCGTTTTTTCTTGACAATATTATGTGGTGAAATATTGCAACCAAGGAAGTTAACAATGGATGATTCTAAGCAGTAACTTTGATACTATCCCTCTCAGTCTTGTAATCTATCTTGGGGTATTAGAAAATAATAGAACCCACTCAGCTACTATACATAGGTCTTGACCACTCTACTCTACCCTCATTATTTTTCTGTTTTAAAATCTAGTTTCTAATAGATCTTTCCCTCTACTGGGACATTCTTGCAGTCTGCATCTAACTTTGCTCATGTTTCATCAGTATATCTTTCACACACATTGATCCTCCTTGAAAACCTCTCTCCTTGTGCACCAGAAGTCCCCAGCACTAAGCTTCCATCACATTTAAAATTCCACCTGAGCTTCCCATTGTTTTAAAAGCGATACAGCACACAGTACATGCCACAGCTCTGGTAGCTAGAACACAGCCTGGTTCATTATGATGGACTTGCCAATAAAAAGGTTTAGAGACTAAAAGGACCACCCTTTATTGCAGTGGTTCGGGGTATGCAGAGGTCTCCCAGGCAGTATGTCAACACATCTAGATATGTGTTTCTCAATCTGGGGATTGCAGGATGGGTTGGGGGGTGGGGGTCACAATTGCCCAGAGCCCCATGTTACAAGGGCCCCCCCGCGAAGCTAAGTTACATGCTTCAGCCACAGGTGGTGGGGCTTGGGCTTCAGCCCCAAGCAGCAAGTCTCTGGCTTCAGGCTCCTGAAATGGGTACAGTAGTTGGGAAAGCTTCATTGCATCGAATGTAAGAGATCAAGACCGAGTGTGTACCAGACTAGCTTGCTTCAAATGTGGCATCTTGGTAGAAAACTCTCCCTCCCATTTCTATCTTTTGTGATTACAATCAAGAAAGAAATACTGGCTCAGAGTTAGGATGGAAAACCTTAGAAAAGAAAATCCAGAATAAGTGAAATGAACATAGATTTTACATGCCAAGAAATCTTTTAGGAAGAAGCTTCATGTTAACACTTCTTTCTCATTTCCTCATTCTTTTGCCTCCTGCTTTTAATTATCCCCAGCACGCAAGTTTTCTTGAAATAGACTGAAACAGCACTATTCTCCTCATAAAGAAGAAAGGGTGGTCATGAGGTGAAGGCACTGGACTGGAACTCAGGCCATCTGGCTTCTCTTCCTGGACCTGCCACAGTCTTCCTTTGGGACTGTGCGTGTCCTATCAGGTATAATTCGTAACAGGACCTTGCCCAAGTCATTTAATCTCTCTATGGCACAGTTAACCATCTTGTTCCCTGTCTAATCTATTATACGATAACTTTGAGGCAAGAACTCTCTCTTACTATGTGTACGCACTGTGCCTGATTTCAGTTGGACCCTCTAGGCACTACCATAATCTTAATAAAACAATAATAATAAAGGGAAACTTACTTTTAAAGTTGTGTAAATTTGTAATGAACAGTTGGAGTAATTTAACCTTTCTTCTGATGGCAAATTCTTGATAACCCGACTGATCTTTAGAACAATATAAAGTCAAATACAGGATAATCCAATTTATCCAAATAGCATGGGGGACACCAAATGTATTCAGGTAACTGGGAGTTGTGATAATCAAGAGGGCAGGAACCATCCAGCCATTCAGCAGTCGGGTGGCCACCCCTGTGGTCGGGGGCTTGTTATCCTTCACACTGTCCTGGGAGGGAAGGTAGGATGTCTCTTTCCCACTCACACACTGACATGACAGCAGGGGGCTCCCTGCGCTGCCAAAGGGCAAGTGATAATAGGGTTTTGGATAAATGGGAGCATACAATACTACAAGAAATGTTTTGTGCAAATCCTTTTCAGTCTCTGGTTCTTCTTGTACTGTGTTTGCCATACATTTGCTATTCATCATTAACCAGTGTGATGGGTCACTTAAGTCATGTGGTGTTTCTGTTCCCTGATTGGAATAAGTGTAATAAAGAAGGGAAGGGCATGATCAAGCTATTGGGCCTCTGGTTTTATTAAGGAAGAGGTCAGCATTGTTTCCAGATTTAGAAGAAGCTAAACTGGCAGGATTAATATTGTAGCCATGTTGCTTCAAGCATATTAGAGAGACAAGGTGGATGAGGTAAATCTTTTATTGGACCAACTTCTGTTGGTGAGTGAGACAAGCTTACACATAACCTGCTCTTTTTCAGGTCTGGGAAACTAGCTCAGAGTGTCACTGCTAGTTTCCCAGACCTGCAAAAGAGCAGGTTATGTGTAAGCTTGAAAGTTTGTCTCACTCACCAGCAGAAGTTGGTCTAATAAAAGATATTACCTCACCTACCTTGTTTCAGAAGGATTAGGGAATTTTTAAGACAACTTTTTCTTTTTCTGGTCACTTGAATCATGGCTAACGTATTTCTACAGTCACCTTTGCAATCAGTATATTTGCACACACTGATTATGGCTGAGATGTTCAGTCACCTAATTAGTGCCCTATCTGGCTTTGGAAACATCAGCCTATGCACATTTGTAACAATTGTGAAGATCCGGTGCCTGTCTGCTATACTTGGAGATGCAGAGTGTGTATGCGAGGGAAGAATTGAGAAACATAAGTGCAAATGAAACACCCTAGGTTGCCAAATCATATCTGGAAAAAAAATACAATCACTGCAAAAAATATGCAATGTCCCTGCAGGGTGAAAGCAGATTAAATTCTATTGTATTCAGGAGGGATATCTGTGTTACCACACTCTGTATAATATGTATCAGAACACTTTCCATTGGCAGCTTATCAGAAATAAAGAACTAAATCCTAATCAGTTTCTATATTTCTGATTTGAGGATCATCTGGACTCTGAAGAGAAATGGTGAGAGAACTTGCAGTAGGGAAGACAACTTTGACTCTAGGGAATATGCTATATCACACTAAATGAAATCTATTGTTTTGGACAAGACATACATGATGGACAATGCAGGTGGCAGAAGAGCTATTAAAAACAAGTTGTGGGGAGCTCTGACTCTTATATCAATTAAGGCGGGAGAGGAGGAGAATGCAAGCTATTATCTTGTATCCACAGAAAAGGCTGTAAGTATTTTGTTGAGCACATAGGTTTTAAATTAGTTCTGGACCCCCCGTTTCTTTTGGGATCATTATAAACATTTATGTATCTCAGTTATAACACCTGGTGCACGAGCACAGCCAAAACACAGAGTGCATGTACAAAGGTGGCTTAAATTGCTCCTTGGGCTGCCCACAGCTTGGTACTGCTCTGCACATGTAGTTCTCATGCACTACATTAAGGCAGCCTGCAGGTTGCTCTAAATTAGGTGAGTCTTTAACAGCCACAGGGATGGTGCAAATGTGGCCTAGGAGCAAAATGACTTAGGTAGGGCCTAGGGCAGCCTAGCCAGCCACCTTCTTCAGTAGCTGTGCCCTCGCTCCTGCTATAACCCAACATCAATAATGGCATATGTATATCTATGCTGTCTCCATACTATGACAGGGTCACTCTTCAGTGTGACTAACTCGCAATATTGTCCTTCTGTGGTAGGAGTTCAGGCCTATTTTGAGGGGCTTATGTAATTTTGTGATTAAAACACTGGCAGCTCAGGAATTATGCCTGAGCCATCTGATGTTTCCCTTTTTGGCTGCTAGAGGCCACTGTGCTGTTTGTGCTACAGGCAGTCACAGCACCTAGTTGAGAAGGTAGGAGCTGTAGAGCAGGTGCAGGGAGGCAGGCTTGCCCCATCCCCCCACACTGCAGTGCAGTGCAGTGCAGGAGGTATGGGGGTAATAAAAGTAGCATGGGGGAAGCCCCCTCCCCTTCAGGTTGGAGAGAGGGGGCAACTTCTGGAACCTGCTAGGGGCATGGGAGGGGCTGATGGAATGGAGAGCTGTGGGAGTCTGCTGAGAGGAATGGGGGGGCAGAGGGAGTGGGGAGGCCTGCTAGAAGACTGGGGGTAGGGGCGGCAGGTTTGTAGAAATTTTGGTGGTGCCCAGAACCCTCCGCCCAAAAAAATCCCCCCACACACCTGCCTAAGGCTCTGGGAGGGGGTTTGGGTGGGAGAGGGGGTCTGAGGTTCAGCTGGTTGGGGTGCAGGAGGAGGTGGGTGCAGGCTCTGGGAGGGAGGTTGGGGACAAAAGCAGGTGCAGGGGAGGGGTGGGAGTGCAAGAGGGAGTTAGGGGGGAGGGGTGCAGGATGGGGGTGCAGGAGGGGATGAGGGGTGTAGGCTTTGGGAGGGAGTTTGGGGGCGAGAGAGGGGGTGGGGGTGCAGGAGGAAATTTGGGGGCTGAAGGGTGTGTTTGTGAAGGGGGTGCAGGCTCTGGAAGTGGATGGGGGGGATTCGATGCTTCTCTGGGGCACCCCCTCTGGCAGCAGCTCCTAGGCAGGGCAGGCCGGGAGGGTCTCCTCATGCTGCTGTTTCCAGGCACTGCCCCTGCAGCTTCCCATTGGCTGCAGGGGCGTGCAGCAGCACAACCCCCTCACATGGTGCCATAAATATAAAGGGAAGGGTAACCACCTTTCTGTATATAGTGCTATAAAATCCCTCCTGGCCAGAGACAAAACCCTTTCACCTGTAAAGGGTTAAGAAGCTAAGGTAACCTTGCTGGCACCTGACCCAGAATGACCAATGAGAGGACAAGATACTTTCAAATCTGAGGCGGGGGAGAACAAAGGGTTAGTCTTTCTGTGTGATGCTTTTGCCGGGAACAGATCAGGAATGCAGACTTACAACTCTTGTTAAGGTAGTAAGTAATCTAGCTAGAAATGCGTTAGATTTCCTTTTGTTTAATGGCTGGTAAAATAAGCTGTGCTGGATGGAATGTATATTCCTGTTTTTGTGTCTTTTTGTAACTTAAGGTTTTGACTAGAGGGATTCTCCGTGTTTTGAATCTGATTACCCTGTAAGGTATTTACCATCCTGATTTTACAGAGGTGATTCTTTTACCTTTTCTTTAATTAAAAATTCTTCTTTTAAGAACCTGATTGCTTTGTCATTGTTCTTAAGATCCAAGGGTTTGGGTCTGTGTTCACCTGTACCAATTGGTGAAGATTCTTATCAAGCCTTCTCCAGGAAAGGGGATGTAGGGTTTGGGGGGGATATTTTGGGGGAAGACGTCTCCAAGTGGGCTCTTTCCCTGTTCTTTGTTTAAAACGCTTTAAACGTGGCAGCATACAGTTCAAGGACAAGGCAAAGCTTGTACCTTGGGGAAGTTTTTAACCTAAACTGGTAAGAATAAGCTTAGGGGGTCTTTCATTCAGGTCCCCACATCTGTACCCTAGAGTTCAGGGTGGAAAAGGAACCTTGACACACAGGCTGCAAGGACCTGCCGGCAGCCATGTGGAACGAGCATGCAGGAAGCCACTCAGCCCTGCTGCACTGCTGGGTGGCGGCAGGAGCCCCCGGGCTCTTTTAAATCACCTGGGAGTGGCAGGTGGGGCCGAGAGAAGCGCGGGGGGAGTGTGTGTGGCTGGGAAACTTTGCTGGGGCTGGGCCCCGGGACAGGAATATGCCTAGTGCCTGGGCACCACGGGCCCATAGAACTCGCCACCCATGATTGGGGGTTATAGGAGCCAGGGAGAATGGAGGGCTCTGGGCAGTGGAGAAGAGGAGGAAGTTGAGGAGCAGGTGCACAGGGAAGCCAGTACCTGCATTTGTGTGTGTGAACATTGTGTTCATTTAAGGTAAAATGTTGAGCCTGTAATCATCATGCACGCACAGGTGTGGGCTGAGGGCACTGAGAAAAAACAGACCAACCCCATGATTTATTCCTTTTTAAAATAATAATTACTAACAATCACATTGGGTTTAGTCCCATCTCATGATTTCTGAATTCACAGGGTTGGCTCTATTGAGGTTCCACAGCTATGATCCTCCCTGGCCAGCCAAAATGGATTTATGGCCAAATCATGTTTACAGTCCAACATAAAGCCGTGTTGCTAACTCTCTCAGTTTTATGGCAAGTTTCAGGAGTTAATGTTTTACTTAAAGCTGTAGTATATAGGAATGGGGTACTTGTGGCACCTTAGAGACTAACAAATGTATTTGAGCATAAGTTTTCGTGAGCTACAGCTCACTTCATCGGATGTAGCTCACAAAAGCTTATGCTCAAATAAATTTGTTAGTCTCTAAGGTGCCACAAGTACTCCTTTTCTTTTTGTGAATACAGACTAACACGACTGCTACTCTGAAACCAGGAATGGGGTAGTATCCCCATTAAATAGTTTGTGACCCTTCTAATGGCCCTTACTGTCTTCTATGTTTCAGAAGCCACCAGAACCCTCCCAGAGCAGCAGTGTATTTATGAATCTGGCCTTCTATGTTGTATAGGAAATACTGTTTGGCTCGCTCTGTGCCTGTATGGTTCCATCATATTATGTCTGCTGTGTAAAGAGTAAAAGCCACAATAAAATCCCCAATTCTTAAAGATAAGTGATTACACGTGAGACTCACTTTAAAAAAAAAAATAGGTAAGCTGATATACTTTGTTACAGAGAATAGGTTGAAATTGTGACTGTAATGCACCCGAAAGGTTCAAAATTCATAAAACAAATAACAAGAACCCAGAATTTATCTTTAAAAACTCTCATGATATTTTGGGCCCCGACTAATTTGTGATACGTTGGGTTGGTAATATGGATAAAGCAACCACATAAAACCTTAGGATTTTGGCCTGTGGTTTGTTTGACTAATCTCAAATTCAATGTGTGTGATTTCATTTATATTTTTATTGCATGATTTTAAGAGTGCAGTTCTATAGGACAAGAGAAGACACCCTGATTCTGACAATGTTGTATGTGGTCATTATTCAGTGACAACAGTTAAAGAAGAAAAACAAATCTCCAGCCAGTTAGAAATTAGCTTGTTCACATATAAACAGCATGGTTGTGAAACATTGCACCAGTCTAGTCTCACCTGGTTTTCATTACAAAAGTATTGTCCAGCTCCAGAACAATAGCAGAGAATGGATTAAATAGCTTAATAAGTCTTTCATATTGCTAAATATTCTGGTTCAGTACTCATAGAGAACATCTTTCACTGTAATACAGAGTATTTATCAGATAAAATTATTGCATCTGCCTAGGTCATTTTAGATAATAGAAGTAACGTCTACACCAAAATATTGTCACAGGTTCAACATCTCACTCTTTGAACACAGAGATCTGTGCTTTCCTTTGGCATGAATCCAGTATCCTACAACATATGGAAACATTGCTGCAAATCCAGATGGAAATAGAAATGTTCAGTTTCACTTCCTGGAGTGTAATCTGACATTTCCAGGTAGCCAAAAACCAATAGATACTCTCCAAAAACCTCCATGACATTTTTTCTTTATACCTGAAAGACACCAACAGGTGGTGAAGAAAACAATTCTCCAATTTAAATTGGGGCAATAGTCAATGCAGAGTGACATGTGACTCTGATCTGATGTCTGAAAAGCTGTTAGCTGATTATCAATCTTGAAAATGAGGAATTGTGTTCTATCAACTCACAGGTAGTGAGTTGTGTTTACTGCTACTGAGTGGCTAAAAATTGCACACATAGCTAGTCTATACTAAAACATCCTATTACTTTTGTTACCTTGTCCTCCCTCCCACCATTGTCTACCTGTTTGTTTGTGTCCTCTACCTGTTATGTTTTGTCTATTAGACTGTGTGTAATTTGGGGCAGGGACTGTTATTTACTATCTGTGTGCCCAGTGCCTGGCAGGGTAGGACCCTGACCTGGAAGAAGCCCTAGATGTGCAGCCTCAGCATGAATTAACAACAACAGCAATATTAAATTCCCCTCCTCCTTGGCAGCTTCTTTCTACCTTTCACTTCTTCTCATTCATGCTCCTGGTCCATCGCAGATGGTTTTTTCCAATCAGATGAGAAAGGCATTCAGACAGTGGGAAAGCTGCACGTGTTCCCTTCAGAGGACAGGCCACATTTAACAAGGCCACAGTTTGGCCAGCCTCAAATCTAAATCTAAAATAAAGAGCTTTAACTATAAATGCCTGCGAGCCATGGAATACATTTCTTAAATCATTGGATCGAGGCAGCTGGTAAATTCAGTTGGTATTGTATGAATAAAAAAATGGCGCAAGTAAAAAGTAGATAGCATCTGTCAGAAACGTTCAGTATAACATCTGTCACAATAGCCCTGGAAATTTAATGGGATATAAAAGCAAGGCAATGTGTGGTGGTAAAAAAAAACAAACCATGTTTTTGGTTTACTTCAGGTGCACACATGAGGATTTTAAATCTAGGACTTATGCCTCTGTCAACACAATTAGATCCTATATAAACAAATTTGCATTCTGTTTCCTCAGTGTCCCTTTTAATATTAAATTACCAACTGTCCTCCCTCCTTTGGAAGGTCTCAGCAAGAGGTGGCTTATTTTACAGAGTTCTAAAACAGAGCACCTAGTATATATTTTACTTTTGTGAAAGGTTTTTTCATTACTTTTTGAAGGATGTAAACATGCTTCCAAATGGATGCAACCTTCACTTCTCGAGAGGCACATACACTGTTAAAGAGCAGGATGCAATTTACTAAGCCTGCAGCAGAGATAGTTTACAGCACATTTTTAATATGTTCTGTATAGTGCTGAATAGGGCTGCAAATTCTCAGGAATGTGAAATTCAGCTGGCTAAACAGTTTTATGGCCATGCTCTTTTGGAAAAGTCCCTATATTTTTCAGATTTAAATACTGTGAGGAATAAGGCTTGACATTCAGATTCAAATGGAACATGGTTAAAACCATCTGAAGATAATTTACCATGATCCATTGCTGCCCTGCCAAGCTGCATCATTTTCTGCTCTAAATCACTTGAATAAAGTCACCCTAATGATGTACTAAATGGAGAAGCCACTCCACGTAGAGTACGGTACAGGGTCCCTAAAGAACAAAGCAACTCTTTGGTGTTGGAACACGGCATGCTGCCTATCAAGATAAACAGGATTGTTTTAAGAACAAAAAATAATCTTTTGACTATGATTTATTCTGTGGCTCTTGTCCTAGTCCCCTCATTCATGTACATCACAAAACTGCTTGGCATTTGCAGTAGTATCTGTTCGGAGACCCACTGCTACTCCAGTCCAGGGCTTCCTGTGATTCTCTATGTCAGGAATGAGATGCACAGACAGCTGAGCAGAGGACCGTGCACTGCCCTAACTCGCACTGTGTCAGGCTGACCTTACTGTTTCTCCTTCCGTTCTAGGAAGAGTAAATTCATTCATAAACAAGGGGGAATGAAAAGACTGAAAGGAAGCGACAGTTTAAAATTCATGAAACGAGGAGTGTTTGCACAGCATTTATCATCGTTAAGTACAAAGATAATGCATTAACCATTCACAAACACACACTCCCTTACCCAATACCAGCAGGTACTGACAGCTGGAATTGAACTCCAAGGCATTTTCAAAGGAAGCCCATCATCTTTAGAACTCATTCCTGCTATGGTCCACAGCTGGGCAGCATTTAAGATGTAATGCAACTGCTTAGACTGGTATTTTCACAGGCAGTGGACTGGTTGTTGGAGGTCAAATGAGAAACAGGCGAGAATTGGAGCTGTCCAATTTCATGTCCATATTACCAAACCATTTGTAGTTTCCCATTTTCTAATTTTTGTCTCAGCATCTAGATATAACATAATAGGTACTTTATACATTTGCATGTAAAAATAAATAAATAATGGGGATATATGTTCTCACACACTATTGGGGGTGATGAAATGCAACATATCTTGGCCTTTCGGTTTGTTGTAATAAAATTTGCAAACATAGCTGGACAGTGAAGAGAACAATGACTCGCTGTCATAGACAAAACCTTTGCCATTCGGAATGCCAAATCCTGTGACTGCCAGCGTGGTCATATTTTTATTTTTTTAAGAGAAAAAGATTACTAAGAGCATTCCCACTTTACTCCACCCCTACAAAGTTCTCTGACTTTGGTTCACTGATGCAACTTCAACTTTTCATCATAAAAAACAAACATTTTCCACTATTTTCAGCCAAAAATATTTTGGTTTTCTGTTTTTCATTGAAAACTGTTGAAGGAAAGATGATACTTCCTGCAAAAAAATTGTTGTTTAATTGAAAACCCAATTTTCTGTCAAAAACATTTCAATGGAAAATTTTTCACTAGCCCTACTCAGCATCACAGGCTGGAGCATTCAAGACCCAAATTTCCATGGATGCTTAAGCAATAGAAAGGTCACCTCAGTCTTGCAACACACTTCCTCATAGAAGCAAGAGATCTCAGTGATTTCAAGACAAGAGTCCCATGCATGAACTGCAGCACTTCTCCAGCACAACTTTGGATCAATCCAGAGGATCATCCAAACATCCAGATCTTTTCATGATCCCTTGGTTTGTTGCCCATCCACATTATAGACTTCATAAGTTCTCCAGGTAGAGAGCCACTGGCCCAGTGAAACACAGGGAGCATGGAATTTCCACATACTTCTACAGAATTTCTGAGGTTCTCAAGGTGACCTCAAGATGGAACAGACTGCCTAGGGAGGTTGTGGAAGCTCCTTCACAAGAGATTTTCAGAAGGAGACTTGACAGCCATCTGTCTTGGATGGTTTAGACAAAACAAATCCTGCATCTTGGCAGGGGATTGGACTAGATGCGGTCCCGTCCACCCATATGATTCTATGTTGCTTATCAACACCACTGCAGATTACCATAGCCAGACAAACAAAAATAAAAACCTGCCTGACTCTTGGTACTTGTTTCCATGTAAATGACAGACAGAGCAGAACACCACCACTGTTACTCTTATGGGGCTAAATTCTGCCCTCTATTAGGCTTGTGCAACCCTACTTCAGGGACATTGCATGATTATAAGTAAGGGCAGAATTTACTTCATTGTTTCCAAATAGTGGGCCAAATCCTGAAGTCCTTACTCAAGACTCTACCCATTGACTTTAGTGGGAGTTGTGAGCAAATAAGTCTTGAGGACGGCAGGATTTGGCGCACTAAGACCACTCCTATAGCTGTGTGGCTTGTAGCCGCAACGCTCAAGTAACAGAATGGCAGCCAGCTTATGCCTCAAAGTCCCAATCTGTTCCCCAGTTTTCTCATAAGATAGGAGCAGGGGGAGCCTAGATCTAGTGGATAGTATGTCCCCTGATATACTGGCACTGGGGCACAAGGCATTTTGGAGGACAGAGCCAAGGTTCTGGCCTTTCTGCATACACTCCTGCCTATGTACTTAGAGAGGATGTAGCAACCCCGTGGAGGCTGCTTTCCCCTCCATGCTGCTCCTTGTGGTCAGGGTAACTAGGAGTGCCTGATGCCTCTTTATTCTCCTGAACAGTCATGCAATATGGGCCACCATCTGGTCTTAAGTAGCTTATAGTAGCTTTCAGAGACTTCAAATTAAAGCAATGCGATTTGAAGAGATTTGCCATGTGTAGCATACCTCCATTCAAGAAGTTCCCTGTCAAATGTAAATCAGGGTTTGTGACATTCAGAAGATAAATATAGGCTCAAGGGATAATTAGCTGCATTCAATTAACTGTTAGTTTAATGCAGAACAATATTTTTTTTAGTGCAGAACAATATTTTGTATCTGGGACTACATAACAGCCAGTGAGCACTAGAATAGACACTGAAGATTTTTCTTAGTCTTCTTGCTCACTAAAGACTAATTGGAGTAGACCTTCAATAGTGGGGCTCAATTGGCCAAGTTCATTCCTGGTATAACTCCATTTATTTAAGACAAGGGTGAATTTGGTTTATTGTTTTCATTGAGTTTTGCACAAGTAAAAACTATAGGAGCAAGCTTTATTTTATCATGTTACAGTCATTTGCCCTAATGTGTACTGTAACGTTATGTAATGAATTATGAGATTTTGCAAAAGGATCACTTATTTCCTGAGTATCCATCAATATGAACAGAAACCTGAAAATTCTCTGTGGGTATCATAATTTCTGCTAATGGGCTGCATGCTGTCAAAACAACATCGAATAGCAACTTCATATGTGCTAATTATTCCAGTGGTATCAACCTCCAGGTGGCACCAGTTTTAAAGTATTTGCACATTTCTTAACAGATGGCACCAATTCTATTTCACTTTTTGGAACAAGCACTGTGGAAAGATGTATTCAGAAGCCAATTTTGCTTCGGAAAGGCTGATGAAAACCATGTTTTGCTTACAGCAGAATTCCTGGGCAAGTGCTATTTGCAGTTTTGCCTAACTACAAAGCCTTTGTAAAAGCAAATTTTGTGGGTTTTTTTCTCCTTTTATGTATGATACTTGCCATACATTTCTGCATGTTTCCCCAGGTAATCCCAAATACCTCAGTTTACAGTCTGAAATTTGGGGAAAGGTACATACATTCCACTCAGCAAGTTCCATGAAACAGGTGCATAATAGGTAAGAGAGACACTTTGCAACTGATGCTTCAAGGAGATGCAGAGCAGTAATCTTAGTTGCTAAAGATTACACAGGGAAGGTTACTTTAAAAAGTTACTTTGGTCTATGGGGGAAGTGCTTTATGAAGGGATTAATGAGATTACCAAAGGGTGATTTTTGTTTAACCCAAGGTGTGAGGAATTTATATGTAACCCCTACTTGGCGTTTCCCAGCTCCTGGCATTTGGGTCTGAGCCTCTAGGGGGCTCTGCCAAAAGGACTACAATGATGATGGCTATCAAAGCCCTCAGATCATTGTCCCAGCATGCTTGGAGTGAGGGCTGGAGACAGAATAGACTAGAACCCCTTGCTGGGGCCAATTATGAAGGCTTCTGCCCTGTGTGATCAGGACAAGCAGTCCACTAGACCAGTGACAAGCCAGGGCTACACTACACCAAGCAAGTTATCTGGGGAAAAGGCGACAAATTGCAGAGAGAGATTTTGAAAGCTGGAAGAGACACAGGGTGGTTCAAGGAGTGAGTCCCTGCTAAATTTCCTCTTCCCCAAAGGCAGCAGTACTGCTCTGAGACTCTGGCTGCAGGGATCAGGTGGCTCCAGCACTGCAATGATCAGTATCAAGAGAGACTTCGACAGAGAGATCCAACCCAGCACCAGCTGCTTAGAGCCAGCTGAGACCCCAGAAGGATTCCAGACCAGGGAAAACCAGCAAGACCATTTGGAGTCAGGAGAGGACCTAGACCCACCAAGGGGAAAAGCAAAAACAAGGTGACTTTTGTTTAAGCTGTCCGGTGCCACAGTGCTGCTACATTCCATCTCAGGACAATACAATCTTGGCCAAACAATCTGCCTCAGGAAGGTGTGATGGAGGGAGTTGGGTTTAGAGGCGTTTCTGAGTATTAGAAGGTGGGGAATTTGTTATTTATAAATAATTAACCTTAACCTTTTCCTTCCCAAGATCCTATTTTTGTATCCCTGATAAAGTCCCCCACTCTTTTATGCTGTTAATTTTGGCATGGTGTTCCTTCGCTGGTGCTTATTTTATTTACTTTATTATCCCCTTCATACCAGGCTTTACTCTCTTTTCCGGCTTGTAGTATTATCATTGATTCCTCAAAGGACAGTACCCCTGTGTATTGGGCACATCAAGAAACCTTTTTGAGTGGAGGCACCAAACACTCCCACCCCCTAGTCCCCAAAAAACCCAAACTCATGCAAGGATTGGGGAGAAGCCACTCCAAATATTGGTAGTACCAAGCACCTGGGAGAGAAAAGAGAGGAAGCTTAAACCACACTTCGGGGAGGGGCTACATATAACATTATGATGAAATTTGCTAATCAGGGAGCTGACATCCCCACAAATCTATGATCTTCCAGTGTCACACAGACACATCTTTCCCTGGCCAGGTTTAATTGGCATGCAGCTTTAATTATGGCAGGTGTATTGTAATATGCTCCATAGCCTACTCCTGGATTGTTTAGTCCCTGTCAGGTTGAATGTGCCTATATAGTGGGAAAATGTGGCCCTCCTCATGGTAATATTATGGACTATTAATCCATCTGGGAATTAGAGACATAAGGAAATATCAGATCTGAGGCTGGCTAAATAAAGGTTCACCTTTGCACTCACTACTACAGAGTCCAACTTTTGTATACCACACACAAATCTACATATATCTAAACATTTATACTGCCCTCGTTGCCATACTACTCATACCGACTTCTATGTGGGACTGTACAGGTACGCAGCTCAGACCCAGCACTGTTTCCTTTCTTTTTCTAATGCAGATCCCAGGGAAATATTTTAAAACTTAGCCCTTACATTTCCGACTGTCCTATCTAGTCTTATTTCAATCCTGTACCCCCAATACAAATAAAATACCTAGTGATTTCAGTAGAATTTACAGAGGCTCGGCAGGATTCGATTTTTTTTTATAATTTTGACCGATAACATTGATGTTTATTTTAAGCATTTTTTCACATCTATTTTAATCTGCACAGTCGCAAAAAATGAAGGGCTGTACACATTTTGTTTCAATTTTTATCCATTTAAATTTTCAAAGTTGCAGGAAATAAGGGGTTGGGAGTGTCAGACAATTATGTAATGACAGTAAACACTAAGATTCAAACCATTAGAGTTTTATAATCTGCCTGTTTTAGCAGAGCTTAAATACATGCTGTATGCAACTTTCATTGTAACTCATTTATATCCAATGAGGTGGGACTCATGAGCTCAAGCAGTATTTTTCTTTGTTAGCCTATCTGCAGATTTCAGTTATGATCAATGGAAATATTTTTTCATTGGTTTGTGTGTGTACAGTGAAATTGACATTTACCAATAAAAATCTAATCCTTCCATGCTTATATTTACATGTGGACCTTGTTGTGGTATGACCATGATCCTGAAAACACTTATATATGTGTGTGTGAATAGTCCCACTGAAACTAACAAGACTATTGACATGTGGAAATTACTCCATATGCATAAACGTATGCAGGATCTGTATGTATCCCTTTCCACAGGAAGAAACAGGAAGTGGTATTTTATAATAGGAGTGGAAGTGGCCACCACTATCATTAAGGCTGTATAAACTTCTATTTGAACCCTGTTTTTGCCACCCATAGCTTTTGGAAAAAAAAACAACTTTTCAGCTGAAATTTTCTAGGGTTGATCTCTGCCCAAAGGTGAATTTATTTGGAAAGTCTGAACAAAAACAGTACAGCGTTTTTGAGAATACAAAGCATTTTAAAAAATAAAATACTTTCCCTTTAAAAAGTGTGATTTTGAACAGCTCTGAAGATGAAATAGCTGAGGGTTCTAAAGTTGAAATGTGGCATGGAAGGAACCTTCACTGAAGAGAAGTGCCTCCAAGTGTTCAAGAGGCAACTGGTGTTTTATTTCAAGGGCCGTTGAAAATTGTTCTCTCAAACGTTGAAGTGCACAACTAAGAAAAAAAGCACAATGCTTAAAAAAGACACAGCAAAAGGGTGCCTGAGATGAAAAGAGCTCAAAGCCCTTGCCTCAATCATTGAGCATTGTCATTATTTCTATTTACTCTGCATATGTAAGTGTCATCACCTTCTCTTGGATGACTACAGAACATTGTTTTAAATTTAATCTAGTCAGGGGGAGACCGTCTAAAACAAGTTTTCAGCTTGCTGCTAGATAAAAAGCACCCTTTCAAATATGCAACATTTAAAGTCACAGGCCCTTAACACTGCTGTAATAGAAGAATTGTGGAGGTAAAAGGGACTCTGGGAAAATATGTTCAGTTTCACAACCACACGAATCATTACTATATCAATCTGGCATGTGCCAAACGAGCATCCCAGAACAAAGCTCCTTTGCTCACCTCTTACAGACTGTGAGCTCTGATTAATATGCAACTTAGTCTTTGTGCGATCCACTTCATCTAAAATGGCAATAAAGAACTAGTGAGTGCTGTGCAGAGTTCAAAATCAATACAGCAAACTCACAGCTGTCACATGTCTGTCCGCAGCTTTACTGTACCTGCAGCTGTTCGACAGTAAAAATGGAATGCTGGTTTCCCAGAAGGGTGTACTCAGTGATGGAATGTGCTGCAAGTGCTCGATCGTATGTTTCCTCTTCTGGAATGGAAGAATGTCCAAGTGAAGGTATTAGCCCAGGCCACCGAGGGCATACATCCAGGCCTGAATTCTCAGTTACTCTGAGGCCATTTTACATCATTCTGGCAGCACAAGGAAGTTTTAATGTTGTCACCATGCCTCACAAATGTATATGAGAGTCAAGCCCTCACTCTCACCTCAAGTCAAAGAGGAAAATGAGTAAGTGACTGACTAGTCCCAAGGTATGTCATTTTTAAAAAAAGAAAGAAAAAAAGGTTTCACTATAAAGCCTTGAAACTGATACCAAAGATTAAAAGTCTTTCCACAGTCAATCTGACTGGTAAAACCAACAGCTTCAAAATCCTGTCTTATATCACCTTCCTCCTCCCAGATGAAAATAAAGTCTTCAAAAAATGCCATGCTGCAGTGGTTAATAATGTGGGCTATTTCTACCAGCTGTTATAGAGAGATCAATGAACAGATTCCTTGTTTCATTGTGCATTTTGGCAGTGATCATACCTGCAAATACTGGACTTGGGTTTAGTTAAAGTATACCTATCAAGCAATCTGCCAAAATAAATTGATACTTTTAGTCACACAGATTTACTTTATATCAGTAGCTGTAAAGTGCTAATGTTCTTATTATCACTGGTAGCATCCTCAGTGTTCTGGACCAAGGGTGGGAAACTTTACGGTAGTCTTTGCGGGGCCAAGGGGTATAGAGAGATGTTTATGAAAGATTGTGATTTAGAGATGCTCCCTGATAAGGGACTGTGTTGGGAGTGTGAGAATTTGGAGCTGTGCCCTGGAGGCGGGGGTTGGGAACACCACATGGCCGTGCAGAGCAGTTCACCAGAGCCACTCTCCAGTTTGTTTTATTAAAGTTTTATTCCTGGCTCATTCACTGGTTTGTTATTTAATGAACCCCAAGATTGTTATAGGGGCATGACGTGGAGAGGAAACAAGAAGGTTGGAGAGTAAGTGCACCCTGCACTCAGTCCACAGTGGCTGCTCCTGTCCCTTGCGGTGCGACTTGGCTCCCTGCTCCAACCGATTGGCTCTGGTCACTGAGTCATGTGACACATGTATCTTTGTGCAGGCAGGGCCCCCTCAGAAAGCCCTGCCCCTTTCCTGGCCCTGGTGCCGCTGGATAGCCTGCAAAGAGCTAGGCGATGGTGGACCGGATAAAATGATCTGGGAAGTGAAATGCAGCCCCCAGTCTGTCCCTGTTCTAGGCACTTAAAGCGCTGGGCCCTGCCCCATATTGCTCACAATCTAAAGACAGAAAAAGAATCTGTCTGATAATGATCTAATTAAGAGAGGAAAAATGGCCTTGTGGTTAAAGCACTGAACTAGGACTAACAACACCACACACGCACAACTGACTCATCTGGCTCCACAGCTTTTTGGAGTTATTCTATTAAGAAGTGACTACAAAAAGATGGGAAAAAAGACATTCCTGATACATGCAGTTTCATTAGTTCTCCTGCCCCCATCCCAACCTTCTAGAATGATCAGTGACAAAGAAAAAAGTACAATGAAACTGATAAAAAGCTCAGCGGTTGACCACAATTGTCCAGGGAACCTTAGAAGATATATTTTAATGGCTGCTTAATATGGGGTTTATGCACTGGAAGTGGCCCCACATGCCGCTTGAACTGTATTGTGATAGGTGTTGGGAGGATTAATTTATCTTTATAAAGTGTTTGAAGATCAAAGCCAAGTATATATTCCATTTTTTACCACTCTATTTTTGAAAAAGCTAACAAATTTAAGCTCTGCTTCACAAAGAAAAGCACATGCAGAATTATTATACAACTTGCATAGGGCCAAATCCTGCTCCTACTAAAGCCAATGACAAAACTTCTTGTTTATTTGAGTGGGGCCACAAATGAGCACACAATAAGCTGGAACTTTAAACATACAATAAACCCTGAAAATCAAAAGCAGAACTCAAACGCACTTACAGACGATCTTTGGGAGGAGATGAGTCAGTGGGAGATTTTCCAATTGGATGTTCTGTCTCGAGGGCCCCATTCCTAGTTACTCCTCATCCCAGCAGGCAGCCACTGATAGTAACTGAATTGTTCTGTCCCACTGCCCTAGAGAGTAAGCAAACAAAAACAAAAAGAAGCTTCAAAGCCAAAAAGTTAAAGTAACTTTTACAACACTCCAGTCTGGAAATTCAGGAGTAGATTCTTTCCTGAGAGCAAGCTCTGCTTGGACCAGGGGAAGGTACAGCTCCCAGCACCCTGATCTTGCACAACTCAGTTCAGCACAAGATAAAGCAGTTGCTCTAATTTATATCACCAGTGTAATGTCCCTAAGTGATTTTATTGCACACCTGTGAGGAATAGGCATAGTGGAGTTCACCACCACCACACCCCTTTCATATCCAGACCCACCCCATCCTCCAGAACAACAACTCCTTACCCTAAGATGCCCCTTACACTGAAGGTAGCTAACACTGCCTCTCCCAGCTTCATGGGAGTGCAATATTCCCCTAAAAAGAAGGGATTCTCCACTGGCCACCTCGAACCAGAATATAGCCACTTTGTGCTACTGAGTGATACAAATTGGCCACAGCAGATTAAAGAATTCAGCCCTCAGAGTCAAGATTGAGTGAAATGAAGCCTGAACTCATCCTGTTTTACCAGGTCTGTAGTTTGTGTGCTGTGTAAGACTTGAAAACCTGAAAATTCCAAGGCATAAGAGTGAGGAATTAAGGCAAGAGTTAAGGCTTTACTCTGACTGTTTCTATCTACGTGAATACTTACATAGAGCTGACACATCTGTATCAGCTCCTTGGGGTGCTATGACTGGGTCTGTTCCAAGTTGTGTGATGATGATTTAACATTTCTCTGAAGGGAGCAGTAGTTCAGTAAAGGAAATACCACTGCATAAGAAAAGGAAGCGAGAAAGCTGAAAGGATGCTCCGACCCATAACAAGTACCCATATCCTATTGTGAGGGGTGCACTACTAAAATGTCATGCTCTGAAGTAAATTCAAAATGGCTATCTTCAGGTGGGAAGAAAGAGAGGGAAGATGAGCAGACACCTTACCGATGATTAAGCAAGAAGTCATAAAAACTAGCAGAGTTAGAGAAGTCCAGCCCCACAGATGCTTAAATGTCCAGCCCCACAGAAGCTTAAATAAGACAACTACTTCTCAAAGTTCTCAAAGCAGAAAGTGGGAAGGAAAGAAAGTACTGTACATCTGTAATTACCATTTCACAGACGTAATAATCTCTAATGGCACTAGGGTGACCATGTAGAAAGTGTGAAAAATCGGGACAAGGGGTGGGGGGCAATAGGCGCCTATATAAGAAAAGGTCCTGAGTATCAGGACTTTCCCTATAAAATCAGGACATCTGGTCACCCTAAATGGCACATTCAGGCAGACCGTAGAACAATCTGAGGGAATAAGCAGAAACACATATTACAAGGATATATTTTTGCCATTTTGGTTGGCTTAATTTTGCTCCCAAGGCACGTTTGCCATGTATGTGGATGGCATGTTTTCAGCACACCTATGTCAGATAGAAGAGGGAAACAAGGATGAAATGATTTATCAGCAGATTCCCCCACCCCAATCATCAGCCTTTCTACTGCACCTGAGAAAAGAAAGAGTGGCCTCTTCCAATCTGCTTTGGTGAACGCCATGTTCTGCTGGGTGTTCCACTGTACTGGATGTGTAATTGTTCATGCAGTGCACAATGAGAATGGAAATTAACGAAGTGTCTGGCTTGGCCCATAAGATCATTATGGCGTACTTGCTGTGCTAAAGAAACCTAATGTAGCTGACCTTTATTCTTAGAGACAATTTGGCAGCACTTAGATGCTTGCAAAATACAAGCCTACCAAACAGTCAAGTTACTGAAACAAATATAATCAGAAGGAAAATATAAACAAATTAATTTTAAATCTAAGCCTGACAAGCCTTTATTGGTAAAAAAAAAAAAAAAAAAAAAACCCTATAATTGCATGTCTGATATTATTTAAAATTGTTTGAAGACTGATCAAGGCCGGAAAGAGGATTGTAATTTTAACTAGTTTTGGTGTTAATTGATAATATTAATTATTCAATAGTAACCTTCACAAGTGTCCTTTCTTTTCTCATTCTCTTGTAGAATCCTGGCAATAAACAAAACGAGTCTGAGTCTGATCTCACACCACTTTTAAACATGTGAGAGTTGCTCTCTCTCTTTTTGATGACTAAAGGCTTGATTTTACACCACTGAAGTCAAAAGAGGTATTCACTTCAAATGGGTTCAGGATTGAGTCTTAACTCTCTACAAACTTTCAAGCTGTCAGCCTCCAGGGTGAAGCTTGAAAGAGTGAGACACAGTCACTGGATATTGTTATACCTTTGTCTGTTAGACTGAAAACACCATCATCAAGTACTTATTCACCATACAGCTACTTACAGACTGTGATCAAGTCACTCCTTAACCTTCTCTTTGTCAACCTAAATAGATTCAAGGAGCTCAATCTACCATGATATGCATGTTTTCTACTTCTTTAATAATTCCCTTGGCTCTTTTCTGAACCCTCTCCAATTTATCAACATCTTTCTTGGATTGTGGACACCAGAACAGGATTCCAGCAACGGTCGCATTAATGCAATTAAAATGTTATCTTAATTTTTCGCTTTCCTGAAAACCAGGTTTTCCATAATAAAATATTGAAATAACTATTTTGATAATGATTTTGAGAATGTTTTCAACAAGGCCAATTAAAAATGCCACACAAACACCACAAATTAAAATGTCTATATTAAACAAATTTTTTTCATAAAAGACCATTGACAAAATAAAACAAACCACCACCAACTACCAACCAAACCCCACCCCCAATTTTTCATATGAAAAATGTTGACCAGTTCTACTGTCAATCTGCCTCCTTCTACCATAGGCTTTTGCTTCCATCAGCCTGAAGTACAGCCCCATGCCCTCAGTCTAGAAGGGAAGGAGGAGGAGTCTTGAATAAGGTCACAACAAGGTACTTTGACCGCGCTCACTACCTTATCTTGGAGGGGAGGTTGTTTGTTTTCAAGCTCCAATAGTCATTGCAACCAATTTGACTCTCCCTTTATTCTTTTCCTAGCTTCCCAACCTTACAGATAAATTGGTGTCATCCAAAGAATTAGTATCTTCAAGGATATCCTTCTCAAAGGATATCTCCAGAGGCAGATCCCAGTCTCACAATCTCCATAGGATTTGCAGTCTATAGGAAAGGACTCTGAAGATCTGGATTCTCCACTTTCTTCCCACCCATAGCCTGCTCCATTTCTCACCTATATAATTTTTGAGGTTAGCACACAGAAAAAAAACTATTAGTTTTGCATAAACTAGAATCCATGATGGTAACTGTCAGGCACATACACGGCCCCAGTAACTATCGTCAAGAGTCTGAAGATTACTTGATTGTTGGGGAATAAAAGGCACTCATCAAATAGCTTTGCTAGGATACATCCCTTTCTGTTTCTTGGTCATTATCCTACCTCAGTGCTCCCTACAGAAGTCTTTGTTGATCTTCAGATTAGTAGGGCAGAAGAGATGTGAATAATAAATGTAACCAAACTGCACTGATCTGCATGGAATAGGAGAGGTGGGGGGAATCTCACTTCATGACAGTACCATTCAAATGATTTACATGAGTGAACCAATTAAAGCAGCCTCCAAAGAAAGTTCACTCTCAGGCAATTCTGCAGATTATAACTGATGAGCATGTAAATTGCTCCTGGCAGCAGATTTAGATAATGATGATGCACATGATAGATTAGTGGTGGCACCACAAGCAACAACTGGAGTTCAAACAAAGGCTGTGTGGTGACAGGACCTACAGGATGGCTGGCTCCTCCCTTCCAACCCCCCCATAGGTTCTATGGAAACAGCTCTAGACTTAGAGCTGCGTTGTGTTCATTTATCATCTTGCCAAATGGTTAGTGTCAGTATGAAATAGTAGGATTTAGAAAACGTATGATCTGCGTCTAGTATTGAATTATTTGTATTGAACTGAATGAATAACATTTACTTACCACCATACATCTTGGAACTCAGCAAAAAATACATAGTACAGAGATCCCGGAATCTATATACAAGGGTGGAGGAGGACAAATCATTTGCTATTAATAATAAGCCTGATTCTCATTCCATTACACCAGTGTTATGCTATTGTACCATCGTTAATTTAAACCATGATATGGTTTCAGTGGTATTATCCTGATTTAAAACTAGCAGAACATTTGAGAATCAAGATCAATTTTTTTCAGTGAGTGTTGTTTTTTCTGTTCACAAATTGTCCATGAAGAGATAACAAATTTGAAAATTTTGCTATTAAAATATATTCACAAAATGTTTCAGTGAGTCGTTCTTGTCCTGCTAAGCATTCATGTACTGCAATTATTTGTGATTCATGTTATATTGGTCACTTACATTAATACTCAATGTTTCTGTTCCTTAACAGTTATAGGATTATATGAATCCTGCAAAAAATGGAAACATTGTCAAATTGATAAGGAGAAATACAAAAAAACAGTACAAAATCATAAAGGCCAAGGCACAAAATGAGTTACACCTGGCAAAGGACATAAAAGGCAATAAGAAGAGGTTCTTTAAATTCATTAGGAGCAAGAGAAAGATGAAGGAAAAATGTGGTTCCTCTACTTAGCTGGGAAGGAGAGCTAATAACTGCTGGCATCAAGAAAGCTGAGGTGCTCTATGCCTATTTTGCTTCAGTCTTCACTAAAAAGATTATTGATCATCAAAAACTTAACACAATTAATATTGAACAGATTAAAGAATATTTAGAGAAGTTAAATGTATTCAAGTCAGCAGGGCCTGAAGAAATTCATCATAGGTACTTAAGGAACTAGCTGAAGCAATCTTAGAGCCATTAGCTATTATCTTTGAGAATTCCTGGAGGATGGAGAGGTCCCAGAAGACTGGGGAAGGGCAATCATAGTACCTATCTTTAAAAAGGGGAACAAAGAGAACCCAAGGAATTATAGACCAGTCAGTCTAACTTTGATACCTGGAAAAATACTGGAGCAAATTATTAAACGATCAATTTGTAAGCACCTGGAAGATAGTAGGGTTATAAGGAATAGTTAGCATGGATTTGTCAAGAACAAATCATGCTAAACCAATTTAATTTCCTTCTTTGATAGGATTACTGACCTAGTGGATAGAGGAGAAAGAGTAGACATGATATATCTTGATTTTAGTAAGGCTTTTGACAAAGTTCTTTGTGACATTCTCATAAGCAAACTAGGGAAATGTGATCTAGATGAATTTACTATAAAAGTTGAGTACACAACTGGCTGAAAGACCATACTCATAGGGTAGTTATCAATGGTTTGCTCTCAATTTTAGAAAGTGTATTTAGTGGGATACTGCAGGGGTCAATCCTGGGTCTGGTACTATTCAATATTTTCACTAATGACTTGGCTAATGGAGTAGAGCATATGCTCATAAAATTTGAAGATGACATGAAGCTGGAAGGGGGTGCAAACACTTTGGAAGACTGGTTTAAAATTCAAAATAACCTTAAAGTGGAGAATTTGGTCTGAATTCAACAAGATGAAATTCAATAAAGACAAGTGCAAAGTACTTCATTTAACAAGGAAAAATCTAATGCGCAACTACAAAATGGGGAATAACTGTCTAGATGGGAGTACTGCTGAAAAGGATCTGTGAGTTATAGTGGGTCACAAACTGAATATTAATCATCAGTGTGACACTGTTACAAAAAAGGCTAATCTGATTCTGGGATGTATTAACAGAAGTGTTATATGTAAGACACAGGAGGTAATTGTCCGACTGTACTGGGCACTGATGAAGCACCAGCTGGAGTACTGTGTTCAATTCTGGGACCACAATTTAGGAAGGATGTGAACAAATGGGAAAGAGTCCAGAGGAGAGCAAAAAAAAATGATAAAAGGTTTTAAAAACCTGACCTATGAGGAAAGGTTGAAAAAACTTTGCATGTTTAGTCTTGAGAAAAGAAGACTGAGGAGTGACCTAATAACAGTCTTCCAATACCTTAAGGTCTGTTATAAAGAGGATGGTTATTCTCCATCCACTGAAGGTAGGACAAGAACTAATGGGCTTTAACTGCAGCAAGGGACATTTAGGTTAGATGTTAGGTTAGGTTGGGAAGTCGCAATCATTGGAAGCTTTTAAAAACAAGTTGAATAAACACTTGTCAGGAACGGTGGTTTACTTGGTCCTGACACAGTGCAGGGGGCTGGACTTAATGACTTCTCAAGGTCCCTTCCCGTCCTACATTCCTATGATGGCTTGGATGGCTTACATAACTAATCACCACATCACAAATAGCAGCTATCGTAGAAAAACACAACTATAGAATAAAAATTAGAACTGTGTTGATTACTTACATAATTCACCCAATCAGAGAACAAAAGCAATGCTACAACATCACCACCAGTTTAGCTAACTATAAAAGTATAAAGAAAAGGAGTACTTGTGGCACCTTAGAGACTAACCAATTTATTTGAGCATGAGCTTTCGTGAGCAGCTCACGAAAGCTCATGCTCAAATAAATTGGTTAGTCTCTAAGGTGCCACAAGTACTCCTTTTCTTTTTGCGAATACAGACTAACATGGCTGTTACTCTGAAACCTATAAAAGTATAAATTTCAAGTTTTAATTGGAAGATTCTTGATTTGGGATTCTGTTTGTTAATACGGTTGCATAAATCCAGGACTGGGTCAAAGTGATCCAGGATCCGAGGTGTTCCCTGACCTGATCCTGCACTGTGACTCCACCTTTCCCCTGGAGTAGTGGCAGTGGCAAGGGCTCTTTCAGATGGAACTATGTTAACACAAACTAGTTACCTTTTAGTTTGCACTAGCAGCATCCACACAGGGCAATTAGCGCAAAACATTTTGGTGCACTCTGCAATTCACACCCCCATAATCTGAACTACAGCTCAGTGTAGACAAACCCTTACTCTCTCTGGCCTCAGTTCCCCATCTGTCAAATGGAGATAATAGCACTGTCCTACTTCAGAGAGGTGTTGTGAGGATAAATACATTAAAGATTATGAGGTGCAAAAAAGACTCTGGCAATGGGGACCATATTAGTATTTAAGGTAAATAGATTTCTTGTCATTTTCAAGGCCCAATGTAACATTAGCTGAAGCTGAGCCAGCTGGAGACAGCAGTGAGATAATAAGGTTTCAATTATCTTTTCTGCCCTTTCAGTCTGTCCCATTTACAGATTGTAAATTAAACACCACACTTGAAAATTCAGCATATTTCAGAGAGAAAAAACACACACCTTTGTTGTGAAGATATTTGGCAATAGTTGCCTAAGTCAGCAGTAGGTAACTCATTTGTCCATTGAAATGACAGCAGGAACATATGAAATGGTCATATACATTCCTCTCATTAGCTGTGAATGAAGAAAGAACACAGACATTATTATTACTATAGGAAAAGACACTGTTTTTAATACTGCAAAGCAATCAAGGAACTAATGCAAGTCAGTATCCCCTTCCTGCTCTATCACCCTCCATATATCTCTTGATACAGCCCATTTGAGTATATATTTCCCTTGAGAGCTGTAACTTTTCAAGAACCAGTAAAGATGCAGCAGGTGCTCAGAGAGGACATATTCTCCAATAGCTGGAGCATGACCCTGAGAACCAGGACTCTTGGGTTCTCTCTCTGGCTCTGCCAGTGACTCACTGTTTGACATAACCTCTTTATGCCTGGTTTAACCATCTGTAAAATTAATTTAATATCACCTGCCAGGGAATGATGAGAGTGTTAATATTTGTAAAATATCTTGAAACCTTTGAATGAAAGGCACCATATGGGTGGAAATTATTATAATTATCTGAGAGGTGTGTAAATAAATAATATGCCAGGTCCAGTTATCTGCATGTCCATTCAGAGTTCTACATTTCAGTGCTCAGGTTAAGAGATTTTGTGATGGTTTTTTGGCTGTACCTTTTCACTACTACACTGATTTAGGGCTTTTTATTCTCAGCTCACAGGCATCAATAAAGCTGGTTGAAAAGCAGAAAAAAATTGTCAAATACAACACTTGATACATTTTCACTGGCATTTGTTAAATAATCTATTTGCCAGATATTATTTGACCAGCACTTGTAACTGTGAGATAAATTTCATGCCAATGACATTAGCAGAAACTATCGGACACTCAGCACTTTTTTCAGAGCTGATGTAAAGCATTGCACAAAGGAAGCCATATGCAATGCATAACAACTGTATTGGTCCAACAAAACCCAGGAACTATGCTAAATATTATTGAGTGCAATCTATTAGCAATTTATCTATTACTTTTACAATTATATGGACAGAACATTCTTGTGACAAGGAACGTAACTTTAAGACACCCATTTCTGAAAATATTGACCCATAAATTTTCACAAGAACAAGGAAATGAAGAAAGGGAATCAATAGAAAACTGTCCTTGCTAAACATAGTTTATATGGGCAAGTTCTTTAGTATAGTTAAAGTTGAAAATTGTATGGGAAATAAACTGAAAGGGACATGGTTAGTCAGAGGTAGGAATTTAGATTTTGTATTTTTTTAAAAAAAGAATTGAAGAAGTACAAATGCACAAAGGTTTTTACTTTTTATGAAGCCAAATTTATAAATGGTCATAAAAATTCAGTGAAAACAATTTTTAAGTTTGGACTTAAAACTCCCCTGATTTTTTGTCAACCTAAATAAACGGTTTGATGAATCTATTGTTCTTTGTATTACAATAGCTCCTGGAGGCTCCAAACAAGACTGGGCCCACTTTGTGCTATGCATTCTACAGACAGTGAGGGAAAAGACAGTCCTTGCCTGATGAGTTTCCAAGCTATAGAGACAGAGAGTGGGATGTGGATCAGGACCATCACCCCCATTTTCTAGACTAAACGAAACTGAGAGATTAAGTGTTCAGCCAAAGATCACAGACTTCCCATGTGGAGCTGGGAATCAACTCAGTTCTCCTGAGTCCTAGCTCAGAGCATTATCCAAAAGCCTATCTCCCCATTAGTAATGAACAAGATTTGATAAAAATGTTTTCTGAAAGTATGTGATTTTAAGCAAGTGGGGAGGGGGGGGTGGTATGGCAAGGTTGGTAAAGGCTCAACCTTTGTTTCATCCTCTCTGGATTTCTGTTTCCCTATATGCAGAATGGGACGAATGCTTGTCCCAATATATCTTCACTGGACATCTTACAGCCCACACATTTCTGATTTTAATCTATGGTAAATACCATTTCCCTCCAACCCATTTTACAGAAGGAAATATTGAAACACAGAGGTTAAGTGTCTCACCTCAGGGGCACTGCTGTGGAATAGGCATGGGCCTAGCAATCTAATCCTGCTTCTGACATGCTTACTGACCTTGGGCAAATCTACAACTGAGAACTTCAATTTTTAATATACTTTATGTCAACAGTGTGTTTCACACTCAGTGTAAAGTTTATAACAACATAATTTTTAGACATGAAGCTGCCTAAAACAATATGTATTTACCAATAGCTCAATCCTGCAATTATTCTGCATGTAGAATTCCCACTAATGTCAAATGGACTTTTTGAGTGCAGATCAATTGTGAGATCAGGAATGAATTTTTAAAAATGCAAAAAGTGAAAGATGATTTAAAATGAAAACACAGAAACAAACTCAATATTGGATTTTCAATTTATTTCAGTGGCATGGGAGGATATTTACATCCTTCATCCAAAATGCATAAACTCACAAAAAAGTCCACTGTCAACTTAAACTAAACCTAATTTTATTGAAATTCCAGTGTTATAAATGTCCCTTTCTAATTTAGGGATGATTTCATGGCTTCCTACTTCATTGGGTTTAAGATTACCTTGGTTATAAAGACTTTCTAAGTTACTTTCCCTCACGCACAGTAGGTTGTAGTGGAATAATTTCTCTGTAATATTTTCTCAGGCTAAAAATCCAAGAGATGCTTCTTTTCTCTCTTTTTTAAGACCAAATTCTGCCCTCGGATGACTTCAGTGCGAGCTGCCTATTGCACACCCAAGGAAGGAGCAATTTGTCCCTTATGTCTGATTTTCTGCTAACAATAAGGTCCTGATCCTGCAGATGTTTGTGTGTATGCTTAGTTTTACACAGGAGTAATCCTATCCGTATCAATGTGAGTAAAGCTAAGCAAGTGAAGGATCATCACCTAATATAGGTATTAGAAGTCTCTCTCTTCTTTCTTGTTTTCTATACCCTATTCTTCCAGTTGCTTGTATAGTAACTAAAAATAAAACGCTAGAGAGGCTTATATTAACATGGAACACTGCAAAGAAAGGATGAGGATGATTTATGATGGAGTTGCACCTCAGTGTCCGTGTACGAGGATTCAGCAAACACCACAGGTGAACACACATATGCAAAGTCAGACCAATGTAAGAACCACAAACATAGTTACACAGACAGACATGATTGTCCATGACTATTGCAGACTGGTGTACCCTTCTTTTGCACTGTTCACGTTTTTTACATAAAAAGCATTATTGCGCCTTGCTTCAAAGCAGTTAACAGTTATATGAAAATCTGGTGCCACTTTGTCATGGGCTGTTGCTTCCCAGTTGCTGGGGCCAATGACACCTGCTTTCAAGTTTGACTTCAATGTATCTTAATACTATTTGTACTGGCCACTACAGGCCTGCTGACGGGAGGGCAAAGGGGGCAATTGCCCAGGGGGCCAGGCAATTTAAAAGGGCCTGTGGCCCCCCAGCCACCACCACTGGCAGTGCAGCGGGGTTAAGCAGGCTTCCTACCCACCCTCACTCTGCGCCTCTCCTGGAAGGGGCTGGAACGGCCCAAGGCTCCTGGGGGGAGGGGGTCTCCACGCGCTGCCCCTACCCCAAGTGCCAACTCCGCAGCTCCCATTGGCCAGGAACTGGAGCCTTAAACCCCCTGCCCTAGCCTAGAGCCCGCACCCAAACTCCTTCCCGGAGCCTGACCTCTCACCCCCACCCACACCCAAACTTCCTCCCAGAGCCTGCACCTCGCATCCCACACCCCATCCCACACCCAAACTCCCTCTCAGAGCCCAACCCCTCACACCCTCCTGCACCCAAACACCCTCCCAGAGCCTGCACCCTTCACCCCCTTCTGCACCCAAACTGCCTCATAAGAACATAAGAATGGCCATACTGGGTCAGACCAAAGGTCCATCCAGCCCAGTATCCTGTCTGCCAATAGTGGCCAATGCCAGGTGCCCCAGAGGGAGTAAACCTAACAGGTAATGATCAAGTGATCTCTCTCCTGCCATCCATCTCCACCCTCTGACAGACAGAGGCAAGGGAAACCATTCCTTACCCATCCTGGCTAATAGCCATTAATGGACTTAACCTCCATGAATTTATCTAGTTCTCTTTTAAACCCGTTTATAGTCCTAGCCTTTCACAACCTCCTCAGGCAAGGAGTTCCACAGGTTGACTGTGTGCGGTGTGAAGAAGAACTTCCTTTTATTTGTTTTATTTTATTTGCCTCCCAGAGCCCGCACCCCTCACCCCCCTCCCGCATCCAAACTCCCACCCAGAGCCTGCACCCCGCACTCCATCCTCCACTCCAACCACCTGCCCCAGCCTGGTGAGAGTGAGTGAGAATGGGGGAGAGTGAGCGACAGAGGGAGGGGGGATGGAGTGAACAGGGGGCGGGGCCTTGGAGAAGAGGCAGGACAGGGACATGGCCTTAGGGAATGTGCAGGGCAGGGGCGGGACAAGGGTCTTTGGGTTTGTGCAAACCCTACCGAGCGAGCATGTGGAAGCCCTGGCTGACCGCATCCACGCAGGCACAGCTTGTGCATGTGTGGGGGCCCATTGGCTGTTCTGCCCTGGGGCCCAGAATTGCTTTTGGCGGGCCTGGGCCACTATGAGAATGAGTGCCTTGCTTTAGCTGACCATAAGATATGGCCTTGGGTATTCTCCAGTCAGCTATACAAACAAGATGCCCAGAGCAATGCAGCTGAGCTTTTAAGAGTATGCTTTGAAAGCCTGGAACCCCCGAGGGGGCTAAACTGCAGAGACCCGAGTCCCAGCACTACCCCCCAACCCATGCAGGCCTCCAGGCTTTAGCCCCACAGGGAGCACCGGGCCTCAGGGCTCCAGGCTTCTGCCCTCCGGGGCCCACAGATACCCTGAAACAGGCTTGTTGTCCCCTGGAGGCCACAGACCCCTGGTTGAGAACCACTACTCCAGAGCCCTCTACTGATAAAAAAATTTGAAACTGCATCTGATTACCAAAACGGTGAACAATACCACTATATCTGCATCTGCATCTGCGGATATCCATGGATTTGCAGGGCTCTAGCAATGGCTAATCTCATCACAAATTGAAGCATTCTATGACAGCATATTCCCTAGGTAGCAAAACTTCTCCACAGACTTGAGAGGAGCATTGTTTATCTTAATAATAGGGTAGATAGGTGCACCCCCCCAGCACAGGTTGGTATAGTATTTCAGTTTTTCAAACATTAGTTTTATTGTGAAACCAAAATGATTGCCTGCACAAGTGATCAGTTTATAAATTGAATGTTAATAATAGGATAAGCAACCCATGCAGTGTCATTAGCAAATAAAAGCGCCTTAATGAGTAAATCCACAACATTTGTACAACCATGGAAACACTGCAGATTGAACAGCTTCCCATCAGTTCAGAACAGGATATATTTCTTGTCAATGTCATGAAATGCAGCCATAAGCATAGCTGAAACAAGGGATGGAAAAGAATGCGGGAGCCAGTACACACCTTGTTTGGTATCACTGGTGACCAGAAAGGGATCTGATATTTTTCCACCACTCTGGCTATCATTCTACCATGGAAAGACAGAATGACAGATATAAACTTTGCAGGGCATCTAAAGAAGAACAAAAGTTTTGAGAGTCCCTCACAATTTACAGAGTCAAAAGCTTTAGCTAAGTCAACAAACACTATGAGACCACAGGTTTTGCCTCAGTCTTTTTCTGAAACAGATGGATTGTGAACATCACATCTGTAGTTCCCCATCCAGACTGAAAGCTCTGCTGAGACCTGGGGAGGATAGTTTCCACAAGACCAGTATTAAGTCTATTCAATATGACCCGTGCAAGAATTTTCCCAGCAACAGAGAGTAGGGAAATGCCATGGTGATCATCACAGTTTGCCCTATCACCGCGTCCTTTACATTTAAAGAGCTGGACAGTGTTGGCATCCTTGAAATCCTGTGCTCCCAGATAATGCAGAAAAACCATGTGAGCTGCTTTGCAGTGTGGTAGCCACCCTGCTTATAGATGTCTACTGGAACGCTATCGTCCAAGTGCTTTCCCATGTGACATCTGCTTGATTGCGGTTATGGTCTCATATAAGAAGGGGCTTAGTGCAAGTTCTTCTTTTAAAGGGTGTTCTTGAAGAACATTAATTGCTTCCTCAGAAATGGTCAAAGGGTGACAGAGACACAAACTGAAATGACCAATCCATGGGTCAAGTTTCTTTTTTGTCAGTTAAGATTTGCTTGCCATCTAGAGTGCATACAGGGGTTATCCCATTGCACTATGGCCGTACACAGTCTGAAGCCCAGCAAAAAAGCTTCTGGTGTCTTTGCAGTCTGGTTCTAGTTGCAACTCTGCTACTACATTTTCCAAACACTGTTTTTTCATTTGCCAAAGTCTGGGTCTGAACCATCTGTTTTGTTTGATGATATGCAGCCTTCCTAGCAGCTGAATCCTTGTCTGCTATGTAGGCTTGATGGGCAGCATACAGTGAGTTCAAGAGAGGTCATATTTCGGGGTCATTCTCATCAAACCATTCCTGGTGTTTCCTTTTAACAAAGCCAAGAACTTCAGCAGCCATGTTATATGTCATGTCCCAAAAATGTTTCCAGGATGTCTCAACATTCACTGAGGCTTTTATAACTCAGGGAAATGCTTCCATGATTTTCTGTTGAAATTCAGACTGTCACAGTTTTCGAGGCTTGAAATATTGATTTTCTTCACTGGCTTGAGACAGTCAGAGTTGCTTGAGAACAATGCAGAAGGACATTTGACTTCTCACAAGTTTATGATATGACCAGCAGTCAGCATCTCTCATGATGAGAATGAGCATGACATTGTGGAGATCTCTTTGCCGTACAGTAAGGTAACTGATTATATGCCAGTGTTGTAAAGCAGGGTACATCCAAGATGTCTTATGCTTGTTGGC
Organism: Caretta caretta; assembly: GCF_965140235.1. Lineage (NCBI taxonomy): Eukaryota > Metazoa > Chordata > Testudines > Cheloniidae > Caretta > Caretta caretta. The sequence goes on along the minus strand of NC_134211.1, from coordinate 34,613,674 downwards.
CTGTTGAAACACTATGGTAGTGATAAGTACGTTGAACTCCACACATTTAGAAAGTAGTGGCAAGCTGTTAGAGGTTGTATTAAAATCTCCATGATGACCTATCACATTGTCCCATGATGCATAGTCACAACCAACCCTGGCATTGAAATAATCTAAAACGATCAGCTCATCATTACGTGGAACTGACCCGACAATGCTATCAAACGTTTGATAGAAATCCTCCTTATCCTCATCTGGATAGATCATGGTGAGTTCATATGCACTGATACCAGAAACATAATAACCTTTAGCAAGATCGATGCAAAGGGGCATCAAATCTGGGGGCTTTTCATGAAACTTTAAATTTAAAAAAATATCATTTTCCTCACTAAAAAAAGTGTTATTACACTTAAGGGCTGGAATTTTTTCAAAAGGACCTAACTGAGTTAGGTGTCCAACTCCTATGAAAATCCCAACCAAGATTCTTATTCTAAATACCAATGCTCTTGAAATTTGAGTCATTGTAGCAATTCTCCGTGTTCTGTGTATGTTCCAGCACCTCAGTTTGCCTCTCTCTCTTCCTCTGATACCATGGTAGTTTAGGCTATCTCTGCGGTATGAAGGACTCAAACCATTTAAAGCAATCTCTGATATTGCACCTAGAAATGAAGTGAAAGTTAGTGTAAACGATGGTACACAGGTGTCATGTGCTCCTTTCAGGAAAGAGCACTTAAACAGGCAGTTGCATTCTGCAATTGAGGTAGATGTGGTAATATCTTCTCAGGGACCAATTTCTGTTACTGGAAGGTATAAGCTTTCGAGCTACACAGAGCTCTTCTTCAGGACTGGGGAAGGAATCAGAGTGTCTGAGCTCACTACAAATTAGGACAGATTGTTGAACAGAAGGAGTAATGCATGTTGGAGGTCACTTGAAATGGTCAACTGGGGGTCAGATTGTTATGCATAAAGGTTTTGAAGTTGACAGTTAAGGGTAGCAGGCAGTAAGGTGTGTTACAAATTGTTGTAGTGAGCCATAAAACCAATGTCCCTGTTAAGTCAATGGTTTCTGGTGTCTAGCATAGTTATGAATTTAAGTTTCCAGGCTTATCTTTTGAAGGCGTTGTGCAGGTTTCCTTTGAAGACAAGTATTGAAAGATCAGATAGGGAATGAAAGCTTTCTGAAAAGCATTCGCCCACAGGTGATATGGTGTTTTTATCTTTTATCATTTTTCTCTGAGAGTTCATTCGAGAGTATAGTGATTGCATGGTTTCACCCACATAGTTGTGATTGGGGCTTTTGAGGCACTGGATAAGGTACCCCACATGTTATGATAAGCATGTTGGAGTCTGCTGAATTTTCTGAGGGGAGCCTGGAGGGATGATAAAACCTGTTGATGAAATGCCAATTTTCATGCTAAAAAAAATGGTGAGCACAAAACACTGACTTTTTTTTTTTTGAAAAGCACAACTTCTCTGCTAAGAAAACAGACCTATTTTCACTCAGAAGCAAGTCTGGTTTTGCTTAAAATGAATAAAATTTACTTATCTTAAAATAAAAAAGACCCACTCCCTACAAAAAAGGTAGAGGGACCAAAATGATGCAGAATAAATTGAGATATTTTCCTGATAAATTCCATAAAACAAAAATATTAACATTTTGGAGAGCTTTGAGCTCCCACTGTACCTGCTTCCACTTCCTGCCCTGACATTAGTTCCCTTTCTGCTCTTGGCTAGGTCACTTTACCTCTTTGGCTACATTTTCCTCTCTGCAAAAAGGGAAAATATAATAGATGTCTGCTTAAACTCACAGGAGAGTTGTGTGAATTAATTTGTTAGTGTTTGAAAAGCAGTTAGAAGTTGTAAAGCACTATTGAAATGCTAAATACCATTCCTCATTTCCTTGTGCTGAATATGCAACAGAGATCTGCAGTGCAGGTGGCAGAAGAGAAATGTGAATGCCCATTGGTTTACAAATAGTGCATTACACAAGACAAATATCTGCCACTTCGTATATTTTATGAACTTCTTTACTTCATCTACTTGACATTCATAATGGCTCTTGGTTCCAAAGAGTCTTCAGCAGCTAGTCTTAAAGTCAGATGAGATGTCTTCAGCTTGCAACAGTTTTTAAATTGTCCTCAATTTGGCAACTATCTCATTCCTTACCTGGAGACTCAGAGGGAACATTTAGATATAAATTCCTTTGATACTCTTTACAAGTTTTTAATCTTCCTTGCTGTTCAAATTAATTACAATGACTAAATTAAAGATTTTACTGGCTTTGTTCCTACCCCCTCCTTTGAAACAGAAAGCCACTCCAAAATATGCTTATACTGGATTTCACAAACCCTGACTCCTACATGAAGCTAAAGTTGAGGGAGTTAATGAAGCAAAATTAATATTTCACTTTAAATTTCTCTTCCAAGTCAATGTAATGATCCCTTTTTAGTCAGACATATTTTATTCTAATAACAAGACATGTTTTACCCTGATAATTATGTAGAGTAACAAGATAAAATAGACTATAAATGCAAGGAATAACCCCTGGACTCAGAACTGTACAAGACACCTCCCACAGGGGCACTATGATCTATGGACCCCCGCCCCCGTCCGGCCGATAGCCAACAGAAGGGAGGATCCAGCCAGAGACTGTAGCTGCAGCAGCTGTAGAAATCAGTTCAAGCAGTGATAGATGGACACTGATGATGACATCAGACTGCTCTCTGCAGTTTTCACTCGAAACGTTTTCTACCTTCTGCTGATTGGCTGTTTGCTCCAACCTTTCCATCTCCTCCCTTCCTTTGTTTTTCCATCTTTCTAATCCCCTCCTAACATTAACCCCACTGAAAGGATTTAAACTAAACCAAAGAAACTAGGACACTAACATGATGTTTGCTGGCACTGCCATTTCATTGTTTACTCCGTTTCTATTTTACATCCTTTTCCCCTGCCTAAAATATGTCTTGTCTATTTAGATTGTAAGATCTTCAGGACAAGAACTGTCTCTCATAATGTGTTTACGCAGTGTTTAGCTATTTTTGATTGGTTCTTAGGCATTACAGAAATATAGAAATGGCCATCTGTGAACTACAGTATTTAAATCTGTTCGCATAATTTTGCAATCAGATTTTTTTGGTTGTCACGAGGATTGGTACAAAACTTTCCTTTCACAATTTCCTGACAATGCCAAGATGCAACTCATGTAGTTTCAGTTATCATTACAAACTTCAAACTCTAAATTCTAAACGTCTTGTCAAAGTCCACAAACCTTTTAGCAAAGGTGTTTAAGTGAAGGTGGGTCAAAATGGTTTGACCAGTTTGTTAGTGTTGACATTCAAGGTTTTTGTAGAGGCCCATCTCTAACCAAGACAGAGAAAGGAAAATATCTCTAATGTAGCCAGATACTACAGTGCTGGAGGACTGCTTTTGGCACTAATCATATATTATTTTTCTTAATGCTTTCCTCTTTAAAAAGCCTAATTGTGAACTCCCCCCCTGTATAAATCAGGAGTAACTGCTGACTTCAGCTATGCTACACTAATGGCAAACCAACGAGAGATCTGAAGCAGATGCTAAGGGCTTGAGCCAGATCCCACTGAAGTCAGTAGAAAGATTCCCATTGATGATAATGGGTTTTGAATCAAGTAAAAAAAAAAGTGAGAACATGTTTCTTATATTTAGAGCATCTTCTTGATAAATATACAGAATGCCAAGAAAGAAATATTCCACAATTCTCATTTCATATATGCCTTGATCACCAGGGGAAATTATAGTCTGACACGTTTAGTTGCTTATCACTAATACCATAAATCCTGGTGTATTTATAGGATATGAAAACCCTGCAAGTAACCAAGGCCATCATTCAAATTCCTGTCACTGCTTAAAAAAGATGTGACACGCAGCAGTGTACTGGGCAATTTGGTGTTGCTCAAAAAGCCATATATACCTACAGGGATTCTCATGATTCAGGCATTCCAGAAACAGAAATATATTTCTAACATATTTATTATCATTTTGTTTTTGCTCTTAACTTGCCCCCAAAGTTATGGAGAGTGCAACAGATACAGCTTCCTTTACACTGCAGGACTCTTGCACACCCTTTCCTTCACTCTACCAGAGGTACTTAGATTTTACTCTTGATGACAAGTCCCAGTTGCTAACCCTATAATTTATTAATAACACAGCTGTAGTTTCTGCAGTGTCATTAGATGCCAGTAATTACTCTATCCATTTTTGTGGGAAGAAATGTACTGTAGGGCAATACTTGTTTCCTCTTGAAGATTATGTATCTGCCTGGGGTGTAGCTAGTTAGCTGAGTCCAAATTATAATCTTAAATCCAGATTTAACATTTTAGGAAAAGGGTTGATTTTGTCTGACAGCAACTTCCACAACAAATGCTTGATTTGGCCACAACCTCCCATGCTGGACTCAGGGCAGATTTCTAGTTCCACAGCTCAATGTCAGGTGCTTTGACTTTCTAAGACTCGGTCTATACTATGAAGTTAGGTTGATATAAGTCACCTTGCATTGCCCTATTAGTGCATGTGACTTCACTCAGATTTGTCTCGGGCCAAAGTAAGTGCCCCATTATTGCGATGCAGTAAAACCACCTCCCCAAATGGAGTTGAGCCATGGTCAACTTACTGAGGTTGAATCAGTGCAACTATAGATACTGAGTGACATACATCAACCCTAACAGTCCTCCAGCAACTTATCACATCATGCCCCAATCCCTGAGGCAGTGCCCACTCTGGTCACAGTTGTAAACTCTACTCTCCAGGGATTACAGAGACCAGAAGCCACATACACACACACACACACACCCTCGAGGAGAGTGTGACAGGTTGGATCACAGAAACCCCCTTGGGAACTGCCAACTGATGTGCCAAGACTACTTCTGTCCCTGCTTTCCCTGCCATCTTGGGACTCCAGCACCTTGTCTTGTTGAGCCGCTCCAACACAGACCCAGGGTCTGAACCACATGCCCCAAAGCTGCAGACTTAACTGAAAGCAGGTTAAGAAATGTTTTTGTCTTTAACACTAAGATGCCCAACTCCCAATGGGGTCCAAATGGCAAATAAATCTGGTTTACCCTGTATAAAGCTTATACAGGGTAAACTCATAAATTGTTCGCCCTCTATAACACTGATAGAGAGATATGCACAGCTGTTCCCCCTCCCCCAGGTATTAATACATACTCTGGGTTAATTAATAAGTAAAAAGTGATTTTATTAAATACAGAAAGTAGGATTTAAGTGGTTCCAAGTAGTGACAGACAGAACAAAGTGAATTACCAAGTAAAATAAAATAGAACACGCAAGTCTATGTCTAAGAAAACTGAATACAGATAAAAGCCTCACCCAGTAAGCTTCCTTTTACCGACTAGTTTCCTTCTAGTCTGGGTCCAGCAATCGTTCACACCCCCCCGTAGTTACTGTTCTTTGTTTCAGTTTCTTTTAGGTATCCTTGGGGGTGGAGAAGCTATCTCTTGAGACAGCTAAAGACAAATTGGAAGGGTCTCCCCGGGGTTTAAATAGACTTTCTCTAGTGGGTGGACACCCCTCCTTCCCCCTGTGTAGAATCCCAGCTACAATATGGAGTTTTGGAGTCACATGTCCCTGCATGACTCCGAACTACAGGTAGCTGCCATTGTTCACATGCTACCTTGAACGACTTCTTAGGTGGATTGGAGCATTCCAAGATCCATTGTTCCTTAAGTTCTTCTTGTGTGGGCACTTAACTTTGCAAATTCCTTTCTAAAGAAGCTGACCAAATGCCTTACAAAGCTTACTTAGAAATCAAGCAAGTATACAGCCAATATGCATAACTTCAAGTACAAAAATGATACATGCCTACAAATCAGAGGAATGTATTCAGTAGATTATAACCTTTACAGAGATATGTTACATGGCATGTGTTGCATAAAATATATTCCAGTTATGTCATATATACATTCATAAGCATATTTCCTTAAAGTTTTATGGGGGGCACCGTCACAGCGAGATAGCAGCAAAAATCACCACTGCCTGGGGAAAATGCAGTGCCAATATTCAGTGCCATTGTTCTGTACTTGTACCCAGGGAACAGGAACTGAAATTTTATTGTTTTATGCAACCAAAATTCTTTTGCTCCCCCCACACTCAACGTGGCTGGGGCTGGAGCGTGGTGCTATGGAGAAGTATTGCAAAGCTGAAGTGTCAATAAGCAAGTCTTATTAAAAGATCTGATGGGAATAAGAGAAGGAACTTATTTTTCCTTTCTGTTGTGACTGTAAATCTAGTGAAATCCAATGAATCGTGTCTGTTTTTATCAGTAGCTGCTGCATTGGCAGCGTTGGAGGGCGCCCCCTCCAGACCCACAAAATTCCTGACCCTGAGGAGGAGAAGAAAGAAGAGGATTAGAGAGGGCAAGTTCAGTGAGATCCTGCACACCAGTATGCATTGGTCCACGAACAAAGGTCCTGGAGGGCCAACATGGCAGATGGCATGGAGGAGGACAGAGTAGATGGGAGAAAGACCCAGGAATCACAGCAGGAAGAGGACAGAATGATACATAGTAGGGCTTTTCAGGCAGCAAACACAAACGCTGCTGACCCTGATTGACCTAGAGGTCCAACAGTCACAGATTTGCCACCCTTTGTATAAGTCCATGATAGAAGCTCCCTACACCCCCAATATTCCACAGAGCATCACGTGCCACGTTCCTACCCCTACCACTCCATACTGGAGCTACAATAAGGACAACCAAAGCTTCACATACATTGACCTGTGGCAACCACAGTTGGCATATGTGTAGCCAAACTGGACTCCATTTGTGCACTGATGTGGACAGAAATTATTGATGCCTTTCCAGTTTTAAAGTTCCACTCAGTTAATGTATGTTAAAAGTCTGCATTGGATTGCCTTTTTTATTTTGCACATTGTTCTTCTGCACCCTTTTTGCCACTCAATACATTTCTGTTTTTTAAAATAAATGATCTTTATTGGTTCACAATACATACTGTGACGGGGCAAGGCAGAAAAGTAGTGGGAGATAGATATATTAGCTCCAGGCTAAACAAATCCCTGGTACCAGGATAAGTGAAATGGCAGCTGCTCCAGGTCAATTAAGACACCTGGGGCCAATTAAGAACTTTCCAGAAGGCAGGGACAATGCTAGGTTGATTGGGACACCTGAAGCCAATCAGGGGCTGGCTGAAACTAGTTAAAAGCCTCCCAGTCAGCCAGGTGGGTGTGCATGTCAGGAGCTGTGGGAGGAAGTTGTGCTATTGGAAAGGCTGAGTAGTACACACCATATCAGGCACAAGGAAGGAGGCCCTGAGGTAAGGGTGAAGTGGAGCTTGAGGAAGTGAGGACTGCTGTGGGGGAAGTAGCCCAGGGAATTGTACGTGTCATGCTTCTAAAAGGTCAGCTACCATAGCTGATACTATTAGGGTCCTTGGGCTGGAGCCCGGAGTAGAGGGTGGGCCCGGGCTCCCCCCCCATTTGCCCCCTGATTAATCACTGAATCTGGGAGACAACAGAGACTGTGCAAGGAAGGATAACTTCTCCTCACCTCCCTCGCTGGCTTATGACGAAAATGGCTCAGCAGACTGTGACCCTTGTCTCTAGAGAGTGAAGGGTTATGAGGAGGGTCACAGTGAGCTTCTGAGGCTAGCAAAATCCGCCAGGAAATGCGGGACCCACGGAGGCAAGGACAGAGCTTTGCCACAACTGGTGTCAGGAGTGGGACTTCGTTCACAGCGTGGCAGAAGAAAGAGTTTTACCAAAAAAAGAAAAAGTGCACTGAGGTTTTGGATTTTGTTTGTTTTGGTTTGTTTGTTTGCTTTGTACCACAATGGAGGAGGTGGTAAGAGCTCTGGTACAAGCCACGGCAGCCCAGCAGGAGGCCACCCGGGTTCAGGCAATGGCACAACAGGAGTCTATGCGGCTACAGCAGGAAACCAATCCATTAGTGATGGGCCAGGCAACCCAAGATCGTGCCCTCTTGAGAGAGGTGGTGGACCAGCTGAAGATCCTCACCACCCAGGCCCGGGGGTCCGACGGGACGCAAATCCTGAGGGCCACTGGTTGTCTGCCAAAGATGACGTCAGGAGATGACGTAGAGGCATATCTCCTCTCATTCGAAAGGACTGCTCAGCGTGAGGCATGGCCCCAGGAGCAGCTTTGTCACAATACTGTATTGCAGAATGCACAGTGGTATTCAAAGCATCCACTACTTGTAAATGTACACCACCACAGAACTCATACGTTCCAGAAAACTCATACGTCCCAGTCATATGAATAAACATAAAGCAAGCACTGCATAACTTACAGCTTCAGTAAAACACACAGCCTGATGTTAAAAAATGCACAGCAAGTGCCACATAATTGATAGCTTGAGTAAAACCACAGTAATATTTATAAATGTTCAGGAAACACTACACAGTTCCTGACATCCCCCAAACCTTCAGGGTGAGAGCCATTACTGTGGCTGACCACTGAAGTGCTCTTTCAAAGCCCTCCTCAACCTCACAGCTCTACGATGGGCTCTTGTAATGGCCCTTGTGTCTGGCTGTTCAAAGTCAGTTGTCAGCCGCTCCACATCTACCTGGCAGCAGCTTTGCCCCCTTTGTCTCACAGACATTATGCAGGACACAAACTGCAGCTGTAGCCAATAGGATATTTTTCTCATTGAGATATAATCTTGTGAGTAAACACTGCTAGTGTCCTTTCAATCTACCAAAAGCACATTCAATTGTCATTCTGCACCTGCTGAGCCAGTAACTGAATATTTCAGGGTGGCCAGTGTACCACTTTATGAACAAGGGAAGTAAGGAATAGGCTGGGTCCCCTAGAATCTGTATTGGCATTTCAACATAACCAATGGTAATCCACCAGTCAGGAAAGAAAACATCCCTGCATGCAGCTTCCTGAACAGTCCTGTTTTTAAAAACGCAAGCATCATGTACCTTTCCTGACCAACCCACACGGATATCTGTGAAACATCCCGAGTGGTCCATCAACGTTGGCATAACCATAGTAAAATAGCCTTTTCTGTTGATGTACTCTGTGAAAAAGTGGGCTGGTGCCAAAATAGAGATATGTCTATTTCCCCACTGCTGCAAATCCATCCACTGTGCCCTGCACATTGCTGAGAGTCATAGTTCTGCATAGGGGCAACCCTTAATGGCCCTACACACTTGCATAACAATGACCCTGCCCCCCCCCGCCTCGGGGACTTTCCAGAATGCATCCGATGAAGTGAGCTGTAGCTCATGAAAACTTATGCTCAAATAAATTGGTTAGTCTCTAAGGTGCCACAAGTCCTCCTTTTCTTTTTGCGAATACAGACTAACACGGCTGCTACTCTGAAACCTATCCAGGGTTGTGAGCTTCCAGATGGCGGTCGCCGGTCACTTCTCCATTGTCAATGCACCTCTCAATCTGGTGTCCCTGCACGTGGGCAAGCTCCAAGCACAGACCCAGAAATGTGGCCTTTCCCATCTGAAAGTTCTGCAGGCACTGCTTATCATCCCAAACCTGCATTACAATGTGACTCCACCCATCAGTGCTCATTTCTTAGACCCAGAAACGACCCTCCCATCGTCCACAGCTGCTCTGTGAACACTAACAACCTTGAATTGTTTTTCTTGCTGTCAGATGGGGCACAGTGGGATACTGTGGGGAGCATCACACTTTACATGGACACAGGCACTCTTGGTGAGTACACACAGTACCAATGCAAGCCTCCAAGAATGCAAGCCCCTGACTGATATATTAACTTTGGCAACTGTGTGCTGACATAATTTGTGTCAGCCAAAGTTTGTAGTATGGACATGGTCTAAGACCTCAAAGAGGCTGTGCTTTACAGTCACAAGGTAGAATGTTTGATACAACTCACAGAAACCAGAGATTTTACACATGGGGGAAAGATTAAGCTAGCTTCTGAAACCCCTTCTGATAGGCAGCCACTGCGGAAGATGAGATAACTATCTTGTTCAACAGTCTATAAAGTAGCTCTTCAGGCCTACCCCTCAATCCCTCTCACACACAAGCCCCGCTATGTGTTTATAAGAATATTGTAATTCCCCTACAGAATGCACTCCAAGTCCTACTCCACTGAAGTATTTTAGGACTGTGAACTCCCATCAATAGCCCTCTTAAGTTTCCATTTATCTTTCTTGCTAAAACATTGTTTTCATATGACCGTTAATTTGGAGGTCATCTTGAGAAATAATATTTGGAGAGGAATCAGAGTAGCAGCCATGTTAGTCTGTATTCGCAAAAAGAAAAGGAGTACTTTTCTGTAGCTCATGAAAGCTTATGCTCAAATAAATTGGTTAGTCTCTAAGGTGCCACAAGTACTCCTTTTCTATTTGGAGAGGAAGTGATTTAAGGCTAACTTTTAGAGATTTTAGGTACTTATTTATGTTTGTAAAATACATATTCAACTCATGTGGATAAATACCTCAAAAAAGAGTCTTCAAATATCTGATAAAATAAAAAATGAATTCACTTCAGTAGCATTTGACCTCACCTGTTCAATTTCTATAAATGTTTGAACAAACCTGCCTACTGAGTAAGTATGTTTGTGAAAGAATGTAAATTTTACGTGCTTATTAAGGAATATATGAAGGAAGTACATTGTAACTGAAATATATCTATTCCCACCATAAATCTGAATCTAAGTGTTACACTCATCAAATTAAAAAACAGAAACAATATGTAGCCTATTTGACCACTTCAAACTAACCAACATGGTTCAAAATTTTAATGTAAAATACTCAAAATGAACCAAAGAGCTTACAGACCAAAAATTATTTCTAGGTAATTTGGCAAATAATTTTGAACAATTAATTTCAATAAAATATTACACTGTTTTTTTTAAAAAGGCAAAAGGATTAAATTAGTCAAATACAGGATAAGTGATGCATTATTCACTTAGCTTAATTCATGTGCATAATTCCTCACAGATATCAGATCAAATAATTCCACATATTCATTTGCTTATTCATTTTCATAGATAATTACTTGATTTGCACATGGATTAGTGGTAATTATAAATACAAATTGGATACAGACTTGTGCGCATATTTTATATATACATATAACCTGCCCTTTTGAAAATCTGACTATCTTTAGGTATGCAGTGTTGTTGTAGCCATATTGGTCCCAGGGTTTTAGAGTTACAAAGTGGGTGAGATAATATATTTTATTGGACCAACTTCTGCTGGTGAGAGAGACAAGCTCTGAAGCTTCTTCAGGTCAGACCTTTAAAAACTTTTTAAAGTTTACGTTTAAAAACTTGTCTCTCTCATCAGCAGAGGTTGGTCTAGTAAAAGATATTACCTCACTGCCCATGTCTCTCTAATATCTTTAGGTATAAAATATATACTTTTTGTACCTAATTTTTATACTTTGACTAAGTCAAAGTAAGGTCAAATATGGCTAGTAAGGGATGACCTTATGTAATTGTACAGTAGTATTTGTGACTTCCTGCTCCTTCAGTGATAAGGTAAAAATCAAGAGCCTGTATCTGAGTCCAGATTTTATTTTGCTGAATGTCAGATAATTCATTTCAATACTCATCTGAGATGGGATGTACAGAATTGCTCTGCTCTGTCATTTACTTTTTTCTTAGCAGCTGCCATCCTACTTTCCTGCAGCAATAGATCTGCTAACACAAGTAAGGCATTCCTATCTAGCTTTATTCTGGAATTTTTCATTTCATTAACTTCTCATTTAGATAGGAAGTTAAGAAAATATACTCAGCAGTTAGAATTTCTGTAGCCTACTATGCTCAGTAGTTTGTTCTTATTTTCAGTTTCTTTGACTACTAGTGCAGCAGCAATTTCATCAATCCAATTTGTATGTTTAAACAAGAACATGAACAAATTTTCTTTGCAAGTTAATCCTACAAAGAGTGTCTATGTATATCTAAGACATAAATATTTTTTTATGTAATTTCATTGTCTTGCCCTGGTGCACCAAAGGGGAGAATTAGGCACAATAAAGCTCAACCAAACATTTTCTACTCATTAGGAAGTTTTTATATGATAAGTTAATTCTGTTTCTTTGTTTTCAAATTTTCAATCTGACCCATGTGTATTTGCAATGAAACCAGCAGCAAAATACAAAAAACATCAGAGTAAATGTCTTGTATCCCCTTATGATAGGTTTTTCCATTTGATGATATCCTGTCAACTCACAAGAACTGACATCTTTACTTTTTTTCTATATTGCTCTGCTCTGTCATTTCTGAACTCAGGCCCTAACACAACAAAGCACTTAAACATGTGCATAACGTAAAGTACATGGGTAATCCCACTGATTTCAAGGAGCTAGTCACATGCTTGATTGAACATCTGATTCCTCTACATATGGCTGCCTGTGCCAAAAGCCTAAAGGCATCAGAAAAATAAACATACTGCCAGAATGCTCAAATGTGATCATAGTTATTTCAAGTATTTCTAACTGGATGAAAACTAAGGTATAGTTAATTTTGTAGATTCATTTGTAGATTTGTAGATTCATTTTCATTTCTTTCCAATTAGCATAAAAGCATCAACTTTTTTTTTATACAAAAGTTTAATTTTACTTCATTCCAGTCTTGTACTTTCTGTGTTTGCAGCTTCCACATTTCATATTCAGTAGAGCTGGCCAAGAAAGGGAATTTCCAGAAAAATGGAACAATCTGTTTCACTAGCCAGGCCAACCACCAGTACAGCAGCAGGCAGCCTGCCTGCCAGCCAGAGAGCCCGGGAGCTTGTCCATCAGGGTGCCAGCAAGCTGGGCAGCCCAAGTATCCAGGCAGCTGCCCTGTCAGCCTGGGAGCTGGAAAGCCAGGGAGCAAGGCATTCTGCCAACCCACCAGTCAGGGATCCTGTCCACCTGCCGAGCCAGTAAGCTGAGTAGCTGCCTGGTTTTCTGCCAGCTAGCCCACCTCCCTGGTTTCCATCAAAACTTTTGACAGAATCAACATGTTCCCATAGAACATTTTGATTTTGTTGAATCAGCATTTTCCAACGGGGAAAAACTGTTCCATCCGAGAATATTCAATCACCTCTACTATTCAGTAATGGAAGCTAATTTAGTTTTAAAAACATCAGTGGATCTGCCACTTCTTCACTAGGGATTCTCTCACCCTTGTTATCCTATGCCTTAGTTTACTTTCCCTCCTCCCTCTGACAAGTCCTTCAAAGATAAAAAGCACATAGTCTAGCATATGGTGCTGTTCCATAATAGTTCCACCACATGCAAGCTTTCCAGTTTTAATTCCTTTCAGTCAATCATACCATTCAAAGAACTGTGATTTCATTCCATTTTGCATAAAAAGCAAAAGGAAGTCAGACACATTACGACATTTTTGTTGGTCAGATAATTTTCAAATATAAAACATTTAGAGATGGAACTGATCCAAATTTGAACCCCAACTTTGGGAGGGTTGTCAGGAGGTTTCATACATAAGTTTTTGGTCCTATTAATTTTACTCTGTACTTCCATAGTCACATATTTAGAGCACATTCAACTATGAAGTTCCACAACAAAATAGCAGCACAAACCACATCTGTAGCAATAAGTGATATCTATATTTATTAACATTATTCCATAGCCTAAATTTAAGGGAAATTTCAAAGTGTCCATGTGAAAAATAAACCCATTTTCCAGTCCCCTTACAGCCCCATTACTTTTCTTCAAATTATTTGAAAAAATGGCTAAGAACAGCACTCTGTGATGACCACCCACCCACATGTGTGTGCTTCAAACAGAGAGTCTTTTTCTGGGGGTGCACTTTAGAGTAATGACCTGTAGTTACATTGCAATTACAGTCAGCACTGTGGTTATTCTTTCTGATAATTAATTACACTAATAGAAGCAGAAGTTAAACTACATAACTGACTATGCATTACCTTTTCAAAAAACAACGTAAACAACAATATACAGTAAAACTTGTGTTATCTGGCACTTTACCAATTGGAAAGCTCTAGAAACTGTCATTTCTGATATCTCCCAATACAAATCTTCAATAGGGTTGCCAGGTGTCTAGTTTTCAACCAGAACTCCCAGTAGAAAAGAGACCCTGGGACCTCTGGTCAGCATTGCTGACCGGGCCAGTAAAAGTCTGGTTGGCGTGGGGCTAACAGGCTCCCTACCTGGCTCCATGTGGCTCCCGGGAAGTGGTGACATATCCCTGCTGCTCCTAGGTGGAAGAACAGCCATGGGGGCTCCATGCACTGCCCCCGCCCTGCCCTGAGCGCTGGCTCCGCGGCTCCCATTGGCCGGGAACCGCGGCCAATGGGAGCTGCAGGGGTGGCGCCTGCATGGTGAGGCAGCGCACAGAGCTGCCAGGCCACGCCTCCACCTAGGAGCAGCAGGGACATGTCGCCGCTTGCAGGGAGCTGCCTGAGGTGAGCACCATCTGGATCCGTCACCCCAAAACCTCTCCTGTACAACAACCCCCCTGCCCTGAGCCCCCTTCCGCACCCAAACTCCCTCCCAGAGCCCGTGCCCTGCACCCCTTCCCGTGCCCCAACCAATTCAGCAAAGTACTTAAGAACATGTGTAACTTTAAAATAAATGGGACTATTCGTGTGCTCGAAGTTAAGCAGGTACTTGGAACTCTGCTGGACCAGAGCCCAAACCTTGGACTTGTAGCTTTCCTTTTGTCATAAACACCCATGTTCTGTATTTGTAAAATGGTACTCAGATTTAAAAAAAAAATTTATAATAAATGATGCAATAACAAATCAAGTCTCTGGTAATACTCAGCATTGGGATGTTTACACCGGTAAATGCACAGGAGATATGGGATTTCCAGTAGGGCTCAGTATTTCCAGTAGGGCTCAGCCTAACTGCTCCAATTGAAGTCAATAAGCACTTTTGAAAATCCTGTCTTAGGCTTTTTCTACGCTGGAACTTCATCGGCAAAACTTTTGTCGTTCAGGGGTGTTAAAAGATCACCACCACCCAAACGACAAACCTTTTGCTGATGAAAAGCGCCGGCGTGAACAGTGCTTTGTCGGCAGGAGTGCTCTCCGACAAAGCTGCTGCTCGTGGCGGGTGGAATTTTTTTTTGTCAGCGGGAGAGCTTTTTCCTGCCGACACTGAACGCCTTTTAGCAGCACGGCTGTGGTGGCCCAGCAGTGTCGCTAAAAGCTGCATAGTGTCGACACAGCCTTAGTTGTTTCAAGGAAATTAAAAGCTCTGGCAAGCTGAGCAGCACCAGAGAAAGGATCTTCTAGGCTCTACTGGTACAGACAGCAGGTTATTTCATTTTCATTTGCTTTCACAAACTGCTTGAACACAATGTTGCTGCCTAGTGTCTTCCCTCACGTACAACAACTCAGTCATGTTACCCCCATCCTTAAAGAACTCCACGGGTCTCCCATTGTGACGGAATACTCCTCTATTCACACATTGCACACTACTGTAATAATCTGCGTACAAAGTATGCCTTGTAAGGTTTCACTTGAAAACTCATAATTTGCTGGTCAGTCTTGTCCTGGTAAAATATGTGTGGCAAAACTGTATGTGAAATTATAAGATTTCCCTGGATGATGTTATTAACACATGTTCCAATAAAATCAGCACTGCCCAAGCAGTTTAGGTCTCTCCTAAACAAAGAAATGGGTGCTTGCCTTCATTTGCATTTAAGCAGCAAACAGAGTCATCGAGCAGGAAGAGAAAACAAAGGCAGTTCAAACAGGTGAAAAACAGGTGTAACTGTGCTATTTAACTCTAGGGCTTGAGGAAACTGTATGACAGGTACAACACAAAATAATATGGTATAGCTATGGGACAAATATTTTATATCTTGCTGTTAAAAAGAGACTAGAGTTTTGCATTAAAATATTTTTTTAAAATACCAGGCAAAAGCCACTATCTTAAATATCTAAAAGTAGGGCATGGAATGTTGAAGACCAAAGGAGCCAATAAATACAGATGGCACACATCAGATAAAATTTTCAAAAATAACCAATTTTCAAAATTAACATAGGCATTTAGGAACCTAAATCACATAGAAAGTCCATGGGATTTAGGCTGTGTCCAAGGTGCCTATATCACTTTTGAAAATGAGTCTTGGGCTAAGTCATTTGTTTTGTTTTTCTCCCTTCCAAAGTACAGCTATTTACCTACTATCTATACTGGATACCTGCAGCCACCCTTTAATAAGAGGTGACTACAACATTCAAATTACGCTTAACCATTCCAAAATGATTATATAGAAGTGAGTGCCACTATGAAAGATAAACGTAAGACGGGATTTTGTGGTGATCAACTCAATCAAAGCAGTTCTTTGTCATCATTTTGAGATGGACATTAAAACACAATCCAACCCATGAATTCCACCACTCTAGAGTTAATGGGAATCTTTTTATAGAGGAAACCTATTCCCATTTTAACAGCTTTGCCTAAAAATGTCTTAGAAAAGAGAAAATGTCTTAGTGAAAAGAAAATGTATTAAAGCTACATAACTCAGAATGCCATCATCAATGCGCTGCAAACCAATCCATCAAGGTTTTGTAAATCTATTGAAACTGCTCTGAACACAATAAATGGAATTTTTGACTAGGGGAGCTGTAGGGCTAAGGTACCATGGAATGTGTGAAGGTCAAAAAGACATAATAATAAATAATAATAATGCATGAAAATTAAATTCTCTGTCATAGATTAATGGTTAAAAAAAGCTTCAAAAGGCCATCATAGACATTCAAGGTATGTTGAGTTATGCTTACTGTATTTAAGACTATAATAAAGTAACTTTGTGAAATCTATAGTAACTTTACAAAATGACAGAAGTCATTCTTTCAGTTATGAGCCCACTCATACAAGGCACTGAATGCTTGCACCTAAAAGACAGGGTGAAGCTTGTTCACTCATTCTCTCTCAAGAGCCTGAAATGCAGAGCAGGCTAGGGAAATGATTGTGGAAAAATGTGCCTCTAGAGGTGCATAAAGGGAGAAGCCCCTGAGATCGCTCAAGTGCAGGGAGAGCAATTATTCCTGACCCTTGCATGGGGTATACAAAGGAGGAGAAGTATGAATGCAGGGGACTGGACTCGAAGACCTCTCAAGGTCCCTTTCAGTCCTATGATTCGATGAATACTACAGAAGTAAGAGCAGACAATTCCCTAAAAGGACATATGGTCTAGAGTGGAATGAGCTCAGGTCTTGAAGCCCAGAACTCCTAAGTTCTGTTCTCATCTCGGCTACTTAACACTTTGCACTTACACATCTCTTTAGAAATATTAGTTACACTTACATCTCTATTAAATAGATAAATATTATGACCATTTTACAAATGAAGAAGGAAGGGTCAGGAAGAGTAAAAGACTTGTCCAACATCACACAGCTAGTAAGTCTCAGAACCAGGTCAGAATTCTGCCCTCTGTTATCCTTAATGGCTTTTCTCTAACTGGGCTTAAGCAATGGCATAGGGACAGCAAAAAGTCAACAACAAAAAATAATTCCATACTATGGAAACAACATACTTCAGTGTCAGTCTAAACAAACACTCTGTGTCCATAGTCCCCAAACCAATCATTTAATAAGCAGCTATTCAATACTTTGTTTTCTTTTCATTGTTTAATATGTGGCCCCAGGCCTTATTTACTGCACACTGTTCAAACACTGTTGTGAAAACAGAATTATTAATTTTACTTACACTGGATAGCACTTTACTCTACATATAGTCCCACTGACTTCATTGGGACTATTTGTGGAGTAACATCCTATCCAAAATGGAGTAAGTGTATCAGAATCTTACCCAATATACATAACCCATGCACGCACACTCTCTAAAGCAGATGATGTAATGGATGGTTGGATGAAATAATGATGCTATCTAAGAGATCTAGTGCAACAAGTGAAAATAAATTAATGTAGATGAAAGAGTGATTAGATACTCTTTAATTTAACCACATCATAATAGTTTACAATAGGAAACTAAAAGAATACAACTGACAATCCATTAGAAATGCTGCTATTTATTATTAGAAAGACAGTACAATGAATGGGTTTTCTTGAAAAGTATTTCTTTTTAATTGAAGACATTATGCATCAGATTAAAATGAGATTTCCATTATGGCCAGGAATCAATTTGTGCCTTCATTTTTCTTCCAACCTTCTTCCCTCCCCAAATAAACAAACAAGATGTTTGAGCTGCTATTTCCAAAATGGGCAAAAAGACAACTCATGTCTTTCATTTCCCTACAACTATCTAGTTATTTCCATTTGACATTTCTGATCATTCACAGAGAATAGTAAAGGTAGGTTTCTTGTGAATATCAGTTTGATGTTTCAAAAGCTGGGTTACAATTTCCTCTGTTACAGCTCTTTCCATATATATATTTGATGTTAAGATTGCATCCACTGCTTCTAAAAATGTCTATATACTGAACTGTATAACCTTTACATGTTAGTATAGACAAGTGACACAGTATTATGAATCTTTATGAGGTACATGATGGAATGTTCACCCAAGTTATGTATAGCACATACTGTTCAGGGTTAACAGGTTCATCCTTCAGTAGATTATTAATGCTTCGTGATACACAAAAAAAGCCAATGTTTGCAATAATTAGATATGGTTTAAAAGCAAATCTCTCTAGCTATAAAAAACAAATTCTTCTAACAGTTACACTGATTGACAGACAAAATGCACTGTGGCTCAGGCTTTGATTAGAAAGATGACAAAGGCAGGAAATAAAAAATCAAAAACTTTGTGAAAATTTGGGTCACTGCCATTTGCTGTTAAATTCACACTATCATTATTTTAAAAGGAGATTATTTGTCCACAACTATTAACTCTTAAGATAAAATATATTGTATATTCCCTGACTTTGGCTTTTCTACTTTCTTTTGTTTCCCTCCTACATTCTCTTATTTTTGTGCCTCTCTGTCCAAAGTTTTAATGTTTTAAAGGGTGGAGCTTATTTAAGCTTCTCTTTCAATGCCTCTGTGCTAAAACGGCATCAGTAATTAATATCAGGGAGTTTATTTCTAGGTGATTACAGCACACTTTGAGTAATATTACAAAAGTATATGTCCAAAAATTGAGTGATTAATTGTTGCAGAAGTATGGTAACTATTCTGTAGCGCACTGTCTGGGTTTTCCTTTCTGGCATTATGAAATGTATAAATAAAAAATTAGTGATCAATGAACCCCAGAAGGTTCAGTTTGGAGAAACAGACTCTGCAATTTTGTCTTATCCAAAGACACTCAATCTCAAGCAGAGCTGGGTGGGAAATGGTTTTCCTGGCACATGAGAATTTGAGATTTTGAAAAATTTTCCCATTCTAAATCACAGGACAAAAATTTCAACCTCAAAAACATTCATGAACCAAAAATTCAAAAATAAAATTAATTAATTAATAAATAAACATTAAGTGAGTCAAGAGAAACTTTTTTATTTCAACCTTTGATTTTTGATTTTTTCCTTTTTTTAAAAACTATATATTAACTTAAATTTTAAAACAAGATCCTAAATGGAACTTTTCATTAGAAATTATAAAAACAAGATGTTTGGACAGTTTTGAAACTTTTTCCAAAAAACTTTTTTTAAATAGGGTTGGTTTTGACAAATGCCGTTTCTGTGAACAGCTTCAGTTGCAACAAATCAGCATTTGCTGACCAAAAAAAATTCCCGAAAAAACCAAAAAACAGTTTCATCGACAAATTCCCAACCATCTCTAAACCAGGATGAACTGATAACAAATAATGGAAACACTTAGGATGAAATTCTGTCCTTACTGGAAGAAGTAAATCTGGATTGGGTGGAGTGTTGCTTGATGGATAGTTGCTTAGTTATAAGTATTACAATGCTTGAGCACAGCAGCCTGGTTCAGGCTGGACATCCTTATGTGTAGCGTGGTGACTTTCCGCTACCTTTGAAAGGAAACAGTTTGTCCCTATAGCTAATGTGGGCTGGGAACTGATGGCCTAGCCATAGGTGCTAGAACTAGGGGTGCTGCTGCACCCCCTGGCTTGAAGTGGTTTCCATTATATACAGGGTTTACAGTTTGGTTCAATGGCTCTCAGCACCCCTGGGCCTACCCCATGTCTCTTTGGGCCCATGCTGTAGACAACAGACACTAGAATTCATACACTGACGTGGAGTTGGGACTAGAACCCCAGTTCTTCAGCTCCCAAAACTATAGATTTCTACTACGTACACTAAGAATGATCTACCATAACATGTACCATTCCTATACCATGGTGAACCTCTACAGAGTAGAACAGTAATAACGGTTTTCTTAACTTCTGTATAGGCCAGCCACTAGAATGTAACATCCCCATCTCCCATACACATCCACAGAGTCAATACAATAGTGTGTCAGCTCTTATGAGTGTCAGGTCTCTTCCTGGCACTCTGGAGCACTAGGACAAGAAACCAGATACTTACTGCATAGGTCTGGTATACCCCTTTCGCTAGAAGCATAGCATCCACACCGTGCAGGGCAGGATTTGGTCCTCAGTTTGGATACACCTCCCAAATTTCAGTAGCACATCCTAAACAAAATATAGCTTCTCTGGTCTAGAAATTTGGCTAAAAATAACACAGCATTTACCATCTACATCATTGTTAATTTTAAACATGATGATTCTGATCTCACACCACTTCTACCTCTGTATAATTCTACTGATTTCAATGAAGTTGCTCCTGTATACATCTGATTCTGATCGGTCATATGCTGACCTGTTCTCTCACTCAGCTTTAAAACTACTTTGTGAAGTGCCAAGAGATCAGATTCTCCTTGCAAAATTTCCAATTCTCCCACACAGACATATGTCCTGCCCACATGGACATTCTCCAGGGACAGCAGTCTTCTCTCTCCCAGCATTTTGGTGCTTTCCTTGGGGTATCAGGCAAGCCAGGGAGTGGACAGTCATGCAAAAACAAGGTGGGTAAAAAACAAATCAGAACATTTTAAAATCTCAAAAAGTGGTTGAATTTTATTCTTATTTTCATACAAAATCATCTTGTTCATCTAGTATGAAAGAAAGGAAAACAGGCATGTGCATTTACCGGGCACCAGACATGAGTATGACATGCTGATACAACCAACCGGTAAGATCCAAACTTCCAAAGTCATTTCCTCTTTAAAAAGTATGTATTCATAGAGTATGGTGGATTAACTGGTTAAATTCAGCACAGGAGTAATGGATGCTGAAACGTCTGACATTTAATTTAAAGTATTTTCTAATATTAAGCTGCTGCATTATAGCCTGCAATTTTCTACCATGTCAATAAATTAAACTTGTTCTGATGTAGTTTGGACCTTCAATTATAATGATGCTCCAACCTTGTCAGACTCAATCAGGCATGAAATGGTTTGATGATCCTATATACAGAGGCACTCTTACTCTAAAATATAAAACGGTAAAGGTTAAACCTGCAGTTAAAAACAAGAAAAATGGCTCTCCTATGACACTAAAATAAGGAAATTCCCAATCCTCCCCTTAGGAAGTTAAGCACCATACTTTAGCACAAGTGATTAATAATTTTTCTAAATCATTACTTGCCTCTGCTTATACTACAGACATAATAATGACAAGCAAGCTCACTTTGAAAAGAAGAAACCACGATCTGTTCAGCAAGACACTGGGCAAACCCTGAACCTGCCCCAGAAGAGTGCAAAATAATGCCCTTATTATGGAATAAACGGTTGTAACTTACAATATCGGCAGTGTTAGGGGCAGTGTGTAACTGCATCACCCGATGAACAAACCAGAGATTTAACTGTGGTTCAGAGGTTCTATTCGCTCCCAGAAGGCCCCACTTCTCATCAGAGGATGAGTATGCGACTTAACTCCTTTTCATGGAGCAGCAACTCTGTGCTGCATGCCAGGCCAGCTAGTCCTGTTTGTCTCTTCCCCCTTCTCACCCACTTGTTCACAGAGGGGGAGCATCCGGTAAAATGCACTTTCTCCCTTCCCCTCCACCACACAGCCAAAGTCACACTCTGAGTGGGGGCTGGGAGGGGGGCAGGTTTAGTTCCCCTTAATGATGTGTAGGGCAAAGGGCTGGGAGTTGTCTACGCCACTATGACCTGTGTAGTTTGCAAGTGGAAGAACAGCTACAGAAAAAGAGAACTTTCCCTTTCTAGTCATAAATAGTTGCAGTCATTATATAAGCCATTTCAAAGACATCTACTCAAGTTATTTGCAAGTGCGACTAGCTAGATACTGTGACATACTGTAAACCGTGTTACCCCCTGTGCCCACATGTTCACCATTGGTATATATTTTGTACAAAGTATGCCTTGTGGGGTATTATTTGAAAAGTTTTGATTTGATGAACTTCATTATCCTGTTGAAATGTATGTATCAATGTATATTAAGTTATGAGAGATTTTGCTATACGTTAATCACTGAAACGTATTGTGAGTCTGGGAATGCCCACAGATTAGCCCCTCAGAGAGGACAAAGGAACTGTAAACACAGAGGCCTTACATGCCAAACCTAATATAGACAAAAGGTGCAAGCAAGAACTTGCAATTCATAATGAAGGACTGTCAGCAGAGCACCTACATGATGGGGCTGCCTAAACCCCATGACACAGCAAGGATTTTTCTAGCATCTGGAGAAAAGTATAAATGAAGGACAGTGACATCACCACTGGGCTTGCCTCTTCCCCCCATCTGTACACAAGGAAGCAAGATTGTCTGGAAAACAAAGAGATATCCATTGAGATTTTGGGAAGGGCTGGACCTAACTGTAAGGCATTCCAGTTAGCATGAACTTCTGTGAAGTTTTGGGTGAGAGAAATTATTGCTTTAAGAATTATTAGCCTGGTGAAGTTTAGGATTAGAAGATTTCAGTTTTGCTATTTTATTTCCTTTTGTGACCAATTCTCATCTTCTATGCCAATACCACTTAATCACTAAAAAGCTATCTTTCTCTAGTTAATAAATTTATTTGGGTGTTTAATCTAGACCTGTGAGTTTGTCTATAGTACTCGGGGGATCTGTTCAGATTACAGAGTCCAAGTAACAACCTAGCCAAGACAATGTAAATGCATCTTTTGGAACAAGGCCATTTTATTATTGCAAATGACTGTGAAGTTATTAAAAGAAAATCCAAAAGCTGGTTAAAAGACTTTATGATGGTGTTAGTAACAAATTAAATGAGGAATTCCAGCTGGTAATCTAGACACACGTTAGTGCAATTCCTAGCATAAGCATGGTTAATGCTGAGAAAAGCTGTATGTATCCTGAATACAGCTGCAATAAATTCTTGCCAACCCTGTTTTAATCTATGTCTCAGAGGGCCTTGGGAAGTTCACCTGATATTTTGTAGTCCAGAGTTTATGATTATTTCAAGACACTTAGCAGAAATGCAAGAGACACAAAGAGATAATCCAAAGTATCTGGACCAAAATATTCTTGACATCAAAAGGCATTAAACATGTGGAACCAAAAGAGTGACCAAGGTGGTCCATGGAATGCCAAATGACTCAAGTATCATGACTGTTCCCCCACCCCCAGCCCCCAGAAAACAACATATTCCATTGAGGGCTTTTTTGTTAAAACTAAATTACTAACCATCCCTGTTAAGAAACAGGGGTCAAATTCTCTGTTTGTGTTATGTAAATGAGCTTAACACCCTTGACTTCAATAGAGTTTGTTTTCCCCATTTTACTCCAGTGGAGAATTTGACTTCAGATAATTTGTAGACTCCTAGAAAGCCACCATGTCTTAAAGTGTTCTCTGAAGGAGAAAAAATAAATGTTTTGCTCTTTTTTGTCATCTTTCGGATCTACAGAATCAGTTCTTTCTGACCAGATCTCCTTTTTGTTGCCTTATATGATGAGCTACTTTAACTCAGTGACAATGGTGAATGTTGCCTGTTTTGATTAAACTGAAGATTTACTCTCAGAGTACTGGCAGTTGTTTTGAACACAATAAGATTTTATTTTTAAATTTACTTCCACAATATTGAGGTGTCAGACAAGTTAGCTGGACTGGAGTAGAAAAGCTTTGAAAGAATTTATGTTCTTTTGCCTCTCCCTTCAAGTTAATCATCACTTGAGAAGCTAGCTTGATCATTGCCTATCTCCTAAACTTTTTGGGGGGTTACCAGTCTGTGAGTTGGGAGGCATCTGAAGAGACCAAGATTTCCAACCTTTGTCACAGGGGAATAGTCAATAAAAATGCCCAAGCTATTATTTTGAGAATCTCCTGCTCAATAAAATTTATTGCTGCCTTTTGTGACTCTGAAAATCCTTTGCCAACAGTCAATAGCAGTTAGGAGTATTCAAGCTGTTTTCTCATTTCAATTTTAATTGCTGTACTTCAGCTTTGGACAGAACTGCTGACATAATGTTGCTATTGTACACAGTTTCCAGGAAGGTTTATGTATACTGCACTTGAGAGAATGGTACAGAAAGCTTTGCCAGTAAATAAGTACCGGATATCAACTCACGGATAAATCTTCCCCTTTACCCCTGAGAGTGGAGAGGACCTTCATCTGGCACATAGAGGCTTGCGGGGGTGGAAGGAAAAAGACAGAAGGGAGAAAAATGTCAGCTCCCTGACCCTGCAGAAGTCCCTCTCTGGGTGTATCACATAGACTGGGCTCTCCAGATTGGAGGAGAGCGAATCCAGAACAAGAATATGGCCACTCTATATAGCATAATTCCCTTCCAAATTTACAGAGAATCCCCACCTAAGACAATACTGCTGGTGGTGAATGTCCCAACTGCTAATGAGATATTTAGAAGCTGTAGAAAACAGGGAGGCATTGGAAGCCCAGATTTTCATGAGACCTTCATAGGGACCTTCATAGACTTAAAAAGATTTGAGGGAGTTGAATGCCCTGCTTATTCCATGAGGGGAGAAAACCCTGCTTCTGTATGCAGTGTTGGTGACTGAGAGGAAACGCCACAAGTGGAAGCTTAAGAAATTTCCTGCCACCTGGATTTTCTTCTTTACAATTCTTCCATGTGTAGCACACCAATTGTCAATCATGTTCAAAAATATGTTTACGTTGTATTATGCCAAAAATTAGAATTTTTACAGGATACACATAGGTTAAAAGTGGCACATCACCTATTATTTGTATTGCAGTAATGCACAGAGGCCCAATCTCTGACCAGGGCCCCATTTTGCTAAGCTCTGTAAAATGTTAAAAAAGAAAAGAAAAGAAAAGAAAAGAAAAGAAAAGAAAAGAAAAGAAAAGAAGTAAAATGGCAAACAGCTCACAATCCTATAATGGGAGTATAAACCAAAGGAGTTATAGTGTTGTTTTCACACAAACAGACTGTATAAATATTGGGTGATAACGTATACGTTAATATAGCACATCAAGATTAGATGTCTTTCTAAAAGATATGCTCTAGCTCAACCATAAATTGTAGGGCTTTATGCAGGAATTGATATTCTATGGTCTGCATTATCCTGAAGTCAGACTAGATAACAGCTGGGATTGTCTTTTTTCATTGTACAGTGCCCAGAACAATGGGTCTCCAGTCCTGATCGGGGCCTAATACTTATTTAATAATAATAGCCCTTATAGGCCTTAAAGTCTATGACTTTATGACAATATAGTAATAATCCCAAATGCTAATATTAGGTCATTTGAAGATTTGTTTCACATGTAAAAACATATTCACTTGAAATGGATTTGTAACAGAAATCCAAAACTGAAGTTCCAACCACCAAGTGAACCTTTTATTTGAAGGGGCAGGGTGTCAAAATCCAGACAAACTCAGACATGAATTTCACCGCCAGGCTCCATTTGTATTGCCTTATTCAAAAAAATTATTATTAGGGCCACTGTTCTTGGTTAAAATTGGGAAAAAGTGCTAAAGCTCAGAGAAATCAGGACAATTATGAGAAGGCCCTAGCCTGTTTGGTGGTATCTAAACTATATTTGATGAACCAGACAGGATTCCAAGTTTCCACCTCCCCACCTGCTCCCCAAATATCTGAATCCCGCTCCCCAGCCTCACGTAAAATAGGCTTGACTCAAGAGCATGTGGCAGCAGCCTGGGTAACAGAATCCTCCTTGCCCCCTCCCCAGAGCCTCAACTGCTTCCCTGGGCAGGGGGCAGCTGGCTGATGGAATCATTTGCCCTTTAATCCTGTGCATACTTAACTACTGATCCCATCCCTCTTCACAGAGGAACTCTTTATAGAGCCAGGCTTTAGTTCTAATTCGTTACTGTCTTTAAATATGACTACGAACCCTACCAACGCCCTTGCTGGCCTTTACCTAGCTCTTCCCAATGATGCAACTCCAAATACAGCTGGCTGAAATTTTTTGATGAGATTTTACTTTTAAACAAAAACTTTTACATAAAATTTTGGTTTCCTTCAAAACCTTCCAGCTTTTCAAGGTTTTTTTTTTAAAAAAAAACAACTAAACAAAAAAACCAGAAAAACTGAAAAAAGATTATTTTTTTTTATTTTTCACACAAAAAAGTTTGAGAATTTATTGAAGATGGGGAAAGAAAGATTTTTTTGTTCCTTCCATAGAAAGTTGGAGTAAATTATGACCATTTTCCAACCAGAGTTGATTCTGTCTCCACTGATCCTCTACTATTCCTATCCATTTACAAACAGCACCAAACGTAGGGGGAACGCACTGATATTTGTGTTTGTAACCCAGAGTCTCTCAATGCCAGCTGGCAGAGGGCATGGCATAACACATCAGACGTGATACACTCATAGTCCCAACACATTGGTGTCATAATCTATATTTAAAAGGTGTCATGTGGGGTATCCTATGCAAACTGGTAACATACTGGTCATTAATATTATTGTATGATATATGTATGGGTGAGTATAAAGTATTATAGATCTGTGATGGAAATATGTTCTTTAAAGGTGCTTAAACCCAGCCAGTCCTAGACAAAGGAATGTTGTTTCACCTGTTTTCCTGTGCCTCCAATGTAAACTGAGCCAGGTAACACCTCAGAGGACAAAGAAAAGTACATCTAAATAGAAGATAACAAAAGCTATCAAGCTAAACAAGCAGGGATGTAGTAGGGCAGGGAAGACTTCCTAACGATCATGATGGGGGATGGAGCCTACACCCCAAAAAAGCCTTCCTGGCTCTTGAAACAGACACAGAGTTCAGAAGAAAATAAGTAAAGGCAGGAAGCCATTTTGGCATCCATTACTGGGCAGACAAAAGAGGCCAGAGCTCTTGTAATCTGAGAAAGGTGGATCCTTCAGCCAAGGGGTTGAAGTCTCTGAGAACTGACTGTAGGAAAGAGACCTGCTTAGACAAAGATTGTAACTTGTTGAAGCTAAGTTTTAGGCACTAGATAGGGTGTTGTGTTTTGTTTTACTTGTAACCATAACTGTGCCTTCTATTCTTGTTTATAATCATTTAAACCTATCTCCTTTGTTAATAAACTTATTCTTGTTTTATTACAAAGGCATCTCTGTGCTTTGTGTTAAATTGAAGTGTAGGTCTTCAGCTAAACTAACAGACTGGTGTGTGTTCTGTTTCTTTGGAGGCAGCAAACGTATCTTCTGTGAGTGTCCAGTGAGAGGGATTGGGACACTGCAGAAAGAGGTCTCAGGGTAACTCAGGAACTGGGATTCACTGATTATTACCTGCATGGCAAAGTTTGGACTGACAGAGTCATGATGGGTTTGCTGGCAAGGCAGGCAAGCAGGTGTGTCAGGGTGCTGAAATATAGGTTAGCAACAGCAAAGCTCATTCTCACTGAGGCAGAGTGGTAGCACAGTGGCTCACAGTTCTGGGTGACCGGAGCAAGACATCACAGTGCCTTAATGCATGATACCCAGGGAATCCATGATTCTCACAACAAAGAGAGCTGGTCAAAACTCAGCCTTTCCATTCCATCGGAAATTCCTACATTTCAAAACTTGCTTTTGTACTAAATCCGAATGAAAAGTTGAAATTTCCCACAAAACAAAGTTTCCAAATAAGTTAATATTGGAAATATTTACTTAACTTTATTGAAGCACTTTATTTCAATCAGGTCAAAGTGCTTTGCTTCCAATGTATCATTTCAATGTTGATATAAAAAAAGCACCGTGACCTTATTGAAACAAAATGTTTCAGTAATTTTTCAGAAATTCTGATGAAATCAAAATGTTCCTGTGAAATGTTTCAATTTAACTGCTCCATCAGAAAATTTTCAACGATCTCCAATGACAAGCTTTATGCCAAGTTATCATAGTACCTACAACTAAGAATTACCAGCGTTTAACTGCTAACATTGCATCAGAGTAAGTGCACAATTACAGCATGTAGGTTGTAATGAATATAGAATAATTTCTTCATGAGTAATCAAGGAGAATGTTACTACCTACTTAAGCCAATGAACAGTATGTCCAGATCCCAGGTTGTGCTATTTCTTGTTCCTTTTTCAGTCTTTGCCTCAAGAATAAGGTGTCGGAGTTTTAGTGCTTCATTTATTCCGTGAAAGATGGGAGTAAACTTTACTACTGTGACCTTTTCTATGTTGCTTATTTGAATTGCTGGCCATGCCCTTTTCTCCCTGTTCAAAATAGCCATAGCCTGTATAAGTTCATGTATGTGAAAGATTTGGAATAAGCAGTCAATCAAAATACAGAATATTAAAAATTTTAAAATCCATCTTTACAACTCTTTTAAACTTTATAGTCTTTACTGACTTTACTAGGTAGTAACATTCTCCTAGATCACTGGTGATGAAAACTGTAGCAGGAATACAATTTAACTGCTTTGCTGCAGCATTTCACTGCACCATCTTTTTCTGCCAACATTCCATGGTGTCACTGGCTCATCAAGACAGATGAGTCAGGCAAATGGGACTACATTGCAGGTGTATTTTGACCCATGTTTTATGACCTTGTGTCATTTACAATATTTGTATAATTTTGTCTCCTTTTTATTGTACTATTGAATTTGTGACCTTGATGTGTGCCTCAGATATTGTAACCCAGCCCTTGTATTTACCTTCCCATGCATCTCACCATCCGCTGCAGGTCAGCTGTCCAGCTATATCATGTTTTCCATTTCTTCCAATTCATCTTGCAAATATTATCCAGCATTACTCCTTCCTCTTCCCCTCACCCCCTGCTTTGATAGACTTCTAACTCTTTTAGAAGGATGTTTGGGAAAGTCAGCTCTATGGTTTTTTTCTGAGATTATACCTGAAAAGTTGAAAGTATGAACATTTGAACTAAAAGGAGAAACACAGTAAGGAGAAACAAATCAGTAAATTCAGATTGACCTTCAACTACCCCGGGTGAAATAAATGTCTGATGATCAGATTTTCAAAAGGGCTGAGTGCCCAATGGCTTCCAGGTGAATCGGATATGCTGGGTGTTTGCCACATTTGCAGATGAATAAAAGCACCTTATGTATTCAAGCTTAGACACCACCCTCCTTATCCTCATTTCTGGGCAACTCTGCGCCATCTAGATATTAACAAACTGGAGAGAGTTCAAAGCAATGCAACAAAAGTGGGGGCATGAGCGATTGATTTATGGAGAAAGGAGAAAAGTATCAGAAATGTGTAGAGATTGGTTAAGCAACATCCAAGGGAAGGACATCAGAGCCAATCATGAGTATCTGCAAGGTGTAGACATCCAGAGGAAGAGAAGTTATTTTGGGTGCTACAAGGGGTTAGAAATGGAAGTAATAGGTGCTCCCCAAAGGGTGTTTACCCTCTTCTCCTGAGCTTTCTAACATGAAACTCCACAAAGTGCTGTTTTCTCCCCCAGTCCTTGTTCAACATGTATGTCTCAACCCTGGTTAGAGTGCAAAGTGTTAGGATCTTAAATGCCAGCAATATGCAAACATCATCCAGCAATATGTTTTCACATCAGACGCAAACCCTGACATTTCCCATCTCGCTCAGAGTTAGGACAAGATCAGCTCCTGGTTAAAGAGCAGCTGAACTAAAGTAGACTCAGGCAAGACTGAGGGAATTCCAGTGGGTGCCAAAGCAACTTGTCAAAATTACAATCACCTTCAATAGAGCATGCTTCTCATCATAATCAAAGAGCATTAGCTTATGCTCAAATAAATTTGTTAGTCTCTAAGGTGCCACAAGTACTCCTTTTCTTTTTTCATAGATATTGAAATACTCCAGCTAGCATAACATGCAGCAGTCCACCGGTTGAATATCACTCTGGCACTAGGATCACTTCACTGAGGATCAACTTTAAAGGTCCTGGTCATAGTCTTCAAAATGCTCAATGGACTGGACCATCCCAGACACCACTTCACCCTCTATAATAGCTGCAGTCTTCAAGAGCAACACAACTTTCAACAGCAAGACTGAGCATAGTGGGAACTGGAGACAGAGACCTCTCAATAGCTGGTCTACAGCTGTGCAACTCCTTTCCACAAACCTTACCCTCCACAGGACAAAATGCAAAACCCACTTCTTTGTCAGAGTTTTTTTGGAGTAAGTAATAAATATCTCCCCACCCTTGGAAATGGAGAGAGAAGGAGAAAGATAGGATCGTAACCCATGTGTACACCACCTGTGTGGATACATGTGTTTTGTAACATGCTTGGATCTCAAGGTGCTGAGTGTGGTATAAATAATACTCTAGTAACCACAAATCCAAGTTAAGGTACTGAGTACCAGGAAAAATGTCCTGACCATCAGATTTATTAGGTTCTGAGTAATCTCCCAGGAACATGATGGGAACTTAAAAGTATGAGGTTACAGTCCTGCATTAGCAGACAGCTGGACTGGATGACCCAGTAGGCTGTTTCTGATTCCACTTGAGATGCACACTGGTTCCTTTTCTGTCCTGAACTAGCCCGTTTGACTCTCATACACCTTGGGGTTGTTGTTTTTTCTGACAGAGGCTGAAAAAGAATGGATATTGGTCTCCTTCCACCTCTTTACTTTGCTGTTACAATTTAAACTAAATGTGGGAAAACCAACTGCATTCCTCTCTCAGCCACATAGGTGTGATCAAATGCAAGCTATACTGAATGTGTCAGGTTGTATCACATGTAAAGCTTCCTCAGCAGCTGTTTAGAAAAACCTCATTCTCTACTACAGACCAAATTCAACAATAATTAGTTTTGATTCGCAATCAAAATATTGTAATGTTGGATTTGTCCAGAGGCATTAAGAGAGAGGCAGTAAAATGCTATTACATTAATTATAATTATAAGGCAAGAAGAGAGGGGGAGTTCTTTTTGTTACACATTTACCAGCAAGACCTGGAAACAAGTGCATATCTGTACGAATGCAGGTTGTAGAAAAAGCACATATATATTTTCTCCAGTAACTGTCTCAGGATATTCACTCTTTCATTCATGCACAGTATTTGCAAGCTCTTGCTGCCATTATAGACCATGAACAGAGAGTTAATAGATCTCAAACTGCCAACCACCTCTCGGCAGCAAGCTTCAAAGCAATCATTGCCTGCTGCTAATTAAAGCTATGACTTTTCCTCAGTATGATAAGAAATCCTTTGCATTCCTCCTCCTCTTGTTTTATCCTCTCCAAGGAGCCAGGCATATGTGAAGCTTTTTAGGTCTTCACATCTTCCGTAATGAGAAGAAAATCTCTACGGGGGAAGTGACAATGTGAATTAGACAGGGGGCAAGAATGGGAAGAAAGACAAAGCAACTGCAAATTTGAAGATCTGAACAATAAAAACCTCTCGGGCTATGTATTTAAAGAGCACATGCTCTATAATTTGCAAGTCAACTTATTATTAGCTCTGCATTGCATAAGAGAAGCATGTACTTATTTTTGTATAAACCACTGCAAATAGGATCCTTTTGGCCACAGAATTTAGAGATGTTTGTTTGAATTATTTTTTTTTCTCCCGGGAGTTTCTACAGATATATCATAGCCCATAAATATTACCTACATCACCTTTCCCCACACATATCTGTAACCCATGCCTCCCTGGCGTGGTGCGCTGTTCTAGAGATTGATGCGTCTGCTACAGCCTTGGCTAAGAGCCACATGGCTTTTAGTTCATGCAGTAGAAACTCATACACTAAGCTTCAGCAGTCCCAGGTTCGATCCCACCCACTGCCAACTGGTCTAGGGGGACAGAGCACCACACCAAACAGGCATGGGTTACACTTATCCTCTTAGTTAGCCTCTTTTCTACCTTTCCCCTCTCTCTTCCCTTCTCCCTCCTTTTTTGTTCTGACTTTATTATCATTTAGCCACACCACAATACATCTCTACCTTGGGAAAATTTTCAAAAGTGATTGAGGCACTTAGGATTCTAAATCCCACTGACTTTCAATTGGACTGTGGCCCCTAAGCCACCTACGCACTTCTACATTTTTTTGCTCATCTATTATGATAATGCCACGTTAGTTTTCCACATTCTTTATCCTTCCAATATATTATTCCATTATAAGAATGTAAACAAAAAAGTCAATCAACACTTTTTACTGCACCTGTATTCAAATTTTTTAAAGAAATGCTTTTTTTTTAAAGAATGAGCTATAAAAATATGTTGTTATCCAAGTCCATTGTCCTAACCAGCATTGGATTGATCCTTCTGAACATTAGAGAATTAGACTAGGCATGCCTCAGAAAACAATCACTCAGAGACTGAACCCACCCAGGGATGAAGATAGGAAGAAGTCCTTCAGCATCAGATTGTCAGGGAAGAAAACTAAGCATTTGGAAATAAATCTGTACCTAAAACATTGACCTGAGATAGCACTCTTGAATTTTTGGAAAGTTGGGTCTAGATCCAAACTGTGCAGATCAGTCCCATCTCTACAAAATATATAAACAAGGCAATTAATTTTGCAGACGAGATGGATTTGTTCACACAGTGGAAAATTAGGATAGCTTTGGATATTGACAGTTCTTTAGTGAATCAGGAAAACATGGGGACTTAATCAGTGTTTAGGGTTTTTTGTAAAGCTACTGACACAAGATACTATATGTTTAGCCAAGTCTACCTGTTTAAGAAAATTTGAATTTGCGATATAATCTGAGTGTTTAATGAGAAGTAGGATGCATAACCTTTCGGTAGCTGATAGACCATGTTAAAGCTTTCTAGTTTAATGTACAGAGAGATTACTTAAGAAATGTAAAACGCATACTAAACCTCATCAATAATAAACAGGAACAGAGTTCTTTTCAATAAGCTTTATCCCTTGGGTTTATGCAAGAAGTGTGAGTGCAAGAGTTTCACTTGTCAGCTCTGCCGCCTAGCAGCCTAACAGTAAAATTGCAGTTAAGTACTCTTATTTAAATGCCCAAACAAAAGCAGTAGGAAAGGTAGAGCACACTAATTGGATATCGGAGCTGCTGATACCGTGTTAATAAATGAAAAGTTGCTTCCAATGTAGGCAAAATATGAGAGGGCACGTAGGCCAGCTACTGTATGTGCCTAGACTGTGATTACTGAATTTAATCTCCCTAGTATATAGTTTTCTCCATAATACTAAGCAGTTTTATGGAATGAAAAAAAAAATCTTTTTAGAGCACCTAAAAAATAAACGCAGCTTAATAAAACACTGTTTTTATGCTGCAGTTACAGAGTTTTAGATCTGACTTTATACCTTAAAAGTGATTGAAAATTTTAACATTTCACTCCCTAGAAGAGCTATCAAATCAAAAGTCTCTTTTCTGTTAGCACAAGGCTAGAATTTTGAACAATGCATGAAGAGGTAAAGTGCTCCTGTGGGGCTCAGCTCAGCAAAGTTGTGACTGGGGTCCTAGCGGGGAACCAGCTGTGGTCACTTAATTAGGGTGAACTGCAAAGAATGGGGCAGACAATCCCCATAAAGCTGGTGGATATTCCAATACTTAGATTCACCAAGCCAGCATAAAACAGCTTCTTTATTACCTCACCGGTTACTCAGAAGTACAAACAACACAGTTCCCTTAAAGTGATCCAGCCTCAGGCCTCCATCCAGGTACCTAAATCAAATATGATTATTTCTGAAAATCGTATTTCATCATATGAAAAAAAAAAAGGTTCTACCAATCCCAAAGGATCGGACATATTCCCTCCTAGGTTACTGAATATTCCAGATCTTACCCTAATACGCGCTAACAGCCAATTCTTATTAACTAAACTAAAAAATTTTAAAAAACAAAAGAGAGAGTGTATGGTTAAAAGATCAATATACATACAGACATGAGTTCGATTCATTGAGGTGCACATTCGTAGCAGAGATGCAGAGCAGAGCAGAACTTTGCAGAGCTTTGTAGTTGCAAAGAGTTATTTTAGAAATAGTTCATAGGCTATAGTCCAACTTCCAAATATCATATTCAGGGCATACCAGCATAACTGGGACCTCAGTCTTGCGACTCAAACTTCCCCTGATGAACCCTAAGCAGATCTGAGATGACAGAATCAGGACAAAACTCCACGGAGTGGCTAATCTGACCAATCAAAATTGGCAATGCACAAAAACTGAAAAACAAACAAACAAAATTTGCAGAAGAGAGACAAAACAAACAAACAAACACAAACAAGCCCCCAAAAACTTGTTTAAAAGTTTCCACAAAAATTTTTGAAAAAAGAAGATTAAAGACAAGGGTTTTCATAAAATTTTTCATATTTGATCAAAGGCAAAAATTTTGACAGAAAAAAATGCAAAAATTTTTTCAAATAGATCCATAATATTTTGTTTTCTTGGTGCAGTAGGCAGGATGGTGTCAGTATCAGTGTGTTACTATGGAGATTTAACCTTCTTTTTTACAGGCCCAAGGTCTCTGCATAAGTGGAATTATTTACAGAAGTTCAACATTAAATGTCTTAATTTAACTGCTGTGGATTATAATCCCATTAGAGAGAAGAGTACTGATAGATCAGACTTTGAATAAGTTTATTTTAAAGAGAGCTACTATATTCCCTCTTGCCCGTTGACCCCCTTTTGTTTTTAATGCCAATGTTATGCTTACGGCCCCAGTCCTGCAATGAACTCTGTACAGCCAAAGGAGTCTGCCTATGCTACTATAGAATCAGAACCTTAGATCTGACAAACAAATCAAGAACATCATGAATTCGTTCTTATTGCCAGATAAGGCCAAACAGATCAATGTAAAGGAACAGGAGACGAACATTAATTTTCCCTTTGCCTTTGACATTTGTTCACATAATAACAGGCTATCAGGAAGATATTGTTTGTTTCTGTTTCCTGGGATGTAACAGCTCAATAGCTAAGTAAATTTATAAGAGCTTTCAAATGCCAAGAGAAGATTACTACTCAAACCGAGGCTCTTCCCCTCTCTTTCCCTCCTCCACCCCCTCGCACGATCCTCCTTTTATTTATTCTTCTTGTTTACCTAAGGGCTTAAGCTCAGAACTTGTCTTATCAAATTATTCTTTTGCAGTAGGTTCCAAGCCTCTGACATTTCACAGCATATGCTTCCCAGTAAGTAAAGCAATACATGTGTGCATGTGTTTTACATTGGGGAGGGAAAACCATGTGTTTAAAACCATAGGGAAAGAGGTAATTAACTCAAATTAAAGTTTGCAACCCCAAATGCAGTCCAAGAGGTTCAAAACCTCAAGCATCATCAGGTTCTTCCAGCTCTACCTTCAGCCAGTCAGTACTGATGACTAGTGGGATATCACATGAAGTTCCCATATGTAAGGTAGTGCTGTTGGGACTGCCAAGCCCCTGGGATATTGACTAGTGATTGGGGATGCCGGATTTAAGACACCTTGAAAGGGCCTCATTTTAAGAGGGCACACGCTCAGAACATTCTGAAAATTCAAGCCTCTTTAAGATATCTAAGGTTGCTCATCTCCTTCCTATGTGGCATCTACATTACTGGAGGTTTGCAACCATGGCAGCCCATTCTGTATGATCCTCTACTAATCTCTTTGTGGATGAATAAACCTGATTCACCCAAGATACCAATTTGACCGTCCAAGATCTTTTTCTGCCTCATATTCTTTTGCCATCAACTTTCCCTTCTAGTCCTTATAAACATGCACCGTCTGCTCAGCTTCTTGAGATGTGCCCTGCAAATAGCCCCTCTCTTTTTATAAGAGCTGAACACCAATCATGCTGAGTTCCAACATTCTCCAGTACTTTTTCATTGGTTATATAGTCTATCCATGATATTTTCAGAATAATTCTATAACACCATCATTCAAAGGACTGTAGTTCCTTTATTATCGACTGTTTGAATATCCATATCTCAGGTTGAGGCACCCAAAACCAGTAGCCACGTTTTAAAATCTTGGCACGATATGGCAGAGCCCCCAGGTGCAGAGGCAGAGGGCATATTTATAGTACCTGAGATATTAATACTTGGCAGCCTTGTTGGCAATCTCAACAGAGACAGCAAAAATTCAGGTTTTGATTCTCCACTGTTCCGCTCCTTCGGTAGAATCTGCACAAGAATGAGCATGGAGAGTGAACAGCCCTCTTCCTCCTAGGGTTGCAGCATATTAGTGGGGAGGAAGGTAGGAAACTTGCACTGTCATGGTGCTCCTGTTCCACAAATAAAGAAGGAACTTCAGACTCCCAGCTTGTCAAACCTGGTATCTTTCAACAGCACCACTCTCACTACAAGAATTAAAAATTAATTAAAAAGAAGTCACTCGTATTTCCCTGTTTTGTTTTTTCACCTTGTTGACGACCCCTTGCTTTCTTCCTAAAACACTAGCCCTGCTGGTTAAGCCTTTTATCTCCTATAGTTTTGTGATTTTTAGTTCTCCGAGATCTATATCTTTTCTCATACAGATTACTTGTCTGCCTTACATTTTATATCATTTCTCTTGAGATATCATCAACAGTAATGATCAATAGGTGAGTTACTTATAATAATCCTGCTGCTGGCAAGCTCTCAAGTGTGAAATTTCTTCTGACGCTTGTGCAGTTGTCAGAATCATGAGCAAATGGCAAGGAGTTGGAAGATCCATATCTTGCAGGATTTTTAAGGGGACGCTATCATCTTAAAGATCAGACATACAGACACATCTGGCAAGAAGAAGAGAATCCGTGTATAGGAGGTGGCATAAAGAAAGGCAAAATGCCAACAGTGGAAGACAGACAAAGGGACCACTTAGGAGAGAGGATGCAAGGATCGAGGCTATAGGATGATAAAAGAAGAGGAATGGAGATGTGCTAAGCATTGAAGACTATGAGAGGAAAGCGGAATTTAGTGCAGAAGGACAGAAAAAGATAGCAAAGGGAATCAAGGATAGGGGAGGAATTAGAGATATGAGAGAAATTGGCCATGTAATTTTGGTCCTTTAGGGAGGGACTGTTGGACCCCCAACCTGGCTTCTACTAAAGGCTGTTTTCCTTACCTAATTGGCTAGATGCAAACTGGATGATTTTCTGGCTGACTGATATTCTCTAGGAGGGAGGTGTCTAGGGCTCTATCTCATTTACCTTCTACATACTATGGGAAGACGGGTCTTTCCTCTTCCTTTCTCCAATCAGAGATCATCTGTTGGATCCCCTTCTCCCTCCTTTCACTCAGGACAAGGCAGCTCCAAAAATGTATTAAATATTTGTATTATCGTATTGCCTAGGAGCTCCAGTCATGGACCAGGACGCTATTGTACTAGGCACAGGACAAACAGAATCCAAGACAGTCACTGCCACACCCTAACATGACCAGAGTGGGCTGGTAATTTCCAGCATGACTTGTGCATTTAGAGTGATGGAAGACATTTCTGGTTTCCAGCTCTACTTCCCCTCCTCTGATTAAGAGATTTGGATATGTAGACACAGGGCAGAGTTAGCTGATGTTGGGAGATCACTCAGAATGACAGCAGTTCTCTCAATAAGCATTAGGGAGGCTGCAAAGCAACCCAGCCACTCCAAAAGCTGCAACTGAAAAGCACGAGGAAGATGACTCCATGCCTGATCACAACATTTTGGGCACTGGGGGTGGAAAAACACATTATTGGAAGGTCTCTTCCCCAGCCAATGGCAAAATGGGTTATGAGTGTGTCTGCAGCAAAGGTCTAGTGATTTCAAATGTGCAATACTGGTGCAAAACATTTTTTTTAATTGTATTTTTTTTCCAAATGTCTAATACCAATTTTTCAAAATGATTACATTGTGCTGTGCCTTTAAATGAAGATAGATGTGGGAGATCTTTTTAGACTGGACAGAAATGTAGAGACCATGGATGGGAAACAAGATGATTAGGTGGCAGCTAAAGAGGCACAAAGGACAAAGTGTGCTGAAGATGTGTGAGTTGGGGGGAGGGGGTGCGGAGCGGGGAGTCCTCAGATTGCTGTGGGCACTCTCCAGTATAAGCTGCAGATCCAGGAGCAATAGACCTAGCAGGAATAAAGTGATGTTTTTTCTTGCCTTACACAGTGTTGTATTTATTTGATTTATACTGAACTAAGAGGTGGCTGTCACAGACATCTAACCAGGGACCTGACTAAAAAAATATCAAGACTGGGACCTCGATAGTGGAAAGGAAAAACAGAAAAAGAAAAGAAGCACAGCAATCAGTATAGATTTTCTCTTACAGTTACTAGAGGCCATAGCTCACTTTCGGTCTTTGTGCAAAACACCCATAGATATCAGTGGGTCTTCGCATGAAAAGCAAGGGTGGAATAGGATCCTATATATTCTGTTAAACTTGCAACATTCCAATAAAGTAATTGTATTTCACCCTAGGCAGCATGGAAGACAAACATCTGTCTGTTTTACTGCAGGTAGGTTTGAAAGCTTCTCTCATCTATTAAAGATGACACGAAGCAGATCAAAATATAAAACAAGATATAGCTATGTATATACTGCTCAAAACCAGGAGACCTAGATGAGGAGTGAAGCTCATCTTGCAAACAGCTCATCTTGCAGAACCGTTTGGATGCCTCTTTAATTCATTATTGTTATAGAGGATATGTGTCATCTAAAGCAGTCATAAAGAAAAGCAACACAATCATAGTGATTATAGCTGAGGGAACTTTTCCTCATTTTTCCCCAAAAGCTGATGTCACTATGCATATTTTATCAAACAATAATCTTAAAATCAAGCTGCCCCAGTCTGAGTCTTCTGTTTAGTGAAAACTGCAAAAGAACAGCACAGACACAAAGCTCAGAGTCCTGTGGGAATGCATTCTCAATTCAGATAAAACAACCCCACAATTATTTATGTGGAGACACTTTTCAGACAGCTATATTCATCCTTGGAATGCATTTTGGGATAGATATTCTGGGATGCACACCTTCTGGTATTTAATCTGGGACATGTTCAGCTGGAGGTATTTCCACGCCCCCTTGTCCCTAAATCGTGCGTTAGTGCCAGTGAAACAGCATGCTCAGCACTACAGCCCATTTTAGAACTACTTGGCAAGGCATGATCTAGCAGTCTGAGTTCAGGACAGAGTGACGGGCCCTCAGAAATTCTAAACTCAGTTCTCACACAGACTCCTACTATGATCTGGGGCAAATCACTTAACTTCTCTACTTTGGGTTTTCCCTGGGTAAAATGAGGAAGAAAATACCCCATACAGATTTTGTTAAGCTAGGCGGTGCCCTCAGCACTAATAGACATGCTTTATGGGATGGGGAACAGAAGAGCCATGCTGATCTAGAGTCCCCAGAAGGATTCCTGGCTGACTCAGCCAGAATACTTCCTGGGAGCTATGGGGTAATTTGCACCAGAGCAGCCTACGTTAGCCTTGGAGATGGTGCTGCAGGCTTCCCAACCTCCACACCCCACCAGCTCTGCTAATCATGGCCTTACCCTCATCCCACCCCTCCCCTATTTCTCTTCAGGCTTCTGGACCTGTGAAGGCATTGGGGTGGGTGGAGGGAAAAGTTTCCTTGTGCTGTCCTCCCTTCCCTGCTCTTGTGCATCCACAACCTGCCCTTTAATATCAGAGAAGTGCTTTGAAGATGTCATGTGAAGTAGATACCTACTACCTATTCTACTGTCTTCATAGAAGCAGCTATTCCATTAAAAACAAAATCTCAAAGAACGTGATGACACCCCTGTGAACAGATGAGTAAATATTGGCTGCGATCATAAGTCTCTCCATACTGAGAAGCAAACAGGGGCATCACTGCTCATGATGCTTTCTTTTAACAGCAGCAACGTGTGCTCAGTAAGTGGGTTAAAATAAAACAAAACCAAAACATCTGGGCATGTTGGAACTCTTAACAATTCAGGGCCCAAAGGCACATTAGCCAATGAGTGACAGTCATTTGATGGCAACCTCAACATCAAAACCTACTGAACCAATGTCAGGTCTAAGTCCTGCAGCCACACACTCTCTAAAGGTTTCCTGGGGAAAGTATTCTGCTGGTTTGCAAAGTCCCCAGTCCTGTCAGTGCACATTGCAAGATAATGCATGCTTGTCCACCCTGGATTAGCAGCCCCCTCCTTTTCCCTCTGGGGCTATTAATGATGTGCCAATGGCCATGAAATGAGAAGAAAGTCATTTGAAAGATTTAAAGTATATTCCCAGCTGAAAATTAGACATAATGCATTTTCTTTTCTGTGGTCCTTAACAAAAAGGCTTTGGAAAAGTCTTTATGCAGACAAGGTGGAAACCATGCAAGCAGTAATAAGGCAGATAAATCATTTATGAAGAAAATGAAGGGAGAAAATTTCCTAATGTCAATGCAAGAAGCATTTCCCCTAACATATGGGGCATAATAAATATATTCTATTTTAAAATAAGCAAATGGATAACTGCAATGACCAAACAAACATTACAGGAGGAAGATGTGAATTATTATAGTAAATTGGCAGAGCGCAAGCAACCCAGTGCTCACTCAGCCTGTTTTCTTAAGAAGCAAAATTCCTGCTGAGAAAATAGGTCCCTACCTGTCTCTTCAGCTACAAATCAGTTGAAGTATTAAAGTATTAAAGCAATGAGTCTTGAGAAGCAGCCTTGAAAACTTCATAAGCAGGGTTATTGTGCTTTATGAAACTATGAACATTACACTCCCTTATCTTTTTTTTCATCAAATGGATAAGGACTGTTTTCATTTTCTAATACTGTCTAATCACATCAATCAAAGACAAGGTTCTTTATTTTATTGTTAGTTTCCTATGCCAATAAAGCATTTTCTCTGCAGGAAAAATACAAAGTGGGTTATTATTAGAGACATGTTCATGCTAGTAGAGATTTGGGGCCAGAATCTCAGCTGGTGTAAGTCAGCAGTGCCTCATTGACCCACATGAGTTACACCAAATTATACCAGCTGAGGAGCTGAGCTATGGTGTCATTATCTGATTAAAATATGACAATGCAAATCATTGTTGCTACCACTGTTATATAATTGCAACAAATCTTATACAAAGTGTGTCAATAGAAAGGGTTAAGTGGCTCACAGGCTAATGACCCAGAGCCAACCTTTAGAGACATGTTAGAAAAGGATGTGAATGGTCATTAGGGCCACTCCATGCTACATAGGCTAGAACCTTGAAATGCAAATCTGTATTGTTAGAGAATTGGAGGTGATACTAACTGTATATGTATACTTATATCTTGTTAGATGTTAGCCATATAAACAGACAGTTCATGTCTGTCACTGTAACTATTGTTTCAGAGATCCAAAGAAAAGGAGTACTTGTGGCACCTTAGAGACTAACAAAGTTATTTGAGAATAAGCTTCGTGAGCTAAAAGTGAGCTGTAGCTCACAAAACCTTATGCTCAAATAAATCTGTTAATCTCTAAGGTGCCACAAGTACTCCTTTTCTTTTTGCGAATACAGACTAACACAGCTGCTAGTCTGAAAAGAGATCCAAAGGACATCTTAACATTCAAATGAACTGTAAACATAGTAATATCACTATATTCATCTCTCTTTGAAATGTATAGCAAATCACCTGTGAATGGTGAAGAAACAGGCAATTGCCTTATGTTAATCCATGTAACTAATTACCGATGATGCTTAGGAAATAGGTCTACTTCAAAGTCTCCAGGATTTCCTATTGTTCGCCTAAGGATTCCAACCTGTCCAGAGAAGGCCTGGAACTGTACAAAAACCCCTTGGGTCCTGATCCTTTTTATCTCAGATCTGCTTGATGCTTCATGTGGGGGAAGCTTAAGCCGTAAAGCTGAGATCTCCAGAGTCCCATCTGGATCACCCTGAATATGGACATTGGACTATAACCTATGGGCTGATTCTGAAAGAACTCTTTTCAACTACAAAGATCACCATCTCTGCTATGAATCTGATCTCAGAACTGTACTCATGTCTGTATATATATTGATCTTTTAACCGATACTCTCTCTTTTCTTTTTTAATAAATTTTAGATTAGTTAATAAGAATTGGCTGTAAGTGTGTATTTGGGTAAGATCTGGAATATTCATTAACCTGGGAGGTAATGTGTCTGATCCTTTGGGATTGGTAGAATTTTCTTATATGATGAATAAGATGTTCAGTAATCCTCATCATATCTGACTTGGTGTCTGGGTGGAGGCATAAGGCTGGGTTACTTTAAGGGAACTGTGTTGTTGGCTTCTGGGTAACCAGTAAGGTATTATAGAAGCTGTTTTGTGCTGGTTTGGTAAATCTAAGTGTTGGAATATTGACCAGCTTTGGGGATTGTCTACCTCACTTTTTGCAGTTCACCCTAATTGAGTAACCTCAGAGCGGCTCCCTGGGGACTCTGGTCACAGTCATGTAATAAAACATTGGCCTCTATAATGTATTGGCTTTGCTTGAACTTGCTTACTTGCAAGTAAAAATGAAACTTCTTGGTGTTTAAGTTACCCCAGAGATTCACTCATGGCTACTATTTTGGATTAGATCCTCTGAGCTCCAGAGGGCACTGGGGAATTAATCATTTTGCTTCCTCAGCACCTATTCCTGCCCCCTCAATAAAAGTTTTTATGCTAATAAAGTTCAGAATCAGTGAAAATACACACACACACAGCACCTTACAGGAATAGAAACGTGCCTGTTTTTACATACAAGTAGTCCCTGATATTTACTGAATACAAATTCATTGACGTGTATTCAGACTGCACATTCTTAGAAATTAAGAGAATTCGTTGAACTTTACTTAATGAGACATGACAGTGAATAATTATTTGCCCTTTGTATTATCCACTGTTAGCTATTCTGCTTGTGCATGTATTAAACATTAAAGTAGATCACAAGGAACTCCATAAACTTGAAGCCATTGAATGGGTTTTTTTCATCCTTCAATATTTCACACTTTATAAAAAAAACCTAGCTCGCTGAGAAAAAACACAGGAGCCAGGTGACAATCTGGAAGCGGAATTCACCTATGCTTTTCCACAATATTCTGATTCTGAAGTGTGCCAGTTATGGGCCTGACCGAAAACCCATCGTAGCCAGTGGAAAGATTCCCCCATTGACTTCAAAAGGCTTTGGATCTGGCCCTGAACGCTTTGCGATTATAGTGCAAGCATTTTTTACAGTAAAAAATAAAACAAACTGTAAGCAGAACCATGGAAAGAAATCCTCTGAGTTAGCAGTGTTAATTAGCTGCAGACACAAATGCATTAACATTTTTATTAATTAAGCAATAAAACACAACAGTCATTCATGGCAGAAGTAGGCAATCCAACAACAGGGATACAAGCCCCCTCCCCCCCCCACACACACACCCTCCACACACAGTGTTTTCCTCTTTCATGAGGATCTGAACTCTGCAAGCATAAGATCTGCAGACGGTTCAACTTGTTCAGAACTCACAGACTCCTGCTGCAGCAGCCCCACAGGAGCCTGATAGAGAGTGAGGGACAAGATCAGGCAAACAGACTTGACCTCTTTCCTACTTACAATTCATAACCCAACTACTGTGTCAAAGGGAAAACCATGCTTAAATAATATTCTTTTGATGAAGATTAAGCAAATGAGCAAGTATAATTAGTAAAACTATAATTACAGGTACAATGTTCCCATTACTGCAATAAACTGAGAGTGCCTGTGGAATAAATTCAAGCTTCCTTCCTTCCAGAATAACCAACCAGAGAAAGAAATGCAAAAGTCATGAATAATTCAGGTTTCAACTTGCTTTATGCAAAAAAATTATGTAAATTCAGATGAGTCCCACATTTGCTGAAAAACAACTCATTGACTTTCAGAATGGTTAATGGATAAAATTTCCTTTTGGGCTACTGTACTGTGTGTCTGTTTTGTGTGTGTCTATTTTACGTGCTATTGAACAATCAGTGAAGGATTAACTGGCAAAACGTCTCAATGCCTCCTTTTCTGGAGATACGAATTTCGATGTTGAAAGCCTCCATAAACTCAGATTTTGACTTTTTTATTATTAAGGGCAC
The DNA here is from genome assembly GCF_965140235.1 of Caretta caretta. Taxonomy (NCBI): domain Eukaryota; kingdom Metazoa; phylum Chordata; order Testudines; family Cheloniidae; genus Caretta; species Caretta caretta. The sequence continues at coordinate 34,569,576 of NC_134211.1, read as the reverse complement.
TTGCCCAGACAAGGCTGTCAAAAATTAGTCACAGGAGCATATTAAATAATAAACCAGCATAATTAGATCAATACTGAAAAATTGCTTTTTCTCCCCCCATCAACTCAAATGAGGAAAAGGTGAGTGACAAGACTCATGATCTTGTTCCTGAAACTAATTCTATAAAGGGCTAGGCTACACTTTACAGCCACTGCCAGTACAATTATACTGGCATAGCTATGATGACAGAGCTCCCTAGCGCAGTAGTTCCCAAACTGTGGGTTATGTCCTCATGTGGGGTCACACAATCAGTGAATGGGATTGCGGGACCAATGGGCCAGATTTGGTCCACGAGATGATTTCGTTTACCCCCAGATCTGTCTGCACCTGCTCCACAAACACCTTTGTGGCAGGACTCCATTTTAATTTATAAAATGCCCCCCTCCTGGGCATTTTATACGATACGCACCATCCAAAGGCTCTGCAAGCATCCAGCTGAGACTTGAACCCAGAAGATTCCTTATCTGTGGGCAGTAGCCTCATTAAGACAGCATCCTATCTGCTTGAGCTGTGCTAAGCTCTTCCGAGATGGGACCCTGGAGCAGCTTTAAGCTCCTTAAGGTAGGGCCCAAGTCTTCTTCTATGTGCATATGGTAAAGAATCATAGTAATTCATTGTCACTTTGCACATGGGCATATGTCTGTTCAAAAAGGTTTTGATGAATTTAATGATCTTTAAGGCAGGATGGTAATTTGATGGTCAAATCTTTAGAAAGTGATTCTCTTGGTTTCCAATTAGCAAGACCCACTCTGGAAAGAATGAAAGTTCTCATGTCATGTCTCTCATGATTGAAGACTGATGGGACTGGGATGTAAGGAATATGAAGGGGATTCTTCACTGAAGCTGCAGGATACAAGACAGATCCTGCAGTTCTCTCTGGTTGCCAGACTGACTAACACAATCTGTGTTGCCCAGTATCACCATACAGGGCTTTCCTAAGTCCTGGCCTAATTTACTTAACAGTGAGTGTGCTAACTTTTAAATCAAGTTATTACCACAAATTCCTCATTCTGATTTGGGAGAGAAGAGGCACAGTAGACTCAGTGTTATACAGAGTATCTGGTTCAGCCTCTAGCAGTGAGTCTAGTGATGTGTTATGAATGAAGACAAGAGTGCAAGAAACGTGCTTGCAAATATGACATTTTCCTTAAGCATGGCTTCACCGGTGTTTTCGTCAAGAACAAAGAAAGGCCAAATTGCTTGATATGTCACACAGTGTTATTTAGTAAAAGCAAGAAGCCTAATGAAACAAATGACACCTGGAAGACTTTCACAAGGAACACATAGGAAAACCAAAGATATTTTTACAGTGCTGGAAAGAAGAAATTTTGCGTCAACAAGTGCAATTCAAGAGAGTCACGTCTGTCTCTGACCAAACATCATTTGAGATGAGTTACTCGCATTGCACAGGCCAAGAACCCTCACATGATTGGAGATACCTTGATTTACCACCCCCCCCCCCAATCAATATGGTGAAGATAATGTGAGGCGAAAATAAGGCAAACAACTGAAAGCCATACACCATTCTCCAACACCACAGTGAAGTGGCGGCTCTTCAAGATGATGTGAGCACTGAGGGGTGTGATGCACATTTCTTGGCTTTTGTGCCATACATATAGGAGGGTGCAATTCTCAAAGACATTCTGTTCTGTCTCCCTCTTCCTGGGCTTCAGAAAGCACAAGGAATGTTTGTTATGTTACATACAAAACAAAAATACCCTGTGGGATCACATGGTGGGCTTTTGCACAGATGGAACTCCATCTATGGCAGACCACAAAGCAGCTCTGGACACCTTGCTCAAGAAAGTTGCTCTGTTTGTTGTGTGGACTCACAGAGACCAACTGGCATTTAAAACTCTGAGTCCACAGCTAGGTGAAGTCTTGCAGTACGACTCATCCATTGTGAATTACAAGACGCAGCCTCTTCGTGTACACTGTTTGCAAAACCATGTGAAGACATGGGGTCTGACCATGACATATTGTCCCACGCTGAAGCTTGTTACGTCTTGAGAGGAAAAGTACTGCGATGATTTTTTTGAACTGAGACACAAGCTGCATGCCTCTGGAATGGACTGCATAAAGAGTGAATTCACTGGGAGCAAAAGAAGATGTGGCTTCTTGCCTACACCAGAGACATATCTGGGAGACTGAATTAACTAAAAGCAAGTCTGCAAGAAAAGTACTCCAAATCCTTCAGCTGAGTGATCAAATCACAGGATTCATGAAAAAAATGTTTTTGGGAAGAATAATGTATTGAAGACTAACTGACTTTTGTTTTGAAAGAGCAACAAAAACTAAATGGAAAGGCATCCATTATCAAGTTTTTAACTTTGCCCCAGCAGGTCCTGGAGCAGAATTCCATATCTCAACCCTTTACACTGCTATTTTTAGCGCCGCAACCCAAACCCTGGGAGCCCAAGTCAAGTGACGCGGGCTCTGAGACTTGGTGCAAAAGGTTTTTCTTTGCGATATAGATATATCCTAAAGTGTTTTAGGAGCACAGATGCCATTGAAAAGTCATTGGAACTTATGCCCCTAAGTCACTTAGGCACTTCTGAAAATTCCACCCTAAACCCTCTCATATCACAGCTTAGTAAAAACACATAACAACTGTGGATGCTTTTTAAAAACTGTCAAGTGAGCAGAAATAATAAAATACAGACACAGTGTATAATTAGAGATGGCTTCCCTAAAAGTACAGGTCTTTTCTAGAGAGGAAGGTATTTATTTGTGTGTTTTGTATCGCACCCATTACCATCAAGCTGGAGCACATGAAGGAACCAGGGATGTAGGTAAATTTCAGCAGCTGAGGAGACAGGAGGGTTTGGTTCAACCAACTTCACCACTCGTTTGCATTACCCCTCCTTAAATGACATTTTTAAAATATTAGGATTGGGGAAAGAGGTTGAGATTTCATGATCATAGAATATCGGGGTTGGAAGGGACCTCAGAGGTCATCTAGTCCAACCCCCTGCTCAAAGCAGGACCAATCCCCAATTTTTACCCCATCCCTAAATGGCCCCCTCAAGGATTGAACTCACAAGCCTGGGTTTAGCAGGCCAATGCTCAAACCACTGAGCTATCCCTCCCTCACTAGTTTAATCTAGGTGTGGCTTTATATGCACACTCATTAATAAACACTCATTAAAACATACTTATAAATTAACCTTCAGAGAGAGGATTGCTTGCTTTAAAGGTTACTGTCTCTGTACTGAGGCAAAAATCATAAGTGCTATTTTATTATAGACCTTCTGGAAAAGAGACACATGGGTGTGTATAATTTACCATCCGATTTCCAGCTGAGACAAAAAAAATTATCAGATATGTTTAGGTTCTTTATTCAGAATGAAATGATTCTTCCCTGCAGTACAAATCTTCTCTGATCACAAAAGCCATGAAAAAGCCAGGTCAAGTGACAGGCAGGTCACAACAGGAGTCTACAGTCTTTTAAAGTTTGCTGTTTGTTGGTTAAAATTAAGCAACCAAAACAAAAACTATGTCTTGAGGTGAGACACAGTACAGAGGTTCTGGAAGAGGTCCCTGTGCACTTTCACAAAGTAATGAAGATTAATGGGCTGTCATCTGGAACTATGTGCTTAGATAATGATCTCCTAGGTGTGGCCATTGATCAATAGTCTAAATGTGAAGTAGTTCCTCGTTTATCATGATGCACTGGATAAGGGAAATTGTTCCAAGTGGGAAGGAACGGATAGAAGATTTCAGTGCATATGCATCCAATGGAAGCTCCTCATAGCAGGCAGGGTATTCAGTGTGCATCCCATTTCCGATCTGATGCACTGTTGTTTGTATTACAGCCCTGTCTAGAGGCCAGGGCATCATTGTACTAGGCACTGTTCAGACATAGAACAAAGGCTTCCCCAAAACACCTTGCACGCTTTACTTTCTGCTGTAAACTGACTCCCATGCATACCAGTTACGTCTATCCATTTTCCTATGTTACCAGCCTCCACCACATTTAGCGAGGGACCCAGCAGAACAGAGAAACTATCTGAAAACATTTGGAGAGAGAAACATTTGAAAAGGTAGGGAAAGACTGGAAGGCCCCAAAATGTCTCCAGAAAAGACAGAAAGGGGCCACAGAAAAAAATCACAAGGGTTTTTTATTGATATTTTGCACTGTTTGACCTTTCTTTAAGGCCAGATACAGGTACACACTGGATTTGTTTCTTTAAACTTACTAGGTGGTCTTGAAAGCACAAGTGGAATGTTACTCAATTTTGCTCACAGAGGAAAAACACTGAACTCACTGAGTCACTGAACTCAAAAGCTGGAGTGAGTCATATGCTCCCTGTGTTAATGGTAGGGTTGTCATAGTAATGATTTCTCCCTGAAATTTTTTGTTTTAGTGTTAGAGTCTGTGGGCTGGATTATGCTTGGTCATGCAAGGGGAAATATACAGGAAAGAGAAGAAGGGCACAAGGAACTTTTGCTTTTCTCCCACCTCACTGCCATCATCTGCACAGGGTATATGGACACAGTACCAGTTATGCTACAATGACACTGACTCCCACTGCACCAGCCAGCAGCACTGATCCTGTGTGGAGAAGAAAGCAAATTGTTTCCTTTTAAAGGGCCAGGCTTCCAGCTCTATTCTGCCCCCACCCAAGGGTATGAATTAAAGCCATAATGTAGCCTTAAGTATGGTTTGTACACATGCACTAGAAAGTATCATTGGATAGGCACTTGTTTTAGACACAGGAGTAAGAAGGTCATAGTTTTGCAATGCTTTTGGTCAGAGGCATATTAATTCACTGCACCAAGCTGCTGAGAATGATACGAGTTGGCACTGTTGGTGCTTTGCCTAAGTGCAACGGTGCCCAAACTTTTCCTCTCGTGCCCCCACCTTACCAGTAATGGAATCTTCTCCCCACCTCTAGCCCCCCATAACTGCACAGTTGGCTCAGCAGAGGAGGTTGGGCTGAAGGCAGAGCTGGCCTGGGGGGCAGAGAGGGGCTAAGGGCAGAGCTGGGCGGCCAATGGAGCTGTGGCTGGGGACGGAGTGGAGCTACAGCTGGGGGCAGACCAGGGGATGAGTGGCGCTCCCCTTTCCCCCTGTGGGGGCTGGCCTTGGCCCCACCGTGCGCCCTCCCCAAACATTCCTCCATGCCTCCCTACAGGGTGCACCCCACCATATGGGGACCACTGGCCTAGTGGTAGCAGATGTTGGGACCTTGCAACACAACTTGGTTGCCCAATGAAACTTGGTTGCCCAATGAAACCAACACAACTTGGTTGCCCAGAGAAATCAGTGATGCAGAATCAGGGTGTTCTCTGGAGTAATGTATTCATTTACAGGTTGCACACATCCTGTTTACCTTGAACAGATGTGCTCCCAAGCTGCACACAGGCAATTTACTTTTGCAGAAGCCTCAGTTAAAACACCATAGCCCAGCTACCAAGAAACAGCAAACTTGTTCACGGCCTCTCTTTGCGGTTGATGGCTTTAGCACAGTCATTACCCCTTTTCCTGCCCAAGTCCCTGACCTTCTTACTTTGGAAACCCCTAGTTAAAAGCTGTTCACTGTGTGGTCTTGCCGGGTCATCCTGGGTGTTCACTCTCCTTTCCTGAAGCTGTTCTGTACCAGGAAGGAACTTCAAACAGATTTACCCGGAGCCAGCTCAGCCAGCCTCCAAGCTGACAAAGGAAAGTTCTTTACCCCTTAATGACCATCAGGGACGGTTACTGTATGGGGTTCCATGGATGTGACTGTCTGTATTTAACCCTTTGTATGGAGAGTTCCACACTGAGTGCTTATCCAGAAATGATTCATAACAGGAACATTTTGGGCCATAACATTGCTACAACAACAAAAAGCAGCAGAACCTAAATTATTTAAATATTTTAAATGTCTAAAATATTTGTCATTATTGCTTTTCCTACTTTAGCTCATGGCTGAGGCTCTTCAACACCCTCCTTCCTAACAAAAATGCTCACCTGTACTCTATGGAAAGGAAAGGCAAGGCAAAGGTAAGAGAGAAGCTTGGTGGTTGGGGTGCGGGAGAGAATGGATTCAATAACTAAGACAGAGGCATCCATTTCAGGGAGGGAAAGGGCTGTCTGGGTCATTTAACTTATATCTCTACACAACAGCATGGTTACTGTTTTGTTTCTTTAGCATTTTCGCCGATTTACTTTTCAATACCTTTAGGAGCTGGTGCCTCATCAACCCACCCATGGCAAATTCTTCTTTGTCCAATTGAACTGACAGAAAAATTGTGTAGACATTAGGAAACAATTTTTTGCATTCTTTTAGTTTCAGGCTGTTGCTCCTTATTATGCCATCTTTAAAATATTTTTTAAAAAATCTGCCCCTTCTTTTATACCATTATGTGTAAAGGATACATAGACAGCAAATCTATCCCTCTCTGAGCTTCTTTTCTGAAAGCAGATTCAATGGATAGTTCATAACCTATAACTCTTTGATCATCTTTGGCACTATTAAAGATTTCCTCTATTTCACCTATCCTATGCCTATTATACATAAATAAAGGAGCCTGAAACTGTGAACAGTAATCCAAGTGTGAAACTGATACATGTTGGGGTCCTATGTATGGTACAATTATTTATACACCCTCACTTTGTATTTGCCTTCCCCCCCAAAAAAACATTATTATTTCTACTTAAAATTAATTTTTCAGTTGTGCCTACAGGCTCAGCCTGGTCAGAACCTTATTGTAGTGAGCACTTTACAAACATATAGTATAATGTTGAGTAAAGGAACATTCTCTAGATGCGTCAAACTATACTGTAGTTTTCTGTTACCTGGATACTACTTTAAACAAACAGCCATTGTTGATCCATGAATACCCATTGAAATGAGGTTATGCTAAAGACTGGTATGCATAATATTAGTTATGAACCTAGTAATGAAAAAATTAAAGTTTGACACTGTCCTATCCAGTTCATTTTGCCATCATATCTCAGTCAGACAAACACTGGAGCCAATAATTTTCAAAAACTAATGCCTAATACCTAAATAAGGGGCCTGAATTTCAAAAGGTGCTAAGCAGTCAACAATCCCCAATTAAGCCAACCCATTTTTAAAAATCTTGGTTTGTACTTTTTCTGGGAATACTGGTCACTTAAATTGCCAAACATTATGGCCAAGCTTTTCAAACTTAGAAGGCTAAGTTAAGTGCCAAGGCCAAACTCTTCAAAGTCAGGCTCATAAATCAGGATTTTCATTGGTCCTGAGCACCCACAACTATCTTGACTGGGGTCTCTAGATGCTACCTTAATATAAGTACCATTCCTAAGAATAATAGAAGTCAATGGGCGCTGCAGGAGCTCAACACATCTCAGAATCAGGCCAACGACTTAGGTGCCTAAATATAGATTATGGGTCTATCTACACTAGAAACGCTACAGCGGCACAGCTGCAGGGCTGTCGCATAGACACTGTAGCCACTGAAGGGGTTTTTCCATCATTGCAGCATTTCCACCTCTGTAAGAGGTGGTAGCCAGGTTGCTGGAAGAATCCTTCCATTAACCTAGCAGCGTCTACAGCGGGGGTTAGGTTGACTTACTTACATCACCCAGGGCATGACTTTTTCACAGCCCTGAGTGATGTAGTTAACCAACCTAACTGTGTCGTATGAACGAGACCTTAGATGCCTAGTTCTAAGCACCCACATTTGAAAATTTAGGATTAGCATTCTATTTAACCTTTCAAATCTTTTCATATTTTAAATTACTTTTGCACAGAGAAGACAGCAATTATATTATTATATCAGTTATTATATCCTTTCAGAATTTAACTGCAGACTGTTAACAAATAACAGAATAGCACAGAAATTGTAATATGCAGAAGATCAAAACCTAGCAAGAGAATAAGCAGAAAAAGTATGATAAGAAAACTATATGAAAAGCAAATGTAACCCAATTATTCCGAAAGGGGCTCCCAAGTAGTCATAATATGAGCAGGTCATACAAGACTAAACTTTCATAACTTCTAATATTAAAATCTTTGCCTCTGGCTGTTAAAGCAGGAGGTAATATCTCTGGGATTAGGAGACTTCTGCTGCATTCTAGAAGTATAGCTCTGCAATGAGGCTATGAGAATCTCCCTAGATTATTAACATTTAGTGATTCTTAAATCGCCAGCTTTATTGCAAAACTGTATAATATAAACAGTAATTTGTTTCAAATTCTTCCATAATAAAAAAAATACATGGCTTACCATGACCGTCCTGATAAAACAAATAGGTTGTTTCTCTGATAAAAAAAAAGAAGATTTATTCCTAGCTGTCTCAACATCCTCTAACCATTATGTATCTTGCAGACTGGACTTGGGACATTCATCAGAAACAAACGCAACGCAAGACCAAGAATCTAAAATACAGCTGAGGTACAGCATTATTTTAGGCACTTCACACAGGTTGTATACCATTCATTTTACTCCTGATTACAGCGACATTCTCCAGATGGCATGGCTAGAGGTCTAGTTTCAGGGCAGTGTAGCCCAGATGTCACTTCCACAAAGGTCTCCAGTTACCTGTGAACCACAATTAACAGAGGATGCTCCAGTCCGAGACTCTTCGAGTGCTACTGCCATTTAGCAGCACAACTGGGAACAATTTGCTACGTTTATAAAAAACAGAGGAAGTGTCTGTTGTATTATTATTTGTAGTACAGTAACCAGCAGAGCCCCAACTGAGGTTAGGGCCCCATTGTGTCAGGCACTGAATAAACAAAAATAAGAAAAAGTAAATGCCCCCAAGAATTTTCAGTTTAAATAGACAATACTAAAAATATAGGACTGGATGGGACTTCAATAGGTCAGCTAGTCCATCCCCTACATTCAGGCAGGACTAAGCATTATGTAGACCATTCCTGAGAGGTGTTTGTCTAACCTGTTCTTAAAAACCTCCAATGATGGAAATTCCACAACCTCCCTAGATAATTTGTGCCAGTGCTTAACTACCCTGACAGTTAGGAAGTTTTATGTCTAGCCTAAATCCTACTTGCTGCAACTTAAGACCTTTTACTTCTTATCCTGTCTTCAGTGGATAAGGAGAACAATTTATCACACTCCTCTTTATAAAAACCTTTTACATACTTGAAGTTATATCATGTCCCCACCTCAATCTTCTCTTCTCCAGATTAACAACCCATTGTTTTTCAATCTTTCCTCATAGGTCATGCTTGCTAGACCTTTATTAATTTTGTTGCTCTCCTCTGGGCTCTCTTCAATTTGTCTACATCTTTCCTGAAGAACGGTGCCCAGAACTGGACACACTAATCCAGATGAGACCTTATCAGTGCTGAGTAGAGTAGAAGAATTACTTCTTCTGTCTTGCTTACAACAGTCCTGCTAATACATCTCAGAATGATGTTCACTTTTTGTGAAACAGTATTACAGTATTGACTCATGTTTAGTTTGTGATCCACTTAACCCCCAGTACTCTGCAGTACTGAGTCCTTCCTAGGCAGCCATTTCCCATTTTGTATTTGTGCAATTGATTATTCATTCCCAAGTATAGTACTTGGCATTTGTCCTTATTGAATTTCATCCCATTTACTTCAGACCATTTCTCCAGGTTGTCAAGATCATTTTGAATTCTAATCCTGTCCCCCAAAGCATTTGAAACACTTCCCAGATTGGTATCGGCTGCAAACAGTATGCAAGCAGTATGCATCTGATGAAGTGAGCTGGAGCTCACGAAAGCTTATGCTCAAACAAATTGGTTAGTCTTTAAGGTGCCACAAGTACTCCTTTTCTTTTTGCGAATACAGACTAACACGGCTGTTACTCTGAAACTTTATAAGTGTACTCTCTATGCTATTATCAGATCACTTATGAAGATATTGAACAGAACTGGACCCTGGACAGATCCCTGCAGGATCCCACTTGATATGCCCTTCCAGCTTGACTGTGAACCACTCATAACTGAGTACAGTTTTCCAACCAGTTCTGGACCCACCTTATAGTAGGTTCATCTAGGTTGTATTTCCCTGGTTTGTTTATGAGAAGGTCATATGAGACAGTAACAAAAGCCTTACTAATGTCAAGATATATCACATCTATCTCTTCCCCCAATCCTCAAGTCTTGTTACCCTGTCAAAGGAGGATATTAGGTTGGTTTGACATAATTTGTTCTTGACAAATCCATGTTGACTGTTACTTATCATCTTGCTACGTTTTAGGTGCTTACAAATTGATTGATTATTTGCTTCAATATCTTTCTAGGTACTGAAGTTAAGATTACTGGTCTATAATTCCCTGGGTTGTCCTTATACAAAAAGACAAACCAGGTGAGGGAACAGAGGCACAAGGATGAATTAGCTTTTCCAAGGTCACACAGCTGGCGAGTGGGGGCAGAGTCAGGAGCAGAATTCAGGTTTCCTGAGTCCAAATCCAGTGCCTCAATCGATCAGATCATATTGCCTCTCAAAGTAGACTAATTATTTTGGAGTAAAGTCACTTTTATTCCAAAATAGTATCCACATGGGGGAGTTATACCATTATAACTATTCTGCTATAGCTATGCCGATCAATTTTCCTGCATAGACAAACCGTCAGTATTAGAAGGAAAGTTACTGATCAGTTTAGACCATCTCCCTCTCTTTCTCTCTCTTTTTTTTTTTAAAAAACCCACTTCTCATTCAAGAAACTTTCTGGCCATAGCAGGTTAGTTGAAAATTTGTTTTACGGGAATGACCTCAGTTCTGAATCATACTTACTATGGAAAGTTTTCACCTGCTGCTCAACCAAAGGGTCGTGGGAAGATTCAAATAGTTATTATGTGCACAAACACTTGTTTGACTATTGCTCTTCCAAGTAAGTGTATGCTTTTGCATGTGCAGATTTTACATCCAGGCTTGAAAACATGGCCTTATTCTGTTAAGCAGATTGCAAGTTACATATAGGTTTTATAGTCCCCAGTGAAAAGTTTTCCTCCTGTGTCAACTGAAGTTGATGCAATAAATTTATTTATTTAAACTAGATCTCCTTGATCAACAACGGGTAATAAAAGCAAGGCAAGGCTACTGAGCTGACATTTTAACAAACACCTGCCACAGATCCCATAGGGAATCAGAAATAAAAGCAGTGTATGTCAGTTCCCAAGATGGCAAAATAGCATAGTGTCTCTCATAAGCGTGTGAGGCAAACTCTCCAAGCCCCCTCACTCTCATACGCACAGAACAACTGCAGAGGTGTATAAAGTTTGAGAAGAGTCAAGAGTACTTAAGAAATAAATGTATCCATTCCCCAGTCATTTGGATCACCGTTGGCTCAAAATCAAAAACACAGAAAAGCACAGGTGGGTGATGTGCACAGACAGTTCAGATAAAGTTTTACAGTGGTTTCAAAATTGGTCTCTGGCTCACTGAAGCCAAGTTATCAGTGCATAACATTTTAAGGCTCAGTCAAAAACTTTGTGACTGTTTCCTTAGAGTGAGCAGGGTAGTATTTTTAATACTATCTAACAGAGGCAAAATGGTCTGAACTTACCAGTCAGGCAACATTTCCTGACTGCATCAATCCCCACATGGCTTGTCTAGGCTAGAGTTTCTAGTCCCATTTTACCTTGAGTGAACCAACTGCCAATTAAGTTAAATATAAGGATTGTAAATGCTAGTCTAGATGCTTCACAAACATTCGTTCCAGGACACAGGTTGATCCTTGGGGAAAACTGCGAACATGTGTCCTTGAACCAATGCTTTTTGGAGTATCTAGGTTCATATTTACAATCATGTTAGTCAAAACAGGACCGCAAACTCTAGACAACCCACAGGATATGTCTACACTGCAATTAAACACATGTCTGGTTCATGTGAACTGACTCAGGCTCATGGGGCTCAGGTTGCAGGGCTGTAAAACTGCGGTGTAGATGTCCAGGCTCAGGCTGGGTGGGAGGATCCCAGAGCCCGTGATTCAGCCCAAGCCCAAACATCAACACCACAATTTTACAGCCCTGCAGCCCAAGCCCCATGAGTCCAAGTCATCTGACATGGGCCAGCTGCGGGGATTCAATTACAGACAGAACCTTAAGGATAGCCCTGGATGGGTCTGGAATGGTGAAATAGCATGGCCCAGCTTGGTTCTATGTTGCAGCTGGCAAATGGCAGGATTGTCAAACCCCAAAGTACAAAACCCAACACTCCTGTGAGATTTACTTCCTTACTGATACACACCCAAAACTCATTCCCACTGCATATGCCTCTGATTGAACAGTGTATGCATTGTGGCACCATTGCTGTGCCTTAAAAGAGCAGGAAATCTACAGGAAAATAGCCTGAGCTTGTGGATTATCACTTATCGCCATCTCTTTTTTGCCAGTTAAGAAGCACTGTAGATAGGGTTGCCAACAGTACCATGTTATAAGGGACATCCCTTATTTGAATAAAAAATTTCCTGTCCTTTTTAGTCTGGGATTTTTTTTATTCTGTTTTCTACCAGGGGCTCAGTAGAGCCACAGCAGTCTGGACTTTGCTCCAACAGCACGATACTGCTGGCTGAAGTGTGGGATAAAAGGTGGCTGATACTGATTTAGAATACTGACGAAGGGGCAGCCGGGACAAGTTTGAGCAGTGTTGCAACTTAGCACATGCCACTTAAATTTGACCCAGCTGCTCCTCCCTCATGCCAGACAGAGAGGCAGCTGAGCTAAATTTGAGTGGCATTGCATGATGGATGGGTGGCCAGAACAATCTGAGTGCCAATGCAACCATGTGTGCCAGGTCTCTCTGCCACACAAATTTGTCCCGGCCACCCCTGTCATGCACAACCTGTAATTTTGGAAGACAATGTTGGCAGCCACAACTACAGATCAGACTTTGATCATGTCACCACTACTGCAGCAACAACCAACCCATCTCGCTCTCTTGTGCTGTATCTGAGGTCCTAAGTGAACCAATTCAAAATTATTTCAATGCATACACTGCTTGCTAACTTCCTTGCAGCTCCTCCTCTTTTAAAAGGGCACTGCAGGATACTGTTGTATGGCTACTAACTGAAAAACTAGTGACCTAAAATCTTCTAGAGGCAAGTGATCTAGAGTGAACCAAGTTTATTTTGTGTCCAGAAAATCTGTAGGCGTTTGTACATGGCAATTAATTTTTTTAGGGACCTAATGGGGAAGAATCAGACCATCTGCTATATCGTTTTCTGACACTAGATATGTGGAACTAAAATTGGTCAGGGCTTCCTAGTTTACTCCCAGGAACTTAGTTTCTATAACAAGAATTAAATTGGATCTCTTGGCTAAATGCAGTTCTGAAAACTGAGATCTGTACCCCTGGTAAATAAAAACTGGTCTTATTATACTTCAGCAACAAAGGACTTAATGTAAGATTAAGGCACTGTGGCATTTTTCCATGAGGGTCTCTACTGTCCAAAGGTAAGCCAGTTACACCTGTTTGTGACTTTCAACATGAATTTCATTAATAGCTTCATCAGTAGCAAAAAAGTGTGATTGGCTATGTGTGACAGCTCACACATAGCCAACAATTCACAATAAATTGCCTTCCTGTTTGTATAAAAGAAGGCACAAGTGCTCAGTCTTATGTGTATATTTCATCACTGAGGCAGTGGGCTACTCTGAGATATGAAACTCTACCAAGTTTTCTGTGCAAAGGTGTGGAATCTTTATCACTATTCTAGCACCTGGAGACGCATTACAGCATTAAAGTTTTATCTCTTTTGAAAATCAGGAAAACTACTGGTTTGGCTCAATTGTGTTTAATTATTAACAACCTTGGACTAATACAACTCTCTCTGAGATACTGCAGTAGAGATCAGAGTTTCATTTTCAAGCTCTTAATTTAACTATGTGACAAAAAATGGCCTCTGATTTTCTACCTAGACAGTTCATTTCCTGGTATGGAAGAAAAGAAGCCCCGGGAATGGGTTGTTAAGATTTTTTTTTCCAGATTATTTTATGCAAGTTTGAGATACTTCAGGGACAAGCAAAATCACTTACTTCAGAAGCCTCACTACAAGAAGTGTCTCTTTTTGTTAGGGTATGTCTACACTACGAAATTAGGTCGAATTTATAGAAGTCGTTTTTTTAGAAATCGGTTTTATATATTCGAGTGTGTGTCCCCACACAAAATGCTCTAAGTGCATTAAGTGCATTAACTCGGCGGAGTGCTTCCACAGTACCGAGGCTAGCGTTGACTTCCGGAGTGTTGCACTGTGGGTAGCTATCCCACAGTTCCTGCAGTCTCCACCGCCCATTGGAATTGTGGGTTGAGATCCCAATGCCTGATGGGGCAAAAAACATTGTCACGGGTGGTTCTGGGTACGTCAACATGCCCTCCCTCCTTACCTCCCTCTGTGAAAGCAATGGCAGACAATCGTTTCATGCCTTTTTTCCTGAGTTTCCTGTGCAGACGCCATACCACGGCAAGCATGGTGCCCGCTCAGCTCACTGTCACTGTATGTCTCCTGGGTGCTGGCAGATGCGGTAATGCAGTGCTACACAGCAGCATCAACCCATTGCCTTGTGGCAGCAGACGGTATGATAAGACTGGTAGCCGTCATCGTCATGCCCGAGGTGCTCCTGACCGCGTCGGTCAGAAGCACCTGGGCAGACATGGGTGCAGGGACTACATTAGGAGTGACTTGACCAGGTCACTCTCTTTAGTCCTGCAGGCAGTCCTATTGTACCATCTTCTGCCGAGCAGCCAGGAGATGTGGATGGCTTGCAGTCTTTCTGCACCGTCTGCTGCCAGCCAAAGATGTAAAAGATAGATGGAGTGGATCAAAACAAGAAATAGACCAGATCTGTTTTGTATTCATTTGCTCCCCCCTTCCTCCCTCCCTCCCTCCATGAAGTCCTGCCTGAAATACCAGAGGGAGGGATAGCTTAGTGGGTTGAGCATTGGCCTGCTAAACCCAGGGTTTTGAGTTCAATCCTTGAGGGGGCCATTCTGTGTGACAGTTGTTTTTGTTTCTCCTTGATGTAAAGCCACCCCCTTCGTTGATTTTAATTCCCTGTAAGCCAACCCTGTAAGCCATGTCATCAGTCGCCCCTCCCTCCATCAGAGCAATGGCAGACAATCGTTCCGCGCCTTTTTTCTGTGTAGACGCCATACCACGGCAAGTATGGAGCCCGCTCAGATCACTTTGGCAGTCAAGGGGCACTTTAAACACCACATGCATTATCCAGCAGTATATGCAGCACCAGGACCTGGCAAAGCGATACCGGGCGAGGAGGCGACGTCAGCGCGGTGACGAGAGTGATGAGGACATGGAGACAGACTTCTCTTAAAGCATGGACCCTGGCAATGCAGGCATCATGGTGCTAATGGGGCAGGTTCATGCCGTGGAATGCCAATTCTAGGCCTGGGAAACAAGCACAGACTGGTGGGACCGCATAGTGTTGCAGGTCTGGGACTATTCCCAGTGGCTGCAAAACTTTCGCATACATAAGGGCACTTTTATGGAACTTTGTGACTTTCTTTCCTCTGCCCTGAAGCGCATGAATACCAAGATCAGAGCAGCCCTCACAGTTGAGAAGTGAGTGGCAATAGTCCCGTGGAAGCTTGCAACGCTGGACAGCTACTGGTCAGTTGGGAATCAATTTGGAGTAGGCAAATCTACTGTGGGGGCTGCTGTGATGCAAGTAGCCAACGCAATCAAAGATCTGCTGATATCAAGGGTGTGTGCAGGTCATAGTTGATGGCTTTGCTGCAATGGGATTCCCTAACTCTGGTGGGGTGATAGACGGAACCCATATCCCTATCTTGGCACTGGAGCACCAAGCCAGTGAGTACATAAACCGCAAGGGGTACTTTTCAATAATGTTGCAAGTACTGGTGGATCACAAGGGACATTTCACCAACATCATCGTGGGATGGCCGGGAAAGGTACATGATGCTTGCATCTTCAGGAACTCTGGTCTGTTTCAAAAGCTGCAGCAAGGGACTTTCTTCCCAGACCAGAAAATAACCGCTGGGGACGTTGAAATGCCTATAGTTATCCTTGGAGACCCAGCTTACCCCTTAATGCCATGGCTCATGAAGCTTACACAGGCAGCCTGGACAGTAGTCAGGAGCTGTTCAACTACAGGCTGAGCAAGTGCAGAATGGTGGTAGAATGTGCATTTGGATGTTTAAAAGCACGCTGGCGCAGTTTACTGACTCGATTAGACCTCAGCAAAACCAATATTCCCATTGTTATTACTGCTTGCTGTGTGCTCCACAATATCTGTGAGAGTAAGGGGGAGACATTTATGGCAGGGTGGGAGGTTGAGGCAAATTGCCTGGCTGCTGGTTACACACAGTCAGAAACCAGGGCGGTTAGAAGAGCACAGGAGGGCACGGTGCGCATCAGAGAAGCTTTGAAAACCAGTTTCATGACTGGCCAGGCTATGGTGTGAAAGTTCTGTTTGTTTCTCCTTGACAAAACCCCCTGCCCCCTGGTTCACTCTACTTCCCTGTAAGCTAACCACCCTCCCCTCCTCCCTTCGATCACCACTTGCAGAGGCAATAAAGTCATTGTTGCTTCACATTCATGCATTCTTTATTAATTCATCACACAAATAGGGGGATAATTGCCAAGGTAGCCCAGGAGGGGTGGTGGAGGAGAGAAGCACCAGGAGGGGTGGTGGAGGAGGAAAGTACAAGGCCACACAGCACTTTTAATGTTTAAAACTTTAAAACTTATTGAATGCCAGCCTTCTGTTGCTTGGGCAATCCTCTGGAGGCCCCCCTACCATGTTCTTGGGTGTCTGGGTGAGGATGCTATGGAACGTGGGGAGCAGGGCGGTTGGTTACACAGGGGCTGTAGCGGCGGTCTGTGCTCCTGCTGCCTTTCCTGCAGCTCAACCATATGCTGGAGTGTATTAGTTTGATCCTCCAGCAGCCTCAGCATTGAATCCTGCCTCCTCTCATCATGCTGCTGCCACCTTTCAGCTTCAGCCTTTTCTTCAGCCCCCACTTACTCTCCTCAGCCTGCCACTTCTCCTCCTGGTCATTTTGTGCTTTCCTGCACTCTGACATTGTCTGCCTCCACACATTTGTCTGTGCTCTGTCAGTGTGGGAGGACAGCATGAGCTCAGAGAACATTTCATCACGAGTGCATTTTTTCGCCCTCTAAACTTCACTAGCCTCTGGGAAGGGGAAGATCCTGTGATCCTTGAAACACATGCAGCTGGTGGAGAAAAAAAAAGGGACAGTGGTATTTAAAAAGACACATTTTATAGAACAATGGGTACACTCTTTCACGGTAAACCTTTCCTGCAGCTCAACCATATGCTGGAGTGTATTAGTTTGATCCTCCAGCAGCCTCAGCATTGAATCCTGCCTCCTCTCATCATGCTGCTGCCACCTTTCAGCTTCAGCCTTTTCTTCAGCCCCCACTTACTCTCCTCAGCCTGCCACTTCTCCTCCTGGTCATTTTGTGCTTTCCTGCACTCTGACATTGTCTGCCTCCACACATTTGTCTGTGCTCTGTCAGTGTGGGAGGACAGCATGAGCTCAGAGAACATTTCATCACGAGTGCATTTTTTCGCCCTCTAAACTTCACTAGCCTCTGGGAAGGGGAAGATCCTGTGATCCTTGAAACACATGCAGCTGGTGGAGAAAAAAAAAGGGACAGTGGTATTTAAAAAGACACATTTTATAGAACAATGGGTACACTCTTTCACGGTAAACCTTGCTGTTAACATTACATACGTAGCACATGTGCTTTCATTTCAAGGTCACATTTTGGAACATTTGGAACATGGCTAACAGCGGGGAACATTTCTGTTCAGCCATAGGCAAACAGCCCAGCAGGAACGGGCACCTCTGAATGTCCCCTTAAGAAAAGCACCCTATTTCAACCAGGTGACCATGAATGATATCACTCTCCTGAGGATAACACAGAGAGATAAAGAACGGATGTTGTTTGAATGCCAGCAAACATACAATGCAATGCTTTGTTGTACAATGATTCCCGAGTACGTGCTACTGGCCTGGGGTAGTAAAGTGTCCTACCATGGTAGATGGAATAAGGCTGCCCTCCCCAGAAACCTTTTGCAAAGACTTTGGGAGTACATCCAGGAGAGCCGCAAATGCCAGGGCAAATTAATCATTAAACATGCTTGCTTTTAAACCATGTATAGTATTTTAAAAGGTACACTCACAGAGGTCCCTTCTCTGCCTGGCGGGTCCAGGAGGCAGCCTTGGGTGGGTTTGGGAGGTACTGGCTCCAGGTCCAGGGTGAGAAACAGTTCCTGGCTGTTGGGAAAACCAGTTTCTCCGCTTGCTTGCTGTGAGCTATCTTTCTCATCCCCAAAACCTGCTTCCGTGTTGCCTCCATCTCCATTGAAGGAGTCAAACAACACAGCTGGGGTAGTGGTGGCTGAACCCCCTAAAATGGCATGCAGCTCATCATAGAAGCGGCATGTTTGGTGCTCTGACCCGGAGCGGCCGTTTGCCTCTCTGGTTTTCTGGTACGCTTGCCTCAGCTCCTTAAGTTTCACGCGGCACTGCTTCAGATCCCTGTTATGGCCTCTGTCCTTCATGCCCTGGGAGATTTTGACAAATGTTTTGGAATTTCGAAAACTGGAATGGAGTTCTGATAGCACGGATTCCTCTCCCCATACAGCGATCCATCATGATCACCTCTGCTGATGAGCTCTGCATGGTCACCTGCAGCTTGCCACGCTGGCCAAACAGGAAATTGAAATTCAAAAGTTTGTGGGCCTTTTCCTGTCTACCTGGCCAGTGCATCTGAGTTGAGAATGCTGTCCAGAGCAGTCACAATGGAGCATTCTGGGATAGCTCCCGGAGGCCAATACCATCTAATTGTGTCCACAGTACCCCAAATTCAACCCAGCAAGGCTCATTTCAGCGCTAATCCCCTTGTCGGGGGTGGAGTAAGGAAATAGATTTTAAGAGCCCTTTAAGTTGAAAAAAAGGGCTTCATCGTGTGGACGGGTGCAGGGTTAAATCGATTTAATGCTGCTAAATTTGACCTCAACTCCTAGTGTAGACCAGGGCTTAGAAAGAGAGAGAGAGAGAGAGAGAGAGAGAGAACAAAAACAAAATACAACTCCAAATTAACTATTTAAGATCCTGTTGAGGAGTATGAGTGATGAAAGCGCTTTGGGCATGTACTCTTCACAGTTTACCTCGCAGTAGGGTTGCCAACCTCCCAGGACTGGTCTGGAGTCTCCAGGAATTAAAGATTAATCTTTAATAAAAGATTATGTGATGTGATGAAATCTCCAGGAATACGTCCAACCAAAATTAGCAACCCTACCTCATAGTCTGGAATCCATCTTGAAATTCCTGAGAGGTTGTTGTGTGTTGGTCATCTCCAATGTATTTTATTGGTATCTACAGTCTGCATTTGCTGGGTAACTGCATCTGTATTCCCCCACCCTCCCATGGTCCACTAAGGGCACCCATTTTGGACTCCCAGCTCCTCAGCCACCACCTTTCTTAAGGCAAAAGCAATACAGAGAAAAAACATATTAAAAACAATAAAAATACCCTACATGCATGCTAAAAAGCTAACAAGAGGTCGCCCCCAGCTCCAACCTTGTACTCTGGGCGGTGTCAGTCCTTCAAAAACCCACAACTGGGTTTTCCCTGTGGTTACAATTTTATGACAGTCTCAGAGTCAGAACCCAGGTTTAGCAAATCAGCAGTTTCTTTATATGGCTTGGCTCTTTTATCTCCAGTAATAGGTAATCAGCAAATAATAACCCACTACTCAAGGTGTAGCTTCAAAAGGCTAGATTTTTGTATAATAGGGGGTGGGAAATTTGCATTAACCTCTCCCTTAGGTCCCAAAAGTCCATTCTTGTCTGGCACATGTTCAACATAGTCCTTTGAACTCCCAGGCCTCACATCACATCTACCCCCTGGAGAGGTTACATTCAACCCTGGCCCACAATAACACATCAACTTTGTATTTAAAACAATGGACCCTGAAGATACTTCAACTTATTTCAATAAGGTCTCCCAAGGATACACCGGAAATTGCTTTAGCTTTTGGTCTTTTCACTCTCTCTACAGGGAGTCTATGGTATGACAGACGAGAAACATCTGAGACAAGCGCCTCCAACTAACATTACCACGTAACAACTAGTGCGCAGGAGGAACAGACTTCTGATCAAAGGCATGCCAGTGGAAACTCCTATAAAAAGCTCCTTCAAACACTTACCACTACTACATAATGTTTTTATAAGTGGGGGGGAAGCAAAATAAAATACTAATGGAGCTTGCCTGTCTGCATTTTCATTCGTTGGAGATGAAAATCATTGCTTATTTCATTGGCTTGCTTAACTGTATTACTAGTCAGTCAGCCTCTCTCTCATATATATTATTTAGCAGGTAAGGATAATTGACTAAATAAAAGATGGTGAGAGATGTACAGACATTGTAAAACTACAAGGATGCCTCCTTCATGAAACTTATGAGCATTGCACCACAGCGGAATTCCACATTTCTCCTGAAGCAGTCACTTAGAACTTGTTTCCAAAGTTTTCTCTGAATATAAAGCTCAGGATAAGTTATATGTGCAGTTAATGCCAAGAAAGGGTGTGTTCTTTCTTTTCTTAAGTGTGAATATTTTGTAGCCAGTCAACCAGATTTATTTCCCATGATCTTCAGATACAAAAAGCACAAGCTTCTACCACTTGAACTAAAGCTTACTTGACAGCAGAAGTAAGTTGTTATGATCTTTGTGGTTCAGTTAAAGAATGACGAGTAAAACACCATGCAGCCATGTTACAATGTGTATTCAAAAACAGTTTTGTGTTGGTTGCTTGTATAGGTGCCGACTTCTACTGGCACCAGTGGGTACTCGACTCCCTGGCCCGCCCCGACTCCACCCCTTCCCCACTCCCTCCTGCCCCCATTCCAACCCCTTCCCCAAAGTCCCCACCCCAAGTCTGCCCCCTCCCTGCCCCTATTCCTACTTCTTCTCCAAATCCCCTCCCTGGCCCCACCTCTTCCCCTCCTCCTCCCATGAGTGCACCACAGTCTCACTCCTCCCCCCTCCCTCCCGGAGCTTCCTACAGCTGTTTGGTGGCGGGAAGCGCTGGGAGATAGGCAGAGGAGCAGGGATGCAGCGCGCTCAGGGGAGGAGGCAGAGGCAAGGCGGGGTGGGGAGAGGAGTTTGGCTGCCGGTGGGTGCAGAGCACCCACTAATTTTTCCCCATGGGTGCTCCAGTCCTGGAGCACCCATGGAGTCGGCACCTCTGGTGCTTGTACCCAACAGATTCTTCATTCCCAGCAACTTCAATTTCAAGATGTGGATGAAACAAACGTAGGGTTTCAGTCATGTAAACCCTAACTCACATCACACGATTTCAATTCCTCTCTCCCTCCCATTTTTAGCATAAGAAATAGTAGCCTCATTGCAGGCACTTCCTTGGAATAAATGGCTCCATTAATCCCCAGAAAGCTTCTTGCACCACTACTGTTATTGTTCATACAGTGTAGTGAACCTTACACTTTGCAACACATTTCTAGGAGAAACTAAAACTAGCATACTGTCTTTTAAAGAGATTTTTGTTCCAGTTCCTGGGGATATTTTAAGAAGCAGGTAACCTCAGTCAGATGCAATGAATTGCTTAGAACTATTGTCACAGACATATTCTGAAATTGTTACTGGCGATGACTACCGTGTTACTTTTAAACAAAAGATATTGTTTTAGATTGCTAATTATGCATTACTTTTGGGGGGGAGGGAAGGACCGCTGGTTCTTGCTGCTCATAGCTTTGCTGTGACTGGCTCCTCCAAATGAGGGGGAGCTAAACATCTGACTAACCCAAGAAGACAAGGAAGGGGAGGAGAAAAATGGTCACCAGCTCCGAATAACCCTCCAAAGTGAGGATGGGATACTGTTGCCAGGGCTAAAGGGTGGAGGGGCACCGTGGGGTGTTCCTGGGTGAGTCATAGGGGACGAGAGCAATTGAAGGAGGGAGAAAGAGGTTCATGCAGACGGGAAATGGGGATATTTCAACTGATCTGTTGGGTAGGTGGACTTGGGTGTTGGGGGCATTAGAAGGGCCCGGTGGGGGAATAAGGGGTGGTGAAGCAGCATGGAGGGAAGTCATTTTGTGGATGGGTGAGTAGGAGATCTTTTAAGAGATGAGTTTATTTGGGACTGGGGCTTGCGAGGCGGGTTTTGGCAGGGCAATGTTTTATGGGTTGTTTATTTGGGGGGTGGGTTGTGAGAAAAGGGTTATTTGGGGAGATGGGGTTGGTGTGGCACGGAGGTGAAAGGAGCACACGGAGCTTTGTGACGGTGGCCACAGCTGGCTCCGGCTGTGTCTGGCTCCCTCCTTAGCAGCTCCTTTCCCTTCTCCTCTGCTTCCTTTGTCTCACTCACTCCCTTTCTCCCAGGCACCAGGGACATGGCTAACCCACTGAGCCCTAGCCCTAGTTGTGACAGACTCAGCGTGCAGCATTCTGACCCCCACCGGGCTCTGGTGACTCTCTCTAAGTGTCCTGCTGCTGGGCAGCCAGGCGGCTCAGAACCAACTGGCCTTGGCACCACCAGAGTCAGAACCCATCAGCTCTACCCCCACCCCCTGAGCCTTCCCCATACCTGACTTATTGTTGAGCTGGGCAGTGCTCACAGGTGGCAGGGATGGCTCAAATTTGGGGGGTTTGTCCTCTAGTCCTAGCCTCCTGCCCCCATGCTTATACTAACACAGCTGTGACACAATCATGTCATTAGTGTCCCAAAAATGCTTCTAAAATTAAAAGGCCTCAATTCTCCACTAGCTCGTTCACTTCATGTCATTATTTGCACTTGCCCAAGGTGGGTGTAAATCATGATCATTCTGATGAGCACTGCAGATCCTCATTGCATGGGTACAAATGACTACCACAAGGTGCAAGGCAGTGGAGAATTGGGCCCAAAGACACAGAGTGATTAAATAAAGTTGCGAGATTGTGATGGCTCAGAGTTGGCTGGGACTAGATTATAGCCCACACTTGTCACTAAATATATGTGGTGACATCTCAATCAGACCCTCTCTTATTACGGTTTTAAAAATGGACCTTCAGTACAATATATGGTGCAACATGGAGGCTCATACATTGTTACAAAACTGAATTAGATCCAGACAAGTCCATTTCATTACATCCTGAAGAAATGTCTCTCAATATATTGCTGTTAGAATAATCATGGTGCAGTGAGTGCCTTTTACTTTCTGTAGCTACAAAACTAGCAAACCACCTATGAAAAAATCTAACTCATTTTCAAAGTCCTGCAAAGATTTTAGCAGATAGCGTGTCTTAGAATTAAAACATTTCACCATAAATTTTGATAAGTCTCAATGTAACGTGCATTTATGGTATATTTTACTATAGTCTTGTCTTCAGACTTCCCCAGCCTAAAGTTTTCATCACTGCCATCTGCAGAGACTTCAGACACTGCTCACCAGTTGACTAAAAAGGCTTCTCAATAATGTTCATTCTGCCATTCAGATAAAGATGAGATAGCTTTTGCATCCCACAGTATTTTACTGCATGTTGCATACTGTTTCCTTATATTCTCTTGGCAAGGACTCACCTGGTCCTTCTTGTACACACATGATTAGTTTTTATTTTGCGTGCAAGGGTGGTGGGGGGAAGAAGTGGTGAAGGGTTTTGGAGTTGGAGGTTTTTTTTCCAAGTCTCTGCCATTAGCTCGAATTGACATTTATTGCTCACTATGTCACTTTAAATCCCATTTAAGATTTCTATTGCTCTCTGTCCCACTTAAAGTAAAAGTCATTTAAGATTTCTAACTGAGTAATAATTATCTTGGCACCTCTAGACCAATCATGATCCCCTTCTTACCCTATCCTCTGATTCTAACTTGGAGAATGAAATTAGTCAATGAGAGATAACCATTTATATTCAACTTTACATGATGTGCATTGAATATTTCATCAAGGTCTTAAGAAATCACTTTCCTCTACCACATTCTTTTAAATTAGTTGCTTTGTCTCTCTCCTTTTGCCATTGATTCTTGCATCTCATTAAAGCTCATTCTGATCTAAAGAATTAATGAGCCAGCAACATAACATCAGCTGTTACCCTGAGAGTGTTCCCTCTTCCTCCCTAATGTAGTCTTCACAATGGATTTAATGCAGTGGAGTTTTTCAGTTTTTGCTTTAGGGACTTACGGATAGCCTGTTATGAGAATTGTCTTTAATATCTCAACTATTTTTGGAATATACAGCATGGATGGAATTCACAATAGGTATTTAGGTGCCTAATTCCTATTGACTTTAGTGGACGTTAAGTGCCTAAATACTTTTGGAAATTCCACCAAATGTGTTAAAGCAAGAAAAAGACTGAATGTCATAAGGAGAATTAATCAAAGAGCCAAGAGGATGACTTCTCAGGAATGATGAACAGATTGTCCCATTTTAGAACACAGATCTCTGTTTATGGATTGCATATGAGAATGTGTTCATTGTGGAGAAGATTATGATTACACTATCAGGATGGGTTGGGAAGAGGTGTAGTAACCAAAAGAGAATTGGATACTCCTCTGCCAATTATTAGCAACAAAGGTGTGCCATACTCAGAGCCTAAGTGTTGAAACTTAAGAGCTAGGTGTTCTCAGAGCACTTTAGTGGTGCAAGTGCAACACAGCAAGCAACCTCACTTGTGCAACAAAATGAACTTAGCAAACTAGCTCCCCTTCAGCAGAACTCTACATAAGCGTGCTTGTGATAGAAAGAACTGATGTGGGGATACTGTATTTCTGCTTTACCATTGCATAGAATTTAAAAATTTGTTCTAGCTGTCCCCTTTCTATATAGGGTTTCACTAAAAATTTTAACTGCCAAATTAAAAAGAAGAACTGGGACTGCCATGAAGGCAGTGACTGATATCTATAGATAACTTTGAAAAAATCACCAAGTGGCTGATAAACCAAGAAGTCCTACTGATACAGTTGTCGCAAGTCAACGCTAATATCAAAATCTGTGAATTAAACCATTCGTGTAGATACCTTGCTTAGTTACCATTTACAATCCAGTGTTATATTTGTGTTGACTTTATAAATACAATATACAGAAAGAGAGCTTTTTTACTGTGCTTTTGCTTATAGTATACAAAATACGTGAAGTGTCATTTTTGGTCCTAGGCTAGTTGAATGACCCACATACACTCTGAACACAGATGCACACCCTTGACAGAGGTAGGCTGAAACCAGGACGTTTGTCTCCGATCTGAAGCTTCTCAAAGTTTGGCAAAGTTAAAATCTAGGGTGGTTGGTTTGATTTGATTCCATCTCTAATAAAGGTATACATGCAGGAATACCTTTTTCCCTTGGGGGAGTGCCAATTCTTTATTTCTATGCCCGCCAATATTTGTTTCATTTTGCACCTTTTCTCTTTCCCTGTTACTTCTCCTACCAGTTTTCCCACTCCCCTCCTGGCTCTGTGGCTGCCTTGTCTCAACTCCCTAACCTGAAAAGGAGCAGACTTCTCCCACAATATCTTTTTCTCGGAAGGGCATCAAAGGAAGATCTAGAGCAGGTTTGTATGCTACAGGGACAAATAACCCTGGTTGGCATGGCTGTGCTAGACCCAGCCCCTCTATGTTGTCAAGAAGTATCAAAGTTTAACAGCAGGCAGGTGAGGGAATTTGCAAATCCTTGGTGCTGCATTTAATGGCCACATCAGTCATCCATTGTTTACAGGGGACAACACAGGAGGTCTGCTAGAGCACTACTGTCCCCATGCATGGTCTAATAAAAAGAGAAAACTTCAAAGGTTCCAAGAATAAGTCACACTGCAGAGTGGGGAGGACGGTTTTATTTCACTATTCACCCATTGTGCTCAAACAGCATGCAATCTTCCCCTAGCCTCAGTGTTATTTGATACAATGAGTTATTATTATTTATTTGTATTATTGTAACTGCTAGCAGCCTCAGTTATGGACCACAGAACAAAAAGACAGTCCCTGCCCCAAATACCTTACAATCTAAGTAGCCATTTGAGTTTTATAATGGGCATCTTAGTTTTCTGAAGTTAGAACAGACTTTCAAAGGAAACATTTAGAATGGGCAAAATCCACCCATTTCATACCTTGAAAATCATGACAGTTGTTCATAATAAAGAGAAAAATATTGTGACAGGCAATCGAATTTTATGTCTACACAAGAACAAAGGGTAGCCATTATAAAATGTTTGCAGTAGACAATATTATCTTCTTAATAACAAAATTGAATATCTCCATACATGGAATTTCTGTATTTTTTTTTACTGAATAAAAGCTTTTAGAAACTGGGGAAATTAGTTTCTGAAGAGTTTTTATATTGATGACTATAGAAATGGTTGTAATTTATAGTTATAAAAATATTCAGCTATTTTCAATAAATTACACACACAACATTCTTTTTGTGCAGCAATCAGTGCTAAGGTTATGGTTTCAAAGGAGTAGCCTATTGCATACTTCACCAACTACTATCTCTATTTTTCTTAACACAGCCTAAAGGTTTGTGTATATGGAGACATCCAGGAAAGTTATCCTGAATTAACTGAAGGTGTGAATTTGAAATGGGTTAGTTAAACCACATTAAATAACGGTGTGAACATTGTTATTCGGAATTTAATTTACCTTAATTAGTTTATCTTAATTCACTTCATCTTTGGAGAGCAAAGCCTGGTCCTCTGAGTGTATCAGACCATTAAAGAACTTTTAGGGCTTGCTTTCATGTACAGTGCAGATGCTACTACGTCAACGGGAGAGCTTCTCCTAATGGTGTAGTTAATCCACATCCCTGAGAGGCAGTAGCTGTGTCAATGGGAAAGTTCTCCTATCGACCTAGCATTGTCTACAGAGGGGGTTAGGTCAGTATAACTGCGTCGCTCAGAGGTGTGGATTTTTCACATTCCTGAGTGACATAATTATACCAATAAAGGTCTGTAGTGTAGACCTGGCCTTAGTTATTACTAAAGAGGTTTATTTTTGCTCCATGACAATACAGCAGAGGCGAAGACCACCCTGAATCTCACAAAATAGAGAAAGTTAGCGTTGGTCAGTACTTAGACAAGAGATGTCCCTAGAACTGTCAAAGTGCTGCAGGATCCGGTGTTCGTGGTTCAGGAAGTGGCACGGATGCTCAGTGTCAGTGCTGAAGCAATGTTTCAGAATGCTATTAGGAAGCATAGTACCATTCCAGAGGTTCTCTTTAGGATTAGGCAAACCTGAGTACTGACCAGTTGAGGTCATTACAGATTCCATAGTACTTTCCACCAGAGAAGTAATTTTAGCCTCAGCGTCCTGTCCAAATTATAGATTGAGTAATTACATTCTAACGCTCTAAATTTCCCGTCATTTCAATTGACTATGGCATTCTTCACTTCCTGTCCTAGACCATTCTGTGGTGCAGCAATGGTACTGTTAGCAATTGCCATCTTGTCACGGAGAGATGGCGACACTTTAGTGGTAGATGAACACACCTGAATATGTAAAGTTTGTAAAGCACTTTGAGATAAACAGTTCTTGCGCTTTTCTTTTTTGATTCCCGTCCCTCAGCCCAACAACAATGATGGGGCCAAATGAAGTCTTTTCCATTTGGTTTCTATGGTCTAATATTTGCCAAGTGTTTTTCAATGACACCTTGACATGCACTTGGAAGGCCAGATGTGCCCTTCACTAGCAGTTGCAGGTGCTAGCTACCCTCACTAGATTTAGCATGCCAGCCAAGGCAAGGTCCTGGAATATGGAGCTGCCATGCACACACAGCTACTTTTGAACCCACTAAGAAGAACTGAGAGAGTCGCCAGGACCAACTGTAAGCAAACCACCCCCTACAAAGGGAGGTGTCTACTATGCAGAGGTATTGCCTCTTGAACTTACCCATACGCACCAAAAGGTTTATATAAATATTAGATATTATATACCAAAGATTTAGGTTGAATTATGAAAACTAAACCATACTCAGAAAAATGATCCAGATCACCAAATCTACTGAACATGCTGGTTATATCTGAATTTACTATGTTAAGAAACTTTTCTATTTGTTCACTGCATCAGCAATGAGTAGGTGAATGACTTTGTCTCTCACAGTATGCAATTAGGCTTCCAGAACCTAATGCAGATCTAGGAGACTTACATGGCAAATTATCTTGTCCTGCACAAATATCTTACCAGTCTCATGGATACAGTTACTACTAAATTAAGACCTTTAAATACAAACAAACAAAAAACCAACCCACCCACCATTAAAACCTGTGACAATTTAAAAAGGAAAATTAAACAAATATTCTAATGGATAAATTCCCAGGCAGGAATGTTTACAGAAGCAATGAACTAAGCAAATGTTAGAGAAGGTGGCTCAAAACATCTGATTGCCAATTGTTAGCTGAAGCATTGGAACTTGTTTGTCCCTTTCAAATGAAAGTAGCAAGCTGCTGAGAGAATTTAACAGTACTGTTTGTGTGCTCTGTGCTTAGGCTCAACAGCATGGTAATTTTGTGCCAGGATTCTAAAGTCACTTTGCTCTTTAATCCTGGCACATAAGTGGCTTTAGAACCCAGTTATAAATTGTCAATGGAAAAAACATCTCTGTGTATCTTGGGCACAGACAACACAGACAGTACTGTGAAGTCACAGCTAGATTGGCTGGTCTTGGGCATAATATAAAATATATTATTCCAAGTGCTTCAAACACATTGTTTGTTCCAAAATTGTTGTAGATGTCAGAAAAATAATGAAAAGATTCCCTCCAATAAAAAGTAAAGTGAAGTTTTTATCCACGGAGGTTTTCTTTTTGTGCTTTACTCACAATGTTTTCTCTTTTCTCCCTGTTAAGTCACATATGGAATAAATATCTCCTTTTTAAAAAGGAAACACATACACTTCTGGGCCTTGTCTTCTACTCACCTCAACTCCTTTCTGTCTAGGATGAAATAGCATTTCCATTATTCATTTGGTGCTATATGCTCCCTGAGTCTTCAGTGACTTTGCTAATCAAACCTAGTCCCACATGCCCCAGTATTCCTTTCAAGAAAGCATATGGTGCTCATTACTTGATGGTTTCAATAACTACAATGGCTATCACACTTGGATCATTTTAAATGTTGTATCAGATCTGTGACACAATTTTCAGAAGTTTTTTTTTTGTATTGTCTCCTTATCTTGAACTAGTATTTGAAATCCAGTTTGTGAATTTAATCAATAAGCCTTGCACTGAACAGTTCCCTGGAACTAAATTATTTACGCCAGTGAAGATGCAATTCTTGAGAGAAGACTGTGAAAAAATACTGCAATTAAAAACATATCGATGAAGGTTTTTCTAAGGCTGCTCATGTACACAGTAGAAAAAACACTTATTTGTTAAGCTCTTAGCCTGTAAGTATAAAGGGCTGAAAATGATGGCTTGCTCCTGCAGTTTGCAAGACTCTGCAATGTTTTATAGCATTATTTTTGGAGGGTTTCAATACAACTGTATAGGCATGTAGGTGTTACAAATATGCAGCAAAATGTATATTTAATTAAAACAATTGAATTAAAAATGGTCTCAACCCAGTAGGAAAAGGGGGGAAAATACCACAAAAGTGGGAGTAATTTTAAATTTATGATGAAGCACAACAGTGCTCCTATTTTGTCTATTTGTAGTTTTGTTAAAAGTATTTTCAATCTCCTACAGAAATTAAGATGTGGTCGCCTGTAGTTATGTTACGAATTACACCACCATCTACAGCATACTTGAAAACGTGCCTGTGTATCTCTTCCCCATGATTGTGCATTATGAAAGTATGTTTTCTGTATTAGAATGTTCTTCTGTTACATTCTCTGCTCCTGAAAGCCAAGGATTAAGGGTCTGCTCCATTAGGGTCAATGGAGGGACTCCCATTGACTTCAGTGGACTTTGGATCAGGCCCTAATAGCACTACCTGCGGCCAGACATAGTGAGATGAAGTTGGCCCTAAATCCACTGAAATAAACAGTTATGCCAGAGATGAACCTGGCTCCTTGCAAGTAGTCTGAAAGCTTTTCCACACAGCTCTGCCAGAATATCTCACTGTAATCTAGAGAAATGTTGTATTCCTCTTCTAAGTCACTGGGCAGAGACTTCTGATGTGGTCAAGTGTCCACTTAAACACTAAGATCAGAATATGAAACTGATTCTTATTTGTAAATTTAAGGACTTAAACCTGAAAACATTTGCTACCACAGTCATGACTGCTGCTATGATTCCCCCAATGAAGCCCATGGTACTCATGGCAACAAACACTATGAAGCAAATATTTCCAAGATAGGGCTTCAAATTAGCATTCTCTAGAAGTGACAGGTTAATGTCACTAATCGACTGTGCCAGCCAGTCTGCTGAACTTTGGGATCTAAATTAATATATAAGACAGAATAATCAATTTAAAAGTATTTGTGCAATATAATTTGGGCAGGGTCTGAGTAATTTAATTCTAAAACACGCAATCTTTTATTATTAGTTTTAGCAGGTCATGAGAAATTCAATTCTGAAATATAAAGTATGGCTTTAGGTTTGGTCAGCACACCAGGGAGCAGTATGCAATTTGCAAAACATCAGAGTACAAAATGAACTTCTGAAACAAACAAATATAACCCCAGAGAGGTGTCCTTGGCAGTTCTTTAATATTTACCTGACACATGATATTGCATGGTCTCCAACAGTTCCTGAGAAATAGTCAGGTTTAATATCGGTGACAGCAAGTTTGTATAAATAATTGCATTTTAGTTCTTAAGTAAAAGAAAGCAGTGAAGGAAGATCAGTGTTGTGCACCCAGTTCATATTTCTGAGGGTTTCTTTCTACTTATGGAGAAATATTGGCCACTAGAAAGGCACAGTAGCAGAGATGGGACGGCAAACTGCAGCCAGTGGGAGCTGTGAACGGCCAAACCTACAGACACTGCAGGTAAACAAACCACCCTGGCCCACCAGCGGCTTTCCCTGGTGGGCCGTGGGCCAAAGGTTGCCGATTCCTGGTTTAGCCCAACAGTCATAGAATACTGATCTGGTGCCTGGTGCACAGCCTGTTCAACTGCAGATACACCTAATTTTCAGGGATTGTGCAGGGCAGTACTGATTGTGGAGTGAATTCTGCTCGATGGATAAGGCCTTCACATGCCTGAAATATTGCACATGGGGACTTCTATTTGTATTCCACAGCATGTATCTCTTCCCCACAGAACCAGGCATCCTAACCAGAGACCTTGATTACTGAGAAATTTGATTTGAAAATTCAGTGATTCATAACAAAATAAAATAAAGCTTAATTGTAGACGAGAAAAATTAGTCCAAAGCTTCAGAATATATTATAAAATCCCATCTTTTCCTCAACACCTTCTTGCAGTAAAAGGTGACCAATGCGTGTACGTATAGTACATTTTTTAAGAATTGTTGAAGAAGCTCGACCAAGAAGTGGCACAAAGAAGGGTCCAGCATTAATGTTTTCTGTAAGTCTTAATGCTATATATAAATATACTATATTGGATTGGAAGGGACCTCAGGAGGTCATCTAGTCCAACCCCTTGCTCAAAGCAGGACCAATCCCCAATTAAATCATCCCAGCCAGGGCTTTGTCAAGCCTGACCTTAAAAACTTCTAAGGAAGGAGATTCTACCACCTCCCTAGGTAACGCATTCCAGTGTTTCACCACCCTCCTAGTGAAAAAGATTTTCCTAATATCCAACCTAAACCTCCCCCACTGCAACTTGAGACCATTAGTCCTTCTCCTGTCCTCTTCTACCACTGAGAATAGTCTAGAACCATCCTCTCTGGAACTACCTCTCAGGTAGTTGAAAGCAACTATCAAATCCCCCCTCATTCTTCTCTTCTGCAGACTAAACAAACCCAGTTCCCTCAGCCTCTCCTCATAAGTCATGTGTTCCAGACCCCTAATCATTTTTGTTGCCCTTCACTGGACTCTCTCCAATTTATCCACACCCTTCTTGTAGTGTGGGGCCCAAAACTGGACACAGTACTCCAGATGAGGCCTCACCAATGTCGAATAGAGGGAAATGATCACGTCCCTCGATCTGCTCGCTATGCCCCTACTTATACATCCCAAAATGCCACTGGCCTTCTTGGCAACAAGGGCACACTGCTGACTCATATCCAGCTTCTCGTCCACTGTCACCCCTAGGTCCTTTTCCACAGAACTGCTGCCTAGCCATTCAGTCCCTAGTCTGTATCGGTGCATTGGGTTCTTCTGTCCTAAGTTCTTCCGTCCTGCACTTATCCTTATTGAACCTCATCAGATTTCTTTTGGCCCAATCCTCCAATTTGTCTAGGTCCCTCTGTATCCTATCCCTGCCCTCCAGCGTATCTACCACTCCTCCCAGTTTAGTATCATCCGCAAATTTGCTGAGAGTGCAATCCACACCATCCTCCAGATCATTTATGAAGATATTGAACAAAACCGGCCCCAGGACCGACCCCTGGGGCACTCCACTTGACACCGGCTGCCAACTAGACATGGAGCCATTGATCACTAACCGTTGAGCCAGACAATCTAGCCAACTTTCTACCCACCTTATAGTGCATTCATCCAGCCCATACTTCTTTAACTTGCTGACAATACAAGAATAAGGTGGGAGACCGTGTCAAAAGCTTTGCTAAAGTCACTGCTTTCCCTTCATCCACAGAACCAGTAATCTCATCATAAAAGGCGATTAGATTAGTCAGGCATGACCTTCCCTTGGTGAATCCATGCTGACTGTTCCTGATCACTTTCCTCTCCTCTAAGTGCTTCAGGATTGATTCTTTGAGGACCTGCTCCGTGATTTTTCCAGGGACTGAGGTGAGGGTGACTGGCCTGTAGTTCCCAGGATCCTCCTTCTTCCCTTTTTTAAAGATTAGCACTATATTAGCCTTTTTCCAGTCATCTGGGACTTCCCCCGTTCGCCACGAGTTTTCAAAGATAATGGCCAATGGCTCTGCAATCACAGCCGCCAATTCCTTTAGTACTCTCGGATACAACTCGTCCGGCCCCATGGACTTGTGCACGTCCAGCTTTTCTAAATAGTCCCTAACCACCTCTTTCTCCACAGAGGGCTGGCCATCTACTCCCCATGCTGTGATGCCCAGCGCAGCAATCTGGGAGCTGACCTTGTTAGTGAAGACAGAGGCAAAAAAAGCATTGGTTTCAGAGTAACAGCCGTGTTAGTCTGTATTCGCAAAAAGAAAAGGAGTACTTGTGGCACCTTAGAGACTAACCAATTTATTTGAGCATGAGCTTTCGTGAGTACATTAGCTTTTTCCACACCCTCTGTCACTAGGTTGCCTCCCTCATTCAGTAAGGGCCCACATTTTCCTTGGCTTTCTTCTTGTTGCCAACATACCTGAAGAAACCCTTCTTGTTACTCTTGACATCTCTTGCTAGCTGCAGCTCCAGGTGCGATTTGGCCCTCCTGATTTCATTCCTACATGCCCGAGCAGTATTTTTATACTCTTCCCTGGTCATATGTCCAACCTTCCACTTCTTGTAAGCTTCTTTTTTATGTTTAAGAACATAATGTTCTTATGAAGAGAATGTTCTTATGTTTAAGAACATTATACATTTTGAATGTATAATGTAACAAAGATGTCACCATAGCAAAGCAGAACTTCACAACAAGAACAGAATTCAGGTCCTCCCAAAAAACATGTGCCCTAAACCTAAAAGGAGCTTGACAGAATATTTCAATAGATAAAGTTGAATGCTGCAGAATTCTGACTTTCTCAATTCTCAAGCCTACTGCATCTTTTCCAATATTTTTGGCACTTTTACAACATTTTATAGCACTTCAGCTCACTTTTTGATAATTTATATCACTGTATGGATAAGATTAAAATGACTAATAACCACCAGAAGAAGTCGCACCCATTAATCTGTCAGAAAAGGTCACACAGTTCAGTTACTGCTGAGTTATAGACACGTGAAAGTATGGATGATTTGGGGGGGAGAGGGATTTCCCTCATACTATTTACTTTGAGCCCTAAATCTGTCATAACATGGTATATTTCAGTGTAAGTTTAATTAGAGCTTCAAAATGGAAGGCATTATTTTTTTTATAGCCAATAAATGTGAAGTTTTGAAGTCCAGTTTTCTGAGAATTTCTCAAATGATTTCTCTTCCCCTTCAGCCTCCCTGGATATGTTCACCATCAGTTTGGTGACCTCTACAATCTGTTATTTGGCTAGCTATTGCAGAAGGCCAATAAATCTGGGATCAAACATCAGGAGTGACCTGAAGCTTTTCCAGAGGAGTGATTGGAGATGTCGGTATGAAACAATATTAATCACTGAAGTGAAGAGAATTTATTTAGTAGCATCTTGTCAATAAGTAGTTTAGACAGTATAATCATAAGTCCTAATTAGGGTGACCAGACGTCCCGTTTTTAAAGGGACAGTCCTGTATTTAAGCCCTTCTGCAGGTGCCCAGACTTTTTCTTAAAAACAGACAAATTATCCCATATTTTCTGTCACCCCCCCCCATCAATACTGGCGGGTCCTGCTGCTGGTCTGATCCCTGCTCACCAGCCACCTCCCCACCAACAGCGAGTGGGGCGGGGGCCCAGTGGCCAATGATGGGGTGGGTGTTCAAGACTGGTGGTGGGGCCGGCCGCTCCCCCTACTCATCCATCAGTGCAGCCCCCGCTGCGTGCTGGCTCTCGGCCAGCAGGACCCCACCTCCCTGTCCAGTTTCTGTCCGGCACTGGCTATGTGCTGCGAGCTGCGGTGGCTGGTGAGTGTGGGCAGGCGCCAGCTGGTTACATGTCTCTTCTGCTGCCCACCCATCAGCCCTTTATGTGCTCCCCGGCTTGCTGTCCTCTCTCTGCTTTGCCCCTTCAAATCCCCCCAGCCCCACTGCTCCTCTATGTTCCTCCCCCCACCCCCCAGCAGGGTACATCCTGCTCCCAGTGCTGCGGAGAATCAGCCCCTGGTCAGAGTGGTCAGCTCAGCAACAGCCTGGCCGGCAGGCTCCTTCCTTCCCCCACTGCCTCTGGAAAGCCCAAGACCCTCCGGCCTGGGGCGCTGGTCAGGATGAGCTGAGCCCTGCATGTGCCAAAACCCCGCACAGCACTGGCATGGGGAAGCCTCTCTGCCCCTCAACTAAGCTCTGGAGTG
Organism: Caretta caretta; assembly: GCF_965140235.1. NCBI lineage: Eukaryota > Metazoa > Chordata > Testudines > Cheloniidae > Caretta > Caretta caretta. Next base: position 34,534,515 of record NC_134211.1, on the reverse strand, counting down.
GGGCGGGGAAGCGATTTCCAGCCTGTTTGCGCCCTGACTTTGCAGGCTCCACAGCAGCCCCCCATGCAGGGGCTTAGCACCCTCTTCACCACCCACCCTCCCGCCCTAGGTCCTGCCCCCAGGGAGCGCAGGGCTGCTCCGTCCCCTAGGCACCTCTCTGGCCAGGTTCGCTGAAGCCCCTGCAGTCAGGTTCCCTGGGCCCTGGTGCACAATGCATCCTTAAGGCTTAACCCCTTCCTGCCCGTGCTGTAGCCGGGTGACAGGAGGCAGCTGTGTTATGTTGGTGGCCAGCAGCAGCCTGGAGGTGTTAGCTGCCTTTCAACAGTGTGCAGGCAGGACGGGACAAACAGCCTCCAGCCACAGAGGAGTGGGGCTGGGGGAAGAGATGACCTCTGCAAAGACACAGGCCAGGTAATCCCTTCCCCTCCTCCACTGCAACTGGAAGCAGCTCCCGTCCCTTCCCTCCCACACAGTGGCAAAACTGTAGCCCCGGCAAAGAAAGCTGTACGCCTCTCATTGGGGTGGTTTTTTTAGAGCACTGCATCTGCATCTGCGCACTAAGTGGCTTGGCAGTATATACACTTCAGGAGTTACAGCTGCTTTACTGCGCACAAACTTGCTAGTGTAGACGAGACCTAAATAATAGTTTGTTCCATTGAATTCGTTCTAACTTTGAGATTTGTGATGCAGAACTTGACCAAGTTAAGGTTAGCATTGTTCAGTTAACATTATACCACAGTGATAGCAGCCTCTTAGTTTTATCTCCTGCAGGAAGTCAAGGCTTAAAGGAAAAAAACAAAACAGTCAACCCTATTTCATGCCCGCTTGGATTTTAAGTATCCTGATTTAACTCAGGTTTCCATTAGAATTTCATCCAACAGAATCATCTCAAAGTCATCGGGACTCAGAACTGCAACCCAAAATAAATTAAAAGCATTTCTATTTAAAAACAAAGTTTCAAGCCACATGTAGACATAGCTCAATAGAAGCAACGCTCTTCCTTCCAACTTCCTCAGGGGGAAAAAAACAAACAAACAAACAAAAAAACATTTATAGAATTATTTTTATTTTACTGGTTGAGTGGTAGCATCAGATTCTAAACTTGTATAATCTGGTGTAGTTCCATCAAAGTCAATGGAACTACCCCTCTATACCAGCTGAAGATCAGGTCCATAAAGTTTATGCACTCTCTGTTGTGTATTGCAACAAGTATTAGAGAATTTGCTAATGCACTCAGGTTTATATTTGAGGTAAACTGTTTTCCAGGTTACATAATGTTGTGACACATATTGGGGATGAAGCCCCTAAATTAGAGAAGTTAGTCACTTGCAAGCATACAAAAATCACTCACATTCTTAAGAAACGTGTCCTATTTTAAAATGAAATATCTAAGGCTGCAAACATGAAAAATGCAATGACAGTAACCCCGAGGGAGAAGAATTGAGATGGCTGGTCTGGTTTTAATCAAAGTATTTATTAAACTTCAGAACATAGTACCATCCTATATTGTGAAGGGGGGAAAAAATCTCATTACTTTGTCAATGCCATGTACATGAGCTTGGCTTCATAAGGAAACTCAGAATGATTGGGTCTCTCTGTGCTCCAAGCCACCTTGCATTCTGCAAACTATGGGGCTGTGAAATTTATTATACATTTATATTGCAAATGTATGCCTAAAGAGAAACCTTATATAGTTTCTGGCTAGTTTCACAGCTTCAGCAAGCATCACTTGACAGAACTATCTCTATGAGGTTCAGTATAATATCACAGCAAAATATTAGAATGTACAATAGCCTCTTCTCATATTGGATCAGGTATTTATGACAAAGATTACTTAAGGTACATCTTTTTAATCAACAGATTGTCATTCTGTAATATATAAAAAAAAGATAAAAATGTCAGTATGGAAGAGCTATAAACGAGGCCAAACTGCAACACTGTATTCAAAACTTCCTCAAACTTTTTTTTTTTTTGAGGGATGGGGCTGGAGCGGAGAAGAGTTCAGATGTGGATCAGAACTTTACATCTTGGGACTAGCACTAAAAAGGGGTGCTCTTAGGAAAGGGGATGGCCACAGTGGAAATGGGATGGCCATAATCACAGTGAAAAAAATCAATTCTTAGCTTTGTTGAGCTTTTGTTTTATGTTAAGATCAAGTGCTATAAGGGGTTGTGATAGGAAAAACTTAATGAAATACATTTACTCCTCTCCCATCTACCAGGTTACAGAGTACAGAGGTCACCCACCATTCAGAAGTCAAGGAATACCATGGGGTTACTAGAATTATTTCCCATTCAACATACAGAGCTAAAACCAAAGTTTCTCACATACCTCTTTCCTTACTTAAGACCTCACCGCCCCCATCATTTAGTCAAATGACAGTCACATACCCGATTCCCCGCAGCATGACACATTGCTGTAGCTAATGTCATCTTTCCCTTTGTGAAAGCACATGACAGCTGTGTGCTGACAGGTTTATATAGGCATTTTTGGGGCTGTACATATGCCATACTTTCTGAAACTGAAGAATTAAAGTCCTGGATGTTGAGAGGATATCTATGAAACTTAGACTGGAGAGAAAGATTGAAGTGGAATTTTTTGATAAAGATCACTCTAAGAGAAGCTTTCCTGTGTTGACTAAAGACATATGATCATTACTCTGTCCAATGCAAGCACCAGAGCTGGGATAAACTTTAAATACACACAACACCTCTACCCCATCCTCAAACCCTGAATCTCTTGAATTGATGCTCAGTAAAGAATAGTATTAAGATCAGAAATCCATTTTTTTCTTTTCAGGATTCACGTTGAATTTCTGGATACCATGCAAGTGGTCTTTATACCACATTCAGAAAAACATAAGCACAGAGCACAATAAAACTGTCATTCCCCAAAATTAATAATGGTCTCAAGGACACATTTCTTTTGGCAGAGATGAAGCTTCACAGCCTTCCCTTGCTCTTTCGTAATTTCTCCTTTGAACCCATTTTACTTTTCTGTAATACGTGCTTCAAATCTATTACCTTGCTCTATTTCTGCTTTGTTTTCCCCCTTAGGCAGCTTCACAGTCTTACTTTGTATTCTTTTCATTTATTTCATTTCTCATGCAGGACTTGGTGTTGCTGTTATTTCTTCTCTTCCTCCGCCCTTCATACTTAATTGCATTCTTTATTTCTAGATCAGAAGCTTTCTCCGGTCTTGACTCTTATGTTTCTTTTACAAGCCTCAGAAGTTTTATTTATAGAGCAATTATTTAATTGCCACAATTCCGTATTTTAGATTGTTGGCTGTATGCAAGGTGAGGCAACACAGATGCAGAGGGAAGGAGCAACATACTGATTGAAAGTACGATGTATCTTTTGACTTAATATTGTGAGCCAAATCCTCAGCTGTTGTACATAAGCACAGCTTATCTGTAACCAGTGGAGCTACACTCACTTACACCAGCTAAATATCTGGGCTTGTACATTTAGAAACAGGGATGAAGTGGTCTCATCTCATCCTTGAATTGCAATTATAGATTCACATTACATTTTTTCCCATGCAGTTCGGAGCATTAGAATCTAGCTACCAAATCTGGATGTATAAATACCATTTTCATGAGCAATGGTGAGCGCTGAACATACATATTTGCAAGAGTTAATTTCCTTTTTTAAATGTGACCATTAACACATAAAGCAAAAAAAGCCCTACTGTCTACAAGTGAAAAAAATATTTGTAGCTATAGACACATCTGAAAAATTAGTCAGCACAAACAAAGTAAAGTAAAGGTAGCTTTTTGATGTCATCTCTCCTGTAGTGATATGGTAGATTGAGTGGAGGGTGTTTGTTTTGGTAGCACCCACGTTAGTTGTTCCATGATACGTGTTCCCTTTGTTTAATATATATTAACAGTCCTTCAAGATCAGCATGCATTACTTGTCTTTGTTGATAGGAAAGTATCAGGCTGCATTTAATGTCCCATATTGCCATGAAAAATAGTTAATTCATTTGCTACTTCAAGCTCATATTGGGAAAAGAAACCGTGTGTAACTGAATGATATACCACAAACATCCAGTCTGACATATAAAAGGATTTTAAAGAGCCTGTACTATTTCTCCAGCTCCAGCCCCCAGTCCCCCCAAAACAGAGCATGAACCATTGAGTGCTTGTTGTTAGGAGAGTTCAGTGGCTAATTATTACAGTCTGTTCCCCTTCCAATATTTCTTCTGTTGTGAGTCATCTGGTCTTCAGGCTTAACATAATACATTTTAGTCTACAACTCAGTTACTACAAGGATGCATACAAGGATGGCAAAGAAGCTTTTCATATATAGGAATGAATTGTGCTCTTGGGATAAAAGTGATCCCCTAGCAGGAGGTGGAAAATAGCCACTGCTGTGGTCTTTCCAGGTCCTCCCCAACTTGATCAGAAGTGGATTAATGTTGTCATTGTTGTTAAATTGGTTGCAAAAGTTATTCAGTTAACTCATCACCTGCCAGCTTTACATTACATTCAGATTTAATTAATTGTGAATATAGGTTGTGTGTGTCATTAAGAGTTTGGGGACAAACAAAGCACATTAAAATACTGCAGAATGTTCTAGCTTTTGTCAGTATTGATGTTTGCAATCAGTTACATTCATGGAACTGAATGACCTTTGGCATTGTCTCGCTATACTGAGAGAAGGGCAGGAGACATTTGACATGGGTTTAATCAGACTTTATTATTAGACGTCCAGGACTATCCAGCGGACAAAAGTGTACAGTGGAGGTAACCCCATGTTTATTCCATAGTTACTCAGGGGGCTTTTACCAGCTCCCCCACTTTTTCCATCCAGGTCCCTCCAGCAAATCCATTACCAGGACTTTACCATCCACCACCACCCCTTGTAGGAGGGTTAAGGTGGGCTATAAGAATGGGGGATTGGCTCCCTGCCGTACCAATCATAGGAGTCCCCAACCACCCCCTTCACTGAACACCACTTTCTAAGTCCTTTCCCAAGCCATTTATCCAGTCACTGTATACCTTCCCTATGGAGTACAGGAACTGGACACTTCACTAATGAGTCGCGATATACAGCCTACTGCCCTTCATGCCATGCATAAACAGAACCCTTCCTGAACCCACTGTGCGGAAGATGAAAAACCCCTAACTCCATCTAGGCCAATATGGTGGAAAGAGAAAAATTCCTTGTTATAGTAATGTTATAGGTTGTAATTTCCCATATATAGTTATGAGGCTGAGAATGTGTCCTCATGGCTTAAAGCAAGCCCAGGCAAAACTCTCCAAGAGCAGAGGGGCAGTTCACACCACCTCATCAGGGCATGTATGGGACAAACCCAGCCCAGCCTCACAGGAACAAAGGACACTGGCCTAAGCAACAACAAAGGATCTGTTGGACTCTCAAGTGAGTCCCCCCCTTCCTTTGGACAGTTTGGGATCGCAATGAGGTAATGCTCACCTGACTCTGAACTGGGGGGGAGGGGTCAAAGCCAAGAGAGAAGAATGAACATGATAAAAGGGAGAGACATTTGCCATGCTCTTCCTCTCTCTTCCACCCACATCTACAGACACTCCACCAAGCAACTGAAGCGCTGATCAAAGGGGAGAGCCTGGCTGAAGGGCAACCAGCCAGCCTGTGGCGAGAAGCATCTAAGTTTGTAAGGGCACTGAAAGTTTTAAGATCAGCTTAGAATGCGTTTTGCTCTTATTTCGTTTGACCAAATCTGTCTTGTTGTGCTTTGACTTATGTCAAGGTTCCTTCCCCACTCTGAACTCTAGGGTACAGATGTGGGGACCTCAATGAAAGACCCCCCTAAGCTTATTCTTACCAGTTTAGGTTAAAACTTCCCCAAGGTACAAACTTTGCCTTGTCCTTGAACCGTATGCTGCCACCAGCATGCGTTTTAAACAAAGAACAGGGAAAGAGCCCACTTGGAGACACCTTCCCCCAAAATATCCCCCCAAACCCTACACCTTCTTTCCTGGAGAAGACTTGATAAAAATCCTCACCAATTTGTACAGGTGAAAACAGACCCAAACCCTTGAATCTTAAGAACAATGAAAAATCAATTAGGTTCTTAAAAGAAGAATTTTAATTAAAGAAAAGGTAAAAGAATCACCTCTGTAAAATCAGGATGGTAAATACCTTACAGGGTAATCAGATTCAAAACATAGAGAATCTCTCTAGGCAAAACCTTAAGTTACAAAAAGACACAAAAACAGGAATATACATTCCATCCAGCACAGCTTATTTTACCAGCCATTAAACAAAAGAAAATCTAATACATTTTCTAGCTAGATTACTTACGAACTTAACAGGAGTTGTAAGGCTGCATTCCTGATCCGATTCCTGTTCCCAGCAAAAGCATCATACAGACAGCCAGAACCCTTTGTTCCCCCCATCCCCTCCAGATTTGAAAGCATCTTGTCCCCTCATTGGTCATTTTGGGTCAGGTGCCAGTGAGGTTACCTTAGCTTCTTAACCCTTTACAGGTGAAAGGGTTTTGCCTCTCGCCAGGAGGGATTTTATAGCACTGTATACAGAAAGGTGGTTACCCTTCCCTTTATATTTATGACAACTTTTAATCACTATTTGTATAAATCTATTTGTTTATTCTATCTGACGCAGTGTGTTTGGTTTGAAGAGTGTGAGAGTCTCCCCTTGGGATAACATGCCTGGAACATATCAATTGCTTTGTTAAATTGATGAACTCATATGAGCTTGCAGCATCCAGCGGGCATAACTGGAGGTTCCTAGGATTGTGTTTGGGACCGGAGATATTGGCTAGTATCATTCGGTTGCACAATCCCAGGAGCAGCTTACATGCCAGAGTTGCCACAATTTGCTAGATAGACAAACAATAGATTTGAGATTGTTTTTAAATTCACTGATTATAGAAAGTCCTATAGGACACGTTCAGGCCATGTGGGGTTCTCCTAAATGCTATTAATCCTATTTTTGAGGGAACCTCCATCATTTCCCAGGGTTAGGCAGTCTCTCGTTTCTCATCTGATGCTGCCAACAAAGAGGTCATCTTTAATGTGGTTCAGCTAGAGCTAGACTGGGGTCACAAACTCATTTCACACATGCCATTCAAAGGCCATCACATTGGGAGTCATTAAAACTCATTGCCAATCTGACTTGTATTCCAACTAAGACCCTAGAAGTACAAGCTTCCATAGAGTGTTAGGAGTCCTCTGAACCACCCAGTCCCACTCCAGTGGCAAAGAGACAGGCATTTTTAATCATAATTTTTTATTTCTTGGTTTACACTAGAGAGGGACAAAGCATTTGTGTGCTGTTGGACCCCCCTTCTGGGATGCCACCTGATGTACTGGGATTTCACTGAACCTCCCCTGCTCCATCCATCTGGGTTCCCTCTCCCTGCTTTGCTGAATTAGGCTCCACGGCCTCTTGCAGCACAGTAGGGCTACACCCCACTGCAGACACAGACTGAAGTCAGCTCTGTGTGAGAGGACTCCCCTAGCACTCACACACACATCCCTTTTTGGGGGATAAACCCAAAATAATACTGTCTTGTGCTGTATAGAAAAATCTGCACAGCACAAGTTCATAAAAATCTGCCCTCTTCCTCAATATGAAGAGAGACATGCATGACTTCTTGCCCCCACCCCCATTAGAAATTGTACAAACTGGGTTATATTATAAAAAAAAGTTTAACTACAAAAGGTTAAATTTAAGTGAAGATAAGAGATGACAGAACAAAGCAGATTACTGAGCAAATAAACCAAAGTACGCAAGCTAAGCTCAATATACTTAAGAAATAGGTTACAAAATGTAATTTCTTACCCTATATGTTATTTTAGGCAGGTTGCAAAGTTTCTGTGGTTCACAGTTCCAGTTATATGCCTTTTCAGACTGGACTATCTCAGTCTGGACTCTTTCCCTCCCACCCCTGCCGCCTTCCCTTCAGTTAGCTTTAGCAGTCTCTCTTCTTGGGCAGATAGGATTTACATAAGGCAGGAGTCCTTTGTTTCCCAAACTTGACCCCCGCCCCCCTCAGTGGAAAGTTACAAGAAGTCCCAGGTAATGCTCAGTATCCGGTGACAAGACCACCTGACCTAGTAGTGTCACAGTTACGTCCCCGTACACCTCCCAGGAGGCAGAGAGATTAGTATCTTCATACTAATTGTGTTGTTCCTTTGTGATAGCTCATCAAATCTGATGGCCTGTTGTCTGGTGGGTGTCTTCCCAATACACACCCAGTTGTAATTGTTACATAGTCCATATTTCTAACTTTAGGTACAGAAATGATACATGCATACTAATTGGATAATCATATTCAGTAAATTATAACCTTTCCAATGATACCTTACAAGACCCATCTTGCATAAAGTATATCTCAGTTATGTCATATCCATATCATAAGCATATTTTCATAAAGAATATGGAGTGAAAGTCACAGCATTCATTAAGAACAATGCATTATTCAGCAAATTTAGCCCTTAAAGTCAAGTCACTGGGAGTTCTTCCACTGACTTCAATGTAGTTAGTATTCAGTGTAGTTGAGTATTCAGTGTCCATAATGCAATATTCACACTCTGTCCCTCTAGTTACACGGTATTGTTTCTGTTCCTTGTTTAAGACAACCAGAATCTTCATAAGGTCCTGAATTAGCATTTAAGGCCAAGATGAGTTGTTGTGTGAACAAGTATATTTGTGGAGATACAAGCTTTCTCCAAGCAATCCTGCCAAGACCAACTCATTTTCCTGAAAGTTCAAGAAAAGCCGTTTTAGAATAAAAAGCAAAGCCCATCAAATCAAATTTGATGTACAATTCAGCTGTGTGTTTGCAAAAGAAAAATTCTCCATCCATTCCACTCTACACATATTCAGAGGCAATTACAGAAGAAATGTTCATTTTGAATTAGTGAATTAAATGATCTTCCATATACAGTCAGCAGCGTAGCATGAGGAAACGGCTCTATGCAGTAGCAGGACAACGTTCAGAAAGAGAAAATCGGAGGCCTGAGCCTGCAGCAACAACAACATCAGAAGCAATATCCCATAAAGCCTGATCTATCCCATTGTAATAATATGACGTTCAGGAGGTTCTGACTGTCTGACCGTCCACCTGAATCAGATCTAATGGTAACAGTTCCCATATCGAGAGAACAACAACATGACAAAGAAGTCTGAAAAAAGGAAAAAAAGCCATAAGCCAGCAGCAATAACTGGAGCAGGCAGACTCTAAGGACATCAAGAATTTATAATGTACATGGCCCAGAAGATTAAATATTTTCAGAAGAGAAATTTAATCATATTTTGACATGCCATTGGAAACGCTCCTAAGATAATAAAGGAAATATTAAGATTCTTTTTTAGAAAAAAATATGATCCAGCCTCCACCACCCAGGGCAAACACGTAAACCAAAGTTACAGGCACAACGCAAGAAGTAGTTACAGATATATACACCACACATTCTGTGTGATATACATGAAGCACACTAAAGTCATTAGGAGTTGATTAACAAGAGTCTACATGAGTTTGTAGACTCTGCTAAACAGTCTGGATAACATATTGAAACTTGCATGCTTAAAGCTAGCTACTTAATACAAAGGACTTGATACTGAAAGGTGCATGGTGTCCTCAGTTCCTGCCCAGGTCAGGAGCAGTTGCAGATGCTCACTACCTTTGAAACCCAGCCCATTTTTATTTAAGAGTCTAAGTATGTTTTTAAGTGCCTGACTTTAGGGACCCAATTTTCAAAATTTTGGCCTATGTATAAACTTTTTAGGCTATCAAGAGCCATTTGCAGTGAATGTGAAAATAGGGGTGGTCACATCACTTACCTTAAGCTGTCCCTACACTCTAACATCCATGTTACATCAAGGGGCATCACCTGATCCACACTTCACCTATGGAAGTAGTGAAGTGCATACTTCTACCAGCATGGTCTGATGAGCCTGTCCACAAGTGATAGTCCTGACCTGACCTGATGCTGCAGAGTCCTCAACCACCCCAGTAGCTCAAAGGTCACAGCCCTCCCTTAGACTCAGAGGGATCACTGGGCTGTGCACCCTGGTACAGCCTTCTGCTGCTGCTCAGGAAAGTGTCTCTCCTGCCTGCCCTGCCCATATCTTCCAGCTAGTAATCAGAGCCAACGATTAACTGCTGCTTAGGTGAATCATCTGATTCCTAACACCTGCCTGCTGGGTTTCTCCTTAGACCAGGGCTTAAAGGGGCAGACCATCCTACTACAGCCATCCTTCGAGGCATGGCTGTCATTCACACCACTTCGCACTGGTGTTATATTTACAGTAAGTTTTTTTGACATTGTGTTATCTCTCAGCATGTTAAAAGCACCAGGCACAGTCACCTGTCCACCATCTCTATTAATTCCCCACTGCTCTCTACTTGTGCATCAGTGTCAGATATCATATGGTGTGAAGAGCGAGATGTGCCAGGTTAGGCACGCGAGAGTCACCAGGTTAGCTCCCCAACAGTGAAGGCAAACAGAAAAGAATTCATACCAGAAGACAAGGTAGAAGCATCATAACTATTTTCCCCAAAGAAAATGGACTTCCCAGAACTATGTTAAGAACACCTGCCATTCTCCTCAAAGCACACACACACACAAAAAGGTTCTATTAGCCTTTGAAGCATCTGTTTTACCTCTCAGTGTAAGGAACCAAGAAAGGCAATGCTGGACTAAAGGAACTTGTTAGTGACACAGCGTAAAGCACCCAACATGCCTCAGTCCAGACATATACTAGTATATTTGCAGAGCTGTTCTATTCTGGATGGTTTTAAAGCAGACTGAGTTGTTACACTTACAAAAACAAGAGGGTATGGATAGACACGACACTAGAAGAAGTAAGGCTAAAAGCATGGACAGAAAATTCAAATCTAGAGGGCACAACGTTTTATGTTTTACTGCCCATTTATACATGCACACTGTCAAGGTTCCTCCCCCACTCTGAACTCTAGGGTACAGATGTGGGGACCTGTATGAAAAACCTCCTAAGCTTATCTTTACCAGCTTAGGTCAAAACTTCCCCAAGGTACAAAATATTCCACCCGTTGTCCTTGGACTGGCCGCTACCACCACCAAACTAATACTGGTTACTGGGGAAGAGCTGTTTGGATGCGTCCTTCCCCCCAAAATACTTCCCAAAACCTTGCACCCCACTTCCTGGACAAGATTTGGTAAAAAGCCTCACCAATTTGCCTAGGTGACTACAGACCCAGACCCTTGGATCTTAAGAACAATGAACAATCCTCCCAACACTTGCACCCCCCCTTTCCTGGGAAATGTTGGATAAAAAGCCTCACCAATTTGCATAGGTGACCACAGACCCAAACCCTTGGATCTGAGAACAATGAAAAAGCATTCAGTTTCTTACAAGAAGACTTTTAATAAAAATAGAAGTAAATAGAAATGAAGAAATCCCCCCTGTAAAATCAGGATGGTAGATATCTTACAGGGTAATTAGATTCAAAAACATAGAGAACCCCTCTAGGCAAAACCTTAAGTTACAAAAAAGATACACAGACAGAAATAGTTATTCTATTCAGCACAATGCTTTTCTCAGCCATTTAAAGAAACCATAATCTAACACATACCTAGCTAGATTACTTACTAAAAGTTCTAAGACTCCATTCCTGGTCTATCCCCGGCGGAAACCAGCATATAGACAGACACAGACCCTTTGTTTCTCTCCCTCCTCCCAGCTTTTGAAAGTATCTTGTCTCCTCATTGGTCATTTTGGTCAGGTGCCAGCGAGGTTACCTTTAGCTTCTTAACCCTTTACAGGTGAGAGGAGCTTTCCCCTGGCCAGGAGGGATTTCAAAGGGGTTTACCCTTCCCTTTATATTTATGACACACACTTTAGTAGACTCATCTATCTTTTGAACACACTCTTGCCTTAGGTATAGCAAGTTTTAATTGTGCTAAATACTCCCAGCTAACCTTTACTGTTTACTTTTGATAGATTTGATGTAATAATTTTGATTGCTGATACGAGTATTGATTAAATCTTCTGCTCTAACTTATTTTGATTGCCTTTCATAATTAGAAAGTCTACTGAGGAAAAACTGTAAAGTACAAATAGCATTACATGTACATAAAGACTAAAAGTCTTTACAGATTTCTTTACATTTCTTTACAGTCTTTACATGCAGTCACCTCCAAGGCAGATGGCAGCACATAGATGGGAAACCAGCACACAATGCACTGTTCAACAGAAAGGAGACAGGAGATATTGGTAAACCTGTATTCTTATGAGAAGTGCCATAGAATCTTCAATGTCCATGCAGAGCAGAAAGGTCCCCAGTTTTTAAGGTCTCTTCTGAAAGATCCACACACCAGAAATCTGAGGGAGCTAAGTTTATCTCACTTGGAAAGATGTATCTCCTGCAATTTTAACTTGAACTTTGAAGGAATCTCAGAGACTTTAAGGCCAGAAGGGACCCTCATGACCATCTAATCTAACCTCCTGCACATTGAAGTCCACAGAACTTCACCCATACGTTCCTATAAGAGGCTCAACCTCTGGCTGAGTTACTGTAGTCTTCAGATCTTGATTTAAAGATCCGACTTTAAAGTTACTTTAAAGACTTCAAGTTACAGAGAATCCACCATTTACATCAGTTCAAACCAACAGTGACCCACAGATGAAAGTGAAAAATGCCCTGGGTCTCTGCCAATCTGACCTGAAGGGAAATTCCTTCCTGACCCCAAATACGGTGATCAGTTAGTGTCAGTGAGACCAACCAGCCAGATACCTGGGAAAGAATTCTCTGTAAACTCAGAGCTCTTCCCATCTGCTGTCCAGTCTCCAGCAGTTGGAGCTGTTTATTAATAGCAGTGTTGCCTACAATGGCCCATATGCTATCTCATTATACCATCTCCTCCCTAAATTTATCAAGCTCACTCTTAAAACAAGTTTGGTTTTTTTGCCTATTCCAGAACTTCACTCCTCCGATGGTTAGAAACTTTTGTCAAATTTCAAGCCTAAACTTGTTGATGGCCAGTTTAAGCCTATTTGTTCTTGTGCCAACATTAGCCCTTAACCTACATAACTCCTCTCCCTCTCTGGTGTTTATCCCTCTGACATATTTAGAGAGACCTGTCATCTCCCCTCAGCCTTCATTTTGTTAGGCTAAAGGTAGGTTCTCTGTACCTCTGATGATCCTAATAACCCTTCTCTGCACTTGTTCCAGTCTGAATTCATCTTTCTTAAACATGGGAGACCAGAACTGCACACAGTATCCAGATGAGGTCTCACCAGTGACAGTAATAACACTTCCCTGCTCTACTGAAAATATTTCACCTGATGCATCCTACGATTTTTTTCCACAGCCACATCGCATAGGTTACTCAGTCATCCTGTGATTGACCAATATACCTGGTCTTTCTCCTCCTCTGCTGCTTCCAACTGATACGTCCCCAGCCTATAGCAAAAATTCTTGTAGTTAGTCCCTAAATGCATGACCTTGCACTTTTCACTATTAAATTTAATCCCATTTCTCATTAGTTCACTTTCAAGGTCATCCAAGTTTTCTTGTATCTTCTGCTCCTCCATATTGGCACTACCTCCCAACTTTGTGTCATCCACCAATTTTATTAGCACGCTCCCACTTTTTGTGGCAAGGTCATTAATGAAAGTGTTAAATAAGATTGGTCCCAAGAACAATCGTTAGGACACTCCAGTAGTAACCTCCTTCCAGCCTGATGATTCATCTTTCAGCTGACCTGTTCCTTACCCACCTTTCAATTCTCACATTAATCCCCATTTTCTCCAATTTAATTTATCATGTGAAACTATCAAATGCCTTACTGAAATCCAGGTAGATTTGACCTACTGCATTTCTTTTGTTGGTTATCTTCTCAAAGAAAGATTAGGTGGATATGGCAAAATCCTCTCTTTTGTAAAACCATGTTGTATTTTATCCAATTACCATTTACCTCTATATTTGTAACTACTCTCTCTCACTCTCTCTCAAAATTTGTTCCAAGATCTTGCATGCAACTAAGGTCAAATTAACAGGACTGTAGTTTTCCAGGTCACCTTCCCCCCTTCTTAAATACTGGTATCATATCTGCAATTCTCCAGTCATAAATATGACCCCTACATTTATGGATTCATTAAAAATCCTTGCTATTTGGCTTGCAATTTAATGTGCCAGTTCTTTTAATATTCTTGAGTGGATATTATCCAGGCCCCCTGATTTGTTCCCATTAAACTGTCTGAGTTTGACTTCCACCTCAGATGTGGTCATTTCTACTTCCAGATCCTCATTTCCATTATCCACACAGTCACTGTCCCCCAGCTCCTCATTACTCTTGTTAAAAAACTGAAGCAAAAATATTCATTTAGGTGTTGGGCCATACCTAGATTATCTTTAATCTCCACCACATCCTCGTGCTAAGTGGTCCCACTTCTTTTCTTCTTTTTAAAAAATATGTCTAAAAACTTTTACTATTTGTTTTAATTTCTTTTGCAGGTCCATCTCTGTTTGGTTTTGGCAGTTCTTACTTTTTTCCTACGCTTTCTGCCCTCTAAGAGGTAGCTTTCCTTACTGATCCATACATCTTCCATTCCTTGTAGGCTCTCTCTAAAATAACCTGCCTGAGATGCTTGTTCATCAAGCTTGGTCTACAAGCTTTCCCTATGCATTTTTTCCTCTTGCTTGGGATGCAGGATCAGACCATTTCTGCAATTTTGAATTAAAGTAATTTCTAGCCTCCTCCACATTCAGATCCCTCAGTGCTTCAGTCCAGTCCACTTCCCCAATTCATTCCCTTAATTCCCACAGCCCTTTTGAACTCAAGGATCCTAGCTGCAGACCTGTTTTTGTTTATCCTTCCATTTAGTTTAAACTGAATGAACTCATGATCACTTGAACTAAGGTTGTCCTCTACAACCAGTTGTTCCTTGAGGTCCCCACCACTTACCAATTCTAAATCTAAAATGGCATCACCTCTTGTTGGTTCAGTAACTATTTGGTGCAGAAGTCTGTCAGCCATCATATCCAGGAATATCTGGGCCCGACCTACCATTATGAACAGCCCTTGTCCTCCAATCTACAGCTGGGAAATTAAAGTCTTCCACAATCACACAATGTCTAGCAGTAGATATTTTACAACTGATATGTAAAGCACAAAGGCCCTGCTCCTTCAGTGAGCTCCATGTGGACAGACTTCTGTGCCTGCACAAAGCCTCATTAAATTAAATGAGGCTCTGTGTGCATGGAGAGGTTCTACCACATGGAGATTATTGTACAGTCATGGGCCAAGTCTTTCCAACAGGTATATAGGATTTTTCATGCTGGATCAGACCACTGATTGATGTAGGTTGCCATTGTGCCTATGATAGTTGCCAATACTTGAGGCCCTGGGGGTAGAGAGAATGTCTGATAAAGTATTTTACATGCCTTTTAAAAAAAACAAAAAACAAATTAAAAAAAACACATCAGATGTGTCAGAGATATAACTTCATTTGCTCAACAACCTGCTAAGTAACGTTATAACAAGATTTTATGCTGTTTGACTGTTGTCATATGGGTGATTACACTATAATTACAAGCGAGAAACAGGGAGAATTTTGAAATGCATTCTGTGGAATGGACGTAGAATACAGAGTGTTCAGGTTCCCAAATGATTCACTCTATAGCCTCAAAAATGAGAGTTGGAAGGAACTCAGTAGGTCTATCCCCCTCATCCAGCCCAGGGTGGATTATATTACTCGTTTACTGTAGCATGTTTTCTAGTATTTTGCCCAATCTCATTTCAAGTGTCACTCACTCCAGAGAGCAGAGGCTTCCACCACTTCCCTTGGGATGCTATTCTGAAGCCTATTAGATTTCACTGTGAAATTTTTCTTGGTATTTAGTCTAAGGTTTTCTTCTCAGCTTCCTCTCATCCCATTAGTCTCTTCCTATCACCTTTTAACTATGAAGTTACCTGGCCTTGTTTAGACTTTGGAGAAAATATCCTATGTGCTCTGAAATACCTCCCTGTGGCAGTCTAGCCCACTTCATTTCAAGTGAATTCATCCCAAAACAGTAATAGGAAGTGTAATTCTCAATGGCGTTTTGGTCAAAAGTGGAAGGAAACAGCTTTATTCTGTAGCCTAGGCTGTCAAAGACTCTGAAGAGATGCTCTCAGTGAAGGCCTCCCTCATTTACCCTAATCCCACCTGTTTCCCCAAATAAAGAGTATTTGGTGCCATATCCCAAGGAGTCTGAGAAAATATGGAAGAAACACCATAAAAGATGACCGGGGGGGGGGGGGGCGGGGGTTATTTCCCAGAGTCAGAATTAAGATGGCTCAGGGCAAAGGTGGAGCCATTATTTTTATTTATTTTAGGAAAAGACCCTTAGTTGGATTGAACCCAGCCCTTGTTGCTGCCATTGCTACCAAAACGGTTACCACCTTCCCCCCACCCCTTCCTGTTTCTTGAAGCTAAAGTCCATGCGCCTACAGACTGTTTTCCTGTGTATACAGCAGCTTCTGAAATTATTATTAGAATGTTCACAAATAGAAACTGACCTGCTGCTGGCCCCACATTGTCTTATGACAGTTGCTGGGTTGAGCCCTGGAGTATGGGTGGTGGTGTAGGGAATAAGAGAAATTTACACTTACACTCCAGCAGCTAGAACAGGGTCCAGGAATGATCAGAAAATAGTTGTTTCGTGTAACTAGAGTGAAACAAACCATGACCTGCTGAAAACCAGTGGCTTACTTTAAAATGGATCCCAGCCCTCAATCTATAGTGAATCAAAAGATAATGATCCATACGTCTTCTCCTTAGCTACCAAACCTACACCCCATTCTCTTTTGATCATTACAGATCCAGGGCTGGGATCCATTTTAAAGGAAAGACTTACATGAGCATCCCACCACCACCCCCTGACATCCCCGCCCAGGCCCTATTAGTGCTAGAGTATTCATGTTGGCACTAAGGTCACGGGGCCATCTTCATGCTTTATGTAAACTCTCTGAAGCCAATGAAATTACACTGGTGATGAATTTTACACCAATGAATGAAATGATCTTCAAACACTAAGACCTGAAAAAATAAAACTTCTATGTGAAATAATAACGTACTGTGAAATAATAACGTACTGCCTTACTGCTGCTGTTCTTCCATAATAATGAGAAGGGCTTGTATAGGTTTCTTAGAAGGTGAAAGAAACTAGCTCTGACAACTTGCTTATGTTTCCCCACTGTGCAAACTTTCATGGAAAAAAAGACCTGAAAAGCTCTGAAGTGTTTTGCAGGTTCAAGATGTTCTTCTGCTCCATTTGTTTAATAACCGCATACCAGGAAGAGGATTTGAAGGCACTTTACAATACTAAGAGATTGTGCAGGAATCTGTTTTAAAACCACAGCTTGTTTTATTTACAAACTGCATGTAAAGCATCGTGTAAGTTAACACTTATTAAGGTCTAGGAAAAGTCAGTTTATGATCTAGCCCCAAGTAAAAGGCTGAGCATTGCCATGCTGCCCTTAGAACAGTTGAGGAGGAGATTGTGACTGTAGGGCAATATCCCTCCTAGTCTTCCTGTTGTCTGAAGGAGGGAATAAACTATGCCAGGTCTAATTCTGTCAGTGTGAACTTTGTGACATGCTGCTGTACCTACATCACAAGGCACACTGGGGGTGGGATGAAGCCAAAGTTCCACCAATTCCCTGCCTCCTCTCACCGCTTCCTACCTATCAGAGTGTGCACAGGCCTGGAGGTAGGGGATTGGAAACAGGAAGTAATGGGTGAGCAGCGTAACTATTCTGGAATAGTTTGTCACACAAGGAGCTATTCCACAGTTACTATTCTGTTCAATTTTCCCATGTAAACAAGGCCACGGTGGCTCTCCAGAGCCTGCTTCTATTGTGTAAAGGTAATGGCCCAACACTCCCTTGCATTGGCCTGTGGGACAGTCCATGAATTGGACCCTCTCAGTTATGATAAAGGAGGTTTGCTTGAGTAAGACGTAAGCAGTAACTACAGAAGGAACTCTGCACTTGTCCCAAAAAGAGTACAATAAAGTCACCATAAGTGGAGGTTCTCTTACTAGTGAACATTGTCAGAATTGTGCAGAATGACTCTACAACTCTGGAAGTTCTATCATGGAATGTGGATGTCCCAACAGATAGCTAAAGACATGCCAGGGCCAGGGATAGATGAAATTACTGTAGTTTGAGGTTTTATGAACCATGAATTATTGCTCCTTATTCTGACACTGGTGTTCTGTTTCTGACACCAGTGCTGCCCCTCTCATAAGCAGTAGGGGATGTCTCAAGCCTTGTAGTTCAGCTTCCCAGAGGAGGAGAAATCAATGGTGCAGAGTCTAGGTATACTTTAAGTGTCACTTACTTTATTCACACACACACACACACACACAGAGTCTTGGAATGGAGGCATCTGTCCTGAAATGGAGGCAGTCACCATCAGCATGCAGGCAATACTTTCCTCCAGAAATCTCAGCCCACACACCCCTGCCAAGATTCCAAGGAACTACTCTGCCCTGAGAATTGCCTCCAAATAGAGAGAATATAGCAGAGAGCAAACCCACTGCTATCTGTCACAGCTTTTCTCAAAGGACTACTGAATTATAAAACTACCACCACATTTTTAAAATCTTCCTCGCACACCAAGAAAAAGAACTGGTAAGACAATGCAAAACAGCACCATCTGGTGATCACTGCCATCACAATATCCTTCAGGTTCACAAAACTAGTTCAAATTTGGGAAATTCCTTTCCTTTCTTTGGTTTTCAGGAACATCAACCTTATTTCTAGTCAAATTCAAAAAGTGAGTTAAAAGTAGTTTCAGAATCATCTGCCCAGACCATCTATTATATAAGTCACCTGTTCCTATTATTCTAAAATGTTTCTCTCCCCACCGTTGCGGTGTGAAAGACCCACATAAACATGTGAAATTGATTAACTAAGGCCCCATACTGCAAACAGATACACTAATATAATCCATTGCACCACTACAGAGTTCCACTGATGCAATTCCTAGGTCACTGAGATTCCAGTTGGGTGCAGGGATCCACTGTACTACATCTGTAATAAGATGCTAAACTGTATTACACAGTTCAGCCACTAGGCAGCACTGTGTGGAAAATACTTTAAGCTAACCTCCCCCATACCTGGCACAGCATTAAAGGATCGGATAGTGAACACATCTGGCATGCATCTCTCTGAGAAATAAGCCCTGATACAGAAGCCTG
The DNA here is from genome assembly GCF_965140235.1 of Caretta caretta. Classification (NCBI taxonomy): domain Eukaryota; kingdom Metazoa; phylum Chordata; order Testudines; family Cheloniidae; genus Caretta; species Caretta caretta. The sequence goes on along the minus strand of NC_134211.1, from coordinate 34,515,324 downwards.
ACCTGCTAGTAGTAACCTACCCTACAAGTAGTACATAACACCTATTTGAGATGCAGCATTGCCTACCATAGTCTAGTGGACAGGGCACTGAGCTGGGTACCAGGAAACCAGGTGTCTACATTCCAAGCAGTCACTGATCCCTTATGTGTCTCATTTGATTAGGGCTTATCTACATTGCCCTGCAGTTCAGACTACGGGGGTGTGAATAGCAATGCGCACCAAAGTGCTGTGCTGTAGCTCCCCCAGGGGGATGCTGAGGGCACGAACCTGGAGGTTCCTAGTTCCTTCAAACAGGATTACATTAATACAAACTAGGAATGTTTTTAGTTTGTACCCGCAGTGTCCGCACAGGGGAGGTACAGAGCAGCACTTTGGTGCTCACTGCTATTCATACCCCTGTAGTCCAAACCGTGGGGCAGTGTAGTCAGCCTCAGAGTGCAAACTCTTCCAGCCCTGACTATGCAGGGGAAACAGTGAAACTGACTGTACACAAAGTGCTTTCAAATGCACAAAGTGAACAAACTGAAAAAGAGGAAGAACTCTCTTTTCTCGCAGGTATAATAATCTTCAGCTGTTACTGGGGGAGGTGGGTGAAGACGGGGTCAAATTAAACACAAGTTTGCTTTGCTCTAGTCACAATACTAACCAATAGTTTTATTTGATGTGGGCCGACTGAGAGATGGTGCCAAAAAAGCATTCAACTGCATCAGCTCTTACAAAGGCTAACATGAAACACAATTCCTTTCAGCTGTGATGAAAATGAGAACATTACAACAATCACACTGAGTTTTTAAGTTTAAGAAAGCTGCCTACATTAGGCATCTGAATTTGCGAGCTGCACCCTATTTAACATCCAGCGTCTTGATCTAGCCATTTCAAAAACCAATTACTTTGCTACATCTTAGTCTGAAAAAAAGAAATCTACCACTCTGAAATGAATCATTATTTACAGCCCTGCAATAGTGGAGCTTCTAATATCAATTCTAAATCAAATGCTCTCTGAATGTATTGCTAGTGGTTATATCAACAGAATCAGATACCAAAGACAACTCTATTGAGGGGGTCTAACAAACCAAAAATAGCCAAGGATATTGAGAGGCAGAACTCTCATTTTGTTTAATATTCACTGAGCTGGGATTAGGTTCTCCTAACAGTGGATGGTTTTACAGACCACATATGCTACAGTAGTTAGCTGCAACCAGGTGAGTTAGCAATGGAGTTAACCTGCACTTACAGTATCCTTTTTTCGCTTTATTTGCATTTAAACTAGGGATGTGGTCATAAATATAAAGGGAAGGGTAAACACCTTTAAATCCCTCCTGGCCAGAGGAAAAACCCTTTCACCTGTAAAGGGTTAAGAAGCTAAGATAACCTCTCTGGCACCTGACCAAAATGACCAATGAGGAGACAAGATACTTTCAAAGCTGGGGGGGACGGGGACAAAGGGTCCTCTCTGTCCGTGTGATGCTTTTGCCAGGACCAGAGCAGGAATGCAGGTCAGAACTCCTGTAAAGGCCAAAAGGACTGAAGGTAAAATATCCATTACAATCTACATACCACACAGACTATGCTGACAGCTTGTGTCACACGCTCTCAAAGAAACTGCAGAACCACCTGATCAACATCCTCTACAGCAAACAGGGAAAGATTAAGAATGAGCTCTCAAAACTGGATACTCTCATAAACTCACAAAAGCTTATGCTCAAATAAATTGGTTAGTCTCTAAGGTGCCACAAGTACTCCTTTTCTTTTTGCGAATACAGACTAACACAGCTGCTACTCTGAAACCTGTAAAGAGTTAGTAAGCAATCTAGTTAGATATGCATTCGATTCTGTTTTTGTTTAAATGGCTGATAAAATAAGTTGTGCTGAGTGGAATGTATATTCCTGTTTTTGTGTCTTTTTGTAACTTAAGGTTTTGCCTAGAGGGATTCTCTATGTTTTGTATCTGATTACCCTGTAAGGTATTTACCATCCTGATTTTACAAAGGTGATTCTTTTACTTTTTTTTTAATTTAAAATTCTTCTTTTAAGAACTTGATTGCTTTTTCATTGTTCTTAAGATCCAAGGGTTTGGGTCTGTATTCACCTATGCAAATTGATGAGGATTTTTATCAAGCCTTCCCCAGGAAAGGGGGTGTAGAGCTTGGGGTGAAAGACATTTCCAAGTAGGCTCTTTCCCTGTTCTTTGTGTAACACTTTGGTGGTAGCAGCTTTTAACCTAAGCTGGTAAGAATAAGCTTAGGGGGTCTTTCATGCAGGTCCCCACATCCATACCCTAGAGTTCAGAGTGAGGAAGGAACCTTGACAGATGCAGACGGGGTTAAGGATTCATATTTTGTGTTCAACAATTTGCTTTATATTTTCCCAGGCTTTTAATGCCTCATGGGGGGGGAGCATTTGTGTAACCATTACGTCTCAAATCTCTTATCCTCTCTGCCTCCCCTTACTTTTCCTTATCTACAGTCATCCACACTGCTTCCACCAACTCATTCCCCTTTCCCTGCTCCTCTCCCTTTCAGCCTTTAAGCATTCTCTTGCTTGGCTCCCTGACCTGTCATGCCTCTCCAGCCTCTCCTTGGGTCTGTAGTCAAGTCGCACTGCTTTGACTACCTCACCACTAGCTTTAACTCTTGGATTCCCTGCTGTCCAGTCTCTACGACACCCATCCCTGTTCCCCGAGAAACTGTTCTTTAAAAGACCACCACTGACCACTCCCTGGCCTTTTTCAGGGAGTCATCTTCTCTATGCTGATCATTCACAATATACCTGCCGCTTAGTTCTGAGAGTCAGCCATGCCCTCTATCTACATGCTCTTCCCTCCTTGGGCTTTTGAAACTATTCTCCTGATTTCCTCTCACTACTCCAACCTTTTCATCACCTTTTGGTGGCTCCTTCCTGTAACCTCTCCCTTGCTATTTGCAAGGTTCTGGTCTCTGTTTCCTGTCTCCTGAGTTTTCTTCTTTCACTCAATTCATAAGTCATCTCATCCACTCTTATGGTCCAAGTGCCACCTCTTTGCTGACCAGTTCCAGATCAATCCCAAGCCCATCCTTATATTCTCAGTCTTACATCTCAGAGTCTCTTTCTGATTTCTCTGCCAGGAAGTCAAACCAACAAATTAAACCAATATGATGAAACTTAAGAGACATAAGGATGATGTTCTGGTTGGAGTCTTCAAAAGGCTTAAGTTGGGGTTCCATAGAGAAATTATCCCCAAGTGGATGTTATTGGGTTCAGTTGGTGGATGCAGTAAGATTTCTACCATATCAGGCTGCAATCTCAGGAGAACAGCTGTCCTCAACAGACTTCAACTAGTTTGAGCAGCATCCAAACCAGATACAGAGAATAAGACTCTTCCCATTTTAGATCTGACCTGAAGCCAAAGCTCCGGGGCCTGGCTTGGACAAAATGAATCTGAATATATACCTCCCTTTCCCCCCACCCCACCCCCCCCCAAAAAAGTCAGGAATGGGGAGGAGAGTTGAGTTTGAGTTTCTGGTTTGGGTCCCATCTCAAGAATGTACTCTGTAGATGTTCTTCTGAATAACCATAGCTAGGAACTTTCAATGCCCTCTCATCACAAACAGTGGGCAGGAGGCACATGACTTTTAAATGACATTGTTTTCATCCCAGCATTTCCAAGCTGCCTTAAGCACTAGACATTGCAGGTATGTATTAGTGCTACTAGTTAGTTCTCTTGGGCCTTTACTGTATAGTTCTATTGTACCACATACTGCAGTGATAAAATAATGTGCCTTCCCAAAAAAAGAATACCTGAATAGAAATTGTTCACACATCCATGGAAGCAAAGGGAATCTAGCTATGAGCTGTAAAAAGATAAAAGTCCCATCGAGCATAAATGTAAGTAAAGAAAGAAGACGCTGTAGCTGACAGTGACATTTATCCGGGATAAGATAAAAGCTAAATCCCATTAAGAAAGAAAGCAAAGGAAAATAATATAACAAAGCATCAAACTGTGAACCCTTTCTATCTTAGTCTGAAGAGCCTCATACAGAACTCACACAAAGCTTTGATTTCATACTGTGCACCTTTCTTGGGGGAATGCACTTTCAAGGAATAACTCTCCACCTCAGTGCCACTAGCATAAGGAGCTCCTATACAAAAGTGTAGAGATCTCCAAAGTGCACTCACTGAAATTTTGTCAGCAATTCCACAAAGTGAAAGACAAAGCCTGAAAAACTCACTGGACTTTGGATGGTCACAGGAGAATGGTCTGCAGCATGAGGGCATCACAGAAAGGGCTGTTAACAGAGTCTGGATGAAATCCTGGCCCCACTGAAGTCAATAGATGTTTTACCATTGACTTCAATGGGGTTGGGATTTCACACACCCTCGACCCTCTTTTTCCCCATTTGTAGGTATGGAAAGAAATGGAAAGTGCCATGATTAGGAATTGTGCACCTTTTACAAATGAATACATTACTTTGTGTTTGCATTCCATTTTGCCCAGTTTACGTACTATGTGTCAAGTTTTATCTTACAGTTCCTTTCCATCTCCAGTCACTTACTTTCATAGTCAAAAGTATGGCCCGCAGATAGTTTCAAGTTCCACTGATGTGCATGAACCACCATGTGAAAAGCAAAAGCTTCTTATGTGCAACTATTGAAGAGTGGTAGAGTTAGCAACATTTTCAATAGTCCATGACAGTGGATAAGAAAAACCCTTTACTGTATGTGAAAGGAGTGGAATGAAGATAGTAATCAGAGTCTAACAAAAAGGAAGGAAGAAAACAGATGGACAACACTGGTGGGGGTCCAAGAAGACAGAGTTTGACTTCAGCACAGATTTTCATGGCACACAGAAACCTGGCTCAAATGGAATGGTGTAGTAGAAATTTTTCTTCATTTTACCTCTCACAAGCAGATATACGTTGTTGTTGTTAAAAACAACTTGCCTATTTTATGTGCTTCCAGATAGCCTAGATTTTCTTTAATTTCCTAGAACTACAACTGAGGGAGGCAACCGTACAGTTACAACCATATGTATTTTCACTCCCACATGTAGTTTCCACTGACTTTCCCATTCCATTTTCTTGTTGCCTTTGTGTTAAAGACTTCAATAGGACTACACACATGATTTCAGCTATACACAGGAACGGTTTGAAAGATCAGGCTCTCAGTGGACTCATTACTTGAAAGTCTCATTCAAACTCACTCACTGACAAATTCTGTGAATTCTTTGATTATTTTGTGTGAGATTATGAGCTGAGATGTATTTGTCTGAAATGTAGTAATCACTTTCTGTTGATGAAATAATGCTGACACCGTAAAGTAAAGGGTTGTACAATGTAATGAAAAAAGTATTGGAGAAAGTAAATGTGTGGAATTATAATGAGGTGATCAAAGACAAGAACCAGGCTGAGCACCAGACTGGGGTGGGGTAGGGTAGGGGGGAGAAAAGAAAGAAAGTTATAACATGGCTCAAGTTAAGTTAGGCACATGCTTAAGTATATTACTGAATTGTGGTCTTAATGAATAAGAAATTGGTTTCCAAAGGCTAAGGACTGTGGGCTAGAGACTCATCTAGGATGATATATGTTTTGTGGAGGATGATTGCAGTGTGATAAAGACACAGGACAGGGTTCTAGTATTGGTTTAGGTAATTTAGGGCTAGATTTTGACATTAGCCAGGACGCTAAGTGAGGTGTGACACAAACTGCATCAACCCAGAAAGAGCACAACCAGGGATTATGATTCAAAAAGAGATTATCTGAGTCACAATGCTGTCTATACTGCCTCCCAAGCAGAGGGTAGTTTACTGCCAGCCTATACCAGCAATAATTTACTACCGTCTCCCTTGCACTGGCTCAGCTATTTTGGTTATGAGTAGGGAGGGGTAGACCAATGATCCACCCATTTCCTCCCCCACTCCCTGACTGTCACCTCTCACTCACTCCCACCACACCTTCTCAAGGGAGGGAGTAAACAGATATATAGCCTGACTTACTCCTCCATGCTCAGACTCAGGATCCTGCTCCCTCTCAACCTCCCTTGAGTGGGTGCATAGTCCAAGTCACAGTTTATAATCTCTCCGATTCCATTTATTCACTGCTAAAGTGGGACAATGCCGTACCTCCTTACAGTGGTGGTGTGGAACTAAATTAATTAGTGTTTGTAAACAACACTGAGATCTTTGGATGAGAAGCACTATATGTAAATGCAGATTGATCATGAACATTTTGCAGAGGAAGCAACAAGAACTGCCAAGAAAAAGGCAGGCTCCAATGTTGGGGTAGATCAATGTTCTTCCATTTTTTATGATAATATACAAAATGACATCTACATTTATTATTTCGGATTTTTAAACATTATGACTGGTTCTAATTATGTTGCAGCAATGGATGTTCTACTGAATTTGCCTAGTATTTTCCCTTACATAACCAGGGATCTTCAGCAAAATCAGTGGCAAACTTTCAGCCTTAGTGGTACATTTGCAGCAGTTTATATTTTTAAGGCTGCCTTTGCAAGGGAGAAGGTGATAAATTTAGGCTGGGATTTTCAGGAAGTTAGGCACCAAACTCCCAAGGAATTTCAATACGATTTCAGGTTTTTTTGAAAATCCCATCTTTCTTTTTTCCCTTAGTGAAAGGATTGACTCACCACTGGTGCCTCCTTGTGGCCAGGTGTGGCATAGCAGCTCTCTAGACTGCAATATCCCCACTCATGTTGAATAGCACCGTATTCCATGAGTAGTACCTTACTCCACCAGTAGTCCCTATGATCTCCACAGGACTGCTTCTGGAATACTCAATGGGAATGAGTAAGGGTATCGTATTGTGGCCTCATGCTCCCATAAAACAAGAAATGAGAGGAACCTAGCTATACAGCATATATCCTAGGCACAGTAATCTTTTTCCTCAACTTTCACTTGAACATGCAATACATCACCATGAGTCCTACACCCAGAGTGCAGCTAAATATTTATTACAAAATGACCTATGGTTCTGAAAAGAATTCATCTAATCTTGAATCATACCCTTTGAATCTTAAGATAAAATATTTGTCATCGTGGGAGAATCTCATATTAAACATCAAAGAAGAATAAATACACATTTTTTTCATTTAATATCAGATATTAAACATAAATCTTGCAGCTTAGCTGGTAAACTATAGGGACTGCAACCAGAGGTCTAGAGTCTAGTCACTGCTTAGGTCACTGATTTTATCTTCCCAAGCAACAACTGGATGCTGATGCCAAGAGATGAGCTAATGTCACAAACAAAATGTTCCAATGTCAAGTTAAATCACTAAAGTTACTTAGAAGCAAAAGCTGAGAGATATTTTTCACTCTTAAACTGTTCTATGGATAAGTGATTATCTATTTTTATTAATATCCTCCTCAAACCCACACACATGAATGGTGCCTTTTCCCTATGTATAATATTGTGATACATTACCATCCTTTCTGAATTCTGACACAGATGACACTGATGCAAATTATGCATCTCAATAAGATTGCTCTACTGAAATGTAGATAGATGAGAAAAACACATTTGTATCTCAGTTAATTAAAATTCCGGGGTTTAAATAACTTATCATGCCCAGAGACAGAGATAAATGGATGAATAGATAGAGAGATCCATATACCACAAGCATGGAATAACATTCTGCTTTAGCAGACAAGAGAAGGTGGTATTAATAATTGTTCTCTGAATAATAACAGTTCTAAAATGCCAGTAGTGCCGTGCCGCTGTACCCTAGTGCATCTTTTTATTTGTGCATCTGTAGCTTGTGAAAAAAAAGCTACATTTTAAAACCTACTCAAGGAGATATTTTTAAATGATCCTTCAAAAGAGCTTTTTGAATACCAAACAAACAATTTATCACATGAAGACTTTATGTTACTTGCACAATATAAAGAAAATTTCTCTGATCTTATCTCAGGCCCCAATGCTGCAAACTGCTTAGCTTTACACACGAGTAAGTTTCATTGATGCCAATGAACACTTTATACACAAGAAGTCCAATTTAGTGGATAGAGATAAGAATATGGGTAAGTATTGGTAGGATTTGGGGCTTTAATGAGTAAGCAGAGGCTGCTAAATCAGATTAAAAAGAAGAAATATTCATTAGTTTACAGATGAGCTTCAAAAGGTTCATAAGTTCTGTTTGGATAAAGCAACCAAAACTTCACATGCTTTTCCAAATTTTATGAAAGCCTCCTGGTCTGAGAAATGAGCTGGGCACCATGCAAGAACAGCACCTCCCAAAATATTTCTGCATGGCTTCCTATGGTCCAGCCACAACCAGGTAGAAGAGAGTGGATGGAAATGAATACACAAAACCAACCATCAGGACTTTGATTCCAATCTATTTTTCTGGAAGTTGAATGTTGTCTTAAAAAGGAAAGTGAAACAAGGTTTGAAGAAATCAGAAGGTTTCAGATATTTCATGATTTCAGACAGTCTCTGTAGTATAATAAAGATCTTTGATTTCCATCCTTTTCCAACATGCAGATGTAAATGGATATTGTATATTGGCTTATCTAAAAATTGTAATAAATACAATTACAGTGGAAGACACTTGATTTAATATTTGACCACTTAGACTCAAAAGTAAATGTAATTTTCCTTGTAATGGTCCCTGGGGCCACATTTCTGAGAAACCAGTCTCCCATCATCTTATAACATATCATGAGTTGATTGAAACTAATGGGCTTAATACTTATTCATACAAAAAATTCTCTGGAAAAAACGAACAACAGGACTGGTCTTAAAAGTAACTAGATGCTGGCAAAAATAATTTTATATTTGGGATTTGCCTTTCACTGGTGTAAAGTGATCACAGAGACAAATCAAAGCAGAAGAATGAAATATTTGGAGAGCTGACATCTTCCTCCTCTTTTATCAAGCTGATCTTTCTATGGCATTTCAAAAACTTAAGGAACTATATGACAACTTTTGGGATAGCTGCTGGGGAACACAAGGTGTACTGGGGAGATTTGTATTCCCAACTAGTGGCAGTGTCCTGAGAGACCGGTATCCTTGGAGCAAAACTGCTCTTTGACTAATATTATAATCCCCGGATATTGCTTTGCTATTAGGGCTCATAGCCAAGAGTCACAAATACAGGGAAGTGAGTTCTCACCTACTAGCACTGGTAGTGCTGCAAGACACTGCTGAAAGTAAGATACACACACACATTCTGGTTTAGAATAATATAGGAAGCACTGACAATGAAACTAACTTGCAACATGTATCACAAATAAAAAGATATTTGCATGAATTTATGGATATGGAAAACCCCGTGTGGCCAAGCCCACACAATTTCATTGGTTACTTGCTTATTAATAAAAAATGGTTAACTTATTCCCCAGCCACTCAACAATGTATGGTGGTGACTTGTGGTGACTGATACTATTGCACTGCTTGGCTACCTGCATCCCTGGTGTACTGTTTAATAGGTCTATCTCCTTTTTCTTTTCTTCCCTTTTGTGTATACAATCTGTGACATATGGAAAAACCCTATATAAAGTTTAAACCATCTGAAATATGAACTAGTATCAGGCAGACAGAACCCATGTCTGCTTATTCTTTTGGAATAATTTGTTAGCAAACATTTTTCACTTGTGATAATCTTCAGGCCAACCTCCTACTAGTTTCTTTACTTGCCTAGTTGGACTCTATATGCTTCTTAAAGTAAAAGAGAACATATCTAATGGAGACGTATGCACCAGCATCCACAGAAATAATGCTATGACATGCATCCGAAGTCTCAGCACCACAGGAAGTGTTATTTGTAAATACGTTACCCCCCTCACGCACAGAGATCTCTACATAAAGAGACAGATTATCGCAAAGCCTATGTGGGACTGTCATTCACAGCCTTGGTGCCTGCTGGTGTCAAAGCATGCTGTTGCAGTCTTTGTCTCCAGCGCCCCCTATTGACCGCCATATTGGTCTTGCAATGGCCTCTCTCCAAAAGGCTAGGCCACAGAAGCCATTGTTAGTCAGGTCACCTCTTTCCAGTTCTCCCCCCTTCCTGGGTACAGAAGTCCAAACCCCCCCCCCCCCCATTCAAACAGAAGATTCTCCTGCCCCTCTTGGGGTACACTGAAGTTCCCTGCTTGTCACCCTACTCTCAGGGACTGCAGAGTTTCTTCTTTGCTCCTTAGGCTGAACACTGCTTCTCAGGACCTTTTCCCCCTGGAGGTCCTAGCAATTTCCCTACTGCTTTGCCTCTCCAGGGACTCTGCCAGCTTCTTCTTGGGACCTCTCTGCTTCTTACAGGCACTATCCTCAGGTCCTCTCCTAGGCGCCTGACCAGCTCCCTATGGTTCTCTCCAGTCTGCCTTCATCACGCCCCCTCCCAGAGAGCAGGAATTCCCCTTGCTCCTTCCGGGTCTCCTTCCTTTGTAGACAAACAATATTTTTTACTTCACTCTAGGAGGCAGGAAAAGCTGCCACTGGTCCATTGCACTTGGGCAATTCAAACATCCTGCATTATTTCATATTCATAGGGCATTAATTCACACTTGCCTTCAAATTTACAAACTTCCTGTTTGATGGATCTTGTGTAAATACCTAGATGGGCATCTGCCTGGCTTGTTAAATAACTGTGGTATTGTTGGATACTATATATAACAAGATCTTACTCTTTAAAAAGTAAGTATGAATCTTCAGGCAATATTCCACCTCTCTGATCCACTCTCTGGATCTTTTCTTCACTGTGCAAAACTCCATTGCATATAGTTGGCATTCAACCTGGGAACTCCTGGGAGGTGGAAGAAACAGTGATCTGCGCTGCAGAGCCACAGGGCTAACTGAAGAAGAAACTTCTGCCATTCTTGCCATGCGGGAAGAGAATCTGTCATCACTAAACTTTTTTAAGTCAAAGCTAGACCAACAACAGCATACAGATAAACATTTTAAATCAAATTATAGTCCCATAAAAATCCCATTGACTTCAAATGAGTTGCACAGGTGTAACCATGCAAAACATGATCCATTACAACATATATGAGACTGCCATGAGCTTGTATAACCCACCTCTTTCAGACAGCCTAGCACCAAGACAGGGCAATCTTTAAAGAACCGATCAAAAAGGGATAGAGGAAAAACAGCTGCATCCTCTAATCTGAGTATACAGTTATCAAGGAAATCACTGCTCTGCATAAGATCCTCCAATTGCCCAACTTCACTGATTAGATGGACCTGGGCTGAACAGGAAGAAGCAAGCAAATCCAATCATACATTAATGCCCATGGCTGGCAGTATAACTAGGTCTAATTCAGGGGCGGGCAAACTTTTTGCCCTGAGGGCCGCATCAGGTTTTGGAAATTGTATGAAGGGCTGATTTGGGGAGGCTATGCCTCCCCAAACAGCCAGGCTTGGCTTGGCCCCTGATTCCTCCCCCGCCCCCCGCTTCTCACCTCCTGATGCCCCCCCCAGACTCCTGCCGCATCTAACCCCCCGTTCCCTGACGGCCCCCCTGGAACCCCTGCCCCATCCACACACACAAATACACACACACCCCGCTCCCTGTCCCCTGACTGCCCCCGGAACCCCGCCCCTGACTGCCCCCTGCCACCCCATCCAACCCCTCCTCTCATTCCTGATTGCCGCCCCCCCTGAACCCATACCCCATCCAACCACCCCTTCTCCCTGCCTGCCCCCGGAACCCCTGCCTGACTGCCCCCCGGGACCCTTGCCCCCATTCAACCTCCCCTTCTTCCTGTCCCCTGACTGCCCCCGGAATCCCCACCCCTAACTGCCCCCTGCTGCCCCATCCAACCCCCCCCTTCCTGACTGCCCCCCCGGGACCTCTGCCCCATCCAACCACCCCTTCTCCATGTCCCCTGACTGCCGCCCCAGGACCCCTACCCCCATTCAACCCCCCTGTTGCCCGCTCTCTGACTGCCCCAACCCCTGTCCACACTCCTCCCCCCGAACTCCCCTGCCCTCTATCCAACCCCGCTGCTCCCTGCCCCCTTATCGTGCTGCCTGGCGCACCAGTGGCTGGAGCCCGGCTGGAGCCAGCCATGCACACGCAGCACAGAGCCGGTCAGGCCGGGCTCTGCAGCTGTGCTGCCCCAGGAGTTCGCTGCCTCGAGCATTGTGCCAGTGGCGCGGCGAGGTGAGGCTGTAGGGGAGGAGGGACAGCGGAGGAGAGGCCAGGGGTAAGCCTCCCAGGCCAGGAGCTCAGGGGCCGGGCAGGAGGGTCCCACGGGCCAGATGTGGCCCACGGGCTGCAGTTTGCCCACCTCTGGTCTAATCATTGCACACACAAAAATAAAGGCGGGCTGAAGCAGGGAAGAGAATTCTATTAGACACTAGCATGAACAATAGTGAAACAAGCTCATAAAATGCATCAAGAACAGTGAAAAAGCAATTAATCAAAGAGACTGTAGTAAGAAAAACAAAACTGTCTATTGTAGACTCATATGGACGGTGACTGTCTTTAGAACTTCTCCAGTAATTTTTGCCCATCATATATAGGCAATTGATTCATCATTCAGCTCACAGGGCAACCTTTATTTTTCTTTCATAAATCAATACAAAATAAAAGAGACTTTCCTAAATGCAATGAATGCGTGTAAAAGATGCAATCATCCTGCATTTTGCTCAGAAAGACAAGATGAGAAATTTCTCATACTGACACCCTTAGTCTACTGGAAAAGAATGATCTTCCTAATGCTACCTTGAGATTGAATGATGCAGCAGGTGGTGGTGATGGTGCATTAGGTAAAAGCGGGCAACAAAAGGATTGGATTAATAAAGGCAATGTACTGTTATTACCATTTAATATTTGCCTAGACATTAATATCTTCAGTTAATTTTTATTTGAAGTGGAACATATATTTTCATTGGAAGTCTATCAATCCCCTTTTCCAGCTAAAATAGAATGCATGCTTTTATCTCACTTTATGAACAGCCTCTTATATTTCTTCTCTAACCCAATCAAATGCTAAAGAAATAAAATATATATGGTCTAATGAAAGAATGCATAGGTCTAGTATTTTCAGACATTGCAGGATCAGCTACATGCGTTTAATTTCATTTTTTTATGAATGTGTATGAATGTATGAAGAAAGTGTACTAAAATATATTTGACTCACCGTATTTGAATAGCGTGTCTTATTTCTCCATGGGCTTTAAAGCCACTGCTACTGAAAGTACACTGCACAAGCACTAGGTCCCAGAAGTGCTCTCCCTTTCGAGTAAAAGGCTAGCAGAATTTCTCCAAGGGCAGTTGGGAGCAGTTCTTATCGTTCTTTGTGATAGCATAGGGTTCAGTCTAGCTGTACCAACCCTGACTGCTAGCCAGTGCTACAGCTCCATCCCTCTGCGGTTTAGCCTGCCCCCTTTAGGTAGCTATTACTGCTGGTAGAGAGTGTTGAGTAAGCCAAGTTGGCAAACATACGAGTCAGTGCCTTTTTAGCTCATCAAGAACAGCGTGCAATTAAAAAACAATGACAACTACATCCAGTTGCCAGGAGGAGTAAATTACTAAATCAAGGAACGAAGGCCTTAAAATATAATGAGAAGGGTTAATACAACACAAAGCCACTCTTCTGAAGCAGATTAAATGGAGGGGAGTCCCATTAGAAATCAGTGACAGTCAGTTTCAAAGTGGTTTTAAAGTAATTTTCTTTTACACTATTTGGCTAAATTGACTGTATTAAACCATTAAATTAACAGAAAGCCTTTTCTTTCTTTCTTTTTTAAAGTTACAGAGTTTACCCTAAACTACCTTTGAAATCAATTTTTCCTGGTTTCTGATGGGACCTGAAAGTTACTCAATTCTAATTGCTAGATGAAATTCAATGCTTGAAAATGCAAGCTCATATCACTCCGGGTCCTGTCTCACGTACCTCACACACCCCTTACTCTTGTTGGCCATGTTGGGAAGTTTGGCTTGCGATAGGAATGGGGAACTAACCCTGAATTCAGTCTTCCATCTACCCTAAAGGCAATGAGAGAGGTGCAAGATCAGGCCTCTGCTGAGAGAGAGAGAGCAGTCCTAGAGTCACTGAAGGCAGGTGCTGAACAAGCAATAATATTAGTAGACACATACACAAAGAATTTGTGTGTGTATATGAGTGTGTGCATGCAGACAGATGCCCGTGCGCACACACATTTAAAAACTAAATCTTCAAAGCAGCTTTCAGAAATACCTAGCATCCTATAGCACTATATCATTACAGTTTCTCTTTACAGATATTTACCCTTTTAAAATCTGCCTAGGAGATAGGTCATCATGATAACCAAGCTGCCTCGCAAGCAGGTAATTTGTTCTGTCTGCCTAGAAAACAGGTCAGCGTGTGTAGCATATGTCTTCCTTCACAGACAAAATTACCACCATCCTTTAGAAAGACTTGAGGATTGATTCCAGGCAGGAAGCTATATGGATCTGCCAGACAGGTTGGTTGTCCCCTCTATCGTGTTTTTCTTATAAAAATTCCTGTCCCTGGAAGGAAAACTGACTTGTCAATAGATTTGCAGAAAAGTTTCTTCGTCTGCATAAAAAATTCTAATAATCAGTATCACCACTAACACAGGAGTCTTAAGGAAATTCACTTCAACAAGCCTCTGAAGGTGTCTTGCCTCATCAACTTTGTAAAAGTGTAAATCAAACTGGGCCTCTTGAAGGACAAGAAAGATGCATTTATGAGCAAGAAGTTGTAAAATAAAGTTTGGCTGCACCTTTACTCTTCCATCAGAGGTCACCTGAACATATTAGAAATGAGGCAGAGGTCTGAATTCTGTTTCTTTTGAAGACTACAGGCCCAGTTTGAAACCTTGGCAATTATGTCTGGAGTCCAGATTCTGCATTTGGATGCTCAGATCCATATTCAGGTGCCTAAAACATGTATTTATTTGGGTACCAGTATGAGGTTCAGAACTGGAGCTGCTTGAAGCATTTCAAAATTCTTCAACCAAAAAAGGGACTTATTCTTCACAAAAAATTTTTACAAAATGTAAAAATGTCCCTTTTTTCTCCTCTCTCAGTCATCGCTAATAAAAAAAATTGTATGCTAATTTTAATACTCAAGTTTGAGAACTGGGCCCACAATTGCCAATAGAGTACTCTTCAGAAATTTGCCTCTACCTAATGCGTCTATAGCACATGTCCATTCACAAGACAAACTTTTACCTTAAGCCCTACCTTTAGTCACATCTCAGAAGACATTCCCTTGTGCCCATTAGTCATCAGGAGAAGATTATGTTCACTTTTACAACATTTTGTACTATCAGTTACCATCCAAGTAGAGTGTATCCATTACTGACATTGTTCTATGTCGACACTATCAAAAGGTCAGAGTAGGAGCTGACAGTATTATCCAGTATATGTACAGAAGGACTTTCCAGTATTAAACACATTACCGATCTACAAGAAGGCATGCAAATGTTGGAGTCAGTCCTGATTTTCTCAAGCAACATTTTATTTAGACACATTTTTCTTTAGTATTTCTCCCTATGTTCATGTGGATGGTGAAAGGTGTTGGCCTGATGACCTGAGAATTAAGTTTTCTATTTGTGCCCTGAACATGTGTAGTAGGAGTATAGAAAAAACTTTCTATGTTATTATCCCACCAATATGCCCTAACTCTGAATTTGAAGATTTGGTGCTGCTGCTCCGCACTTGTAATATCCATGTGCCTACTAGGCAAAATAGATTAGAGGCTTTGGCAAGAGCAGAGTCCCTTGCTCTTCTCCCCTTAGGGTTTGTAGAAAGCTCTCTGCCGATGCTTGCAACAAGGATGCCAATTAGTGCCATTGATAACAGCAGTTTTTGCAGTGTGGTTGCCTGTTTAGTAAGAACTGAACTAACACGACTAATTCATTACATACACCCATACCCAACCACCAGATGGCAACAGTTTTCAATCACTAAGAGGTGACTGAATCACTTCTTACCAACTCTGTGCTACTATGGGTATGTCTATACTGCAGCTGGCCAGTGTCAGCTGACCCAGGCTCTCAGGGCTTGGGCTGTGGGGCTATCAAATTGCAGTATAGATATTCAGGCTCACGCTGCAGCTGGGGCTCTGGGACCTTACGACGGGGGAAGGTCCCAAAGCCTAGGCTCCAGCCTGAGCATCTACTTTGCTATCTTATAGCCCCGTAGCCCGAGCCTGGCGAGCCTGAGTCAGCTGACACAGGCCACCTGCAAATGTTTTATTGCAGTGCAGACATACCCTATGTGGTCTAGTAGTTATAGCAGCTGATTAGGTGCCAGGATGCTTAGGTTCTATTCCAGGTTAAGCCAAGGTCACGCATATGACCTTGGGCAAGGCATTTCATCTCACTTTACCCATCAGTACAATGGGTATATTTATGCTTACAGAGCTCACCAGGCTGATGTGAGGCTTCTTTAATAAGCATTTGTAAGAGTGAATTAAGATCATCCAATGTAAGAGACTATAGAAATGTAAAGGTTTTACATGAGTTAACTAAGTGTTAATTTTTCCATTATACTACATTACAAACCACCGCTCTATGAGGAAAAAAAATAAAATAAAACCTATTGCACTTTCACAGCAGAGGATCTCGTAGCATTTGCAAATAATTATGCCCCCCAGTGCTCTATGAAGTAGATAAGCATTCCCATTCCACAGGTGAGGCAAATGCGGCCTATATTGATTTAGTGATTTGACCAGTGTCACACAGCAATGACTCTGCTGTGAATAGTGGTAAATAAAATAAATCCTGTACATTTAGGGCAGATTTTTCAGAAATGTTCAGCATCAACTTAACTCTGCTACCACCGAGATCAAAGGCAATTTTACCATTGACTTATGTGGGAGTCAAGTTACGCCAGAGTGGACTGGTTTTAAAAATCCCACCTTCAGGGTACATCGACACTGCAGCTCAGGTGGACAGATACATGCTAGTTTTGATCAAATTAGTACCAGGAAATAGTAGCGTATCCACATTAGTACTTACACAGGGTCTGGGAAAGGGCTGTGCTCAGGTGACTAGCCCATGCCACTGCCTGTGGATACACTGCTCCGACTAGTGTAGTAGCTCGATCAAAGCTAATGTGTGTACATCTACCCAAGCCGGAAATTATACCTCCAGCTGCAGTGCAGACATACGCTTAGTCTGCAAAGCATGCTGGGATCCTTCAGGATCAAGTGTGCCATATAAAAATAAGGTATTATGTCGCAAGCCACTTCTTTGGTCTTAGTCACCTCTCAGTTACTGGTGGAACCCTGCTGACACAATGGACTCTGCCATTGTAGCTGGAGAAGTTGATCCAATCTGGTTGTAAAAAAAATCTACCTATACCGTGACCTACCATATTGGCCCAAGAGTCAATAGCATGGGTACGTACTAGAGCAGCATAGATACCAGTTTCATCCAGTTCTAATTAAATAAGAATTTCAAGACACAAAGTCAGAGTTCAATAATAGCTAAACATTGAATTTCCTACCACTCTATTTCCCACTAGGATAATAGACTAGTTATGATTCACTTTCTTTCCTGTTTGTTAGACTTGATCTGCAGCCAGCACAGCATCACAATTGTTTAATTAACATGGTGCCAAAGAAGATATGAATATTGTTAAATACAAATACATCATTTCTCTAGTTATCTTTTAATGCAATTACCAGCCCAAGAAATCTTGGCTACTGTCCCTAGGTTTACCATAGTATGAAAAATTAGGTTGACTCATTTTTGCTTCTTACAGCATCTGCAGTAGTTAAGACATGCATCAGTAAGCACAAGACTCTTCACAAAATCTTTATGATAACAAGATTCTCTTGAAGATGGTTGCAACAGTTGGGCCATTGTGGACCTTCTAAGGCTATTTAATATTCCTATTCATGCAAATACAATGCAAGCTCCATCTTTTCACAGGGCTTTTGATTTTTGTTAACAATACCAGTCTTACATATTCATTAAAGGAAGAATGAGAGCTACATCGTGGAGTGAAGCAGTTTCTCCCTTCCCTGAAAAGGGGGTTGACACTGCTGAACCTTTCCTCATGAGGTTCTCTTCATTCCCACCTTCATCTTGCCCCCACAAACCATTTAATAAACAAAGTACTTTGGCCACTGAAGGGCTACCAAAGGCAAGGAGATGACACACATAATAACATTATTTATATATCTTTAGGTAAAAAACACTCATATATAACCAAGCAGAGCCCTAGTCAAGAGTTTGGATCATAACAGAACAGTTTTTCAGGAACTTACATTTAGGTATTGCTGCTGACTTTGGCTGTAAATGAGATACATACACAATGAAGACATCGTATTTTGTGCTTTCCTCTTTGAATTAAAATGTGTGCAAAAAAGTTTTGGTATGAGGTTGATTGGGAAAAAAAAATTCATGCCCAACTTTTATGTGTTGATCTGGGTGAGAATGATCACAAGACAGAGTACAGATTTGATTTGCTGATTAGGTATCTTCCACCCCAGCAGGAGGCGGATGGGGAGCAGGGATATGGTGACTCATTTTCTCAGAGGGAGTAGTTGTATCTGTTATGCTTTGATCTATCCAGAGAAAAAGAAGTCCTCCAATTTTGTGTAAGAAAAAAAAATCTTTGAGTATAACAGCAACTCCTATAGGAAGAAAGATACAATTTTAAATTTAAGAATATAGGGTGAAAGTTACAGAAAAAACTAGACCTTTTATTTTGAATTGGGGTTAGTGACTAGAAATGTCAAAATTGATTGTCTCCAAAAAGGGATTCTTAAATTTCTAAGTATGTGTTAGTTAATATGTCTAAATCAAATGACAAAAACCTCAAAGCTCACACCCCATTTCCAGGGCGTTGTTTTGGTAATTGGAGTCTAATGGGAAAAGCTACATTTAGACATCTTTGCTAATCACTCAGGCACTTACTGTAGACACACATATAATGCAAGATGACTACAGAGATGGTATAACCAAGAGCAGTGACAAAATTGCTAACTGGGCCTTGTGAAAGAAGGGACAGAAGTGCCATGTAGAAAAAAATAAAGTGAAATGGATTTATTTTAAAAGCTTTACTCAACTATCGACTATCAAACAATCACTAAACTATTCATTCAATTTTATAACCAGCTGAGATGTAAGATTAAAAAATGTATAGTTTAGGAAGGGTAGCACAATTGCACTAAAACAAGGCTGTTCCTTTTTAATTCTGCAGCCCACTTCATAAATAGAGCAATCATTTTTCTCCTCTCCCCTGCCAAGCCTCAACTGTCTTATGGCATTAAGGTGTTACTTGGCTGTCAGGTATTTTCATTCTGAAGGTCACCAGAAAGGACTCCAAAATTGATGGCCTGTAGACCACACATCTTAAAAAGTAAGATATAAAGCAAAAATTAAAACTGAGTTAAGCATAAGTTTTATGTAATATTTATAGTGATTATGAAAAAGAATCTAAGTCCTAGATGATACAATAAATTCAAAACATGGACAAGTAGTGAACCAAATCACCCAAACAGAACCAATCAGAACCAAAGCTTCTGGCAAAGGAGCAAAATCGACGGCCCTTTGGTTAGATCCCAACTAACATACATAGGTATGAAAGGGGATAGTAAATGTAAAACAGAAAAGCATACATAAAGAAGGAGAACAAATTTGTGGTCAGGGATAAGGTTGCTGAAATAAAGGCAGCCAACCAGGGAATCGAGCTTGGTTGAAGTAATGGAAGACCTTTTTTTGGAGGGACTATTAATATACTAAGGGCTACATATTCGAGTCCTATGACCAACCTGCCTCATGAACCTGGGGATGGAGAAAGCATACAAGTTACTACTTGTAATGTGAACAGTGCTATCTTTCCAGTCCTTAGGAGTCCTCCCAGGTGAATTTCTGGCATGATCAGGTCTCTCTTCTTTATTCCACTCCTCATGTTATTAAAGGTTGGGCTTTATTAGAAAACAATAATGGAGCTCCTGCACTGTTGCCTGTGTTGATTATTCTACATAGTCCCCATGAAGCCAGAATTTTGGATAGGTTCCTATTAATGTTGTGTCCAGTTGTTGTTTTTTTTAATTAAATATTTTTATGTGAATTTGGTGGGTGTGAACAGTGCTGGATTAGCAGATCTGGAGAGAGAAGTTCTCCGTTTATTCACAAAACAGGCACTGCCTACATAGGGGCAATGCAACCTTCTTCTAAGCGTATGCGCAACATTCCTCAAGTGGCATGTGACCAGGATTCATCACCAAATTTGGTCTGCTACTCCACTGTACCTCAGTCCTGATCTAGAAAAGCACATCTAGCACACTGTGGATAGTAGGCTCGTTTCTATACATTTTACCCCTTTCGTGCCTCCTTAGCAATATTGGGAATGCTAGAATAAACAGGATTTCAGGCAGCTGCCAATACACTAAGCACTGTTTCATATAGACATGTTTCGTTGCTGCCTGGAGCCCTGTGAATCCCACTGCTACTATTACTAATGCAGCTGAACAAGTGGTAGGTTTGTTTTGCAAAAAAAACATTCTGTAGACCCATCCTAGGAAGTTAAGTGATAGTTCAGTCTCCATGCCTGAGTCAGTACTGAGCCTCTCTTGATACTAGTGACAAGGGGATTAATTAGCACCATTTGTGGTTGGTTTTGAATATGGATGCTTGTCCATCAAGGACGAGGCTGAGATCACCAAACTCATCTGACATAGGCTCCCAAGCAGCAGTCAGATAACTATTCTCCATTTGTAATAACTTGGATTGGAATTAGCCTCCTAGATCACCATCCTGCAATCTAACAAATACCAGCAAGCCCATCTGCCTGCACAGCCCCCCACTGATTTCAATAGGGCTCCATACCAATGCAGGGGTCCACCTGTTTGCATCACTTTGCCACATCAAGAGCCTAAAACTGAAAGTTTCCATGTTACCAATCCCCCAAAACTATCCAAGTCCCACTTCAAAATCCTGTTCCCATTGCAAATGGTGAGAGTTTTCCGACTGACTTCAAAAGGATTAGGATCAGGCTTTCCCCCCTGTTTCTCCCCTGTTTAAAGTATCGGGGCGCGGGCGGGGGGGAGGAAATGAGTTACATAAGTATTTTTAAGATCTCCTCACCTTTTCCCTATTGTGCTTTTATTTATTTGGCTGGTTATTGCAAGTGAAGTAAAGCTATATCAAATAAAATATTTAAATACAAGTAGCTATCTCCTTTTACATCCATACATAACCACAGTGCACCGTTGGTACTTCTACAGCTAAATTCACAGTCTCAAAGAAACTGTAAGACATTTATTTCCAAGTGTAAAAAGGTGCAGAATGCAATTTCTACCTATTTAAAACAAGAATAACCGGTAGCAATGTAATGAAAGTACTAAATGCCCGGCTGCTGAAGCATACTATAACTAAAAATTGTGTAGGAAATGCATTTAATGGAATGAGTTATATACTTGATCTCACTGGAAAGCACTTTGTCTGTGGCTAAGCACCATGCCTGCAAAATTCCATAGAGCTCTTGGACTTCCCTAAGGCAAGTTTCAGACAGTATTCACACATTAAGTGATGCTATTTTTCAACATAAGTAAGTACTAAGCACAATCTGCAATGTTAACTTCACATGTCACTGTTCTTTATCATCAATTTTGTGTGATTTTGCCTTCAGTATAAGATATTAGAAGTGAAGGAATAATCTTTTAAATGTAGAGTTGTTTGCAAAAACCTACTGAATTATTATAGAACCATACAAATGTAGGACTGGAAGAGACCTTTATAGGTCATCTAATCCATTCCCCTGCACTCGGGCAGGACTAAGTATTATAGACCATCCCTGACAGGTGCTTGTCTAACCAGTTCTTAAAAACCTCCACTGACAGAGATTCCACAACCTTCTGAAGTAATTTGTTCCAGTTAGGAATTTTTTTCTAATGTCTAACTCAGTGGTTCTCAACCTGCTGCCTGTGGGCTGCTTGCAACCCAATCTGCAGACAGCTGTGCCACATGTGATATCCTCTGGGCCATACAGGTATCTATTGTGCAGATGCAGCCCACATAACACAGAGAGAGCTGCATATGCAGCCCACAATAGTAAATAGGTTGAGAACCACTGGTCTAACTTAAATATCCCTTGCTGCATTCTAAGACCATCACTTCTTATCCTGGCCACAGTGGATAGGGAGAAAAAATTATCATCCTTCTCTTTATAACAATCTTTTACCTATTTGAAGAGTGTTATGTTCCCCCACAACCACCACCACTCTTCCCTTCTCCAAACTAAAGAAACACAATTTTTTCAGTCTTTCCTAGAAGGTCATGTTTTCTAGACCTTTAATATTTTTTATTGCTTTGCTCTGGACTTTATCCACTTTTTCTACATCTCTCCCGAAGTGTAGTACCCAGAACTGGACACAGTACTCCAGCTGAGGCCTCACCAGTGCTGAGCAGAGTGGAAGAATTACTTCTTGGGTCTTGCTTACAGCACTCCTGCTAATACATCCCAGAATGATGTTCACTTTTTTTGCAATTGTATTGCATTTTCTACTCATATTTAGTTTGTGATCCACTGTAACCCCCAGGTCCTTTTCTGCAGTACTGCTTCCTAAGCAGTCACTTCCCATTTTGTACTTGCACAAATTAGTATTCCTTTCTAAGTGTAGTACTGTGCATTTATCCTTACTGAATTTAATCCTATTTATTTCAGATGATTTCTCCAGTTCTCCCAAGATCATTTTGAATTCTAATCCTGTCTTCCAAAGAGTTTGCAACCTTTCCCAGCGTGGTATAATTCAAAATTTATAAGTGTACTCACTATGCCATTATCCAAATCAATTATAAAGATATTGAATAGAACTGGACCCCACTCAATATGCCCTTCCCATTTGACTATGAACGATAACTACTCTCTGAGTACAGTTTTTCAGCCAGTTGTGCACCCACCTTATAGTAGGCTCATCTAGGCAAGTAATATATCAAGTGTCCTATGTATAACCTAGATAATAAGATTCTCCATGTATAAGTGTTGGTACAAAAACTTCTATATATAATTATAATAGGCCATTCATTTCACATCTCTGCATTTTTGTCTGGGAGCGGGGGGGTGGAAGAGGAGGAAAAGTCACATTTGTGAAATTGTCTGGTATTCAACAGCAAAGAGCACAAAGAATGAATTCATGTATTATCATACAATTAAAACTATTAATTCATATTTCAAGAACCAATGCAAATATGTGCCTGGGGTAAGGAAGAAGTCACTAAATTATCTCTGAAAAATCATGCTGTTAACTGTAAAAATATAATGAAATAAAGAAAACGGGTTGTAATGTCTATTGTCTAGGACAGTGGTTCCCAAACTTGTTCCGCCGCTTGTGCAGGGAAAGCCCCTGGCAGGGCGGGCCAGTTTGTTTACCTGCCGCATCCACAGGTTCGGCCGATCGCTGCTCCCAGTGGCACGGTTCGCTGCTCCAGGCCAATGGGAACTGCTGGAAGTGGCGCGGGCTGAGGGACATACTGGCCGCCGCTTCCAGCAGCTCCCATTGGCCTGGAGCAGTGAACCGCAGCCACTGGGAGCCACGATCGGCTGAACCTGCGGACGCGGCAGGTAAACAAACCAGCCGGCCCGCCAGAGGCATTACCTGCACAAGCGGCAGAACAAGTTTGGGAATCACTGGTCTAGGACAGCAGTACGTTACTAATTTAACTTATCTAACATCCCATAAAAACTTAGGGAGATTTGTTCCCACTTATACCGGACCTAAATTTTGGTTCTGCATTGCTCTTTTTATCCATAATTGTTTATTTGGATCAGATGATGTTATTTCTGTGACTCATTTTTTAAATGAATTCTATGCAAAGTTTAAGCAGCTAGAAACCTGAATTTATGCAAGGAAATATGAGTACAAGTAGGGGGTAAATACTTGTAAATACTGTGTAGCTGGATTCTTCACAAGGTCAGAAACTTGAACCAGTACAAGTCTCGGCTGCTGATACCCGCCTTTTTGTTAACCTTTCCCACAGATAAAACAAAGTAGAATGACATTTGGCAGATCACTTACCATGTAAACCTTAAAGCTCATGTTCTTTACAAAATGAACACAAAAGATGAAGATAAAAGGTTATTGTATAACATAATCTGTTGGGGAACTAGCTGGCTCAAGAGAGGGCTAATGGGATATAGTGTGGATAAGCTGGTAGAAGGCAGTGATGAAGGAAGAGGCCTCTGCAAGTTCTCTTCCCCACAATTTTATAGCTCATTGGTTGCCACAAGCAAAATAAAACAGTTTTATACAACTACACACAAAACAGCAAAGCACCAACCTAAAGTACAGATCTGGCACACAACTGGATGTACAGCGCTTGTGCCACTGTGGCACCCTAGCGTAGATGCTTCCTAAATTGACAGAACAGATTTTTCTGTTGATGCAGTCAATCCACCTCTTGGAGAGGCAGTAGCTAAGCGGCCAGATGAATTCTTCCATCAACCTAGCTGTATCTGCACTGGGTGTCAGGTTAACCTAATTATAGTGCCCAGGGCACAACATTTTTCCACAGCCCTCAGCAAAGTAGGTAGGTATAGACCAGGCCGAAGGGTCTACTTGGAATTTCATTCCCCAGCTCTGTTTCCTGGCTCTGCCCTGTACACCTGTTGAAGATCTAAGTAGAAAGTTAACAACCTGCTTGCTGGAAACCAGGCTGGTTTTGTATGCCTTGCTGCAGTGTCTTTCTGGCAGCAAACACATTTCTGGTGGGCAGTTATAAAGGTCACCATTTTATGGCTGTTGGATGGCCACTACAAAGTGAATCCAGCCCAACACATTATGAGGTGCATATGTAGATCCTGAACCTACAGCTCAAAACTACTATTATAACCAAAACCATTTATGATCAATCTCAGCAAAGACATCAAAAATAACTGGACATAGGGGCTGAATTGTCCTTTCACCCCCAGAAAGAGCTGTTTCCAACTCAGGAATGAAGAAATTTAGTCACTATGAGGAACTCAACAAACGAACAAACAAAAACCAACCATTCTATTTGGTACTAATTACTCTACTTACTAGAGCAGCCGGTGCAACAAAAACTCCCAGCTTCTGCTACTCTGGTTTAGAAGAAGCCAGGTTGCTTTCTGACTTTCCAAAAGAGCTTTAGGATTTGGGGAACAGTGTTCTTTACTTAGCAGCAACCACTCCCCTGAAACTGTGCGATGGGACCATCTGTAGTCAGCATCTATCTCCATACAGAGTAAGTTGGGTAGAACAGGCAATCAACCCGCTCCTTTGGCCAGAAGACAACAAAGGTAAGTTTTTGAGGGAGGAAGGCAGGTCGGGGGGTCAAGTGTAAGCTGCAGCAGCCTGGGCTCACTGTTTTTTTGTTTTGTTTTGTTTTGTTTCCCCCAAAATGTAAAAACTGCTTTATTGGTTGCAGTTAACATGTTACAATAAATATTGATCCCAAACATGAAATCAACCATATATGACAAAGACAAGCATGATCCCTGAAGAATTACATGAAATTGGACAAAGAGATGTTAATTAAGGAAGCATCTTGTAAACTGAAATCATTTCACTTTCTTGGGCATTGCAGCTACAAACAGCTCATAAACAGCATAGCATGTTCCAAAACTGTTAGAGCCATGGTGGTTCTATACAGCAAACTATCTGCTAGTCCACCCTTAAGATGCACTGGCATTCCATTATCCTCCTGAGAAAGCTTCTGCTTCTTTGGAACTCTGTTTGCGACTTGTCTGTGTGAAGCAGTGCTTATGGTCCTCTGGGAAATTTGCCGAAAAGCCAGCAGGTTCTGCAGCATATTGGCTCTGGTCCCTTCACCTCGGCTCACTGTTCCCAGGTAAAACTATAAGCCATTTTGATGTGGGGGAGGCTAGTGGAATTAGGCTTCTAGCAAAGCCTCTTGTACCTCTGCCCCAGAGCGCTAATTCAAGTGTACTAAGTTATACTGACAATTGTTGACATACATGCAGCTTAATACAGCTCTTAAGGTAGTCTGCAGAGTTTACTTAAATTCTTAAGGGTATGTCTACACTACGGAATAAGGTCGAATTTATAGAAGTCGGTTTTTTAGAAATCGGTTTTATAAATTCGAGTGTGTGTGTCCCCACAGAAAATGCTCTAAGTGCATTAAGTGCATTAACTCGGCGGAGCGCTTCCACAGTACCGAGGCAAGCGTCGACTTCCGGAGCGTTGCACTGTGGGTAGCTATCCCACAGTTCCCGCAGTCTCCGCTGCCCATTGGAATTCTGGGTTGAGATCCCAATGCCTGATGGGGCTAAAACATTGTCGCGGGTGGTTCTGGGTACATATCGTCAGCCTCCCGTTCCCTCCCTCCCCCCGTGAAAGCAAGGGCAGACAATCATTTCGCGCCTTTTTTCCTGAGTTACCTGTGCAGACGCCATACCACAGCAAGCATGGAGCCCGCTCAGGTAACCGTCACCCTATGTCTCCTGGGTGCTGGCAGACGCGGTACGGCTTTGCTGCACAGTAGCAGTAACCCCTTGCCTTCTGGCAGCAGACGGTGCAATACGACTGGTAGTCGTCCTCATCGTGTCCGAGGTGCTCCTGGCCGCGTCGGCTGGGAGCGCCTGGGCAGACATGGGCGCAGGGACTACATTTGGAGTGACTTGACCAGGTCATTCTCTTTAGTCCTGCAGTCAGTCCTATTGAACCGTCTTATGGTGAGCAGGCAGGCGATACGGACTGCTAGCAGTCGTACTGTACCATCTTCTGCCAGGCAGGCAAGAGATGAGGATTGCTAGCAGTCGTATTGCACCATCTTCTGCCAGGCAGGCAAGAGATGGGGATGGCTAGCAGGCGTACTGTACCATCTTCTGCCGAGCAGCCATGAGATGTGGATGGCATGCAGTCCTTCTGCACCGTCTGCTGCCAGCCAAAGATGTAAAAGATAGATGGAGTGGGTCAAAACAAGAAATAGACCAGATTTGTTTTGTACTCATTTGCCTCCTCCCCTGTCTAGGGGACTCATTCCTCTAGGTCACACTGCAGTCACTCACAGAGAAGGTGCAGCGAGGTAAATCTAGCCATGTATCAATCAGAGGCCAGGCTAACCTCCTTGTTCCAATAACGATAACTTAGGTGCACCATTTCTTATTGGAACCCTCCGTGCAGTCCTGCCTGAAATACTCCTTGATGTACAGGCACCCCCTTTGTTGATTTTAGCTCCCTGAAGCCAACCCTGTAAGCCGTGTCGTCAGTCGCCCCTCCCTCCGTCAGAGCAACGGCAGACAATCGTTCCGCGCCTTTTTTCTGTGCGGACGCCATACCACGGCAAGCATGGAGCCCGCTCAGCTCACTTTGGCAATTAGGAGCACATTAACCACCACACGCATTATTCAGCAGTATATGCAGCACCAGAACATGGCAACGCGATACCGGGCGAGGAGGCGACGTCAGCGCGGTCCCGTGAGTGATCAGGACATGGACACAGATTTCTCTGAAAGCATGGGCCCTGACAATGCATGCATCATGGTGCTAATGGGGCAGGTTCATGCTGTGGAACGCCGATTCTGGGCTCGGGAAACAAGCACAGACTGGTGGGACCGCATAGTGTTGCAGGTCTGGGACGATTCCCAGTGGCTACGAAACTTTCGCATGCGTAAGGGCACTTTCATGGAACTTTGTGACTTGCTTTCCCCTGTCCTGAAGCGCATGAATACCAAGATGAGAGCAGCCCTCACAGTTGAGAAGCGAGTGGCGATAGCCCTGTGGAAGCTTGCAACGCCAGACAGCTACCGGTCAGTTGGGAATCAATTTGGAGTGGGCAAATCTACTGTGGGGGCTGCTGTGATGCAAGTAGCCCACGCAATCAAAGATCTGCTGATATCAAGGGTAGTGACCCTGGGAAATGTGCAGGTCATAGTGGATGGCTTTGCTGCAATGGGATTCCCTAACTGTGGTGGGGCTATAGATGGAACCCATATCCCTATCTTGGCACCGGAGCACCAAGCCGCCGAGTACATAAACCGCAAGGGGTACTTTTCGATAGTGCTGCAAGCTCTGGTGGATCACAAGGGACGTTTCACCAACATCAACGTGGGATGGCCGGGAAAGGTGCATGATGCTCGCATCTTCAGGAACTCTGGTCTGTTTCAAAAGCTGCAGGAAGGGACTTTATTCCCAGACCAGAAAATAACTGTTGGGGATGTTGAAATGCCTATATGTATCCTTGGGGACCCAGCCTACCCCTTAATGCCATGGCTCATGAAGCCGTACACAGGCAGCCTGGACAGTGGTCAGGAGCTGTTCAACTACAGGCTGAGCAAGTGCAGAATGGTGGTAGAATGTGCATTTGGACGTTTAAAGGCGCGCTGGCGCAGTTTATTGACTCGCTTAGACCTCAGCGAAACCAATATTCCCGTTGTTATTACTGCTTGCTGTGTGCTCCACAATATCTGTGAGAGTAAGGGGGAGACGTTTATGGCGGGGTGGGAGGTTGAGGCAAATCGCCTGGCTGCTGGTTACGCGCAGCCAGACACCAGGGCGGTTAGAAGAGCACAGGAGGGCGCGGTACGCATCAGAGAAGCTTTGAAAAACAGTTTCATGACTGGCCAGGCTACAGTGTGAAAGTTCTGTTTGTTTCTCCTTGATGAACCCCCCCGCCCCTTGGTTCACTCTACTTCCCTGTAAGCTAACCACCCTCCCCTCCTCCCTTTAATCATTGCTTGCAGAGCCAATAAAGTCATTGCTGCTTCACAGTCATGCATTCGTTATTCATTCATCACACAAATAGGGGGATGACTACCAAGGTATCCCAGGAGGGGTGGTGGAGGAGGGAAGGAAAATGCCACACAGCACTTTAAGCACAGCACTTTAAAAGTTTACAACTTTAAAATTTATTGAATGACAGCCTTCTTTTTTTTGGGCAATCCTCTGTGGGGGAATGGCTGGTTGGCCGGAGGCCTCCCCACCGTGTTCTTGGGCGTCTGGGTGTGGAGGCTATGGAACTTGGGGAGGAGGGCGGTTGGTTACAGAGGGGCTGCAGTGGCAGTCTGTGCTCCAGCTGCCTTTGCTGCAGCTCAACCATACACTGGAGCATACTGGTTTGGTCCTGCAGCAGCCTCAGCATTGAATCCTGCCTCCTCTCATCACGCTGCCGCCACCTTTGAGCTTCAGCCCTGTCTTCAGCCCGCCACTTACTCTCTTCAGCCCGCCACTTACTCTCTTCAGCCCTCCACCTCTCCTCCCGGTCATTTTGTGCTTTCCTGCACTCTGACATTATTTGCCTCCACGCATTCGTCTGTGCTCTGTCAGTGTGGGAGGACAGCATGAGCTCGGAGAACATTTCATCGCGAGTGCGTTTTTTTTTCTTTCTAAGCTTCACTAGCCTCTGGGAAGGAGAAGATCCTGTGATCATTGAAACACATGCAGCTGGTGGAGAAAAAAAAAGGGACAGCGGTATTTAAAAAGACACATTTTATAAAACAGTGGCTACACTCTTTCAGGGTAAACCTTGAAAGTTAACATTACATACATAGCACATGTGCTTTCGTTACAAGGTCGCATTTTGCCTCCTCCCACCGCGTGAACGGATTTTGGTTGAATGCCAGCAAACATACACTGCAATGCTTTGTTCTACAGTGATTCCCCAGTACGTGTTGCTGGCCTGGAGTGGTAAAGTGTCCTACCATGAAGGACGAAATAAGGCTGCCCTCCCCAGAAACCTTTTGCAAAGGCAGAACCGCAAATGCCAGGGCAAAGTAATCCTTTCACATGCTTGCTTTTAAACCATGTATAGCATTTTAAAAGGTACACTCACCAGAGGTCCCTTCTCCGCCTGCTGAGTCCAGGAGGCAGCCTTGGGTGGGTTCGGGGGGTACTGGCTCCAGGTCTAGGGTGAGAAACAGATCCTGGCTGTCGGGAAAACCGGTTTCTCCGCTTGCTTGCTGTGAGCTATCTACAACCTCCTCATCATCATCTTCTTCGTCCCCAAAACCTACTTCTGTATTGCCTCCATCTCCATTGAAGGAGTCAAACAACACGGCTGGGGTAGTGGTGGCTGAACCCCCTAAAATGGCATGCAGCTCATCATAGAAGCGGCATGTTTGGGGCTCTGACCCAGAGCGGCCGTTCGCCTCTCTGGTTTTCTGGTAGGCTTGCCTCAGCTCCTTCAGTTTCACGCGGCACTGCTTCGGGTCCCTGTTATGGCCTCTGTCCTTCATGCCCTGGGAGATTTTCAGAAAGGTTTTGGCATTTCGAAAACTGGAACGGAGTTCTGATAGCACGGATTCCTCTCCCCAAACAGCGATCAGATCCCGTACCTCCCGTTCAGTCCATGCTGGAGCTCTTTTGCGATTCTGGGACTCCATCATGGTCACCTCTGCTGATGAGCTCTGCATGGTCACCTGCAGCTTGCCACGCTGGCCAAACAGGAAATGAGATTCAAAAGTTCGCGGTTCTTTTCCTGTCTACCTGGCCAGTGCATCTGAGTTGAGAGCGCTGTCCAGAGCGGTCAGAATGGAGCACTCTGGGATAGCTCCCGGAGGCCAATACCATCGAATTGTGTCCACAGTACCCCAAATTCGAGCCGGCAACGTCGATTTAAGCGCTAATCCACTTGTCAGGGGTGGAGTAAGGAAATCGATTTTAAGAGCCCTTTAAGTCGAAATAAAGGGCTTCATTGTGTGGACGGGTGCAGGTTTAAATCGATTTAACGCTGCTAAATTCGATCTAAAGTCCTAGTGTAGACCAGGGCTAAGTGATGTTTCTAGCTGCTCATATGTGACTCAGTGCTCTGTGGGTGAAACCCTCCGCAGTACAAGAGCTACAAACAAGGCCTTTGTCTCCATTTATGTCCTGCTTAATGCAGGACTTAGATAGTGAAGGGGCCCTAGCATTAGACTTCTGTGCTGGTATGAATTTTGTCTTCTCTTGCTAATTCTCTAGCTAACTCATTTGAAACTTAAGTATCAAAGCTGCAAACTACCTCAATCACTTTAAAGGGGCATTAGCTTCAAAGCTTATTTCTGGCTATTAAATGCTGACTCTGTTAGAGCATCAAGCCAAAAACCAAACACCTGACTTGTCACTGAAATGTAATTATAAGGGACAGCTGTGTGCAGTTCTGGTTTTGACCCTGAGGAGCCATGCAAAATGAAATGCCACAAAACCAGAAGTGCCCTATGACAGCTTAATGGAATTGAAGCAAACAAAATCTATATGTGATAGATTTTGAATTGCTGCTTCTAATGGAGCATTACAGAACATCACTTCAATTAATGAGCAGTTTAACTCATTGGCATAAACTAAAATGACTTTCAAAAGTGTATTTACTTAGGATCAAATTCTTTTCCCAGCATGCAGTAAATGGTCTGTGTGCTGAGGTGGGCAATGGGAAGGAATGGAATCTTAACCGTTCCATGATGGCTGCTCTGTCTCCGAGCTGCTGAACACCATGTCTCCTGTACTCCTCTGCACTGTGGAGGAACGAATGGCTGGTGGATCCATGTAGTAGCGCATCCACCCACACCTAAACTGCACTAGGACACAAAGCCTCTGCAGAGGATCAGGCGATGTAAACACAGTATTTGTGCTCTTAGAATTCTATAGTACCCCCTCTCTCCAAGGTGATCCTATTGTTTCAAGAAAAAAGAAAAGGAGGACTTCTGGCATCTTAGAGACCAACAAATTTATGTGAGCATAAGCTGTAGCTCACAAAAGCTTATGCTCAAATAAATTTGTTAGTCTCTAAGGTGCCACAAGTCCTCCTTTTCTTTTTGCGAATACAGACTAACACAGCTGCTACTCTGAAACCTATTGTTTCAAGAGCATTCAGCGAGTATGGAAAGAACAGTAGGATTTGCTTCATATATTTTAAGGTCCCTGGGGCAAAAATCTGTCTTCTGTGCTCTCTGAGGCAAAGCCCACTGAAGTCCGAGTGAGTCTTTCCATTGGCTGTGAAGGGCTTTGGAACAGACCCTATACTTTGAGTACTGTGTCCATTGGCGTGCACACGGGGTGTGCTCAGGCACACCCTAAAGCAGGGCAGAGCTCTGGGGCTGCGTGCTCCCGCGGGGCACCGTGTCTGGCTCCGCGCTGAGCCAAACGCTGCTAGGAGCCTCACGGTTAGAGGGGCCCGGAGGTTGGATAAGGGGCAGGGGCAGTCAGGGGACAGGGTGGGTTGGATACATAGGCGGGGAGATGGGCCATGGTGCCCATGCTCCATGGTTCGGCAACGTGAGGTGGGGCCGCCTCACCTCGGGGGCAGCTCCCCCTTCCCCGGCATCCTCTGTGCGCTGCAGAGAGTCTCGGCAGAGACCGGGCAGCTCCGCACGCTGCCTCCGTCCCCAGTCCCAGAGCTGACCCGGTTCCCAGCCCATTGGCCAGGAAGTTGGCCAATGGGAGCTGTGGGGGGGGAGGCGGTGCCAGAGCTGCCTGACCGCGCCTCCCCAGCAGGGAGGGGGAGGGAGCTGCAAGCAGAGAGAGCAGCCGGAGTCTGTCACTGTCAGACACAGATGTGGGGGCAGACAAACAGATGGAGCCGGGGGCAGGAGAAAGGAGCAGCGATGGGCACCCTGGGGCTGGCATAAAATACACAGTACAGAGGGGGCTTCCTGAGGGGTATAGCAATACTCCCTTCCCGCACAGACCAGCCCGGGGCTGCAGCTGGCTCTGTCCATCACTCCCCCCCACCCTACCCCACAGAGACCCCCACAACTCTCTGCCCCCCTGGAAGATCCCCACCAGCCCCTGTGCCCCCATCATCCCTTTCCAGAGAGCCCCCCCTTTGTGCCTCCA
The DNA here is from genome assembly GCF_965140235.1 of Caretta caretta. Classification (NCBI taxonomy): domain Eukaryota; kingdom Metazoa; phylum Chordata; order Testudines; family Cheloniidae; genus Caretta; species Caretta caretta. The sequence goes on along the minus strand of NC_134211.1, from coordinate 34,482,686 downwards.
GAGACAGCTCCCCTCCCCTCTGCCTTCCCCCTGCTGCCCCCAGTTCATTGGCCAAGAGGCTCCCAGACTGTTGGCCACCAAGCACAATGGGAGCTGCACCTGAGGCAGGGGGCCTGCTTGCAGATGCAGACTTGCCCGGCTGTGCCTCCACGGCATGGGGAGAGGGCGCCACAGGTGAGCAAACCCCAGTCATCATCACAGGCACAGCAATTCTCTGGATATTTAATTTCACTGAGGCAAATAATTTAATCTACTCTTCCTTTCCAGACAGTTTGTGGCTTTTCTTGTAAGAAAACTTACAATTTCTTTGCAAAGAAGTCCAGTTATACACTTGAGAAGTGTATTTTCTGATTGTTCAAAAGCTCATTTATTTTGTTAACTCAGTTTCATAGGGAATTTTAGAAGTCACTTGAATCGTAACTTTTTTTTTCCATTGGTCCAAAAACACATGGAAGATGTGCAGATTTTTATTTCTGTGGGCCAAACCATGTAGAAATGTAAATGTCAGAGCTAGAAAAGCGCTGCAGGGGTATGGGTAGGGGTCCCTCAGGAAATTGTCCTCAAGTCATTCATTCTTCTGGGCATTCCATTCTATTGTTCCCTCTTACAGTGATAGAGATCAGTGTCTCCACCCACAGGGGAGATGCAGAAGACTGGGCCAACCCTACAGCCACTCTGCCTCTACCCTTGTTCTCTGTCTGCTCCCTCTACCTGCCCCTTTGGTCTCCCTGGGATTCCCCCTACCATTACTCCCTCTGGGTCTTCTTTCTCTGGAGCTTCTCTGTAATGTATTTAATTTTGATGTATTTATTAAGTGTTAATTAATGCACTATGGGAGTCCCCCTTCAGCCCTCTGTATAAATTGATCCTCTTCTTTCTATATGTTTTGCCCATTGGGTTTTCTGCAGCGCTAGGGCAGCTAGCAATAACACCTGCGCCTTTGCAATGGGGTGAAGGAAGGGGACCATGAGATCCCTATTTATGTGATTTGTGAGAGGTGTTATCATTACTTAGGGTACCAAATGTGTTAAAATGATATAAGTGCCTTGTAAAATCCCAAAGCAAGCTCATTTTCATTTCTCATATAATAATCTCATATACAGTATACACACATTTTTCATTAATTTTATGAGTTGATTTTAGTATTATTAATAATTATTATTATTTATTATTAACTAGGTTACTGGTTTTTTTCAGTGTGGAAAATTGTGTGCTAAATGTTCACCTTTAAAAAAATAAATAAATAAAATTCTCTGGGTGCACACCCTAATGAAATGTACTGCACATGCCTATGACTGTGTCAGGGCTTAACAAAAAGAGTTTTGAACTATGGGGTTTTTTTTCCTCAGAGGAAAAAGCAAAGCTATTTCCACTGAACTTTTTGCCTCTTTTCTTCAGAGAATTGAAAGTCTCCTAGTGGATTTGAATTTTCCCTTCTGATAAGTAATTCTTGTATTGTTGACATGTAAACAAAATTTGGCTATTTTGGTTGCATGCAATTTTGTCCCAAGATAAAATGAGTAAATATAAGCAAACACTAATTAATCTGGTATATAGACTACCTTTTGAGAATAAAAGTATGTTCTTATGTGGATTTGATAAAGATTTAGCACACAATGTATTTTATCAGATAGAAACATCTTTTTTGGCTAAGTGATCCATGTTTGCGCAAACTTATTTATGTATCAAAGTACGATTTTATACTTTGACAGTTTTTAGTGCTTTTAAAAATTCTCACTTTTGAGTAAAGAGATTAAATGGTAATGTGTGGGGAAAGTTGAGAGTTATTTATTGTGGGATAACTGTGTTTGTCTGCACGGTGCAGTTTTTGTTGTGGATATATATAAAATAGAGAATGTGCCATTAGCTTTATACGGAAGACCTTATGTCAAGTCCAAGTCTCAACACACAATCAGTCATTACATGGACATAAAAGGATATCATTTATAGTATGATTTCAGTGATCAATTAATTTATCTAACCTCATTCGTTGTACAGAACTATATTGTATTAGAGATACACAAGCAAAAAAGAACATGAGTGGCATTTTATTATTAAATTTTAAGAACTCTTCTTTAAAATAAATTAATTCTATAAACCATAGGATTAAATAAGAAACCTTTTCTGATAAAAAAAAAGCCAGGAGACCAGTTTTCTATTATTGATGCACTAGTCTTAGGATAAACTAGACCTAAGCTAAGAGTGACATCCAGTGGAAAGATTGTCCTGATTCTTTTCTGTCTTTAATGCTGTTCAGAAAGCAGCTTTCACTCAAATAATTTATCAATCAACAAATTCGTATTATAAAAAAATGATTGGCGAGACAGGCTGATTTATATATAATTGAGAAGATTCTGGGCCAGATCTTGATCCCACTGAAGTAACAGGCAAAATTGCCAGTGAGAGGAGAGACAACTTGGCTGTTTAGATAGGTTCTGGACTGCTATCAGGTTTTATAATCAGCCTAACATTAGAGTAATAGTATCCTTCTGGTACTTCACCCATGTAGAATATGGTTTGGGACCCTGGTTATTCATGGTCTTATTGTTATTGGCTACGTACGTTATCTTCACTGCTATCCCATCCATGCACAATCTCTTAACAGCATGACCATGAACACCACTGAAAAAGAAAGATTAACAATCCTCCTTTATTAGCATTTCTTTGCACCACATAGAAAGTCTAACTGAGTTGTTATTTACTTCAGGGCCTAAATTCATATCTGGTATCATCAAATTCAGCTCCATGGGGGAGCAAGTTCAGATCTGCTGTTGGGTGCAATTTGTTTTCTTTGTCTAGGAACAATTTTTCCCTTGGCTTAATGTTAAGATTTGTTTTCAAAATAAAATTATAAACCCATACATGTCTGTCATTTTTTAAACAATAGTATAATCCCTTGCTGCGGTCTGAGTGTAAGGACAGAGGGTCTACAATCCTTGCATGTCATGCAGCTGTGGCCTATAGAGACTCCCTGTGCCCTAGCATGGAAGGCGGGGAAGGGCGTGGTTGGGTTGGACTAGAACAAGAGCTGAACAAGCAGCAATTCCCCTCCATAGAGCAGCAGTACAGAGAGAGTTCTAAAGCTGCAACCTCACCCTTCCTTTTCGGCCCCACACTGTTCTCCCAATCAGAGCAGGGTTTTGGGGGGATTAGCATATGCATCCAAGAGACAACACAATGGTGGTGGGGTTGTATAGGATACTAGAGCTTGCTCCAAAGCCCACTAAAGTCCACAGAAAAACGCCCATTGACTTCAATGGGGCCAGGATTTCATCTCCAGCCTTTGGCCTTATGCTTGCAATGCACCTGAGAAGTGCTTCTGGTATTCCAGACCTAAAAATGATTAAATAAACAATGTAATACTCTATGAAACTGATATTGTTTGGCAAGTGCCAACCCCAGTTGTAAGCAAGTTCCTGCTTAATTATATATTGCATTGAAACGTTACCAATTAATCTCTTCTCCAAACAACTACACTTTCTGACAAAACCTGCCAGGATTGGCAAGTAAGTATTTATTTCATCTCTTCAGGAAGGATGTACAAAGAGAAGAAGATAGAAGCAGGAACTGTAGACTAGAACAGATGATAAAGTTCTCTGGTCAGGCATGTGTATTTAACATAAAACCAAAAAGTATTTTTAAAGTTTCAAAGCAACAAGGTACATTTGCTCATTTTGGCTTTTATCCTGTTTAATAAGAAGGCTGGGGAATTACCAAGGGTATACAGAGCCTTTCAGCTCAAGGATGTTGGTTCAAATCTAGCTAACATCACGAGTCTATGAATGACTCATACAGTTGTCATTGACCTATAGATGCAACCACATTTTTTTTTAACGTCAGGAGAGTGAAATTGTATTAAAAATATAACAAAAGACAAAACAGGCACGATACCCAGGCAGAGCTAGACACAGAAATTGTCCTGGGCCACCCTCCGCAAATGTTATCCCTTTCCTCTTTAAAAAATAGGTTTTTTTAAGTTATTCTATTGCATACATTTTGCATTTTTCTTTTCTATTAAGCAAAACTTTTAAATGTATTTTTTCTCCCTCACGTTCATTCTTTTTCCTTTCATTTCCTTCACTTTTTTTCCTTTCCTGTCTTTTCTCAGTCTATTTTCCCTTCAAAATCATTTTTCTATATCATATAACTGATCTATTTTGACTTCTTTCCCTTTACCCTCCTTCATCCCTTTCCTCTTTCTCTTCCTGTGCTGTTCTGTTCTTCCTTACCCCAATTTTCCAATCTCTCTTTCTTCTCCATCATTCTTTTCCTCTTTCACATTCCCAAACTCTCTCCAGTGCCATCTTCTCTCTCTTACACATACTCTCTTGCCTCTCCCATGTTTTAAAGTAAATTACAGGCTTCTTCCTTGCATTACTCACATCAAATGGGGTCTCCTCTATGAGTCTTCTCCCTCTAAAGTGCTCTATGAGTCTTCTCCCTCTAGAGTTCTTTGATATCACGCCACATGCTAACATGCCTTCCTTATTAATTTAAGTGATAGGATGTCATAAAGTTTATTTTAATTTTAATAAATACCCTGCAGTAGTTCCTATTATTCTTTCCAATAGTGTTTCTTTGCTTCCAAAGCAAAGAAATTCTATAAGACAGGATAATATTTTTTCCATCATGCAGCATATTTCATTCATCCAAGGATACTGAGGCACTTACAATGGTGGGTACTATTCCAATATTTTAGATAGGGAAACCAAGACATACAAAGCTGAAGTGATCACTTGTCCTGTTTTGGAACATTCATTCTTTGGTGCCTAATCTTCCCATGTACAAACTCTAAGGACCTACTGTACTGAGAAACTCCTTCTGATCAAATGCATGTTTTCCAGCAATAATTATGCATAGAATCATTGATACAGATGTGATATTTTCTCCCCTAATACCAAGAAAAAGTCACTGTGGGATGTTCTCCTATAAAAATAAACTGTTATGGATTTTTTCACTTCATTACTATTAGTTTGCTTTAAATGTAGATAATCAGTATTGTTCCAGGAGATGGCGATGATGATAGCATAAGGTGATTTTCAGAAAACATGCATTCACCAGTTATTAGTAGCTATAGAGTTTCTGGTTTTTCAAAACCCCAGTAGTTCAGGGCCACACATAAATACGTTCACAAAATCTCATGCCTAATTTGAATTATAATTTACGTTATTGTGCAAATGGGCATCTAATTGGCAAGCTGTGGGGGGAAGTGTCATAACTGAGCATGCAAATTAGCAGAGTTTCATGCACTTTTTTAACATGGCCCAAGACTCCTGGTGTTGAGGAAAAATTGGACCCTTCATGTTCATCAACCAAATCTTCAGGATGTGAATGAATATAGCTAACCAGTTAGTGCAAGTTAATTGTGTGTGGGAATTGTGGATAATCATATCAAAGCAAACTGTTGTGAAAAATAAACTGCATTTCCCAGAGATGTGAAAGCTAGGAGACTGGTTGCTCAAAATGGAAAATTACCTTGGCTGATTTTTAGATTAGTGATAAATGAAGGATTACAAGGAGGTTTGGCCCAGACAGTGTATTTATTGAATAACATCATATAATAAGAGATAAAGAGGACAGGAGAATACAAATGAAACAAACCAGTAAAATACCTTTTTATTGCAAATGAAAAGCACATAATCCTCTAATTACTGTACTGGAGAACAGGGGCCTGGGTAAACCAGGAAAATGATTGGAAATTTAAAATACCAGAATGCAGAACTTTTGTCATGGGACAGGTAAAATAAAGCCTCAATTGTAGTGGTAGTATCAATCAAGGATGATATTAAATCTTGAGAGAAATGTTTTGGTTGATACATCAGAGATCATTTGGATATACATAAAAAATGATGTACCACAATGGGTTTTGTGTGGTATAGCTCAGAGTAGAATTTGGCCCTGAAGATACTCAAGTGATTCTTGGTTACCGTAGCTTGTGAAAGTAGACTGGGACTTTTTTTTCCTTATACCCACTTATGCCCCAGTCCTGCAACTGGATTTGCAGAGGTGGGCTCCTGTATATTTGTGGACACCATTGACTTCATTGGGACTTTTCATGGCTTGTCTGAAAGACATTGCAGAATCAAGGCTAAAAAAGGTATAAAATTCTGATCATGGAGAATTATTGACTTCAGCATTTGAGCATCTATGCAAAAATTAAAGGAGTATAACCTCTCAAGGGACAGCATTGCAGGATTGGTTTTGGACATTTTAAGAGCCTAAAATTGTCTCTCTTTAGTCACTTTAGTCACTAAAGTTTAGTGGATTGAAGCAGAGGAGGAAAGAAGAGCTACTGTTACTCAGAGCTAACGGACAGTCTCCTTTAACTCAAATGGTAACAGCTGTTTCTGAATCTGAAGGTTGTTGGTTCAAGTTCCACAGTCTACACTGAAGTTCTTTGAAAAATCTCACGGTTGTTAGCACAGGTGCCAGAGCACCAGAGGAAATGACAGTTGACTGATTTCCAGAGTTTTTACCACCATCCTCTAACCCTGTGGCACCAATGCTAGGGCATCAGTAGCAGACATTCAGAAAAACTTTGGTATAGACACAGCTGGTAAAGCTAGACCCTTCTGATTCAGCTTGGAGACCTACTTCTAAAAAATAATTCAAGTATTATAACGTATGCTGGTAACTCACTGGTGAGCAGTGAGTTAAAGTTGTAAAATTATTCCCGCTATAATCCCCTCTTTTCACTTGCTGCAGCTTTTTCCAAAAGTCTCTTGTGAGACTGAAAATGTCAGTGTTTGTTCTTGCTCTGAGGTAGATTTTTTCTTTGAGTTTGAGCAAAATCTTTTGACCCTGAGTTACAACATAATTCAAAAGAAAATAAAAGTTGGAGAGGGTAGAATACAATACAGTGACTTCAGGAAAAGTAATGTTGAAGAAATATGAATTCCACCAATGAACTGTGATTGACATTCTATAACAGGTTGAGTGTTTTTACAGAGAAATGAACAGAGACTCTGGCCTTGACCCTGCAAATATTAAGCACGTGCACAATTTTGTACATTGTGAGTAATCCCATACACTCCAACAGGGTAACTCCTAGTATATAAAGTAAACCACATGTATAACTCTTTACATGATCACAGCCTATCTTTGTATTTAAGAGACTTGTCAATTTCAACCTGTAATTAAATTCCATTTAATCATAAACATTCAAAAATAGAGACCAGTTCCTCAGATGGTGAACATCAACATAGCTCACCAGAACTCAATGGACCTGTGACAATTTATACCAACCAGTGATCTGACCCACTTAGGAAAAAGACGGATGGTCTATGAAAGCCCTTCTTTAGTACGTCACAAGTTTTATTACAGTGGAAGGGACTAATTGGGAAGTGCCAGAGTATATAAGTGAATTCTGGGGATCAGAGACACTTGGGTAGCTTCACAGATCAGACCAGATTAGAGAGGCCTGGAGCAACAAAAAATAATAGCCAGTTTTGATCTCGTGCCAGTGTGATTCAGGAGTAACTCAAAGGAGTTACTCTGGCGTAAGATCAGTGTATAAGTGAAATGAGATTCAGTGAGATCTTAAGAATCAGAATGACATGGAGCAAAGACTGAGGGGATGAGAGACGACGAAAGTTCTCAGAGGACCAGAGTAATACTGAAGGCAATCAGGGGAGATGAGAGGCTTACAAAGGTCCTGTGTGAGAGGTCCAAAGGGGCTAAGGTTGGGGAAAGGAACCTTCTGAACCTGGAATCATCCCTCTGTGAGAAGTAACAACAAAAATAAGTTGTAAGAGGTTCCAGTCCTGCAAGGATTCCCATCACCTTCATTTTGCTCTGCAAAAGCACAGGAGCCTGCAAATACAAAGCTCCATACCAGGACTGAAGCCTAAATTTGGTGGGGGGTGAAGCAGGTCATTAATTCTGAGGATACTACGTAACCAGACTAAAAGGAATTTGCATTTTAGTAGCTTTGGATGGTAAGAGGAATACACAATTTAATATATTCCACGTAAAATACATTATATCTGGGGACAAACTAAAGGAAGAGAGTATGGAGTAAATGGAGCAATTTGAATGCTTTACTCAAAACTATTAGAGGCTTATTGTAGGCAATTCTATGAAACTTTCAGTCCATGTTTCTACAATAATAAAAGGAAATAGGGTACTGAGATTCAAGACACACACACAGAAAATGGGACAGAATCAAGTCTCAAAAAGAGAAAGATTTATGATGTTGTTGTTGTTCCAAATGCTGGGTAAACACAATTGATAGTGTTCATGTCCTCAGCTCCACACTCAAACCTGCTCCTTTGAAGGTCTGATGGTGGCACTAGGGTGAACAGATAGCGAGGGTGAAAAATCGGGACGAGGGGTGGGGGCATTTATATAAGACAAAGCCCCTAATATTGGGATGTCTCGTCACCTTAGGTAGCACAGATGTTAAGTTCTGAGATCAAGGCTTCTGGAGTGATTTTTGCTGCAGGACAGATAAAGCTTAATGCTGCCCCTGTAACTGTTCCGCATAAGAATGAGAGGAAGAACACTTAAAATATCTCTTTCCTCCCATAGCAATTTCTTCTGTGCATCAGAAAAGTGGCCTGAAACACACTGACTGACACCACACAGAAAGCTATTGTCTGTCTTGTCAGAACAGCCTCACGGAGAATGCTGATCAGTTATTCATTTATATGGAGCATTCTGTCAGGATTATAATTAAACACAGAAGAAACAAGACTAATCAGCCACTAGTACAAGGGAAGGCTCATCAACAACAAAAACCCAGGACACTAACCTTCTAACAATGGTACTGTCATTAAATGGAAGGGAGGGGAAAATCTGTTCAATTCACTGAAAATCATAGCCCCAGTAGCATACTGCGCATTAAATAATGACATTGAGTGGCTGTTGTAAGAGGCATGAATTCCCTAGAAGTGCCTACTAGAACAACAATGCCAATCAATGCAATTGTCCCAGAGGTACTTTGGAAAAAATATCACCACAGGAAAAGTCATTTTGGATTATCTTTTGTTGAAGAAAAACCAAATTAATTCAATAGTAATAATAAGCTTGGTCCAGTGCACTTGCTTTACAATTAACAGACTAGGGTTAATGCACTTTGAGATGAGCATCAATCCCTCAGCAAATGCTGGAGGTTTTTATACTGTCTATATTATGGTAGCACACAAAAGTGCTATTAGGGCTCAGAGCTCCATTATGATGGGTACTATATGTACACACAAGAAGAAATTATTCCTACTAGAGCTATTTGGGAAATAGGTTGTTTTTGTTTTATTGGCATTTATGAAAAATGTTGATGAAAGCAAAAGTTTATTCAATTTTTTTTTAAGTTTTCAGGTTTTCATCAAACACCCCCAAAATGAAAAAAACAATTACAGTTTTTGGCTGAAATGTTTTGACAAAAATATGAAACACTTCATGGAAGAAATGTATTATAGTGATTTTAATTTTTATGAAAGCCATTTTTCAACCAAAAAGTTGCAAATTTCAACCAGCTCCAGTCCCTGTCCCAAAGATTTTACAATATAATTTAAGACAAGATGTAATAAGTTGGTAGAATGAATAGCAGGAGGTGAGGAAGGAAGAGAGTAACAGTAAAAAAGTTCATGCAGTTATAAAGCTGTTCATATTGCTAGGTCTGAATCACTTGAAAGGGTGTTTGTGGGGGTTTTTCATTAAGAAATAAAATATGTGAATAGCAGTGGCTTAATTTTCCTTCAAAGCTCCTTGGTTTCCATGTTTATTTTGTCAGAACAAGCCTTTCCTTTAACCTAATAATATACACTGTTTCAAGGAGAAAATATTTCAAACCCAGAACCTGATCCTGCAATACCTTAGCTCAAGGAATTTAGTCCCATGGATTTATGAGTAAGAATTCTTCACATGATTAAGGGTTTGCAGGATTGGGCCCCCAGTTACTAGCAGAAATGGGTTTCTAACTTCAAATCCAGATTCCAAAGTTCAGGTGTGTTTGGATCTGAGATTAGAAAAAGGGACCAACTGTCAAATTCAGAAGTAGATCTGTTTTCAGGCCCATTCTAGTAACGATCTCCCGTCAACCTTTTTAGAAAATATATGGCAAAAAGCTATTTTATGCACACACTAAACCAAGAAGGAGATGTAAAATTGTGCTGTAATTAAAAAAGAATCATGCTACCCCTGGAGAGTTTTGTGTTCTAATAGCTCTGGAGGTTGAAAACTCTGATAAAAGGCATAATACTATTGCCTAATCTCACCCTATTATTGTGTTAGCATACTGGCCATCATAATGTGATGCAAACACCACACAAAATGGGAGAATATTGATAGAAGTCCTGTATTCAGTCATTATTAACTCAGCCATCTCACACCACAGGAAATTTACATTAGCTCATACAGGCAAATGGCAAAAGTGGATTCCATTAGCCTTTGCATGTGTGGGAATAATTTTGTTATCTTGGAGGTGGCCTAAAGATATTTTAACCTATTTCAAAATGTGCTGTAGGGCAGCTGCTATAGAAAAGTTTGCATGAAAAAATGAATTCACAAATTATATTAATCCCCTACAGGTCCCCATTTATTTATGTCAATTTGTAAAGAAAAGGAAAGGGCATCTATCAGTTTGATCTAAGTGCATGTGACATCAATTAAAACACCTTTATCAGAATCCCCTTCATTATAACCTCAGCAATTTTTCTAACCCAGAACCAGACAAATTAAAGATTAAAGCAATCTCCCTTCACACCATTAACTCCCTTCCTAATTCTCTCTCTCCTTTCTCTCTCCCCCCTCCCTTTAAAAACTTGCCCTGAAAGTAGACAAATTTGGGCTATTTTGAACCCAGGTGGGAAGCTAGTTCAATGCTGTGGCCCCGTCAGGGAGAATGCCCTGTCTCTTTCTTGCATCACATGAGCTCCAGATTGAGTACCTCTGCTGATCACAGCGGTGGCAGTATGTCATCTAGAGAGGCATTGCATTTACTTGGAACCCTCAGTGGGTATACATTAGAATAAATCAACTAATGACATAGAATCCGGGGCGGGGAAGTTGGTGTCTTAGCTGACTTCATAACATGCAACAGGAGTGGAAATCCAAGCGCATGCCTGAACTTGGGCCAGCAAAGACAAGCACATGGTACAGCTGATGTTCTTGGTCTCTGGGAATGGGAAAGACTCATGCTGACTTCACCAGACTTTGAATTGGGCCCCTAGAAATACTCAGAGAAAATATTGCTGCACCATTCAGCAATCACCATGGTAACACAAGTGAATGAAGACTGATTACAACCACCAAGTCTGAACACTTTGGTTTACTAAGTGATGAATGCATAAAGGTAGTAAGTACATTACTAATTAGTGGGAGGGGTCAGACTATTAATGTTTTCATGCAGGAGAGATGAGCTAACACAAAGTCTTTGATTCAAATTAGATTAAAATAAATCTTTTTTTAAAAAGCAGTTTAGTTAGTAGGTCAATTTCTATTCCTTTTTTTTATTATTTCATGTAATTAACAGGACATTTTTACAATAGGACTTGTGACTGCATAGTTACTTTTTTTAGTTACGCAAGTTGCCACAGAATTGTGCTCTTCAATGAAGCCTTTGATTTATTTATTTTAAAATTGTTTCAAGCCTTTATGGTGCAAAAGTAACTTTCAAAATGTGAAGGAACATAAAATAATGCCTGAGTCTTCAGATAGCATGAAACAGTTCTGAGGTATGAACTGCCTCAATCATTTCAATGGGCCAATGCTGGCACCTTATGAAAATTAAAATGTCAACATTAACTAGTTCATTGCTGGTCATTTTAGCAGAAACAGTAAGTTAAGCATTTTTTGAGATGCAATTACCAATATGTGAGTGAGATGCAGTGGGCAGCTAGTTGCTGTATGGGGTTGTGATGAGGAATGAGGAATTCAAGCCTGCATGTTCCATTGCATAGGAACTGGGAATTTGGTAACTGGCATTTAAATAAGAATGTCCTCACTCAGTTTATTGAACAGACCCAAACACTTGGTTTGCAGTCAGTTCAATATTAAACTACAGTTTCCCATAGTGGAACATTGCCTCATAGGAACTGTTGTTCAAGAATATGATGCCCCCATTCTCGCTTGTGGTCCAGCCTCCTTGGCTGAACTACATATCCCATGATGCACTGTGCATCTCAGTCAGATAGAAATCTATATAGTGTTGTTAGAGATGGAGACCCCCGGTTCCCCTAGGAAGACTGGTCGAGAGGAGAGAATGGGGGCCTGAACTACAAATCCCATAAATCAATGAACTCATAAAGAAATCCAGTTTACTATTTTGTTGAACTGATTTGAAACATTTTCTCTCAGTTCAAAAAAAGGAAAGATTCCAATTTGAGTAAAAGTGAATTGTGGAAAATTTTTGGCAAAAATCAGAATTTTGCAACGGAAAATTTTGCTTTTTTAGAAACTGCATTTTCCATTCAGAAGTCATTCAGATGGAAAAGTCCCTACCATCTCTGTTTTGGAGCAGCGGTAATAGTAATCTTTGTTTAGACTTTTAGATGTTGAGTGGTTTCCTTATATAATCAATACAACCATTGCTTCCCTGCTTCATGTCTGGCTCTCACTGAGAAAATATATTCCAGAATTTAGATGTGAGGGTATACTCACTCTTTATTACAGTTTTCTCTTGAAACTTAGGCAAAATTACTTAGGCAAAGTTAGCTGTAGGAAAAGTTACACTGATATCAACGGTGTTCCACCATGGTGCATCAGCTTGCATGATCTGCAGAACCTTAATTTGTTCCATCAATTTTTGTGCATATAGAGAAACAGCATAAAAATAACCAATTTTGTAAGGCTTATGAATCGGACCTATGTGGTCCAGTACAGACCCAGGGAAAATCCCCTCCATATTGTTAACTACCTAATGTAAACAGCTGTTGGGACTGGAGCTGGGTGAATTTTTCAGTTCAGAGGGCGTTCTAAAAAAAATTGTGGGTGAGGTGGAAATTGGGTCGGGTCAAACAGAAACCAACTTCTTTTTTTTAATTTGTAGTGAACTGGAAAAAGTTTACAAATCTAGTTTCATTTCCAGGTATTCTAAACCATTGTAACATCAGAAATGATGGACTAGCATGGTGGTGGGGGTGGGCATTGTATACAGTTATGGGTGCATAAAAAATATAGGATTTTTTCAGAGTAGCAACAATTCTAACTTGCATAACCATCAGTCTTTTCCAGCTTTTCAATGTCTGTAGATAATTTTTCTCAAAAGTTGATTATTCTTTGAATGAATGTTTGTAGGGAAAACTATTTTGTCCTCCTTTATAAAATAACTATAGGATATAAGATGTTCTTCCCTTTGGCTGATTGAGGAGTTCAAGATTTATATTTGCATGCAACAGGCAGCTAGCAGAAGAGAATTGAAGCTGACGGAAAACACAGATGTATAAATCGCTATTAGAATTTTTGCCAAATAAATATGAGTTCATGGCTTAAAGAGTTTGGCAAGAGAGCTAGCTGCATTTGTCATTCAGGCATATAACACTTGAGTGTTATGTTGTGTGACACAGAAATGCTGAAATGATGAAACATCAGCTCTCACCTGAACAAATATACGCTTATTGTCACCTTGGTAAGCTGCAATCAGTTCACATTTCTTTGATAAAAGGAAGCAGCAAATTGGTATGGCATAAATGGACAAAATGTCCACATGAATTATATACTCCCAAGCAGAAAAAGGAAGCTGTCTGATCCTTGGAAGCGGAACCAAACTGCTTTTCTTCACCGTCTCTTCTCATATCCTTCTCCTTATTCTCTTTCATCCTATTGCCATCTTCTCATTCCTCAGTACTTCCCACATCTTTCCCCCTGTCCCTTGACTTTTTCTTTGGAAAAACCACACTGAGCTCCAGTTAAAAAATGGAGAGACTTTTCTCACATTCAGCTCTTCTACTCATAAGGCTCATAAAAAAATCAGAAAATAATCTGGAAATAGTTGAGGTTGAGGTTCCTCAGGGTAGTATGCGTTGAAACAGATACATTATGACCTTTGCCTGATACATCAACTCTTTACATCAGTGATTCTCAACCAGGGATATGTGTAGCCCTGTACTGCTTCCTTTCTTCTTCACTTCTCCTTCAAATTTTTTGTCCTTATGGACTGTTGCGACATTTATCAGGTGGGTAGCCATACTGTTTGGAAAGATTGGGTAGTGGCACTATGCTGGAGGCTTCTAAGCAGCACCAAGTTTTCTGATTACTGCCCAGCCTTTGCGGCTGGATCTCTGCATATTTAGTGCCTTGGTGACCTGCTCCCATCTTGCCCTTCTAGAAGCAGTCAAGTTGCTTAAAAGATGTCTGGCGATGTCTGGATTGCCACTCTCTTCATATTCCTTGAGGAGTTCTGTATACACCTCATCTAGACAGGGACTATAGATCTTATAGAGACCTCTTGGAATTGACTTGGTGGCAGGTTTGTAAATAGCTTTTGTGAACCACATGCAAGCTTCATCAATAGAAATCGTGTGGGATATGAGTGATGTATTTGGATGGATTGCCAATTTGCTTTCCAATAGCTCCAGTGAGTGTTTTATTGGTGTTCACAATAGGTATGGTTACTCCAACTTTGGAAAGGATTGGATGATGTTGACTATGTGGGAAGTTTTTCAAAACACTGCTTATAGCCTGAAGTGGATGATTGCCTGTGCTAGTGGTCTAGGAGAGGTCAGGGGAGCGGTCTTGCTTCCATCTGGCAGACTGAAAAGGTACCCTGTTGTTTTGGATCATGAATGAGTTGAAGGTCATAGAGTGAGACCCAGTCCAAAAAATGAACTCCATTTTGATCTGAGTCTCTGTATCTCCAGGTGTTGTGGTGACTGCTATATTCTCCAACATAGGTGGCAGGATTTGTGAGTTGAGGAAGAATATCTGGAGTAGGTTAGGGGCTTGTACTTATTTGCCTCTCTCAAATGTCTAACTTTCACAACATCACCGATATATTAGGTGGGAGTGGCTTTGTGCTGACAAGATATGCTATAACATAGGAAACATGGCTATATTTGCTATGCAGAGAATAACTCACAAGGTCATCAGCAGCTGGCAGAGAGGAAGTCAACAGGTGTCTCCTGAAGGAAAATTACATCAGTTTTATGTTTGAAAGCTTGGGGCTGGAGAATGGAGAGTATAGCTGGTTAAACGTTTAGCTGAAGGATTTTCAGAAATGGGCCCATGTCCAAGGTTTCTTGATCACGGATAAGATTGCTGAGATCACTGAAAGTCCATGCCGGCTGTGATCTGAAAGTTTTGACTTTGTTAGTAGGTGAACCAGACTTCCATGATTATGAGTAGGCGAGACAGAGTCCCACAATGCCTTGTGTCTATAATTCTTTATATTTAAGATGAACCTTAACTGAGCTTCAGCTGAAACTATTGTGTTATCAATAAAATGAACTTAGGCTGAGCCTTAGCTTCTTATCAATGGTGGATTGGGTGTCCTCTTAATCTGAGGTATTGGCCCTTAGGAAATGTGTCCAGATGGCCAGAAATGGACGACTTGTGATTCATGAAGGGTAAATGGCTTCTGTGATTGAGAAGCTCAAAGCATCTCCCACAAGATCATTATAAGGAACTACTCACAGATATTTTCTGTCATAATGACTTGGTTACAGGTGTCTTTATCTTATCTTCTAGGTAGACCAGATAACTGGAAAAGCTACATAGGTCAACAGGTCATTTACACAGAAAAAGAGACAGAAAATGCATGGTATACAAGGGGGAGAGTTGCTGGTTGTTACTTGGGAGTGAATTGAGCTGTAAAGGTGCTTCTCTGGACTAGTTTGATATGCATAACCTTCCTTTCTGGACTGTGCAATATTGATCTTTGACTAATAAATTCTAGTTTAGTCTGGTTATTCAACATTTTGTATTATTATTTTTAAAATTCAAACCTGTAGCAGCCTGCTTGTTGCAATTTTGGTTCCCCTGCCAAAGCAGGGTACTTATGGGGTATATGATGGGAACATAGGAGCATTGTACCTGAGTGCGAGGAATTACTGATGCAATTATTTCTATCTATGGTAGTTATATGGCCCCCACTGTCATACGATTTAAGTGCCTCACTATTTTTATTGTAGTTAACCTCTCTATAACTCAGTTCTCCCTCTTAAAATGGTAATAATAGTACTTCCCTCTTTCACAGGCTGTTGATAAGGATAAGTGACTTTCCTAAGGTCACAAAGAAGCTCTGTGGTGGAACAGACTCAAATCCAGGTCTCGCCAATCCTAGGCTGGGTCCCTAGCCACAAGACCAGTATTTGCAGTACGATCCTTGGTGTTTTAAAAACATCTGGAATAAAAAACCTGGTAAACTGTACAATGTTGTCGCTCTGTCTTATTCACAGTATATAACCTATATTATATCTGGAGTAGTGTATGCAATTGGTATATACTGTTCTTTGGTCTGTAGCAGGGCTGGTGACTTCAATATTTTTAGGAACTGCTGGTGAATTTCCTATTCTTTACAATTATATGGCTACAAGATTTAGAGTGTACTTCTAACAGATGTTGATTTGGAAGGGCAATTCTTCATTAGTAAAATATGACTTAGAAGAACTGGAAAGTTCAGTCATTTACATCTTAATATTAGTATGATACTAATTGTGGACTAGAGCTGCTAAAATCCTTTAGTATAAGTGATTTTTTTTTAAAAGCTTTTGTTTGCACTTCCTTCCAAAAGGGAAAGGATTGAACTGTTTATCCTGAAGTTGAAAAGCTGGCTATTTAATATATTTAGAAAAGGTTTATAGTTCTTTTTGTATAAACATTTGCAGAGTTATAACACTGATGATTTACTGTACTTAACAAATAAAGGACTTATGGCTGAATTCCCATAAAGGGAATAGCAATACAGAGCGTTACTAATATTGCTTCAAATTTTATGTTTAATTTATGAAAGCTTCATTTTAATCACCTTGGCACCAGTGGATTAGGAGTTCAAGACTCACTGTGATATTTATTTCACCTTTGATTTAAAACCAGCGCACCCTGTGTTAAGCGGCCCAGAGTTTGTGAATCAGAGGGCTCTGTGCTACCTCTTTGCAGCTTCTCACAGTTTGAACAGTGTCAGGTTGTGAGGAAGCACGGCTTTTGGAAATGATGATATAATGGAAGGAAGCAACAACCCAATGGTAGCTGTGAGAAGGTTCCAGAGGTGCCAAGTGGAACAACGAAAGACTTACTATAGGGTAACTTTACTGAACACTTAAAGAGGAAGGATATTGAAAGATATGTAATATAGGAAAAACAGAATATTCCAGTATGCTACAATCCTCCATCACTAATCCTGTGGTAGGAACTAGCTGCCGCAAAGGATTGGTAAAGAATACCAAGCCTTTAACCTCTACATTGCTCATTTAAATCCAGCCCATTTTAGTATAGGCCAAAAGTTGGTGGAGAATGGTGGGCTAGCCTTGCTCAGACGGTGTCTACAGAATATATAACCCTCTGGCAGTCCCAGCAGGAAGAAAGAGTACATGAGATTGGAGACTAAACTACTTTCTCTTAACCATTCAATTGGCCCTTTCAGGTGGGGGAAGCTTGCAATCCTCACTTTCTGCTCTTGTCTGTGTTGTACCTGTTCTGTGGTAAATCAGGGCCTGGTTCAAAGGTCATCTAAAGTCAATGGAAAGTCCTCACTGGGCTTTAGGTCAGGTCCATAATCTCCAGGAATATCAATCCAATTCCTTTCATCAAATTCATTTTAAAAACTCCCCCCATTGGTGTCTTACCTGAGATTTCCAGATAACTGCCTCAGAAATGGTAAAAGCATGTGAGAATAACTGCAAAATAAGACACTTTGTTTGTCCTGAGGAGACTGATGATGATATCATTGCTTAGTGCTCAGACATTTTAAACCAGCTGTTATTTCTGTCTCTCCTGAAGTTCTTGGGGAATATCTGGCATTAATAATGTTCAATCAAGCTGCTGACACTGCATGTCACAATAACTCTTTTGATAAATATTGGAATAAATCTGAGTCCAACTTAGTCTATTGCCTCTAAGGAACTAGAGACTCATTACTAATATCATCTAAAACTAATTAGTACTTGGTGTTTATAGCCTGCTAGCATTAGGAGGCTGATTAACATTCCTCTGAGGCAAAATTGGTTTGTTTTTCATTTTTTTCCTTCTTTGCTTCAGTTTCAAATAGAGAATAAATGATTAACTGTTTACATCTGTGCACAATGCAGATCAATTTCTTTTATTAATCTATAGCCCACAGGATTAATTAGCTCTTAGGTTGTGCTCAAGGCACTTACATCATTGCTTGACATATAACTATCATGTGCTGTGATGGCAATTCACGCTTGTATTTTCACCCTGGGTGCCCCCAAAATGCTTCTGCTACTTGGGGCTCCCTGCCTAGGACATATACGCAAGCATCCTGCACTCCATGTTCTGTATACTGTGCAGTTGTGATTTAACCACTTTGAATTCAACAGCCTGCCATCAGTTATCACACACACCTTTTTGTCTTTACCAGACTTGGGTAATGTTAGCAGGTGCAACCTGAAAACACCCCAAGTCCCTAACTTCCCCAGTTCCATGTGCTCTCTCTTGAAATGTTCACAGGAATAATAAGATATTTGCTCCTTTATTGAGACAAAACACATCAGTTTGCCACATTAACTGGAGTTGACATTCACTTTGGTATGAACACAGCACTGTTGGCTTACATTAAAGTAAAACAAGTTTATTAACAAAAGATAGGATTTTAAGTGAGTTCAAGTATAAAAGAGAATGTTAGAAATGGTTACAAGCAAATAAGAGTGAAAACACGCATCTAAATGTCTAAAATTTCATCTAGCAAGTTCTTGTTCAAGATTGCCTTTCACACCCACAGTCTTACAGCAAGATGGTGACTGACCCTCTCCTCAGTCAGGATATCTTCCAGAGGCCCAAAGGTGCTGGTGCCTCTCTCTTAGGTTAGAGAGAGAACTCATCATGCTGCTGCCACCTCTCCTCTTGCTCCTGCAACCTCTCATCTTGCTCGTCCCTCCTGGCCTCTCCCTGCTGTCCAGATGATCCTGTTTACTACCTATATGTAAATTGGGGTAAACATATATTCCTTTGTTTAGGATAGATCTATTTAAGAATTTTTGCCTAGGCAGAACTGTCTGGTTTTGAACATGTGCTAATAACATCATACAGAGTGAATTCATATCTTTACATATAATGTTGCTACATACATTTCACCATGATATTATTTACCAGAGTTATTAGTTTTCAAATGATGCCTCACAAGGATTTTTACAATAGTGTTTAGGGTGTGAATACAGGAGTGATTTGGGTCACAATAACATGGCCTGTTGTTTTTTTGCTTGGTTTGGGGATTGCAGAAGGAATCTAAGCAGAATTTTTTTTATTACTATTTAAGTAGATGCTTCATGGACTTGTCAAAATAGATTTCATGAACATTCTAGAACAGTGCTATTTTTTTTCCGGGATATAATTTGTTCCCAGATACTGTGGTGATAGATACAAATACCTTAGATAACACTGAGTGGGTTTTTAAAAATTACTAAATCTTTAGGAGATAAGTTATTTGTTTCATTTTTAAATATTACTCCATGTAATCCCTTTCCATTAGCCTATTTTTTTTTCAGTCCTTTCATTCTATTTTTGTCCATATTGAACTGCATTCTTCAACAGCTCATTGGGGCTGGGTCTTTCAAATTAATGGCATCTACGACTCAGTCTCGCTACTTTCTTGTTTTTGTTTTGGTGGAAGACAATTTAGGGATGGGATCTTCTGAAAATTCAAAATCATATTTCTCTCGGGGGGGGAAGCATCTGACACTGTAGAACTTAATAGTCAGGGAGCCCTTATTCAATGAACGTGATCAAAACCTGATTTGCAGATGATCATTCCAAATACATTCAGATATTTTGTAGCACTAATTTGCCCCTTTTGCCAAAATCCAACCACAATTTAAATGTATGATACTGTACATAGTCCATGCACTATGCACATTGTCACCACAATGGTGGGCCAGATGGACAGGGAGGAGGAAGCTCTGGCTATCTCTCTTTTGGTTTATAGGTGGCCATACATAAAGTGTGTGAAGGGGACGTGAGAAGAGAGAAACTAGTCGGATGTCTGCAAGGGATTGCTACAGCCAAAACAGATTAGTAGACAAAGTTCTGGCTCTATTTTTGTAAGACATTCTGAACCACAAAGTTTTGGAAACTTTTATCCTGATGAGTAAATTGTTGTATGGTTTTAATGATTAGTCATCACATGCACAACACTATCACTGAGTGTTACTGTCCTAGTGGAAGGAATTACTCAACTATAACATAGACCTTATCCAACTGAGAGGTAATGAAGATTTTCCTTTAGCTTAAGTGATAGTTGCCTCTGTTGCAAACAGGAGGCACTGAGTTTAATCCCTACTACTACATTCCTGAGATGGCAACATAATGACCACCATAAAGTTCTAGGTGACTGTGGATTTGTTGTAGCAGCATTTCAAAGAGGAATCATTCTTGATAGAAAGATGATTTGTAAAGAAATACACTCCAGAACAAATTTAAATGCAATTAATGCATATTTAAAAATTAGGGCTGTTCCAAAACAAAATACTAACAAAATTGTAATTTTGTTCAAGGCCATTTCTTGGCTCCAAAATTTCATTTTTTATTAAATTGTTGCAAAATTTCACATTAAACCATGTTACATTAAAATGGTGTATTGATTCAAAAATTCATAACAAATAAAATTTCAAAGTCTAGAATGGTGCTATGTTTGTACAAAATGCCAGTTTTTGGGAAACTGGAACAAGTTAACTAAAGCAGCATGAAATAGGAATGCATCCGCTTTTTAGGCTTTTGAATTCCACTGCAGATATTTCAGAACCTTGTTTAGAATGCTCAGCCATAGAGGGGATGTTTAGATTTAGCCTACAGTAAGAACAAAAATTACACAGGTGCCTCACTCTCTAAAGTAACAGAAGTCTGTGAGGGCAGATGAAGTAAATATTCAATAAAAGATCAATGCTTTTTCATATAAAATCTGCAGTAGCACTGCTGTACATGAGATGGTTCTGCCTGCATTACTGAGGTTAATCAAGTATATTCACTCTGACTTTAACCTGGGTTAGGAGGACATCATGTGGCAGAATAATATATGACCAGAAAAAGTAATGATAGGCCTTTTTTAAAAATTCCCCAACTTGGGGGGTGAAAAATCAAGGTTTAAGAGAATAACACTTTCATAGCTGTTAACTCTAAGAGATAAAGATATTTAATGCTGCTAATTATCTAATGTTAGATAAGTAACTGGAATATTAGTGAGATCTTAAATTCTGTCTCAGAAGTGTGTGAGTGAACAACTAAAGGTATGTCTACACTACGAAATTAGGTCGATATTGTAGAAATCAATTTTTAGAAATCGATTTTATACAGTTGATTGCATATGTCCACACTAAGCGCATTAAGTCAGTGGAGTGTGTCCTCACTACCGTGGCTAGCATAGACTTAGAGTGGTGCACTGTGGGTAGCTATCCCACAGTTCTGGAAGTCTCCGCTGCCCATTGGAATTCTGAGTTAAGCTCCCAATGCCTGATGGGGCAAAAACATTGTCACAGGTGGTTTGGGGTACATGTCGTCAGTCGCCCCTCCCTCCGTGAAAGCAATGGCAGACAATAGTTTTGCACCTTTTTTCTGTGACGCCATACTGCTTTCAGCAGACAGTGCAATAGGACTGCTAACCATCGTCATCCACCGCTTCCGCTGCAACTCTGCTCTGCTGCTATTGTCTCAAGAGCTAATTTCTCCATGTTGTCTGTCATGGGCTCCTCGGGAAATGTGTGCGGTGCTAACAGTCGTCCTCCACCGCAACTCTGCTCTCCTGCTCTCATGAATCCACCTCGCAGGTCCTCTCGTCATTCTCTATAAATATCTATTCTCGTGGCATCCATCATCAGCCACCGATTCTGCTGCCACTCTGCTCTCCTGCAGACGCCATACCATGGCAAACATGGAGCCCGCTCAGATCACCACAGCAGTTATGAGCATTGTAAACACCTCACGCATTATCCTGCAGTATGTGCAGAACCAGAACCTGCAAAAGCAAGCGAGCAGGCGACGGCAGCGCAGTGACAAGAGTGATGAGGACATGGACACAGACTTCTCTCAAAGCACAGGCCCCAGCAATTTGGCCATCCTGGTTGCAATGGGGCAGGCTTATGCCATGGAACGCCGATTCTGGGCCCGGGAAACAAGCACAGACTGGTGGGACCGCATAGTGTTGCGGGTCTGGGATGATTCCCAGTGGCTGCGAAACTTTCGCATGCGTAAGGGCACTTTCATGGAACTTTGTGACTTGCTTTCCCCTGCCCTGAAGCGCAAGAATACCAAGATGAGAGCAGCCCTCACAGTTCACAAGCGAGTGGTGATAGCCCTCTAGAAGCTTGCAACACTGGACAGCTACCGGTCAGTCGGGAATCAGTTTGGAGTGGGCAAATCTACTGTGGGGGCTGCTGTGATGCAAGTAGGCAATGCAATCACTGAGCTGCTATCAAGGGTAGTGACTCTGGGAAATGTGCAGGTCATAGTGGATGGCTTTGCTGCAATGGGATTCCCTAACTGTGGTGGGGTGATAGACAGAACACATATCCCTATCTTGGGACCGGACCACCTTGGCAGCCAGTACCTAAAGTGCAAGGGGTACTTTTCAATGGTGCTGCAAGCACTGGTGGATCACAAGGGATATTTCACCAACATCAACGTGGGATGGCCAGGAAAGGTACATGACGCTCACATCTTCAGGAACTCTGGTCTGTTTGAACAGCTGCAGGAAGTTACTTACTTCCCAGACCAGAAAATAACTGTTGGGGATGTTGAAATGCATATAGTTATCCTTAGGGACCCAGCCTACCCCTTAATGCCATGGCTCATGAAGCCATACACAGGCAGCCTGGACAGTAGTAAGGAGCTGTTCAACTATAGGCTGAGCACGTGCAGAATGGTGGTAGAATGTGCATTTGGACATTTAAAAGCACGCTGGCGCAGTTTACTGACTCGGTTAGGCCTCAGAGAAACCAATATTCCCGTTGTTATTGCTGCTTGCTGTGTTCTCCACAATATCTGTGAGAGTAAGGGGGAGACGTTTATGGTGGGGTGGGAGGTTGTGGCAAATCACCTGGCCACTGATTATGCTCAGCCATACACCAGGGCTATTAGAAGAGCACAGCTGGGCTCGCTGCACATCAGAGAAGCTTTGAAAACCAGTTTCATGACTGGCCAGGCTATCGTGTGACAGTTCTGTTTGTTTCTCCTTGATGAAAACCCACCCCTTTGGTTCACTCTACTTCCCTGTAAGTCAATGACCCTCCCCCCTTCAATCACCGCTTGCAGAGGCAATAAAGTCATTGTTGTTTCAAAATCATGCATTCTTTATTAATTCATCACACACTTGGATAACTGCCAAGGTAGCCTGGGAGGGGTGGGGCAGGAGGGCAGCACCGCGTGGGGTGTGGGAGGAGGGATGGACAAGGCCACACTACACTTCAAAACTTATTGAATGCCAGCCTTCTGTTGCTTGGGCAGTCCTCTGGGGTGAAGTGGTTGGGTGCCCAGAGCTGCCGCCCCGCGTTCTTGGGCATCTGGGTGAGGAGGATACGGAACTTGGGGAGGAGGGCGGGTGGTTACACAAGGGCTACAGCGGTGGTCTGTGCTCCTGCTGCCTTTCCTGCAGCTCCACCAGATGTCAGAGCATATCAGTTTGATTCCCCCAGTAGCCTCAGCATTGCATCCTGCCTCTTCTCATCATGCTGCTGCCACCTCTCCTCTTGCTACCTCTCATCTTGCTCGTCCCTCCTGTCCTCGCGTTCATTTTCTGCTTTCCTAGACTCTGCCCTTGTTTGCCTCCATGCATTTTGCTGAGCTCTTTCAGTGCAGGAGGACTGCATGAGCTCAGAGAACATTTCATCACGAGTGCGTTTTTTTCCCCACCTTATCTGCACTAGCCTCTGGGATGGAGATGATAGGGGGAGCGTTGAAACATTTGCAGCTGCGGGAGGAAATAAAAGGGAGAGTAGTATTTAAAAAGACACATTTTAGAGAACAATGGGTAGATTCTTTCATGGTGAACCAAGCTGTTAACATTACATAGCACATGTGCTTTCGGTACAAGGTCGCATTTTTGCCTCTTATATTGAGGGCTTGCTGGTTTGGTGTGAGAGATCACACATGCAGGGCCGGGCAACAGAATTCGGCTTACAGGCAGCCATGGTAAGCCACAGTATTTCGGCTTCTTCAACCTTAATAACATGTGTGAATGTTTTCAAACAGCAGTGCCCTCCTTTCCCATACCAAGCACCCGTTGGGTTGGCCATTTAAAAGGAGGGGCTGTGGTTTTTGGGTTAACGTGCAGCACAAACCCACCTAACCCCCCCTCCCCCCAGTTCTCTGGGATGATCGCTTCACCCCTCCTCCCACCGCATGACTAGTATCAGGGAAGATCCCTACCAGCCAGACGCAAACAGCTCAGCGTGAACCCCCACCACCACCACCACGTGACTAAAAGTGGGGATGATTTCTTTTCAGCCACAGGCAAACAGCCCAGCAGGAACAGCCACCTCTGAATGTCCCCTTAATAATGTCCCTGGAGGATTTCTGATCCATCCCTAGACACGTTAACAGACTTTTCCAGTAGCTGTACTGGCCGCGAATGCATCCCAAGTCTTCAGGGCAAATTAATCATTAAACACACTTGCTTTTAAACCATGTATTATATTTACAAAAGGTACACTCACCAGAGGTGCCTTCTCCGACTTCATGGTCCGGGAGTCCGCCTTGGGAGGGTATTAGCTCCAGGGTGATAAACAGTTCCTGGCTGTCAGGGAGAACAGTTTCTCCACTTGCCTGTTGTGCACTAGCCTCCTTCTCCTCCTCCTCTTCCTTGTCCCCAAAATCCTCATCCCTGTTGCATGAGACTCCCCCCTTACAGGTGTCCATGGACAGGGGTGGGGTAGTGGTAGGGGCCCCCCCTAGAATTGTATGCAGCTCATAGAAGCGGCATGTCTGGGGCTCTGACCCAGAGTGGCCATTTGCCTCTTTGGTAGGCTTGCCTGAGCTCCTTAATTTTCATGCAGGACTGCTGCGGGTCCCTGTTATAGCCTCTGTCCATCATGCCCTTGGAAATTTTTTTTCCAAATATATTGGCATTTCAACTTTTGGAATGGAGTTCTGATAGCACGGATTCATCTCCCCATACAGCAATCAGATCCAGTTTGGTCCATGCTGGAGCTCTTTTGCGATTCTGGGACTGCATGGTCACCTGTGCTGATGAGCTCACCATGCTGGCCAAACAAAATGAAATTCAAAAGTTCCTGGTCCTTTTCCTATGTACCTGGCTAGTGCATCGGAGTTGAAAGTGCTGTCCAGAGCAGTCACAATGGAGCATTCTGGGATGGCTCCCGGAGGCCAATACCATCGAATTGCATCCACACTACCCCAAATTTGACCCGGCGAGGTCTATTTCAGTGCTAATCCCCTCGTCGGGGAGGAGTACAGAAGTTGATTTTAGTGCCCTTTAAGTCAACAAAAATGGCTTTGTCATGTGGATGGGAGCAGGGTTAAATTGATCTAACTCGACCTAAACTCGTAGTGTAGACCAGGGGCTGAGTCAAAAGAAGCATATGTAAATGAACATAGCCTGACACACTTCTGCATATAAATATTTTAGTTATTATTACAAAGGCTGTTCCTCTTTGAGGGTGGAATTTACCTCTCCCCTCATCTTTGTAAGTGATCCAAACTTAGTTTTGTGCAGGGTACTGATCTCCACTCGGAATTTCAGACAGTGGTGACCAATCACCAGTCCTAACTGCACTAGGATAGACAAAGCATCTGATATGATTTGTACCAGAGCCGTTTACCCCTGCTTACTACTAGCTGGCTGTAACTGAGGCAAATACACAGTCTAAACAAGATCTGAGTGACAGGAGCAGTAAAAATGGAATTCATCCCCCCTCTACCTGTGGGCAGGGCTGTTACGAATTTTTTTATAGATTGGTACCCAAACAAGAATATTAATCTAAGAGTTACTAGAATTTAAATGAGAGCAATTTGGTAAAGCTGCTAGTGATGGACAAACCTCTAAATGTTTGGAGGATCATTTAAGATAATCACTGAAGAGTTAGAATGCGTATCTGAATCTTATCCAGGCTACCCAAAATTCACTGGCCTGTAAAACTGGGCTGAAAATCTACCCAACAATAAGTCATAACACTTTTCCCTGCTTCCTTTTGCTGATCTGATCAGATAGGAAATACCATGAACAGAGTCTTTCTTGCAGTATTACAGCTCTACTGACTCAATGAAAAAGAAAATATGAGAATAAAGTAAACACTATTTTCCTCCACATATTTATTTTTTTAAAGGGAAAAGAAAACAAAAGAAAAAAATTTTCCCTGTGGGTAAGTAGAATTTTACAAGACTGATTTTTTCAAATACGCTTGTTCAGGAAGGGAAGGCAAGGAAAAAAGGAAGGAGGTGTTGCATTATACATCAAGAGTATATACACTTGCTCTGAGGTCCAGAAGGAGCTGAGCGGGAGACAAGTTGAAAGTCTCTGGGTGAAGATAAAGGGCGGGGAATAAGGGTACATCATGGGAGAGGTCTACTATAGACCACGAAGTCAGGAGGAGAAAATGAACGAGACATTTCTAGAACAAGTAACAGAAATATTACCAGAACTTGTTTTGGATAATGGGGGACTTTTCCAACAGATGTCTGGGTAGTTAAAGTAATATGGCAAAACACAATTTCCAGTAGTTTCCTCGGAATGCATTAGGGGACAACTCTTTGTTCCAGAAAGTAGAGGAAGTAACGGGGGGGAGGGGGAAGCCATTTTAGACTTGATTCTGACCAACAGGAAGGAATTGGTTGTGAATCAGAAGGTGGAAGGCAATTTGGGTGAAAGTGATCATGAAATGATAGATTTCATGATTCTAAGGAATGAAATCAGTAGAATAAGGACAATGAACTTAAAAAAAGCAGACTTTAACAAACTGAGAACTGGTGGGTAAATGGGAAGAAAATCTCAGAGACAAAGGAGTTCAGGAGAGCTGGCAGCTTCTGAAGGAGATAAATGTTAAGGCAAAACTGCAAACTAGAGGAAAGATAGGAAGCATCGTAAGAGGCCAATATGCTCTATTAGGCTCTCTTTACCTAAAAATCAAAAAGGAATCCTAGAAAAAGTGGAAACATGGACTTATTGCTAAGGAGGAGTACAAAAGATTAGCATAAGCATGTAGGGACAAAATCAGATATACATAAGACTAAGGCACAAAATGAGTTACACCTACCATGGGACATAAAAGGCAATATTTTCTGCAAATACATTAAAAGCAAGAGAAAGATAAAGGGAAGCTTAGGTCCTCTACTTAGCAGAGAAGGAGAGCTAATAACTGATGGCAGTAAGAAGGTTAAAGTGTTTACTATCTGTTTTGCTTCAGTCTTCACTAACAAGGTACTAACAAGGGGAAGCAGTGGGGGAAAAGATCTATCTGGCTTTAAGATTAAACTCGATAAGTTTATAGAGGAGATGGTATGATGGGATAACATGGTTTTGGTAATTAAATATTCATGGTAAATAGGCCCAATGGCCTGTGATGGGATATTAGATGGGGTGGGATCTGAGTTACCCAAGAAAGAAGTTTCTGTAGTATCTGGCTGGTGAACCTTGCCCATATGCTCAGGGTTTAGCTGATCACCATATTTGGGGTCGGGAAGGAATTTTCCTCCAGGGCAGATTGGAAGAGGCCCTAGAGGTTTTTTGCCCTCCTCTGTAGCATGGGGCACGGGTCACTTGCTGGAGGATTCTCTGCTCCTTGAAGTCTTTAAACCATGATTTGAGGACTTCAATAGCTCAGACATAGGTGAGAGGTTTTTCGCAGGAGTGGGTGGGTGAAATTCTGTGGCCTGCGTTGTGCAGGAGGTCAGACTAGATGATCATAATGGTCCATTCTGACCTTAGTATCTAAGAATCTAAACAACTGAATCAAAACAAAAAAATGGAAGTTCGATGAAAACTAATCATTTGTGCATCCTGTCTCTCTTTGATCTCTGCACATTGCCTCAAGCCTTTGCTCATCCATTTCCTAGGTGAGACCATCAAGAGGCAGCAAAAAAACAAACAAACAAAACAACCCAGTAACTGTGTCAATTACTTCAGGCTGTTAGAGTAGGGGCAGACTGCTGCCTTGGGCAACAGAACCCCCTAGAGCCAGTCCTATCTGCAACAGCACAAAAAGGCTGCAAGCAATGCATTAACATTTTAATCTCTGTGGGTGAGGGTGGGGAGTTAAAGAAACAAACAAATTTTTAGAACCTTGAGGACATTTGTCACCAAGCCAAGCAACAAAAGATTTCCTGTGATGGACTACTCTGTGTGCCAGGGGGGAAAAGGAGTTTACTGAATGGGTTTTCATTCTCACCTGAGAAATTGTTCCTGTTTTGTCCAGCCAGAAGTCAAGATAAAGAGCAAAAAGAAGAAACAAATTTCTTCACCACGCTGCCCAGACAGCAGGGAAAAGGCTTCTATCAGCCAACATCCAAAATAAACCAAGATCCGGTTTCTTCAAACTCAGTTATACAGGACAGGCATTAGAGACAAGACACCCTCCTGCCATTCTTAGATCTCCTGATTTCCTCCAGGCTACTGATTTACATCCCCCATCTGCTTAATCATGTCCCTGCTGCCAATTAGACTTGTTAACATTGCCCCAAGGAACACCTGTTGTAATTTCTGGAGCCCAAAACCTCAGAAGACAGCTGTCCTCTATAATCTCATCAGTATCTTGAAGGGGCTTCTGGCTGCCTGAAACAGGATTTTACTGTCTTGCTAGGTAGATATATTGCAGGGTTTCTTCATCAGCACAGTTCTTTTTTGAAGTTTGTTCGGTAATCAGGTAAAATACTTTTGAAGTGTCTGGGGTGGTATGTATTTGGGGGTTTACATTTAGTCAATATCTACCCCACAAATGGAAACATACTGGCATCTATAGAGTAAGCAGGCTGCCTTAACATTTCATGGAAGACTCAACATCTGCACTGGGCTGATAGATGGTCACCATTCTAAAGGAGTCCTTGCATACCACTGAGGAAAATGTCCACATCCTTCTCTGTCGTTTATACAAGCATAAGAGTGTATGTGTGGATAACATAGAGTGACATAAGCAATTTGGAAAATATAGTCTTTCAGTGGAGTTATTTATACAGAATATGAGTTTAAAATTATATTTGTTTGAAAGAAAAAGAATGAATATGTCCAAACTTTGGAGAAGTTTCTCACTAAAATCTGAATTTCATGGCAGCCTGTAATGATAGGAAACAAACAGAAGTCCCTGATGTAAACGCTGACAAACTTTCACATTCAGATCTGGATCTAACCTTTGCAGTTCAGGTTTATCTCTATTTTGTCTGTAATTAAAAAGTGTTGTTAAGGTGTTAGAAAATGAGAAAAAGACAATTACACCTATTCTTTGTTTCATAAACATGACCTGCTCTGCCTGGCTGTATGCAAGTGGATGTCCCCACTAATTCCCTTCATTACTTTCTCTAGTGTCACAGTTAATAATGGCACTAGAGCAGTAGTTCTCAAACTTTTGTACTGGTGACCCCTTTCACATAGCAAGCCTCTGACTGCGACCCCCAAAATAAATTAAAAACACTTTTTTATATATTTAACACCATTATCAATGCTCGAGGCAAAGCGAGGTTTGGGGTGGAGGCTGACAGCTCATAACCCCCCAGGTAATAACCTCATGACCCCTGAGGGGTCCCAACCCCCAGTTTGAGAACCCCTGCACTAGTGCTTGAGTTGAAGAAAATTCTGGGCATGTTGAATCACAGCTATGTAGGGCTATGTCACCCTGAGAGTCAGCAAGTCCAGTCCCTTGTGCTGAGGCAGGACCAAGTAAATCTAGACTAGTAATACTCAGATTTCAGTGGTTCAGGAGCCAAATTAGCAATCAGCATTACCCAAAAGAGCCACAGTAGTGTGAATGCATTTGATTCATTTACTATAATACTATATAGTCATATTTAAACAGTATGACATGGGAAATATTTAGTTTATATTATTCTCACAGAAAAATGACTGACCACATATTTTATGAACTATAATTGGTTAATAACATAGTAGAAGCATCCTAATTGATTAATAACTCAGATTGGTTAATAATAAATCACGCAGCATTTTAATATGTGCTGCAAAGAACCGCAGGAGACACATTAAAGAGCCACATGTGACTCAAGAACCACAGTCAGAGTATCACTGATCTAGACCATCCCTGAAAGCTGTCTGTCCAACTTATTCTTAACTTCCACTGTTAGGGATTCCAGAAGCTTAACTACCCTTACAGATTCTTTCTATTTAATGTTTAGATTAGATTGTGTCAGATGATAGCAAATCACTCCAGATAATTAAATCCAAAGAAGACTGAGACAAATTAGAGAAGTGGTCTGAAATCAACAAGATTAATTTTGAGAAAGACAAATGCAAACTACTACACCTAGGAAGGAAAAATTATACATACAGCTACAATATCAATAATAACTGGCAAGGTGGTAGTACTGCTGAAAAGGAACTGGGGACTGTAGTAGATTGTTTAATAACTTGTTCCAGTATCTTTGCAGGTATCAAAGTTACATTGACTTGTCTATAATTCTCTGGGTTGTTTTTGTTCCCCCTTTTAAGATAAGTAATATGTGTTCCCTTTTCTAGTTCTCTGGGACCTCTTCTGTACTCCATGAGTTCTCGGAAATAATTGCTAACTGTTCTGAGATTTCTTCAGCTAAGTATCCAAGGATGAATTTTATCAGGTGCTGCTGACTTGACTACATCTAATTTATCTAAATTTTCTTTAACCAGTTCTTACCCAATTTTGGCTGACATTCCTTCCCCCTTGACATTATGTTGGCGTAATACATTCTGTTTCTAAGAGAAAATTTATGGTCAGATTTAAATTATAATAGTCCAATATTATCACAAGTCACGTGAGGGGGAAGGACCAGGTATTTTGGCCTTGGAGAGCCTTTTGTCAATTATTTTTGAGAGATCAAGGTCTCAAAAACACTCTGTAAATTCATAGTGGTGTTATTAGGCCATATGTATGTCAAAAGATGTTGTTCTATTAATTTTCTCTTGGTGGTTTTTTGTTTTTGTTTTTTTTACTGATTATTTCTGGGTGTATAATATACCTATATGTAAATTGTATATATTATAACATACAAGTCTATATATGTTAAATATTTAACCTATACACTGCCATCTTCTGGACCACCACTTTTTGAAAATATTTGCTAAAGAACTCTTATAAACCATTATTGATTATGCACTTTGAAAATGATTTTTATTGTTTTTGCAAAATTAATTTGTTGTGCAGGCTCTTCGATTTGACAAATGGCATATACCACCTTGGGTAGGGGAGAGAGAGAAATGACATCTTATTTTCAGAGTAAGTAATCAAACAAACAGAATTTTTGCTCTTCGCATTTTTTCCATCAGAATGTTTCCATCCATAACTGTCGCCTCCAGTCATTTTGTAAAACTTCAATAAAAGGACTTATTAGCATAAGCTAATATTTTCAAACATGGGTTAGAAGTTTAAACATGGATGTAAGAGAGCCTAACTATCAGTGGCCTGATTTCCAGAAGTGCCAAGCGCCTGCAGCTCCTGTTGACTTTAAATGGTGGTGTGGAGGCTCAGCACTTCTAAATATCAGGCTCAAACCTGTTTGAGTTTGGGCACCCAAAATCGGTGGCTATTTTGTAACTTGCCCAAAGTCACACCAGGAAGAAAAAGCAGAGACAGAAACAGAACCCAGATCTCATAAAGCCCCAGCCCTAGCTATAAAATGTTTTCTCTTTCACAGCAATTTGAACTTACCTACACTATCCATGTATATTTCATATGACTCCATTTTGCTTCAGATACATCCATGCAATCACTGATGTCATTTCATATTGCATGTGTATCTGAGGATAGAACAATGCATGCTGCATTATAGGTGGGACACCTATAGTTAATGTTACCTGACACTTCCTGTTAAATTTAAACCATTTGGGCTGAAATTTTCCATGCCCTTGTGTCTTCCCCAGGATGATTTTAAGTTTCAGCTAAAACAGTTCTGCTGCTTCTCAGAATGAGATTAATGGAAAATGTTAATTTAGAAGCAAAAGTCAAGAGTGGGGAGCCAAGGGCAGGATCTGGGGTGGGGGGAGAGATATGGGAGGGGTTAGGAGTAGAGGGAAGGAGCTGGGGGCAGGAACTGGGGAAGGATTAGATCTAAACTGGAGGAGGACAATGACAGGAGCTGGGGAGGGGGGTATAGGAGCAGAAGGGGACAGGGAGAGGCTGGACAGGGGCAGGAGTGTGTATATATAATGACTAGAGAACAATGATTAGAGTCTCAACATTCCTTTGCTGCCTAGCAAATATCTGTGAAACCCACTGGCAAAGTGTGTGTCTATCCCCTCTAGCAACAGATCCACACAGAAGAGAGAGCCTTCTATTGCTACCAGTTTCTCTGTTTGCTTAAATGGTGGAAGACTGTGCTGTGGATCTAAAGATCCCTACCCTGCCACTGACACATGTGGGCATCAATATAATTACATAAGATAAAATTTTTCTTTCAATTTTTAAAAACATGTGAAAGTACATCCAAAACACAATCTTAAAAGAATGTTAAGGTTGAAAAGTCAAATCCTGTGGGGGGAAATAGCATGTGATCATGTAATTAAAGACTGTATCTATCTATAGTCATACAACAGACTTTTGAAGTCAGTAGGGGTTTCATGGATGTAAATGAGTAGAACATGACTCTGGAGTTGGTCCAATTAACACTTATACACAGGAGTAACTTCACTCACCCAAGTATCATAGTGAATTCTATGGAACCACTTACTGAGTAAGTATTTGCATGGCTGTGTCCTACTTATATTATGTCATGCTCTCTCTTAGTTTCTTGTTAAAAGCTCTTTTTATCTTCTGCCTTTTCACTCATTTTTGCTCACTAACTGAATGCCAAGGTAATGAAAATTGTGTTGCTTTACCACTTGGGTTCAAAATGTAAATTAAACCACCACTGACTTCACTAGCAAACTTGGCCCACAGACTCTCATAGGAGCTCCATCTATTTTCAGCAGAGTTTAACCCTCCACCTTGAAAAGCAGTGTTGTTCCAGTCTTATATGCACCAATTTCCAGGGATTTTAGCATTCTGCTTAATAGTGGTTCTTGCCTATTGTACAACAAAAGAGGCTTCTTTTACAATATTAGTTTAACCTTCATTCCAACCAATAATAATATACAAAGCTAACATGAGACAAATAAGTTGAATATTTGTTTTAACAGGCCTTACTTTATAGTTAAAATCTTTTATTGTGAGAGTGAATCTCCCTGTAACTTGCAGTTAGCTAGTGTTTTTGTTTGGTGGTTTTTTGTTGTTGTTTTTGACACAGACATATTAAATGTAATGGCTTAGCTGCTGAATATATGTGATATAACGATCACGTGGAAAGATACAGGAAATCAGACTGGGAGTTGATGACTGCAAAGAACTGCAGGGAATTAATTAAACTCTTAGATACACTGTAAGCTTTTTCCCCCTTCCCTTTACAAACAACCTTGTGGAACTGGCTGGTAACTAGTAATCGGACAATGGTTAGAATTAAAGTAAGGCCAAAAGCATGATAAACTAGGTTGTTACAATAAGATGCTTAGAGTTCAAATACTACAGGCAAATACTACTCTGGCAAAACTCACATTGACTTGAGTAGGAATTTTGACTAAGGACTGCAGAACTAGCCTATGCGGTACCATGTGTGTTAGACCAGTACACCTACACTGGTTCTGTATTGTGTGAGATAAACTTGTGCTTGGAGAACTGTGATTTCTACAAATGGATGGAAGGTTTCAGAGACTGACTGACTGATGACACTAGTATAAAGCAGATAACCTTTATTTTTACTGTGAAATATACAGTACAGGTATCTGGGAATGCCTGTGAGAACTCTGATAAGATTTCCTCATGCTTCACTATCTCAATTCTCTTGATTGGTCTAGTTTTATCAAAAGTCTAGGTAAAAAAGCAAGATGGCCTGTCCTTGCTCTTTCATTTACCTGTGCATTACATATTATGGTAGCAATGATAGTACGCACTGTAAACAGAAAATATATGTTGGGTCTCATTCTGCAATCCCTGTGCAGGCAGAACTCCCATTGAAACAAATTGCCATGGGAACTTTGCCTGCCTAAGAGATACAGGATTAAGTTCCTGATTTTCAAAAAGTGTATCTTGCTTCTGTCTGAATTAAAAGGCATCCAATATCCTTCTGAAGACCAGTGTTAAAACAATCACAGGCTGAGCTGTCTGCCTGCACTTTTTGGAATAACTGTATAGCCTTAGATGCTTGGCATTATACAAACACAAACATCTTGTAATTAGATCTTCTCTCATTAATACTGGATGACTGTTTGTTTGCTTTTCCATACTCCCACAGTATGCTATGAACTTGCCTTCAGAACCTGTTGAAGACAGAATCAAATGTGAGCACACCAGAGTACCATGAATTTGGTTAATCTAAAGTGAGTTTGAACTTTGAAGGAGTTGGACTCAGTTCTGTAAATGTCACTCCTTGATAATTAATTACTATTAAACAGATGTTCCAAGGAACTCAGTGCGTCTTGTGGTGTATGTAAGCCCTACGTAAGCTGAGTAAAAGTTGCAGAATTAGGCTCCCAGGCGCTGGCCATTCCTACTGAAGTCTGCTAAACTACAGTAAGCAGCAGCAGTATCGAAAGACCCACCTTTTGAGAGAGATCCTAATTTCATCAGCATTTGGATCCTGAAGATTATTTCAGAACCATCTATTTATTGCATGCCTGCCATACTTATAAACATTTACATTCTACAATAATTATTCAAAAATTTCAGCTAATAGTGTTATTACATTATTTGCAACTGATGCTGTAGCATTATGTAGTCTGTGTTAAAAGGAGAGCCCACAAGGTCTTAAACCTTACCTAGTGTTCACTGTTGCATATTATGGAGTGTGGGAAGTACGGGGAAATTTGAAATCTATCTAAACTCCATTTAAAATCCATACTTCTCCAAATATTCACTCCCTATAATTATAGCTTTTTAAAAAGGAAATGATTGGTGGTAGTCTTTTAGTTTAAAATATGTTGTTTGTATTATCTCCCTAATGGTCAGAACCAAATTCTGTTTAATTTACTTATGCAAGTAGTCCCTTTTAAGTGAATAGGATCACTGGCATGAGTAAGGCAACCTGGATTGTGAGCACCCATATTCTGTATTATCTCCCCTTCTCTGTGCACCTAGGGCCTAATATATGCAGTTGCATAAATCCTTTTATACATAAGTGAAGTTAGGGATATTTCATTCAGACAGAGATGGTATTGCGCCCTTTTTGACCAGAGTGGTTCACCAGTATTCAGAGTCTTGTGGATTGTTTGCACTGGAGGAGAAATTGATGATGGAGTCAGGTAATACTTTGATGTAATCCTATTTATTTACAAAGAATGTACAAAGAGGAGACGGTTTCTTTGCTCAAAGTTCCAGTACGCTTTCAGGCAGCATTCTACCCAAAAATGCTTCTCTTGTTTTTTACTCAGACCCATGTTCCCAATGCTTGTTCTGTTTGTCGTCTTGGTTTCTGCTGCTTTTCTCAGATTCTCAGGTGTTTCTGAGGTCTCCCCACCCGCCCACTCAACTTTGTCTTCACCGAGAACAATACCCAGTCTCCCTATATGGTGGTATGGGGCAGGAATGCAAGGATTATGTGATTGGTGGGGCACAGTTAACAGTTTTTTGTGTTTTTTTGCGTGTGCGCGCGCTGTGGTGGCTTAATATAAAACACTTCCCTGGCTTGGATGTAAAACTCTTGATTGTGAGTTCACTCCTTCAGGGGTCCATTTAGGGATCCTGGGCAAAAATTGGGGATTGGTCCTGCTTTGAGCAGGGGGTTGGACTAGATGGCCTCCTGAGGTCACTTCCAACCCTGATAGTCTATGATTCTGTGATATAATGGCTATTTCTTTTAAAGCACTGTCAGGGGAAAGGCTATGGAGGACTGGATGGTCACATATTGAAAGACCTGAAGTGCTTTCTGTAAGGTAATGCATACACTAGACTGTGTCAAACTAGACTGAACTATAAATGTCCAAACTTGAAGAGCATACTGCTCTATATTCTTAAGCCATACAAAGAATAGATACCAGTATTTACAATCTAGATCATAGAATATCAGGGTTGGAAGGGACCTCAGGAGGTCATCTAGTCCAACCCCCTGCTCAAAGCAGGACCAATCCCCAATTTTTGCCCCAGATCCCTAAATGCCCCCCTCAAGGATTGAACTCACTACCCTGGATTTAGCAGGCCAAAGCTCAAACCACTGAGCTATTATGCCTCCCCGTGATGCTGTGATGACTAGGGAGAAAACTGTCTTTCACAAAGCTCAGTAGGTTCAGTGAAACCACACCTAGCTCACCAAATTGTAGGATTCTGCACAGCATAAACACTTAACCCTTCTGTAAATATTAATGCTGCTTCTGTCTCTTGTGTTTATTTGATAAACTATTGGTTTTTCAATAGCCTTTCATCTGTGAAATAACTGAGAAGCAGTTCTCTATTGCAGAGAACATCTACTGTAAAAGTGTAAGAGACTGACGAGAATTAATAAGAGGATATTTCTCGTCTCCTTAATATTTACAGGTTTCAGAGTAGCAGCCATGTTAGTCTGTATTCGCACAAAGAAAAGGAGGACTTGTGGCACCTTAGAGACTAACACATTTATTTGAGCATAAGTTGCATCCGATGAAGTGAGCTGTAGCTCACGAAAGATTATGCTCAAATAAATTGGTTAGTCTCTAAGGTGCCACAAGTACTCCTTTTCTTTTCAATATTTACAGGAGATCTATCCAAATCCCATAAAGCACTCAGGGATTTTCCCTTGCAATTTCTAATTTATTACATTTTGTAATATGAATTAACTTTGTTTTGTGGAGGACTGGACAGCTTGGGTGATTAGTAATGGGAAGAAGAGCCTTTCACTCATATGGCATGTCTGAATCCAGGCTTGGCTGGTATTACTCAAAGCTTTTCAGTGGCCTATGTCAAATGAACCTGGTGATGTCAGTCCAGTCCACATCATTAAAACAGTCCTCTATCATAGCTGGCCCTAGCTGTCAACTTTTGTTCAGGCTCAGCAAAGAGGTCAAGAACTGGAGGGGCACTGGGGACTGAACTATCAACTCCTCCATAGAAGTGCTTCCTCCAACTCAGGATTGGCAGAGCAGTATGGAGAAGCTTACACAACATGTAGTGATAGTGCATCTATTCTGGGCCCAGTTCTCCATTTCGTGCATGCTCCAAGCACCACTTATTGCAGTGCTTCTGCCCTGATGCCTACAAAAATTTGTCAATGGTTAGGCAATTAGCATGCTATGACCACTGCTTAACAAGCTGATTACTTGTCTCATTGTTACCTTGTGCTCCATCACCTGTTTGTTCTAACCACCTGTTCTCTCCCATTTTATACTTGGATTGCAAGCTATTCAGGATAGGAACTGTCTTAGTTATGTGTTTGCACAGGGCTAAGCATAATGAGGCCTTGATAGATGAGTGGGGCCCCTAAACACTAAAAGGATTCAGTACTATTTTTCCAAGCTGATGAACTGTTTGACAACTCAGTTTTCAAGACACATTGAAAATATTAATATACAATATAATATACATTCTACTAATATACAATACATCTACATTTTGCGTTTATGAAGTTGGTGAATGCAGGGTCAGGCATGGATACAATAAATGAGCAAAACAAGGATTTTTTTTGTTTTGTTGCTTAGCAATACAATATGACTCCTGCAAGCCAGCAGACAGACACTGTTAAGGGAATGGAATATAAGCTACTTAAAAACAACACAGCGCACAACCTTCTGTACTATACCAAAAAGATATAATGGAGACGACTACAGAGCAGGTAATGTCAGCAGGCCAAAATAAGTCAACTCAGTCCAGCAAAATCTATCCAGAGTGTGTGTGATGCAAAGCACATATAGTACATAATATTACGAAGCGCCTAAATCTGTTCAGTCAGTCAAATGATTACATTTTTTCTTTGTCCCTCCCCTATTAGTAGAATGGCTGCATCTCTCTGGGCCAACTGGCCTGGCTTTAATTGTTGTTTTTTAACTTTGTACAGCCCCACAGCTTGGGTGCTATATATACACAAATAAAGAAAATTAAACTGGCTGAACATTCTGGCACGTCTTTCCTTGGAAAATATTGCATCATATAATGGAATGTTCAGCTAGCATTCATTGCGCTGCTGAGGGGGGAGAACTTTGGGTTGATTTTTTTTTATTTAATATAAACTTTTTTTAATTTCACTGATGCCTTTTAATGTATTTAAGGTCTCTTCTGTTCGTGTCATCCTGGAAGAACAAAGTGTTTTTCTTCACTGTTTAAGGGGTGTACTGGCAAGATCACAAGTCAGGATCCTACAAGCATAAATCACAGTGGTGATGTCTCCTTTTCAGAGCAGAACCTGCACTGGCCTTTTTTATTATCCCATTGTAAACAGCCTGTATTCTTGCCTGACTGGGTAGAAAGTGGGTCCAGCCAGGCAAGAATAAATGCCATTTTCATGACAGTCTGTCAGCATCACAAGTACCCTGGGCTAGTCTACTGCTGCCCTGTTTATTCCAAAGGTAAGGTCAGCAACCCTTCTCGTGCCTTTGTCCAGTCCTTCCTTAAACCACTCTTCGTTCACAAAGTCTTCCAACACTGACCTCATCACTACCAACATCTGCTTCTGCCCGTGTCTGAACTCTTGCCTAGTGTATCGTATTTTATTAATATTCATGGAGCAGACACCTTGGGTCAGATTATTCTCAGCTGCAACAGTATAAATCCAGAGTAACTCCACAGACTTCCTGTGTGACCATGGGCAATTCACTTAATCTCTCTGTGCTTCCATTTCACATTTGTTAAATGGAAAATATTATGGCCATGTCTATACTATGGGCTCTACAAGCAGCACAACTGCAGCTATGCCACTTTAGCACCCGTAGTGTAGACTCTTTGTACATCAGTGAAAGGGCGTTTCCCATCTATGTAGATGATCCACTTCCCTGAGCAGCAGTAGGTAGGTTGACAGAAGAATTCTAGTCACCTCTACTCCCTGGGTTAGTTTGACTTAAATGTGTGTTAACAGGCTGTGAATTTTTCATACCCCTGAATGACCTAACTAGGTTGATCTAAAATTTTAAAGATAGATTAGGCCTCAATCTCTTTCTCACAAGGATGTGTCTGTGGATAATTACATTCGGGCCTGATTCTCATACATACTAAGAGCAGCGTAAAGGGGTTTTACATTGGATGTAAATGTAACTTACAATGTAAAAGGACCTGGGATGTCAGGTCACTAATGTTTGTGAGTTGCTTAGATACGATAATAATAGCGGCTATATAATTACCTACAACGATAGAAGATTAGACTAGAGTAGACCTGAGTAAGGACTCTGAGATCTAAGTCATGGTAAATATCTGAACTTGCTTTTGTGTGTTGCAGTATAAATATAATGGTAGTAGTTTTCATGCCTGTTTTACTGCACTACTTATTGCATAATATTCACTAATTTACTTATCCCTAATAGTGGGAGCATAGGTGGTCCTATTATGTGTGTTGACTCATTGTAACAGTATTTACACCCACACTCAACCAGAGTCCTTAGGCCTTGCAGAGAGCACTTCATGTACCCAGAGATCTAAAAACAGGGAATGGGTGGGCTGGGGTCAAGTGCCTTGTCCCCACTCACACTTGCCCCATGGAAATTCCACAGAAAAGCTAATATGACTCTAAGTTATATCAATTTTCTACACACTCACCCCTAACATAGATCCCCCAAGGCAGCTGCCGGCTGGGGAAACCCTAGTATATTGGCCCCACTGGCTCCATGTTGTCAGAAAACATGGAGGGACTGGGAACACAGAACTGGCACAAATGCACACAGCCTTTGGACAGATTGCCCTGGCCTCCTCCTGATTTTCATAGCATAGGTTCTACACATGTCTAGGGGATCTGCATGATTCAGGAGCAGACTCTCCCAAAGGGAACAATATGAGGGGAAACCTCAAAGATTTCCTCTCCTGTAGCTTTCTCCTTTGGGGCAGGGTGGTGGTGACTGGGCCCAATAACACGTTAATACAGGCAGAATCCATAGTTTTACTTCCCCTCTCCCCTACCCACCCTGTGAAATACCTCAATAAATAATATTTCTTGGGCCATTATTCTCATGACTACATGTGCCTGTGATGATTATGGGTTTCAGAGTGGTAGTCTGTATCAGCAAGAAGAACGAGGAGTACTTGTGGCATCTTAGAGACTAACAGATTTATTTGAGCATAAGCTTTTGTGGGCTAAAGCCCACTTCATCAGATGCATACAGTGGAAAATACAGTAGGAAGATATAGATAGATACAGAGAACATGAAAAAATGGGGGTTGCCATACCAACTCTAACGAGATTAATCAATTAAGGTGGGCTATTATCAGCAGGAGAAAAAAAACTTTTGTAGTGATAATCAGGATGCCCCATTTCAAACCGTTTACAAGAAGGTGTGACATTAGCATGGGGAAATAGTTTTTAGTTTGTATAATGACTCATTCACACCCAGTCTTTATTCAAGTTGTGATACAGGAAGGCCAGGGAGTAGTGGGAGAGTGCTAGAGGGGAAATATATAAGCTCAAGGCTAATTAAGGCGTGGTTCCCTGTGGACTAGGGAAAGTGGCTGCAGGTTAACTGGAGCACCTGCAGTCAATTAAGGCCCTGTTAGGAACCTAATAAAACCCCCTGTGCCAGGCAGACAGAGAAGGAAGGAGAAAGGACTAGAGCTTGGAGGCATGGTGAGTGATTTAGAAGACCTGAGAATTGAAGTAAGGGAGACCTGTCCCCCAGCATCTAAGGACCGAGGGTAACCCCACCTAAGGGGGACGAGGGTAAGAAACCCACAGGGGTTGAGAGGGGCTGGGACTTGGACTGAGGAGCAAAACCAGACCTCTTCCTTTCTCTACCACCTTCCTGGGCTAGTAGCGGGGCCCTCGGCACCCAAGAGCAGGGGCAAAGGGTGGTATCTTAGCTCCCCGCCAAGAAAAGCGCAGGACCCATCAGACTAAAATCAATCATCTTGCCACAAAGCCTAATTTAATGGTGTCCAGTTTGCAAATTAATTCCAGTTCTGCAGATTATGGCACTGAAACACTTTAAAGATGCTTTTTAAAATTTAGCATGTTTAGAAGAAATGTTACAAGTTTTAACTCATTGTGTAACTCCTTGTATAAGTAAAATATCTCTATTCATTATTTTTGTCCTGTACAACGTAACTCGGAGCTCTGCCACAAGTTACATCACAAAGGCCATGGCTGATTTGTAAAATGTATTGAAACAACTGGTATTTACAAGTGTGTGTGTGTATATATTCTACTCCATGATACTCACCCTTTGTTGCCTCATGCTGAGCCATGTGAGCCATGTTTCAGGTGAATGATTCAGATTAAAGATTGAACTAGTGAAATTCAAATTCAATATAAATCTCCTATTCTCTTGCCATTAACTTGCTGAGGAGCCTGAAAAACCTGACAAAGATGACAGAATAATAAAACAGTTTTAATGTCACTTTATAAGAAAAGAAAACTGTCAAACATTAATACTCCCAAAATTGCTAGTCCTTTTAAAAGCAATTTTCCTTGCAAACAGAAATATACCCTTGGTATTTTTAATCAGGGCAGCAGTTAGATGTGGACATGCTTTTAGACTTAGCATATCACAGCAACTCGTTGTCATGATACATCAGGTATACTGCATCTGACATGGGCCAATGCTTGATGCAGCATAGGAAGGCAAAACATTTCACCACCCAGCCTCCACAGTGCACCTGGCTGGTTACATAGGGGAAGATGGTTTTTTTGCTTCTACAGCAGGCAATCTTCTCGTGCCCTGATAAAGAGAATTTACACCTAATGCAACTTTTTGATCTAGATCTTGCAACAGCAAAAATTCAGAAAGCTATTTAACTTGCTAATATCCTATGAATATATTCCCTGGATTGAATATATACTGCTGAAAATAAGTATTTTCTTATCTGGCCTAAAACTAAAAGTCAGCAAACTGAATAAGTGCCTAATTCTTACTGTGCCATAGAGAAGACACATTTACACCTCCCTCCCTGATTAGATTCCATCATACTGTGCATTACTTTGTAAAGTGTTCCCCTTCTTCCTCTATTTTTCTTTGAGACCTGCTTTCAACTAAAATGCTTGCATAAATCCTTCATTTGAACATCCACACAGGCATTTCAGTGCACACTTACTCATTCTGTGTACCTGTTTGCCCATTTTGTCTGCACAAATTTTGGGATCTGTGTTCAGTCTAGATGACAATATTTAAAAATTACAGGGGGATATCCTCTTTCATCATGTGCAAGGCACCTCTGTCCCATTCCTTGGTTTTTGATTCCTCTTTTTAAAAGTCATTTTAGTCTTAGCTGTAACAGATATGGCAATTTCCTGCAAGATCCTTGAAAAACCTTATCAAATTAAGTTTAAGTATCTTTGGACTCCACAGTATTAAATGCAAAGGTTATGCATTATTGTGGCCCTGGATGATTAAAGGACTAGACTGAATAAAGTGCAGACAAGAATGGTCTTTTGGGACAATATGTGTAAAGTGGATTTTTTGGGAAATACATAAGGGCAGTGAATGCAAATTCCCCACCCCAGGTTATGCAAATGCCCAACCTTTTGAAGCTATGACCTGAGGAGTGGGCCTTTGACTGATGATCACCTGTTACATGAGGCCGAGATCAAAGGCCCAATCTGTATAAAGGAACGACTGAACTATTCATGGTTATTCTGGTTCTGAGCTGAGTGTGTTGTAACCATAGAAAACCCCCTTTGTGGGGTTTGAAGAACTGACTCCTAACCAGAGCCCTTCTTTGAGCTGGAGGGTGATCTCTGGTAAGTTCATTGGCATGCGTATAGGCCCTTTTATTGTGTGTTAACGTTTACTCCGTCATGCTTTCACCTTAAGAATAAATGCTCGCTTATAAAGAACAGTGCGGTAACTCATCATTGCTGACAACGACATATTACGTAGCTTTCAAAGAAAACAAAATGCAGAAGCTGGCCTCTTTAGGCAGTCTGGCTTGCTGGGAATATCACAGTATATTCAGGGAACTGTGCAGCCGGGAAAAACACAGTCAAGAGAGACACAGGTCTCTAACCCAGGGAGGTGGTTGCTGAGGAGCCTAGAATGAGCACCCTTGGTCCTTTTGAGTGAGTTCTATGCCCCTCTCATGAAACTGTATTTTTCCATATTGGTGTACTTTTGCAGACAATCACTTAATCATAAATTCTTACTGGTAGCAATTACAATTTTGTCATTTGTTAATGAATAGGTTGTAGCATCTGACAGATGGCACCTCTTAAGGCTAGATTGCATCATTCAACATCTGAAGGGTGCCAACGGAATTGCTCAAAAGTGTTTCCTCCAGGCCAACCCTGTTGCTATTAGCAATGAACCCCCTTCAGTAGCAGCAGTGAAGAAACTCTGAGGGGAGACAAGCAGCAGTGACAGCTTCTCCTCCTCTTTTACCAAAAAAAAGAAAAGAGGGGGCGGGGGGCAGAGTAGTTTGAAA
This sequence comes from Caretta caretta, assembly GCF_965140235.1. Lineage (NCBI taxonomy): Eukaryota > Metazoa > Chordata > Testudines > Cheloniidae > Caretta > Caretta caretta. Next base: position 34,438,959 of record NC_134211.1, on the reverse strand, counting down.
TATCCGTGCCAAGCTGTTTAAGATCAAGTGGTACCAACAGTAAAAAGACCATTATCTCTCTCTTTTAAAAATAGATAAAGAAAAGTAATGGGTGTAGGACTTTCTGATAGCTGTATTTTATATTTAGTATCCAACAAACCTTTGTGGCGTGAAGTTATCTTTTTGAATTGTGTTCTGATTGAGACCATGCCTGCATAGACCACAGATACTAAACTAGTTTATTCTCCTCCTCCTTGATAGCTAAATAGACCTAAAGAAAATAACGTTCCTTGTTACTATTTGCATGGATCATGTGAAAATGATTTTAAATTATGACATAAAAATTAATTCTGTCACTACTTTAATGAACAAGATATTATTTTGGAACTATCAAGCTGTTTAATTTAGCAGCTCTGATAAAGAATATTCTGGATGTGGCTTCACATCTGGAAACACAGAATTGTGCTAATGATTGTTATTTCACTGATTTAAAAGTTTTTGGCAGCAAGAATTAAGTCTAGTCTTCAAACTTCTCTATTAAAAACATTTGGAATAGGTCTGGAATATTATCCCAGCTACACAAGTAATCTAACTTCTAAAAACTGGATGGTATATGATCTTTGAAATTTTCCTGGGTGTGTAGAATAGCTCAATCATCTCTTGGGAAACATCTGTCGAATAGAAATTCCCTGGAATGAGATACAATCATGGAGGAGTCACTAATTAGTTAAATATATCGGAGCCACAAATAGCAGAACTTGAGGCACTGTAAATTTCTCAGAATTTCTGGTAAACATATTGGGAATAGGTTAGTTGGTGCCACAAGCACTCCTGTTCATATTGGGAATACGGTCAGCATGAAATCACAGCTCTGTTTAAAAGTCTTTGTGCCTGTAATCCCTGTGACAAGATACAGAAGCTGTATTTGATTTGTAGCAAGCAGAGTTAATGCTTGGCTCTGATCTCTCACACAGGTGTTGTAAACTGAAGTAATGAGGCAGGATTGGGGCCTAGAGGACCAATCAGGTACTCCGAGGAAGCCCAGGAGATTTTATGCAAACTTGGTAATCAGAGGAGAAAGGCTTTTGGAGGAGGCAAAGCATCCAGTGCCCAGATGCTAGCAGGCAGAGGTATGACTTCAGGTAGGCTTTTCTGTTTGTGAACTACCATATGTTTGAGGAACAACATTTTCTTTCAGCTTGGACACAAAAGGCTTGATAGTGATGGAAAAAATCTCACTTTCACAAGTTAACCTTCTCTATCAATTTGCAATCCAATTTAGAACATACCAAAGAAAAAAGGATGGAGGGGAACATATATTGTACACAGAATTCCTTTCTTTTCAATACAGAGACTATAACCCCACCCCCACATTTCTCTGAATATCTGGTTGAAAAAACCTTTTCTCTTCCTTTTTGTATGGTTGCCAAAACATGCAAAACCTGGCAAGATACTAAATGTTGGTCAGTCTTTTAAACCATATCCTTCCTGAGGCTATTTTCTTTTCTGGAGTTGAGCCTCTGCAAAGTATCACCTGTGGAGTTTTCTGTATTTTTAAATATGAATAGTATTGCTCCTTTCGTCAAGAAACAACAAAAGCTGAAGCAATACTTATGATAGGATAACCAGTACCAAGCCAGTTTTTCTTTTGTTCAGCTGAGCTCTGTTGTGTATAACAAACCTGATTTGTGCTCCCTGAAAATGGCGTTTGAACAGAAGGAATCCATTGTACTAGATCTCATTATAGGGATACCTTTATCCATTCTGATAAACTGCTCTTATGGAAAGAAGGGTCTTTAGCCCTTTGTTTTTAAGGGCAAAAACCTAAAACTAGGGTAACCATTTTGTAACTTTTTTTTAAGCGAAATGCAACAAGCCAAGTAAAAAAACAGCAGAAACCATAGGAAATGTATCTCACAACGTTAAATTAATACACGAATAGTGAAAATCTATAGTTCAGTGGTTATCACACTTTTGTACTGATAACCCCTTTCAATAACCAGCATCTAGTACAAAACCCACCTACCCCCCCATATATATATATATTTTTGAAACGTATAACACCATTACAAATGCTGGAGACAAAGCAGAGTTTGGGGTGGAGGCTGATAGTTCATGACCTCTTCTCCCCCCCCCCCCCCCAAGTAATAACCTCTTGACCCTTTCAGGTGTCCCAACCCCCACTTTGAGAACCCCTGCTATAGTTAAAGTAGAAACATTCTTCACTCTGTGTAGTAAGATTGAAACATTGTCATCTATAAGGTCATTCATGTTGAGTATATCCAAGGAAAGATTCCTTTTTTTCCCCTCCACTGAACATTAAAAATCAGTATTTAAAAATAAATAATTTTTTTTTTTGTTGTGCACAGCTGTTTCTACTTGAAATCAGCTTCTCCAGCCTCCACTCGATTAAAGACTAATAAAATAACTGGCTCTGGAAACCATTACTTGGTGCTCCAAAACTATGTCAGCTAAAATAACATGATGTATCCCAATGGGCTTGCAGATGCAGAAAACAATGAGAGGGGGAAAATGAAAAGGTAGGACCTAAATGGGGATGGGAAATGCTGAAAAGGGGAAAGGAAGGCTTTAGAATGCCACTCTCATAAGAGCTAAATAATAATAATATGCAAACTCCAGCACTCTACCCATAAATTTTTAAAGCACTTAAAATAGCAGCACCACTTGGTAGATGAGCAAGCTGGGGCACAGATAAATGAAGTGACTTGCCCCAAATTTACTTTCAGATCAGTGGCAGAACCAGGAATAGAACTCAACTTTTCTCAGTCCCAGTCTAGTGCCTTACCTGATGGGCCACACTGCCTTGCTCTTAAGGAAACCTGATGATGATCAGTTGAAGTAAAGTCCCGTCATGGTTATACAACTGTTAGAAGACAGGGAACACACTGTGTGTATATACATGGCCAATTCTCATTGAGAAAAGAGGTTGATAGACTGCCCTGGGAATTAGTACTACAGTGACTGCTAAATATAGTAACAATCTGGAAGAGGAATAAGTGGTGATTTGGCTGAGGACATACAACTCTTATTTAAGGAAGACAAGACTAGGGAAACCAGTGTGAGGAACTCCAGAAAGACCTTTCCAAATTGCCTAATTGGGCATAGTAAACTCAAGTCAGGACTAATATAAGTAATCTATATACACATCTAAGTTAATTACTGTAACCACTGGGTGGAGGGTAGAAGTGGAAATCTGGATGCTGTTGTGGACAGTTCTATTTTACATCTTACTCACTGCAGCGGTGGTCAAACCAGACTGTCTCCTTTCATCTGATGGGACTTTAATGCCAATCACCTGCTCCATCATCCTAAATCTTCCCCAAATACAGTTAGTTGGCAACAGCAACTTATCTTCTAAAGGAGCTAGATAAACCATCCAACTGCAGTTTTTGAAACTGCTTCACTTTACTCTGAATAATCAGGTTCCTCTTCACACCACTTTCATTTCATTTTCCGTTTGAGAACTGCTATGTTTCAGGATTCAATAAACTCAATAAATGAGTCAATGTAAATCAATAAAGTGTATAGTATGTGTAATGTACTGTGGTCCAAATTAATCCCTGGTGTAACTCTAGTGAAGTCAGTAGTTACACAAGGGATGAATCTGGTCCTGTGTGTTCAGAGCTTAAAAGGAGAGGGATAGGGTCCTATTTATCTTCATAAATGATCTGGAGGATGGTGTGGATTGCACTCTCAGCAAATTTGCGGATGATACTAAACTGGGAGGAGTGGTAGATACGCTGGAGGGGAGGGATAGGATACAGAAGGACCTAGACAAATTGGAGGATTGGGCCAAAAGAAATCTGATGAGGTTCAATAAGGATAAGTGCAGGGTCCTGCACTTAGGACGGAAGAACCCAATGCACAGCTACAGACTAGGGACCGAATGGCTAGGCAGCAGTTCTGCGGAAAAGGACCTAGGGGTGACAGTGGACGAGAAGCTGGATATGAGTCAGCAGTGTGCCCTTGTTGCCAAGAAGGCCGATGGCATTTTGGGATGTATAAGTAGGGGCATAGCGAGCAGATCGAGGGACGTGATCGTTCCCCTCTATTCGACATTGGTGAGGCCTCATCTGGAGTACTGTGTCCAGTTTTGGGCCCCACACTTCAAGAAGGATGTGGATAAATTGGAGAGAGTCCAGTGAAGGGCAACAAAAATGATTAGGGGTCTGGAACACATGAGTTATGAGGAGAGGCTGAGGGAGCCTGCAGAAGAGAAGAATGAGGGGGGATTTGATAGCTGCTTTCAACTACCTGAAAGGGGGTTCCAAAGAGGATGGCTCTAGACTGTTCTCAATGGTAGCAGATGACCGAACGAGGAGTAATGGTCTCAAATTGCAGTGGGGGAGGTTTAGATTGGATATTAGGAAAAACTTTTTCACTAAGAGGGTGGTGAAACACTGGAATGCGTTACCTAGGGAGGTGGTAAAATCTCTTTCCTTAGAGGTTTTTAAGGTCAGGCTTGACAAAGCCCTGGTTGGGATGATTTAACTGGGAATTGGTCCTGCTTCGAGCAGGGGGTTGGACTAGATGACCTTCTGGGGTCCCTTCCAACCCTTATATTCTATGATTTACCCTCCAATATAGATATTGGTATGTAGGAAGAGGGGACAGAAGGGAAGACTATTTCCCACCATTAAAATGTGTAGAGATGAGCTAAGGAGTCTGTTTGGATCTGGATTAGGTTTAACGTTAGAGGTTTGGGTATCTTATTAAAAAAAAAAAGCCAGTGTATAGATTCAAATATGTCAGTAACAAAATTTTATGAGGCAGGTCTTCAGAGATGTCAGCCCAATTAATTGAAATCTTGCAAGGTCAGTTGTTCCCATGAGCTCTGAGCCACTTAAGCCTACATTTTAGTTGGATCTGGAAAAATAGGCTCCTTCCAGTTTTGAATTCAATCTGCAACCAACTCTGATACCAGACCCAGGTACTCAAATATGAAACGCACAACACATGCCTAATCCCAAAATGAGAGGTTCCTGTGAAGGCCCATCTGGTCTAAAAGTTACGCCTCATAAAATCTGAATCTTATAACATTTGCAACAAAACATTTGCATTAACCACAATAACTCTACTAGTTTACAGTGCAATTAGTACAGCTCCTTGGTTTTAAAACAAATAAAAGGGGGAGACATTTTGCAGCCAATTCTCTTTTCTCTGTACAATTTATGCAAGGCAAAGGGCACAGAAACTAGACACAGTTCCCCAGCAAGAGGTTCCCCACACTGTAAGGCAAGCCACAGCAGGCATATATAGCTAGCTCAGTCCTCCCCCTCTTACCCCAACTTGCATCCCCAGCATGGGAATGTGTTGTGGGTGGAGAAGTGTGCTGTGCTCCTACAAGCTGCAGCTGGTGGATAGTTTTGCAGGACTGTTGCCAGCTGGCAAGGCTTAGCTGGCTCAGAACTGGCCAGAGAATCAGGTAACTATAACTATCTCCCTTTCAGGTCCTCCCTCTCGTCCTGAATGGAAACAGGACAGGAGAGAATGTGGGCCAACAATTCATAGAACTTAAATACACATCTATAGTCCTTTATTACAACTGTTAAATTTATCTTAAATTCATGAAACATAAGAAAAGTCTTATCATCTGAGTAAATTTCATGCTGCTGAAATAAACCCAACATTGAGAAATGGAGTATTTTTAATTTGCAGAATAAATACAGTGCAAATTTCCCCACCAAGGTACCCCTAAACTACTTGGATTGAAAGAGTTCAGAAAATACACTTTAATAATAATAATAATAATTAATAATACCTAGCTTTTTTATAGCTCTTTTCATCAGTAGCTTTCCAGGTGCTTTATAAAGGAGGTCAGTATGATTATTAATTTATTTTGTATGATCATAGTACCTAGGCATCCCAGAGGCAGACCAGGACCCCACTGTGCTAGGCTCTAAACAAATACAGAACAAAAAGACCTGCCCCAAACAGCTTACTACCTAAGCATAAGGCAAGAAACAACAAACAGATCTAGACAAAGCAGGGAGGAGTACAAGGAACAATGAGACAATATTTGTCCTTGTGATAGGCAGTACTCCAGCCGCCTACCCATTGTCAAAATTTTTTGCAGTCTTCAGAGCAAAGTAGAACTCAGAAGAGGTCTCCGAAAGAAGATAATGTTAGTTTTGCAAATATTTACAGGGGGCTTCTTCCAAGCCTGAGAGGCAGAATGGGAGAAAGCACAAAAGTGCTTGTCTGAAAATTTAACAAGTGGGTGATGGAAGCTGACGACATAAGCTGATCAGAGGCAGCAGCTGACTTTTCAATACTGAATAAGAGATAAGTGGGTGAGGGGAGATTAAAGTTGAGCAGCTTCTCTGATGTGAGGGGGGAAAAAAGAGGGAATCCCAGTGAAGGGATCCAAAAAGAGGGGTGATGTGGCCAAAGCAATGGGCTATGAAAATTATCTTTGCGACAGCATTCTAAATGGATATCTGCTATCAAAGCCAGAGAAAAGGAAGTTGCAGTAATCAGGATGAGAACTTTAGGAAAGGCTGTATCTTAGAGATGTTATTCAGAAATAATCTGCAAGATTTAGATGTTGGCTGGATGTGACTATGTGAAGACCTGGAGAGAGGTCCAAATTCAAGATTATGGTTATGGGCCTGAGGGACATGTAGAATGGTAGTGTTGTCCATGGGGATTGAGAAAGGAGGTAGTGAGGATGGTTTTGTGGGATTTAGATTAAGAGCTCTATTTTAGCCATGTTGAACTTGAGCTGATGGCCAGATGTCCACGAGAAAATGTCAGGGAGACAAATTGAGGGGAGGCCTATATTGCAGACCTCCAGTATAGACGCTACCTATGCTGATGGGAGGGGTCAGCACAAAACCCGTTCTGCTTTAGCAAGGGCATACTCAGCGGAATTAATGTAACCCATTTAAAACTGATAAAAGGAAATATTTTATACAATGCATAATTAAACTGTGGAACTCACTGAGACATAATGTTGGGGCCAAAGGCTTAATAAGTCTCAGATTATTTTTTTAATGGAAAATTATAACATTGACCATTGCATTACGTATTATGCAAACTGATGAGGGATATACACCCATGTGCATGTACCCTTGTGCTTTAGGGCATAAGTCAAGCATTAAGTGACTGAAGGTGGGGGGGGGGGGGCAGGGGAAAGCTTCTCCTGTGGGCAGGTACTGTGTAATTTTAAAATCACACCTTATTTTAAATAAATTGGTCCTGGCCATTGGCAGAAACAGGATACTGAACTAAATTGCCCCAGTATAGCAATTTCTCTGATAATAAATATTATAAAAATGCTGTCACTTTAACAAGATGGTAAATCTAAGCATTCTGTGGGTCCTGTAGAACAGTAGACAACATTTAATAAAGGGCCACCATTTTTCCCCCCCAAGAGTACAAACTATACTGAGGACATATATGCACTATTTTAGCTTTTAAAAAGATTAGCATATTTAAATATTTGTATTACTATAGTTATGTTTTGGCTCAGAATATGCACTATTTTTAAACAGGATTGTGGAAACGAAGAGCATACTGGTAGGCTATTGAACTGTATAGACAGAACTGTGCATAAGATCTTGTGTCCTACTAATTAAAGCAGGACTGGCTCAAGTTCTATCATTAAGCAAATTAGTAAATGCCCACCTATAACAGCCCACAGTCATCCACACAAACAGTTATTGCTGTAGCATCAATACCCCTAATATTTGGTCTAGTGATTGCCTGCCCATGTGGTAAAGCTGGGCCATAGTTTATCATTAGCCAGTGAAATAATGAGGTGGTAAGTTTTTTGCCTTCTTTGGTCTCTTAAGGTAAGTGCAACAAGCTGAAAAGCATGGCAAGCTCCTGGGTAAACAATGACATTTTGGGTTCCACATTTTTACAAAGAACCCCACTAAAATCTCACACAATCCTGAGTGTAAGATCTGAGGAATCCAGTGACTATTAGTTGCCCATATATGATAGAGAATTAAGTGGGTAGCAGCAGCAGGCAATCCAGATGCTGATCTAATTTATATAGAGTTTGATTTTTCAGAAGCTGACGAGATAAAGCAAAACTCTGGCTCAGACACATCTGAGCCAGATGTGACACTTGAGAAGTGTAAAGAGTTCCAATGACTACATTGAAATGTTGTTTGCAGTGTTGTAGCCATGTTTCCAGGACGAGAGAGAGACAAGGTAGGTTTAGTCAACTTTTATTGGACCAACTTCTGTTAGTGGAAGGGACAAACTTTCAAGCTTCACAAAATTATTCCTCAGTTCGGCAGAAGGTAACCAAAGTGTCTAAACCAGGGGTCGGCAACCTGGGGCACGCAAGCTGATTTTTTTTTTTTAACTGGCACGCTGCTGCCAGCCAGAGTCCAGGCTGCCAGCCCCGCTCAGCCCACTGCCTGCCTGGGTGAACAGAACCCCAGACCGGCAGCGGGCTGAGCGGGGCCTGCGGCCAGGACCCCGGCTGGCAGAAGCCAGCGGACAGAACCCCAGACTGGCAGTGCGCTGAGCTGCTCAGCCCGCTGACAGGCTGGGTTTCTGGCTGCCGGCCCCTTGCCAGCCGAGGTCCTGGCCATTGGCCCCACTCAGCCTGCTTCCGGCCTGGGATACCAGCCGCCGGCCCCACTTACCTCGCTGCTGGTCTAAGGTTCCAGCTGCCTGGCCCCCTGCCAGCTGGGGTCCTGGCCACCGGCCCCACTCAGCCCACTGCCAGTCTGGGGTTCTGTCAGGGGCCTCTGTAAATGTAAAATTTATTACTGGGACATACCTTAAATTAATGAAGACTTGGCATGCCACTTCTCAAAGGTTGCCGGCCCCTTGTCTTAACTATATATAAGATGGGACAGATTGTTAACCATAAGAGGTTAACGCATGCTGTAGGAGACCACTTAAAACAGTGGTCACCAACTGGTCAATTGCAATCTACTGGTCAATCCTAGTGGATCTCCCAGGCAATCATGATCTCCGGTGGTGCAGTGTGGCTGCCACTAAGGCAGACTCCCTGCTTACCCTGGCCCCATGCCGCTCCTGGAAGCAGCCAGTGCAGCCCTGGGGCCAGGAGGGCAGGGGGTCTCCCTCTGTGCACTGCTCTTGCCTGCAAGCACCACCCCCACAGCTTCCATTGGCCAGGAGATCTGTGGGGGCAGTGCTTGCAGAGAGGGGCAGTGCACAGAGCCACATGCCCCCTGCCCGGCCCCAGGGGGTGTGTTGTTCCCTTCTGGGAGCAGTGTGGGGCTGGGATAGGCAGGGAGCCTGCCTTAGCCTCCCTGTGCCTGCTGCCCACCAGGAGCTGCCAGAGGTAAGTGCTGCCCAGAAGGATGCTGAGCCCCCTCCCAGAGCCAGCACCCCATCACTCTGCCCCAGCCCAGAGCCTCCTCCTGCACCCTAACTCCCTCCTAGAGCTTGGACCCCTCACCCCCTCCTTCACTCCAACCCACTGCCCCAAGCTCAGCCCAGAGCCCCCTTCCACACTGGGAACCCCTCAGTCCCAGTCCAGAGCCTGCATTCCCTCCTCAACCCCAACCCCCTGTCCCAGCCTGGTGAAAGTGAGTGAGGGTGGGGGAGAGTAAGCAATGGAGGGGGGGATGGAGTGAGCAGGGCGGAGCTTTGGGGAAGGGGAGGGGCCTCAGGGAAGGGGCAGGGTAGATCCTGGGGTGCCCCTAGATTCAAAAAGTGATCTTGGGTGTTAAAAGGTTGGAGACCACAGACTTAAAATGAAGTGAGCAGTTAAGGGTTAGCGGGCAGTAGGGTGTGTTATACATTGTAATGAACCATAAACCTAATGTCTCTAACTTCATAGTGTCCAACAAAGTTATGAATTTAAGTTCCCAGATTTGTCTTTTGAAGGTGTTTGTGCAGATTTCCTTTGACGTCAGGGACTGCATGGTCAGCTATGGAATGATTGCTTTGTGAAATGTGTTCATCTCTGGGTGATAGGATGTCTTTGTCATTTATCAGTTTTCTGTGTGAGTTCATTTGAGACCGGAGTGATTGTCTGGTTTCACCCACATAGTCGTGGCATTTGATGCACTGGATGAGGTACACCACATGTTGCTGTGAAAGGCATGTAGGACCCAGGGATCTTGAAAGGTGTGTTGAGGGGTATTGATCTTCATAGTAGTGGAGATATGTTTGCAGGGTTTTTCATCTGTTCTGAAAAGGTTTGGTCTGTGGGTTGATGAGCTTGGTGAAGCTGGGGGGGGGTGTTTGAAGGTCAGAAGCGGGGGGGGGAGGTTGAAATTTTTGAATGTGCCAGACAAGCACGGATTTTTGAGACAGTACATGTTAAATGGATTTTTCTGGGGAGTGGGTAATGCCACAATACTGGTTATGCCCCCCAAAAAACCAACACCCAAAAACCAGCTTCTTGAAGCTACACCTGGAGGAGTGAGCCATTGGCTGGTTATTACTTGTTCCTGGAGACTAGAGATCAAAGGCCTGAGCTGCATAAAGAAATAGCTGATCTGTCTAGTTCTGGTTCCTGATCTGAACTTGTAACAACAAGGAAACCCAGTTGTGGGGTTTGAAGGACTGATGCTACCACTGCCTTAGGCTGTGGTAGCAGTGACCTCTGGTAAAGTTTTTATTCTCATTGTTTTCACTATAATGCTTTTATTTTAGGGAAACACATTCTTTCTTAGAGAGAATTGTGTGGTAACTTCAGTAACCATAGCCCCTGCAGAGAGCGAAGAACAGGCACTGGCCTTTTAGGCAAACTAACTTGCTGAGGATAGTGCAGGGAGTTGTGCTGCCTTACAACCATGGTCAGGAGGGAGTGAGAGAGGTCTCTACCCAGGATTGGTGACAGCTGGGAGCCAGAAACCTTTCAGCAGGTGCTCTTGAGGGACCACAGAGGGGGGAAATACAGATGCAGTTACCCTGAAACTGTGACGACATAAAAAGATATTCCTGAATATTCAGTGATGAGCTGGAAGGGGCTCTTGGGAAGGGGGGTGCTCTCAGAAACCCCTTGTTAAAACTTCACCCCTTAACTAGAGGGAGGATTGGGTTGATTTCCCTGAGTCTTTGGAGTCACCCCTCTCTGGAAATAGCAACTCTGGGGGTCATACAATCCTTCTGAAAAGGAAATCGGTTTGTACCAAATAAGCATTTTCAAGCAAATGTCCTAAGGCAGGATGTCCCCAGAGCCCCCTAAAACATCTCCACCCCTAACCCTGTCACATTACCCAAGCTAAGACTTGTGATATGCTCTCAATGCACTAGTACATTTTTCATAAAGACGGTATAAACACTTCTAGTAAAAGTGCAAGTGCCCAATATAAAATTGTTTGCCAAATGATGATGATGTGTTCCTCTTTGGCTGGAAATGAGGAGAGGACTTTTGTTTAAAGTGAAAAACAAATGAATAGATTCTTCAATCCCTCACAGCTTCAATCCCACAGCACAGATGTCTCCAATTCAGAGTTTATCACAGGCTCAGAAGGAAGAACTAGTGAGATCCCTTGACAGCATTTAATTGATTACAACAGCTACATGTGATGGGGCAGAGACACAAACTGGTTTTAGCAAACAAGGAGTTAAGTTCAGCTTTCCCATCACTTTGCACAGCTGAGAGGACAGCATATAACAATAGGCACTTGAGAAGCAGGGAGGGGTGGATTGTTTTTGTGAAGATAGAGTTCCATTTACAGAAATATCATACAGTCCCACACGTTCTGATGGCAAACACTTTTTATTCCAAGTGTATAACAATTATCAGTTGAGGAAAATAACTTGTTAATTGCAATTGTCCTGCTGTTCCAGCAGATTATACTGGATAAATGTTAATTGTTGGCTGTTAAATGTATGTTCATGTAGACAGAAAAATATATCTCAAGTCCTTTAATTGATGGGTTCCCCACAATCCAGTTAACTCTCACTTAAGACATTTTCACTTGTTGAGGTAGCTGTCTACATTTATAGATATTTTTATAACCAATTTATTCCACTGCATTTTCTGAACTGACATGTTAGATGCTACTATTGTTGTGTGTGCCTAAACTGATCTGCTGGAGACGAGTATGTGAAGGTAGAGAGTAGAGCTGAGCAAATCCCGTGACAGTTTTACACTGTTCAGACTGCTTCTTGGATTTTCAGGATTTGTTAAAATTTGCATGCTACTTTTCTATTGTTTTTTCAAGGGAGTTGGAACAAATACAAGGTCTCCTCAGCTAGGAAAACACCTTTGCTGTGTATGGATTAAAGGACTACCCCCAAACAAATAGATGACCCTATACAGTACATATAATCACTGATTTTTGGTTATATACTGTTCTTTCCTTCTTTCTGGTCCTTTTTGTAATGCCTTTGTAAACGGTTTTTCTCTCCACTATCTTTTCTCCTATTTTTTTTCCCCCTGGAGGTTTTTGTTTTTTTGTTTTTAAATCTTCCGCTTCTGCTGTATGCCCCAGCCCCTGCCTTTCCTAAACAGAACACCAAATAAAATAATGTTCCAGTTCAAGTCAAACAGTTTAACTTCTGCTGTTAGTGGGTTTGAGATTTGACAAAGTAAATTCACTCATTCCTAGTAAAGCCTGTGTGCTTTCTTATGTGACTTTAAACTTTCTCCCAAATTGAAATGTTTTCCTTCTTTGATACCCACAAATCTATGTAGCCCTCACAAGATTATTTTCTGTGCATTAGTGACATATGAACTTCAAATGGGATTGTTTTAATAGCAATTATAATTGCATCCACCTAAAACAAAAATCTGTCCATTTCCCTAATCTTGCAACTGTTCCATGCCCATCAATGGGGATGTACACTGACATTAGTGGGGTTCTGAATGAGTGTAAGGGTACACCCACACAACATTTTTCAGGGTCTTAGCTTCCTTGATTGTGACTTGGTGACTAATGTGCAGGTACTGAAATTGGATTTAGATTCTAGAGGACCAGACTGAGGTTTTTACTTTTGGAGTTAGCAGTCCATGTTAAAACTGTGTTTTAGATATAGGGTGAAGGAAGGATGTTGAGGCTTCTTTTAAACGTTTTTCTTTCTTTACCAAAAAAATAAAAAGGCAGTGAACCCCACCTTAAGGAACAACCCAGGTGCCAATGAACAGCAGCAGCAAGAGGAAACCATGTCACAGAGATGGCACAAAACATGGAACAAACATGATGATCACAAAGATTATAGATACTGTAGTTATAACTATTAGTTAAAGAGGCAACTTATTCCATACCCACAGAGACAACTGATGCAGAGAGGTATAGCTAGATCAGTCCTGGCCTTGGATTCTTCCAGACATTGAGTAGCTGATGTTCAGTATAAGTGACATTATGAAAAAAGATACTTAAAGGGGTGAGGATAGGGTAGTTTGGAGAAGCCTAGCTTATGATAAAGATATCAGGACCACAGATGACAGTCAAAAGGGGTAATAAAACTGATAACTGATTAACATATTGCTGATTGCCTGGAGCAAAGTGGGATAATATAGAAACCCCTTCAAGTTAAGATATGTGCTGGATACTGTACTAGTGATTGGGCTATGCAGCTCTCAGATGTGAGCAATGGTGTGCCTTCACTGTTGATTGGTGGTACTAGTAAGATGGGCAATATATGTGACACTGGTATTTCAAAGCCTAATTTGTCCTGCCAACATTTTTAGCAGTACTAAAGAGGAAGGGGAAACCAACTCTCTCCAGAGATGCTCAACACCTTGCAGGCTCACCTTAATGGCACACTTCAAACACTTATGCACTTGAATAGTCTCATTCAAGTCAACGGGACTACTTATGTACACAGCTACTTACATGCATATTTGCAATGTCAGGACCTAAGAGAACAAGCACACTTTAAAAAGTAAGGATCATGCACCATGAGATGTATTGTTAGTTTATTTAGCAAATGTAGTTTTAACATTCATTGTTTACTATAATATAGAAATATTTTGTAGTGTAAGTTTTTTTTTTTTTTTTTAAGAAAACAACAAGGTTGATACAATGGTCTGCTAATCAACACCCGCATAATTTGCTTACAAAAATAAATAAATAGTAGTTTCTACCCACTTCCCAACAAAGACTTATTAGAGAAAGTCAAATGATCAAGCTTCTACTTCACTTCCACTTTGGGATCCTTTGTGCCCTAACACAGTGCTGGAATAGTTGTGCTGCAAACTCTGTAGGGGAATGTCCTGTACTTCAAAGCAAAACACGATCCCTCATTTCAATTTGGTTTCCAAAAATTTTGAGTACTTCTTTTTAACCCCAAGAACACAAATTTTTGGATCTCTTCTGTACTACAGGTCAAAATCTTCTACTTGACAGAAGCCTGGTACCAACATTAATAATTGCTTTAATATCTTGAGCCTTGATCTCGCAATGGCCTCTGTGCACGCAGACCCTACATCCACATAGAACCCCACTGAAGTTAGTGGAGCTGTGAACAGGTGCGAAGGTCTGCCTGTGTGAATCCTATGCAAGCTCAATGTTGTTGCTGTATAGCTCCTTGGGGAAACTGCCTTTTGACACAAAACAAGTCAGGGGAAAAAATATTCCTTGACCCCTCGCCGCCACCCCCCCCAATCAAAAAGAAATCTTGACCTTCCTTGTTTTTTTGTTTTTGTTTTAAAAAAAAAAAAAAAAAAAAAAGACAGTCCCTACATGTGTTTACCTACATACAGCATATGTGTCTGTGCATGAAACTTATTTTTAAATAGTCTGTTCAGGTTTTTTCATATAGAATTTTGTAGATTAAACTGTTAATGCTTATTGTTATTAGATAGAGGAAAATACCTTGGATTAATGTCGTCCTACTGAAGAGGAACACACAAAGGCCTATATCGGTGCACCACGGTAGGCCTCCCATAAATTTTTGGACAGCAATATAAGGTGTTGAGAGCCTACTGCAAGGTATGAAGAACCAGAGTTGGTTCTGGAAAATTAGAGGCTTTCAGTAAAGCCATTTGTTTGGACCTCCCAGCTGCAGGGTGCAAGAGTTAGTGTGTCACTTTCTCAGTCACTTGCCCTACACTTCTGTCATGCCAGCTAAAAAAAAGAAAGGCACAGTAGGTGATGTGTCCAGAGCTAATGTGGGTGTTTGTGGAAGTTTAGTGTTAAGGAAAACCTCTGCCATGACCCGTCCAGGACTGTGATAAAAAGGAAGATATTTTGATTCTTTTAGGAGGTTAAAGTTAGCAGTATCACCATAAAGCTCCCGTGGTAAAGGGACATGACCCATATCAGTCTAGCATTTTATTCTGTAGCTGCTAGGGATCCTGCATGACCTAGGAATCCACCTAAGGCTGCATCTGTGGCAGTATTATTTGAACTAACATACATGAGCACACTCCTATTGACTTCAACGAGAGGAGTGAGCCTTCCTATGACTGGTTTAAATGACACACAGTGCCTGAAGTGGGCACTCCGTGTAGGGGTAAATTTTATTCAGTACAAATTAAAAGCCTCATCCCCATCAAAACGCCAAACTGCAAGCTATAATTGTATTACGGCTTGTCTACACTACAAAATTAAGTCGATTTTCATTTAGGTTGACCTACAGCCACCGCAGTAAGTCAATTGACTGTTGGTATTCATACTACCCTACTTCTGCCCATAGTGCACATCATAGGTGGTGGGTGAACCCTCCCGCACTTCAGGAAGGCTAGCCCACCTACTTGGCCCCTCCCCCACTCACCCGCCAGAGCCCTGGGGGCCCCTCCCAGCCGGAGAAGCCCTGGCCAAACCACTCCAACCTCTCAGCCATGGGCTTGCCCGAGCCACCCCTGGCTGCCAGCCAGCTGAGTCATCCCTGGCCACCGGGGGCCTGTGGGCTGGCCCAAGTTGCCCCTGGCCACCAGCAGGCCTGGGGACCAGGCAGGCCAAAGCACTGGCCCAACCCTCAGGCTGGCTTGCGCTGCTCAGGGCCGCCAGCCAGACAAGCCTTGAGCTCCAGGCTGCCAGCCCAAGTTCAGCCCCTGCCGGCTTTGGGGGAGCAAGGGCGGGACCTTGGAGCAAAGCATAGGCGAGGCCATGGCCTGGGTTAGGAGAGGCTTAGCCTCCCCGACCTATTGTACCTGCCACTGATGGTGCACATCCTCACCAAGAGCACTTGCATGACTGAAGTGGGGCATTGTGGGACACTGACAGCAGTGCAGAGCTCATAGTGGAGTAACCCACCCTCCCCAGAGTGACAGCCTGAGCTGTGAGCCAAGGGCTCAATTTCACTGCTGGAAACCTACCAGCAGTGAAATTGACATTCGTGTCAGTTTCACAGCTTCCTCCTGCTCAGAGCAGCAGCCTGGGGCTCACAGCTGGAGCCATGAAACTGACAAGAATGACAACCAACAGCAGATCTAAGTAAGGCAGAGTCTATGCAGCCACTACACTAGGCTGCCTTAATCACACTGAAATAAGCACTATACCTCTTGCAGAGGTGGAGTTATGTCAGTGTAGCAGGCCACTTGCTTTGGCAGAAGCAGCATTCTGGTGTAGACATTGACATGATTAGGTTGACGTAAGCTGCCTTATATTCACTTATCTCTGTAGGGTAGACTAAGCCTTAGAAAATGATATTGTTATGGCACACATCATGAGGTGGTGCTGTTACACAGTCTTCCAAGTTTGCCTTCTAGTGTGCAAGCAAATGTTTAGCTTTGGTATAGCACACGTTGTTGTTGTTGTTGGTAGTTAGTTAGTTTGGGGTTATGCAAGTTCTTCATGGAAGTCAGTGGTCAAGGAAGAAATGGCTGTGTGAGCTGTGGGAGAGTTTGCTCTCTGCCTTGTCTCTGTTAGAGTTGTTCTCTGGGAACCAGGCCTTGAAGTTGGGCTATTATTCCTGGGGGAAAAAAAGATTACCGTTAATGTGATCTAACCACCACTTTTCTAAAACAAGTGTATTGTCTATCCACTAGGTAGAGTACAGGAGTATACTCAGTCAATGCTGGGCACTGACCTGCAAAGCCCTTGGCCTCGACCTCTGCTACCATTTGCCAGATTGTTGAGACTAATATCAGAAGAAGGAGCAACACTATTGCTAAGCAGAGTTTACCATGCTTCACAACTTTTAACATGGTCATAGCTGTAGCTGACAGTTTAGGGCTCTGTTCTTTACTTTGTGATTAGAGTATGCTCCCTCCACGATCAGGCTGCATATATAAAATATTTATTTAATCTTTAAATCTTTATAACATGCACTTTGGAACAATTCAGTAGGTAGAACTCTCCTATTACCCCCCAACTAAGACTCTCCCATAACCATCCTCATATCTACTCAAACCTGTCACTTTATTTTTGCCACCACCCTCTGAAAAGTGAGGAAAAAACAACAATTTGAGAGAACAACCATATTTTGAAGCATATCCTGCAAGCTGAACAATCACGGTTCTGGGCAAAAGCCTGTGACTAGATTTCCCCCAGTGTGCAGTCTGGGACTAGCATGGGCCCGCTGTGCACCCCGACTCTTCCCCCCTGCTGCTTGCTGGGAGCTGATCCAAAAAAAAAAGGAAGCAATAAGATGCAACAAGCCAAAAACTAGCTAATAAGCAATTCACAAGCTAATTAAGCAAAAAACAAGCCCCATTTCTGGGTGTGGGGTTTTTTTGTTTTTTGTGTTTGTTTTGTTTTTGTTTTTTGTTTTGTTTTGTTTTTTGAGAGTTTGGCATGTCTGATAATGATGGTTTACTGTTGACAAGACTGTACTCTAAAATAATGTGCAAAAACATATCAATTAAGAGGAGGAAAGAACAGTGATTTATACTCTAAGGAAAATCTTTCATCTGCCTAGTAGCTGCATTGTGAAATGTGCATGTGCTCTCAGTCATAGCAGCAGCAAAAGTCCTTCCATGGCAAAGCATCCCACTGTGCTACCATAGCTACAACCATGTTCAAGAACGATTGTTAAACATTATAAACCATGCAAGTCAGAACCGGCCTCACGAATCATCGTCAACCATCAGTCAGGTGCATGATGCCATGCAATGGACTGACCAGCTCTACCAGCTGAACCCATCTACTGCACCCTAGGTGGCCTCTAAGGAGCGAATGCAACCCTAGAATTGGATGCAGGGGACTAGACCCCTGCAGCCACCATGGCAAGGTCCTTCATGCAGCTGTTTTCAGGCTCAGATCACAATGTATAACCGTGTAGTGTGTAGTAACGATATGTGGGGTGTGTACGTGTGTTTTCAACCTGGTCAGAGAGACTGAGTAGTAGTATACAGTAGTAGGTAAAACGTCCCCTCCTCTTGCTCGCTGTGAGCCAGGCAGCCCGATGTAATGCACGGGGACAGCTCCTTCGCCCTCCTGAAGCAGGAGCCTGCCTGATGGGAGAAACATAGGAACAAACAGCAAAGAAGAGAGACAGGCAGGCAGCCCCCATTGAATGGGTGCGCCGCTTGCGCAACCGCCCCCTTTACACCCAGTCAGCTACGCATTCCCGTTGGCGTAAATGCCTTCGCGCATACCGGTGCTGCACTGCGGAGGTGCTGCTCCTCAACCAAGCTTTCCTTGCTCGCTCCTCCCCCATCTTTGCTCTAGCCCCGCCCCCTTCCTCTGTTGTGATTGGCGGGGGTGGGCGGAGTCTCCGGCGGCGATTGGCCGTTGGTGTGCTGAGGCGGAGGTAGGTTGCGCGCAGGGTAATAAAGTTAGTGGGGCTGTCTCAGTGCGCGTTAGAAGCGGCCGCGAGTTGGATCTCTATGGAGGTGGTTGACGGAAGCTTTTGGCTGCTCCTGCTTGGGTGACTCGGAGGCTCGTCCTGCGTCGCACGCTCTCCCCCCCCCACCCCGCTCCCCGGCTCCCTTTTTCCCCCTCCCTTCTCTCGTCTCCTCCCCCCCCCGCCCTTGGTAGCTGCCGGGATCCGGTGAAGCTGACGAGGCCCCAGGGAAGGTGAGGAAGCCGGTGCCGGCGGACAGCGTTGGGTGGTGGTGGGGGGGTACTGTTGTCTAAAATGGCCGCCGCTAAAATGGCCGCCATCTTCTTTTCGCTTCCCCCTCTTTCTCCACTACAAAATGGCGGCTCCGGCCGCCGGGACCGGCTTCTCCCTGACCGGTGAGCGAAGGGCAGAGACTCGCAGCCCGTCCGGCTAGGATGAGAAGCCGTGGGGAGGTACCGGCTGCGGCGCGGCCGGGCAGGGGGGGGGGGGGAGCGGCGCGGGGAGCCGGTTACCGGCTCTGCCCTTGGAAGGGCGCCTCAGCCCGCTCGCGGCGGCGGGGTAAAGGGGAGGCGGAGGACTGATTTCTCCGGAGAAGGCAGTGTGGCTCCCGCGTAACCTGGGAGAAGGTGCCTGCTCCCGCCTACACCGGGGTGCAGGATGAGGGGTCCTGATCTGCCCCGGGGAGGGGCGAGTCCTTGACCCCCCGACTTGCCCGAGAGGGGGATGCGCCTTGGGGACCGTGGTCGCTCCCATAGGATCCCCTCGCTCCGCAGGAGCTTCACTTCCCGCCCCCCGCCCCGTTTTGCGCTTCTCCCCGCCCTTTCGGGTGCCTCCCTGCGCCGGCGAAGGGGGAAGCGCTTTGTCTGGGCGGCGAGGCCCTCGCGGACTGCGCGTAGTTCTGGGGGGGGGGGGCCGTCGCCCTGCAGAGGGCGGGCTGGGGCCTTCCTGCTTCCCTCGCCGAGAACAAAGAGCCGGCCGGGCCTGCTGCGCCTAGGAACGGGCGGCGCCCGGAGGCGGGGGCCAGGGGGGCGCTCGGGGCTCCGTGCGGCAGGGAGGGGGGAAGTGCCTGTGTCCTGCGGGGGCGTCGCTGCTGCCGCCTGCGTTTCCCGCAGCCCTTTTGTTCGGCTGCAGCCCCTTCTTGTTCCCTTCCCTTGCCCCCAGCCCTGAGCAGCCAGGGCAGGATTAGAAGGTGTATTGCTCACGCGGAAAGGATCCCTAAAGAGTAGGAGGTAGCGCTTACCTGCCAAACCTGCATAGGAGGGAGGGGGACTTCCTCAGGGGGAAACACCTTTCATGCGCTCATTCTCCAGTGACGAGAACTATACTAGGCTCCATCATGCTTTATCTCGTCACTTAATTTTTTAAAATGGCTGAGCCAGTAGAAAAGGTTGTGGAAGGAAAATTTTGAAACACAGAATTGTTCAGGTGCTCGATCTTTTCTTTTCAGAGCAGACTACCTCCATGATGAGTACTGCTCTGATTTTTCTTTTAAAGGCCACCCACATTTCCAGGCATGCTCAAACTATCTCCATCTTTGGATCTTAACCATTTGTGGGGTGAGGCAAACGGGGTTTAAAGCAGTTCTGTAGTTAAATGACTATCACATGGATTAGATATTCATGTGATCTTAAATAGGTCTGGATTAAACCCTTTATGATCTGGCACATCTGTTCACACTACGGTTTTTAGGATGCATTCCTGTTAAATTTGATATTACTGCATGGCTGTTCCTGCCAAACTTAACAATAGTACAAATAAATCTTAAATTAAGTAACCTGTAAGAAAAAGGTGCCTCTCGGACAAGAACTGAGACCGTATTTTTGGCCACAAGAGAATGATTATGGTCGCATAATCGAGTTTTCTGAGAATGTCCCTACATTGCTTTATGTTGCTGATGTCATCAAGTGTTGCACATAAGTGAAGGAATAAACTGACTTTCAAGCTGTATTTAAGCTCTGGGGGAGTGCTTTTTAATAAAAGCCCTTGGTTAACACAAACCACATTATTTGAGTTTAATAGATGTCATCCTGCTGAAGAAAACTCTGATATGAGCACAAGCGAATAATTGTAATATGATCTCTTGATTTATTATTCTAGGTTTTTTTCCCCCCACCCTGTCAATTTATTATTCTTTTGAAGATTCTTCGTTGTCAAGCCGCCAAAGTGGAGAGTGCGATTGCAGAAGGGGGTGCTTCTCGTTTCAGGTAGTTTTTTTCCCCTCAATGACAGACTATTGTAAAATAACTCAAAAGCAAAATGTCTGGCAATATATACGTTGAACTGTCTCTCTGAGAATTTTAAGTTCGTTTCATATGCTAAGTGAGAGATTAATTGTATCACTTTTAACTTCTGTTTGTGAAGGATGTATAGCTAAACTTTCAAATAAAATATACAAAAATCGTGTAGCTAGTCCTGAGCTAGAGAGAGTACTTTTGAAAAGCCTTGAATAAAGATATTTTCTTCTCTGAAACAGTGCTTCTTCAGGCGGAGGAGGTAGTAGGGGTGCACCTCAGCACTATCCCAAGACTGCCAGCAACAGGTATGTCATATTGCCATGGTGGTAAAAACATATACAGCCATAAATAAGGAGTCTGCATGCATGCAGCAATTATTGATCTCAAACCTGTAGACTTCTCTAAGACACCATGTGATTATACTTTTTGTCAGTTTTTGTTAGCTTGCTAACAGATAACACTGACAAATCTTATTCCAGTTTTGTATACAAGAGAAAAAGACATTTACGTTTTTAGTTAGACTGGCCAACTGTAGGCAATTACTAACTTATTAGTGCTAATATCAGATTTCATTTAACTGAAGTGAAGTAAAGGGGGTATGGAGAGGAGTTGTTGGGGATCCTAGAGAATACCCAATCCTGCAAAAGAAGTATGTGGGTCTCTGTACTGTCCCCATAGGCTAAGGGCGCACCTATTGCACAACCAGTTGCAGGTTCATATCCTAAATCTAAGGTGACATTCAATGCTTCTGCTGCTTGTGACAATATTTGAGCAAAATCGTTTTTTCTCAGTTTACTTATTTATATTTTTCAATAAATATAGCGAGTTCCTGGGGAAAACCCCAGGGCAAAACGCTCAGAAATGGATTCCTTCACGAAGCACTAGACGAGATGACGACTCCGCAAATGACAAAGAACGACATGATGCAATCTTCAGGAAAGTAAGAGGGTAAGTTGGTCTGTTATTTTTAAGGTTAATATCAGCTGGCAAAATGGAGTACTAAAAATTACCTTTTTCCCCCATATTGTCTTGCCAACCTGTAGTATAAGTACTTTTATACCAGTAGTTTTCAACTTGTGGTCTTCAGACCCCAAGGGGTCTGCAGACTACATCCAAGATTTCCAAAGGGGTCCACGCTTAAAAGTTAAAAGTTGTGGGGTTTTTTGTTTTCATTTGTGGACCCCTCCCCCCAAAAACAACAAAACAAAATGTCTTATATGGTTAAAATTGAAATACATAGTTCCTAATGGAAGGGTTAGAAGGAGGGGCAAATACATGTGCATAAACTTATGAGAGAGTATTCCTGAAGCTGGTTAGAAATTCCTGAGTAGCCGTCTTCTGTAAGGGATTGGTGGAGCAGGAGCAGTAGAAAATATGAATTGTCTGCCCTGCATCATGTAAAAAAAACTTTAAGGGGGGGGATTAAGACTGCTATATTCTCTTTGCTACTGAGTGTATTTTTCATGTGCCCTAAAACCTACTTTAGTTGACAAACACACAAAGTAAATTCTGCATTTTCCACAGTATGCATCCGATGAAGCGAACTGCAGCTCACGAAAGTTTATGCTCAAATAAATTGGTTAGTCTCTAAGGTGCCACAAGTCCTCCTTTTCTTTTTACAAAGTAAATTGCTCTTGTCAGAAGTGAAAACTGGAAGAAAACCAGGAGAACTCGAATCTTAACCCCAACTCATGTAGATTAAACTGTATGAGCTATGTGAACATTTTACAAACATAACTGATTCCTCTTAACTTTTTTTTTTCCTCTAGCATACTAAATAAACTTACTCCTGAAAAGTTTGACAAGCTATGCCTTGAGCTCCTCAATGTGGGTGTAGAGTCTAAGCTCATTCTAAAAGGGATCATACTGCTGGTAAGTCAGGTGTATTTTTAAGTGCTTATTAATTTAGTATTCAATAAGAATAAGTGATTGTACTAAAACTTAAGTTTTTGCTTAAAGGATGATTGATCTTGGTTAAAGTCTCAGAATTTTTCCTGATATATAAAATAGGGATAAATAGATGACGGAATATTGCCCAAAACGTAATTTTATTACATATTGGGGGTTACAACTGGAAGAGAAGCCGCAGTCTAACTAATGAGCAATTTAATGTTTATGCATATATTAAAACAACCTTTCCTGGTAAAGTTTTCTACAGTAGTACAGGATGTGAAGACTTTTTAATCTGAAGCAGGCTTTTATTAGCCACAAATGCTTCTGATATTTCTATAGGTGGTCTTGGGACTCTGTTACACTTTGAGTGCCAAGTGATAGTGTAGCCTTTTTTTTTTTTTTTTTTTGAAACATTGCTACTAGTAGTAGTTATACTGTGCAAAATAATTTGTACTGTACTACCCATCTTTGTGCTCTGTGTAAATTACTTCAGTATAGTCAGGTGAACTAAAGTGGGGCTGGCAGGGACTTTGAGAGATAATCTAGTCCACAGACACACACCATGCTGTGACTCCCCCTGGTGCAGAGGCAGAACCAAATACACTCATTCACATGAAATAAAAGATGTGTGAGCTCAGGCACAACTACTGTCTAAATCCCATAGCAATGTTGTAAGGCTGTAATAGATTCTGAGGTGGTTGGATGGGAGGGAGGAGGGTATTTTTTAACATTGGAATACCAATGTGTTGAAGGTTACACAAGATACTCAAGTTCTCAAAGGCTATAAGAGGTTAGGAAATACCAGGAGTCCATCTGGAACAATAGTCACATATAAGAGTGACTCTTGTAACTGTGTGACTGGGTACTTTGCCCCCAAATAGACAGTTTTAAAAAGTCCCCTGTTAGTGTCCTGTTGAAGATATTCACTACTTAATCCTGAAAGGTTTCAGAGTAACAGCCGTGTTAGTCTGTATTCGCAAAAAGAAAAGGAGGACTTGTGGCACCTTAGAGACTAACCAATTTATTTGAGCATGAGCTTTCGTGAGCTACAGTCTGCTGCAGTTTCCACGGTATGCATCCGATGAAGTGAGCTGTAGCTCACGAAAGCTCATGCTCAAATAAATTGGTTAGTCTCTAAGGTGCCACAAGTACTCCTTTTCTTTTTAATCCTGAAAGAGTATCTTAAAGTTTGAATTAAAATCTAATCAATTACGGTACTAGAAACATACTATTTTCTTTAGATCGTAGACAAAGCCCTCGAAGAGCCGAAGTATAGCTCCCTGTATGCTCAACTATGTCTGCGGCTGGCAGAAGATGCACCCAACTTTGATGGCCCATCAGCAGAGTGTCATCCAGGACAGAAGCAAAGCACAGTGAGTGTCTTATTCCTCTCTCTCATTGAAAATCTAAACTTTTTGCTTGTGTGGTTAATTGCATTGGTCTGAAACCTAATTATATCTTGTTTGTAGACATTCAGACGCCTCCTAATTTCTAAACTTCAAGATGAATTTGAAAACCGCACCAGAAATGTTGATAGTAAGATTAAAGCTAGTCTATATTAAATTTAGACTTTATATTTTATGTATATTTGTAGAGTATTGTTGACACACTTTTCTCTTTTCGTCCAGTCTATGATAAGCGTGATGGTCCCCTCCTCCCGGAGGAGGAGGAACAGAGAGCTATTGCCAAGATCAAGATGCTGGGGAACATCAAATTCATTGGAGAACTTGGCAAGCTTGATCTTATTCATGAATCTATCCTTCATAAGTGCATCAAAACAGTAAGTGTCAGGACTTCCTAAACTTGGTGTGTAACAACTTGGTAAAATAGTTCTTTACAGCTAACATTCAAGTGTGAAAAAATAAGAAGTGTGTATGTAGGAAAATTTGAATAGTTAATGACCGTGCAAAATACTTTGCGGATTTTTTGTTTTGTTTTTTTCAAGGGGGGCAACTTTCAGTGCAGTATATAGCTTTATCGAACAGATAGAGTTCTCATCTTGGAGAATTCTCATAGATTTTAATTTGGTCCAGATATTTTGCAGAATCAGGTTCTACATAGAGAGAGGGGAGAGCATTCTGTATTTTGAATTAACCTCATAACTGTCTGCAGAAAGATCCCTCTCTTAATGGAAATAATCCCTCTTTAATGTTTTAGCTTTTGGAAAAGAAGAAGAGAGTCCAACTCAAGGATATGGGGGAGGATTTGGAGTGCCTCTGTCAGATAATGAGGACAGTGGGACCTAGACTAGACCATGCAAAAGCCAAGGTATGTCTTTCTTTCAAACTGGAGTACTAACAGTGATTTTTTTTTTTTTTTTTTTAATTTTTGGACCCAGGTGTAATATGTTGCAATCCACTTTGAATTAGTGTTTCAGACTGAGTTCTACTATACCAAAACCTTTAAAAACTGGCTGGAAAGAACTAGATTTGGACTGTCTCAGTTCTTTATATTCAGGGAGTTCATCTACATTAATTGTGTTGCCTTTTCATCACTTCATAATTGGTGTGAACTCTGCATACTTAGTGCAGACTTGTCCTCTTTTTTTTTTTCCTCTCTAAACAGAATGTTGGAACCTTTGTGTTAAATCTGTGAAGGATTCATATTTTGATTGTATTTTTTATTTGAGATGGCTTCTTTCTGGAGAGGGGAAAAAGGCAGAAATAAGTTGCTTGTTCACCATTTTCACTCTAGAAAGTCGGGGAATTATGTATTTGAATATTTTCTATCGGAGGGGTGGGGAATGACGTAGATCTGTATCTAAACACAAGCAACTAGTTACATGATGTTTCTTCTATATGTTTATGGCCTATAACTTTCCTACCCCATGTCTCTTAAGGTTGACTTGTCTTACCTTCATAGGTATTTTTAGTAGCTGGTCACTGTCAGAATGTTTATAAAGCTAAGTAGTGTTGACTTTTACCTCAGAGTGACTTGGGCAGAAGATAGTCTAGTGATTCAGCTACAGTCCAGTCCAAACCATTCCCTTAAAGGAATGGAAACAGAAGGGGAGGACAACAGCCTGTTTCTCTTTACCATTTATAGATCATTTGAACACTGCCACATTTAAAATGTAACTTGTAATACTGACCCTGAAAAGAGAGACTATTGAGGGGGAAACTGAAACTTTAAACAACTAAGCTAAACTTGGCCTCTTTCTCCTCTTAGTCCTTAATGGATCAGTACTTTGCCCGTATGCGCTCCTTGATGTTAAGTAAGGAATTGCCAGCAAGGATTCGTTTCCTGCTGCAGGTAAGAGTGCCAGTCACTTAACAGTTTGTCCTGTGAGGTTTCTTGCCCTCTTTGTCTCTTCTCCTCTTTTCTCCCCCCTCCCATTAAGTTTTTGCTTTTTTCCTTTAGGATACTGTGGAGTTGCGAGAACACAACTGGGTTCCTCGCAAAGCTTTTCTTGACAATGGACCAAAGACTATCAATCAAATCCGTCAAGATGCAGTAAAAGTAAGTACTTCCGTGTACATTTGCACCAAATGTAATGATGTATTTATTGGTTATCTGTGGCGTGTTTGCATGAAGATTCCTGGACTCTGACTAAACTCTTAATCCTAGAATCTGAATAGACTGCAAATACCTATTCTGGACTTGCAGAACTATCTATATGAATTGACTAAGATTCTAAATCTGTCTTTGAAGGATCTGGGAGTCTTTATTCCTGCTCCTATGGCTCAAGGGATGAGAAGCGACTTTTTTCTGGAGGGACCGTTTATGCCACCCAGGATGAAACTTGACAGGGACCCACTTGGAGGGCTTGCTGATATGTTTGGACAAATGCCAGGTAAACGGAAATTCTGAAGCTGCTGTGGCAGCGGCAGCATTCTCTTGAACATCAGGTGTGTACATGACTGTCTATGTTCTCATTCACCTTCCTATGTACAGGTAGTGGAATTGGTACTGGTCCAGGAGTTATTCAGGATAGATTTTCACCAACCATGGGACGTCATCGTTCAAATCAACTTTTCAATGGCCATGGGGGACACCTCATGCCTCCTGCTCAATCCCAGTTTGGAGATCTAGGCAAATCTTTTTTGAAAAATCAGGTAAGGAAGACTTTTGGTGGTTAGGTATATCTGGAATCTCTTTAGATTGAGACAGATGTGCAGGCTTCCAGATGGATGATGGTCATCTGTGGTGTATAAGGTTCTTACAGCTGGTAGGAGAATAAGCACTTCTTGCATACTGCGTCGTTTCTCCCCCGGCTCCCCTCTCCATCCCCCCCAACCCCACCCCCCAAAAAAAGAGAGAAAAGAGACTGATGCAAGGGAGACTTCTTTCTTTATTGCCAGGGAAGGTGCACATTTTAATGACTTCAAGTCAGAAGTGTGTAATGTGTCGATTTTTTTTCTTTTAAATCCATGGCCCTGGTTTTAGGGATAGAATACACTACTTTTTTTTTCCCCTCTTTCTTCCTTCCCTGGCAAATATTTTCTATTGAACTTCTAGTTCCTTTGGTACTACTACCATATTTTGTGCACCCCCGTCATCTGCACTTCTTTTCTCTCTATCTCTCTCTCTCTCTCCCTCTCTCTTCCTCTCTCTCCCTCTGAAATAGGGGCAAAGCCAGCTCTACCATAACCAGAATCAGGGACTGTTATCCCAGCAACAAGGACAGTCGAAGGATATGCCACCTCGGTTTTCTAAGAAAGGACAGCTTAATGCAGATGAGGTATATACCTACATTACTTGCAGCATTCTTAATATATTGCCCAATGATTATAGCAAGACGCGTTATTACGAGGACTAATGCTGGACCTCTGCTTCTTATCTCCTCCTCTTTTCTTCTTTGTCCCTTCTCCACTTTCACTTTAACACTCATTATCCTTGGGTGTCCAGCGTCCTGTGAGCAAGATTATGAGATATGAGGGCAATTTCTCAGGATTTTTCTTTCATAAAGCAAGGCCAATACCTCTGGCCTTTCATATAAAGGAGCTCTTCATCTGGTCACAATACAGGCTCTCTTTAAAGGTCTGCTTTGGGGAGTGGTTGGCCATGATAAAATGACTGAAATGTTAATCTGAAAACTGATATGCATGTACAATAATACAAAGTTTACTCTGCATTTGACACAGTCACTGAGATGTCAACTTGCATATTTTTCCTTTAAATCTTGGCTTACCTAATAGCCATGCCTCTGTTTCCAAACCAGATCACTTTGGGTCTATATTGCAGTTATCAAAATACCAAAGCAAGGCTGAAACTAGCAACATTGTGTCTTTGATATTGTAAATCAAGACTTAAATACACAGGCACCTTATATTAACACATCTTGTTTCAAATTGGGACTTTTATCCTTTGTTCATTCTGTTGTTGGGTGTTGAAGTACACACTTGGCCTACTCCTGATTAGTTTTACTAGTGTAAATTCTGAAATCCCATTGAATACACTAGTGTAAAACTGGCATGAGATCAAGATCAGGCCTACAAAAATAAATTTGTCCTGAGTCACTACACTACATTAGCAGGGCTTGTGTGATATTCTGATTATTTAATGACTTGCCAAGGAACTTTAGCAGTTTGATGGGCTAGGATTTGTCGTCTTACAGATAAGCCTGAGACCTGCTCAATCTTTTCTAATGAATAAGAACCAAGTGCCAAAGCTTCAGCCCCAAATAACTATGATTCCTCCCAGTGCACAACCACCACGCACTCAGACACCACCTTTGGGACAGGTAAATATCCTAATTTGATAAGTAACTATTGTTTAGCTCTGTATA
Organism: Caretta caretta; assembly: GCF_965140235.1. Classification (NCBI taxonomy): domain Eukaryota; kingdom Metazoa; phylum Chordata; order Testudines; family Cheloniidae; genus Caretta; species Caretta caretta. Next base: position 34,410,537 of record NC_134211.1, on the reverse strand, counting down.
AATATGTATGCAATTTAAGTGCTGACAACTAAAGTAGCTCTTGCACATGCATCGGGATAAATCACAATCGTATATAAAAAACAATGAAATGAATACAGGCTCTTTTTCTGGCTGTACTTCCAGCAAAAGATTATTTGAATAAATGTAACCAAATAAGTAATTTCTGAAACTGGCCTAACTTTATCACTTATTTTCAAGCCTCCTCAGCTTGGTCTCAAAACAAATCCACCACTTATTCAAGAGAAGCCTGCAAAGATCAGTAAAAAGCCACCACCTTCTAAGGAAGAATTGCTTAAACTCACTGTAAGTTAATGTTGTACTCTGCTCCAAACAGGAGACATGGCTGCTGCAAGAAATCAGTGGAGTTCAGATATTCATTTCTATTTCAGGAAGCTGTTGTGACTGACTATCTGAACAATGGAAATGCAAATGATGCTATCAATGGTGTGAGAGAAATGAGGGCTCCAAAGCCCTTCCTACCTGAGATGTTGAGCAAAATTATCATTCAATCCCTAGACCGATCAGATGAAGATAAAGAGAAAGCAAGTGCTTTGATCAGCTTACTCAAACAGGAAGGAATAGCCACTAGTGACAACTTCATGCAGGTACTCTGTGTTGTAGCTTTGGAGTTCTTTTTGAGTTAAAGGTTCTGTTTTTGATGCTTAGCTTCAAAAAGGTAGTCTGCTTAAAAACTGTAAGTGATTTGAATGCTGACCTTGCAAGTCCCTCTCCCAACTGTTGTGGCTTTACAACTACATTCCTATTTCAAATGTGACAGTTTCAATGACTGTTTCCAAGATCTACAAATGAAAATGGTGAAACTGACTAGATGGTTTTCCAGTTTCTTATTTGATAGAATTCTACTTCTTTTTTTCTGTAATATCCTATAGTACAGGGGTTCTCAAACTGGGAGTCATAATTCCTCATGTCGCGAGGTGTTTGCATGGGGATTGTGAGCTATCAGCTCTGCAGGGCAGATGTTTCCCAGCCCCCATTAATTTAAGTCTTTCTTCCTGTCCTCTCCCCTCCTGTATAAGGGGGTTACACTCCAGAGGTTTGCTGTGTGAAAGGGGTCACAATACAGAAAATTTGAAAACAAGTGCTATAGTAAATTATAGGTACTACTCCAAATAATAGACACAGTTTTCACTGGATGTATAGTTAGTGTCCTTTAGACAGAATAGACCTTGCGTATAAGGTTCTTTCATCTTGTAGTTCCCTAGACTAATCATGTTGTTGACAATTTAATATTCTTCCCTCTTTCTAGGCATTCCTGAATGTATTGGACCAGTGTCCCAAACTGGAGGTAGACATCCCTTTGGTGAAATCCTACTTAGCACAGTTTGCAGCCCGTGCCATTATTTCAGAACTGGTGAGCATTTCAGAACTGGCTCAACCACTGGAGAGTGGCACCCATTTCCCCCTGTTCTTGCTTTGTCTTCAGCAGTTAGCTAAGTTACAAGACCGTGAATGGCTAACTGAACTCTTCCAACAAAGCAAAGTCAACATGCAGAAGATGTTGCCGGGTAAGCAATCAAAAATACTTGTGACACATTAATCATTTTATCTTGCAACTTCTGTAAAGTGCACGAAAATGCCATGAAACGTTCTTGGGGAGGGGGATAAGGTATTTTAATAAATAACTTTGTCATATAGCAGAATTTCTTGTATTGATCAGGTTTTTTCTACCCCACTGATTTATTTGATGTCGTATCAATGCTATTCTTCAAGTTGTCTATATGGATGCCTGAGATGAGGATGTGTGCCTGCCATTGCATTCTTAATTGGAGTTTGTTTGGTTTTGTTGGCTAGTAGTGCCATCAAGTTCATAAGTGGGAGCTGACAGACATGCTATTTTGAAAGATCAGCCTTATCAGGGGCCTTCCCCAGGTAGATCTTTTTGCCATGCCTTCCAACTTAAAATGCCAGTTTTCTCAGAGCAGAGTGTGAAAGATACACAGTTGTGACTCCCCGGAAGATGGTCTTCCTGCACATTCGTCCCTTATATGCCTTCCCTCCAATTTCACTGATCCATAAAGCCCTGCTCAAAGAGAAAACCATGATCGCTTTCATAACCACAGTGTGGCCAAGATGAATGTGGTTCCTGACCCATCTGGTCTGCCTCTGTACCTTCTTGTAATGACTGATCTTCTGGCTCTGTAGTAGGGCTCCATAACCTGCCCCAGTTTATCATCCCAGCTTCTCAGGCCTAGAGCAGGAATGTTCTTCTGAAGTTCAGTTGGTTCTGTGTGTGTAGATGCCAGGGGAGAATCGGTAGAAGATACATAATGTTGAGTGTACCAGATCTAGAAGTACTTCTGCTCTTGCAAGTCCTTTTAAATAGTAGGAAATCTTATCTTCAGCTTTTGTACTAATCCTGAAATTGATGGGCTTGTTCCTGAGCTCTGTCAAGGTTCATTTATCTGCCATTATAGCTTTCCATCTGCCACTCAGAAAAACCCCTTATCTTTGCATATCCTGCAGCAAGATTCCTTAAGGGCTTCCTTAATCTGTTCCTTCCAGTGTAGGACCACAACTTACCCTGGAACTTCAGCTTAATGCTTAACACAGTAAGAGGATCTCCCTTCAAACACAGGACAACCTGCTGACTGCTTCATCCATTCTTCAACACTTTGTTCCTTGTGGCAGTCGCCTAAGCCAGAAGGGATGGGGAGCTGGAAGCCTTCATGGCTGACCCACCATATGCTGTGTTTTCTGGTCAAAAGTTACGTTACAGGCCTACCACACTTGTTCCATGAAGTGTCACTGGACTGCCACATCCATCAGGACATTCATTTGTCTTCCCTAGACAAGTGGAACTTAGATAAGGTTCAGAGACCAGTCTTCATACATTGGATATAAAATGGGCCCTGGGTTTCTGTCCTTATCAAAGTAAGTCCTTCAAAGGGCTTTCCCTAGACTCTGCCCTTTGGAGGGGTCACTCAGTCTCCTCTCAGACTGAAATGATTGTGGCGGTGCATTTTGCTTTCTGGGATGAACCCCCTCAAGTCACTGCTTACTCCGTGAGGGCTCATCTAATTCCATTGCCCTCCTTAAGAAGGTGCCCATCAAGGACACTTGCAAGTCAGTCACCTGATACTCCCTTAATACATATTCATAGCATTATGCCTTATTCCATGCCTTCAGAGCAGACACAGCCTTTGAAGCTGGTCTATACTCTGTATGGGATCCCCCTCCTAAACACCCTCCTCCACATTAAGGAATTGCTTGGGACTTTTATGTAGTACACCCTGTGACAGGGCCGGGCCAGATGGCTATAGGAGAGTAATGGAAGGTAGATATATTAGCCCCAGGCTAAGTAGGTCCCTTTCCCTGGGTAAGGTAACAGGGAAGGTTCCAGAACCATCAGGAACCTTCTGGAGACTATTAAGACAGGCTGATTAGAACACCTGCAGCCAATCAAGAAGCTGCTAGAATCAATTAAGGCAGGCTAATTGGGGCATCTGGGTTTTAAAAAGGAGCTCACTTCAGTTTGTGGTGTGCATGTGAGGAGCTGGGAGCAAGAGGTGCTAGGAGCTGAGAGTGAGAACGCGGACTGTTGGAGGACTGAGGTGTACAAGCATTATCAGACACCAGGAGGAAGGTCCTATGGTGAGGATAAAGAAGGCGTTGGGAGGAGGCCATGGGGAAGCAGCCCAGGGAGTTGTAGCTGTCGCACAGCTGTTCCAGGAGGCACTCTAGACAGCTTCATTCCATAGGGCCCTGGGCTGGAACCCGGAGTAAAGGGCAGGCCTGGGTTCCCCCCCAAATCCTCCCCAACTCCTGGTCAGACACAGGAGTCGACCTGGACTGTGAATTCAGGAAAAACAGCCAAGCTGAGGGCTGCTGTGAAGCTCCAAGGCGAGCAAATCCGCCAATAAGCACAAGACCCACCAAGGTAGAGTGGGAGCTTTGTCACAAATACGTAGGGACAATAACTCCAAGGAGAGGTTACTTAACTTAGATCCATAGACTTTAAGGCCAGAAGGGACCATCATGATCCTGTAATCCAGTGGTTCTCAAACTTTTGAATTGGTGACCCCTTTCACACAGCAAGACGCTGAGTGCGAGACACACACACCCCACCCCAAAAAAACACACAACGCTATTATAAATGCTGGAGACAGTCTGGTTTGAGGGTGAAGGCTGACAGCTCATGACTCTTCTTCTTTTTTTATTTTTTTTTTCTTCCTCCTCCTCCTCCACCCACGCACACTCACCGCAACCCCCAGTTTGAGAACCCGTCCTCTAATCTGCCTTGCACATTACAGGCCACAGAACATTGACCACCCACTCCTTTTTAATAGACCTGTAACATCTAGCTGTGTTACTGAAGTTCTCAAATCATGATTTTTAAAGACATGAAGTTACAGAGAATCCACCGTTTACACTAGTTTAAACCTACTCCTATAGTAATTGGCATTCTTCCTGATGTCTTAGCCCTATGTGTTTTTTGACATTACCTCCCTTCCCATTTGCTTTGGAGTCTTACTGTGCTGTGAGATTCTGAAGGAACTGGAGTGTCCTAGTTTGCTCCTCATACCAGAGCACAAGGAGGCATACAGTGCAGGTGCAGACCCATAGGCACTATTAGTAGAAAAATCTTCTAGTCTGTATGGGCATGTGTACATCCTTGCCTGGAGCACCCATCGTGGCAAAACATCATGAACTCAGTTACTGTGCAATTGTAAGTAACCTCTCCTTTTCAGCGAAGCTGGTTTGGTCCATCGTTTAACTTCAAAAGTTGTCTTAGTTATTCAGAATTTTCATTCAATTTGTCTTAGAAATTGATCAGAATAAGGATCGTATGCTGGAGATCTTGGAAGGGAAAGGACTGAGTTTCTTGTTCCCACTTCTGAAACTGGAGAAGGAACTGTTGAAGCAAATAAAGTTGGATCCATCCCCTCAAGCCATCTATAAATGGATTAAAGACAACATTTCACCCAAACTTCATGTAGATAAGGGATTTGTGAATATTTTGATGACCAGGTGAGCTGATAGGTTTGCTCTGAATTAATGTCATACTTGTTAGTAGTTCAAACATGGACTTGTGCTCACTAATGTCTTATGAAATATCCACATAGCAGGAATAAAGTGTACCCTGCAGAAGAAGGATATAGAGACAAGATCTTACACAAGTAGGGGGTTCATAACAGCTTGTTTTTAATGCTGTTTAAAGCACTCCAGAAGGAAAATGGCAGAAGGAAAGAATGCTCTAAAGAGCAAATCCTGACCTTGTCCTCAAATCCTTCAGTGCCCTAACAGCAGAGTCCAAGGAAATAGATTAGGATTCCTTGCATCTGAAGATGAACAGGCCCACAAATAACTTGTCTGTCTACTCATTGAGTACTTTCCCAGATAGGACCTTGTTGGTCTTCGGGTTTAATGTGAGTTTTAAGCAGTTGAAAGTGGAAAATATTGATAGTGAATTTAACTAACTGACAAAAGTGCTTGTTTGTACAGCTACTTCAACGATGTGAAAGTAATTCACTAGTCTTCTATGAAAACATTTTGAAATTATATCTAACTTTTATTTCCAGTTTCTTGCAGTATATTTCAAGTGAAGTAAGCCCGCCTAATGACGAACCAGATTCTTCATCTGCTCCTTCTAAAGAGCAGTTAGAACAGGAAAAACAACTGCTTCTTTCCTTCAAGCCAGTAATGCAGAAGTTTCTTCATGACCATGTTGATCTACAAGTGAGTGCTCTGTATGCACTTCAGGTGCACTGCTACAACAACAACTTTCCAAAAGGTATGGATAATGTATTTACATATTTCCCTCAAATACAGTAGCACATTGGCAAAGTATGAATCCAGTGCCATCCATGTTACGAAGTGTTTAGTAAACCTGTCTGTCAAAGGGCAGTCTATAATAATTGCAGCCTCTGCTACTTTTATAACTAGGATGTGCTTAAAGTTTACCACCTGGGTGCAACAGTATACTTACCTAAATGAAACTTCATTTAATGTGCAATTGTCAGCCTTGTGTAGAGCTTTCTACAGCTGGGGAAACTGCTTCTGAGGAAAGCAATATGCCGCCTATTGAATTGGTTTACCTGGCCTGTTTTTTATAGGCATGTTACTGCGCTTTTTTGTTCATTTCTACGACATGGAAATTATTGAAGAGGAAGCCTTTTTGGCATGGAAAGAGGATATTACTCAAGAGTTTCCAGGGAAGGGCAAAGCTTTATTCCAGGTAAAACTGTATAATGGAGCAGAAATTGTAAAAATCTTTTTTCAGTATATATCTGCCTACGTCCATTGTGCTGATGAGATCAGGGAAGCCTATTGTAAAAATATTAAGTACTTGGCTTAATTTAGAAATGCTCTTATGTGGCATTTATTTGGGCTGGGGAAGGGAATCTGAGGCAGGATACAGGAGCACTGCCCCCCACTGTACTCCACACAGTAAAGGGACAAAGGTCCATGACCTGTATGCTAGCGAAAGGAAATGCTTTCTATGCTAGTATTTTAGGGGAAAGCCACCTGAATGAGATGTAGAAATTTGTAGGGTGTGCGCGCACAGTCTGCTCGTTCTGCTTCTGAAATTGCATTGATATGATTGCAGGTAAACCAGTGGCTAACCTGGCTGGAAACTGCTGAAGAAGAAGAATCTGAAGAAGAAGCTGACTAAAGAACCAGCCAAAGCCTTAAATTTGTGCAAACACTGTTGCTATGATGTAACTGCATTTGACCTAACCACTGCGAAAATTCATTCCGCTGTAATGTTTCACAATATTTAAAGCAGAAGCGTGTCAATAGGATATTTTTCTGCATAAGGTTTTTGTAGTATGTCTTAATCATAGTCTACCATGAAATATTTTAGAGTATCTTTAATGTTTAGATAACAGTGTATTAGCAGCATGCAATAATTACATCATAAGTTCTCAAGCAGAAGCAGTCTATTGCAAGGGTTTTCTTTGCTGCCAGTTATTATAGGCTGTTAAGTTAGAAAACTGAATAGCAACACTGAATACTGTAGAAATGCACTTTGCTCAGTGTAATACTTGAGTCGTTGCAATATTTGATTATCCATTTGGTTGTTACAGAGAATCCTTAACTGTAATCGATGGTTGTTGCCGTAATAGTATATTGCCTGTAATTCTACCTCTAGTAATGGGCTTTATGTGCTAGATTTTAATATCCTTGAGCCTGGGCAAGTGCACAAGTCTTTTTAAAAGAAACATGGTTTACTTGCACAAAAACTGATCAGTTTGGAAAGGTGGTTAAATGCCCTTGGAAGTGGTTTTTGTGGGTGTGAAACATAAAATAGTGAGAAATTGAATTGGTCCCTCTTATTATAGTATTGAAATTAAGTCTACTTAATTTATCAAGACATGTTCATGCCCTGATTTTATATACTTGTATCTATCAATAAACATTGTGATACTTGACTTGTTTCTGAATGTCTCCCGGTAGAAGAGCTTTGACTGTCAAAGGTTAATTGGATTCCTTAAAAATATTTCATCCAAATGGAGTGAAGTTAAAGTATAGAGGTGGTAATATACTGATGAGGTAGAGCTGAGGCCTTGCTAAATGATGGAAGTTGCACTATTAGAAGTTAAATTTGTGTTTAAATCAACTTTTTTTAACAGTGTCTACAAGGGAGTTTGAGTGACTGTCTAAACATTATTCCCAATTGATTTAAGTTAAACTGCAAAATGTCACCCTTACATTATGTCTACTGATGGGTTAGGGCCAGTTTAACTTTCAGATTGCGCTGGTTTTTACTAAGTGTTAATTTCATAATATGTAGACACTGTTAAATGGATTTTTTTAAAAGATGAGATACAAGGGAGTGGGGGAGTGAAGAAATTCTAATCACAGAGCAAGTTTTATTAATTCCTGAGATCTGGGTGACTGCATTTTGTAGGGGTGTGGTTGCTTGTACCTTCCTGTGAAGTATCTCATACTGGCTACACATGAGGACTAGATGAACCACTGGCCTGACCCAGCATGACAATGGTGTGTTCCACAAGCCATTTAAAACTTAGGATTTCCTCACCTGAAGGACAAGCTATTGCTTTCTACTAGAACAGAGAAATCGTATTGATAAGCTTGCAAACACACTTTTTATAGAACTCTTTTAATGAAACGTTGATGGACGGAGAAGTTTATATAAGCACTAAATTGCTACATTTTCTGGTAGATGAGAACTTAAGGAAAGCAAGATATAATGGACTAAAAGTGTTCAAGACTGCGGTCTAAATGTCACTGCTACTGAATTAGGTTGCTCAGACATAGCTCATCCCATGAGTAGGTGTATTTTTAGGTGGGTACACAGGGTGCAGTTCTCACAAGGGTTAGAACCATGCTCAGTGTATCATTTTAAATGGGGAGTGGAGGGTGGCTGGCTTCAAGTAGTGCAACATAGTCTGCAAGCTGGTATTGAAAATAGCTCTTGCCAGAGTATGTGTGTTTCACCATACATAAATCCTTAATTCTTTTTACCTTTGTCTAGCAGCGAAAGCAACACAATATAGGTTAGATACAGGGCAAGTGGAGGTGCCAGGACACATTGTAGTATGGATAATGAGCAGTACACAGGGATAACATTTTAACCTGTGTAAAGCTTAATCAGTAAAATCTTTTAACTATACGCCTTTATTGAGGCCTTCTCCAAATATAGCTATTTACTCCCCATCCTAGCAGTCAGCGCAGAAAGTAAGCAACATCAACTCTAGTTTCCTCTTCTCAGACTATTCAATTGGCTACAACCTTGAGCTGCTTAATGATATTAAACTATCACTGCAGGCTCAAAATCTACTAAATGTTTTCAACAGTTGCACATCTCATTGCTAGTTTGTCCCAAGTGAAATGTATATGATCTGCTTTACCCGTATTTGTTTTAATGGTGAAAGTGCACTTACAGACAGAATCAACTTACCCTCAGAACAGCAAGCTTATAGTAAACCTGACTGAAGTATATGTGTACACTACGAAACTAGGTCAAATTTATAGAAGTTGGTTTTGTAGAAAGCATTTTTATACAGACAATTTTGTGTGTGTGTCCCCCACACAAATGCTCTAAGTGCATGGAGTCGGTGGAGTGTGTCCACAGTGCCAAGGCAACTGTCGACTTACGGAGTGTTGCACTGAGGGTAGCTGTTCTGCCGTTTCCGTCGCCCATTTGAATTCTGGGTAGAAATCCCAGTGCCTGATGGGACTAAAACATAGTTGCGGGTGGTTCTGGGTACATATCGTCAGGCCCCCCTTCCCTCCCTCCTGTGAAAAAGCAAGGGCAGATAATCGTTTTGTGCCTTTTTTCTTGTTACCCGTGCAGACACCATACCATGGCAAGCATGGAGCCCGCTCAGCTAACCATCACCGTATGTCTCCTGGGTGCTGGCAGACGCGGTACTGTATTGCTACACAGCAGCAATTTATTGCCTTTTGGCAACAGACAGTGCAGTATGACTGGTAGCCGTCATCAATGTAGTCCTGGGTGCTCTTAACCGACCTCGATGAGGTCAGGGGTGCATGGGCAAACATGGAAGTGACTCAGGCAAGTCATTTCTCTTTTAAGTTTCATCTCATGGCGATTGAGTCCTACTGGCAGTGCATTATCTTTTAATCTACAGCCTGCAGAAGATGAGGGCCAGCAGTCATACTGCACCGTCTTTGGCCAAGCACCCAGGAGATGACGATGGCTAGCGGTCGTACTGCACGATCTGCTGCCAGCAAAATGTATAAAGATAGATGAAGTAGCTCAAAACAAGAAATAGACCAGATTTGTTCTGTATTAATTTTCTCCTCCCTCCATCTGTGAAATCAATGGCCTGCTAAACCCAGTTTTGAGTTCTATCCTTGAGGGGGCCATTCTGTTTTTCGCAAAGCCACCCCCTTTGTTGATTTTAATTCCCTGTAAACTAACCCTGTAAGCCGTGTCGTCAATTGCCCCTCCCTTCGTCAGGGCAACGGCAGACAATCGTTCTGCACCTTGTTTTTTTGTGTAGACGTCATACCTCAGCAAGCATGGAGCTTGCTCAGATCACTTTTGCAATTAGGAGCACATTAAACACCACATGCATTATCCAGCAGTATATGCAGCACCAGAACCTGGCAAAGCGAAACCGGACAAGTAGGCGACGTCAGTGCAGTGACCAGAGTGATGAGGACATGGACACAGACTTCTTTCAAAGCATAGGCCCTGGCACTGTGGGCATCATGGTGCTAATGGGTCAGGTTCATGCGGTGGAACACCGATTCTGGGCTCGGGAAACAAGCACAGACTGGTGGGACGGCATAGTGTTGCAGGTTTGGGACGATTCCCAGTGGCTGTGAAACTTTTGCATGCGTAAGGGCACTTTCATGGAACTTTGTGACTTGCTTTCCCCTGCCCTGAGGCACATGAATACCAAGATGAGAGCAGCCCTCACAGTTAAGAAGCGAGTGGCAATAGTCCCGTGGAAGCGTGCAACGCCAGACAGCTACCGGTCAGTTGGGAATCAATTTGGAGTGGGCATATCTACTGTGGGGGCTGCTGTGACTCGAGTAGCCAACACAATCAAAGATCTGCTGATATCAAGTGTAGTGACCCTGGAAATGTGCAGGTCATAGTGGATGGCTTTGCTGCAATGGGATTCCCTAACTGTGGTGGAGCTATAGACGGAACCCATATCCCTATCTTGGCACCGGAGCACCAAGCCGCCGAGTACATAAACCGCAAGGGGTACTTTTCAATAGTACTGCAAGCACTGGTGGATCACAAGGGACGTTTCACCAACATCAACGTGGGATGGCCTGGAAAGGTACATGACGCTCGCATCTTCAGGAACTCTGGTCTGTTTCAAAAGCTGCAGGAAGGGACTTTATTCCCAGACCAGAAAATAACTGTTGGGGGGTGTTGAAATGCCTATAGTTATCCTTGGGGACCCAGCCTACCCCTTAATGCCATGGCTCATGAAGCCATACACGGGCAGCCTGGACCGTAGCCAGGAGCTGTTCAACTACATGCTGAGCAAGTGCAGAATGGTGGTAGAATGTGCGTTTGGACGTTTAAAAGCACGCTGGTGCAGTTTACTGACTCAGCCCTCAGCGAAACCAACATTCCCATTGTTATTACTGTTTGCTGTGCACTCCACAATATCTGAGAGTAAGGGGGAGACGTTTATGGCGGGGTGGAAGGCTGAGGCAAATCGCCTGGCTGCTGGTTACACGTAGCCAGACACCAGGACGGTTAGAAGAGCACAGAAGGGTGCAGTGCGCATCAGAGAAGCTTTGAAAACCAGTTTCATGACTGGTCAGGCTACACTGTGAAAGTTCTGTTTGTTTCTCTTTGATGAAAACCCCTGCCCCTTGGTTCACTCTACGTCCCTGTAAGTTAACCACCCTCCTCTCCTCCCTTTGATCACCGCTTGCAGAGGCAATAAAGTCATTGTTGCTTTACACTCATCCATTCTTTATTAATTCATCACACAAATAGGGGGATAACTACCAAGGTAGCCCAGGAGGGGTGGTGGAGGAAAGAAGGACAAGGCCACACAGCACTTTAAAAGTTTAAAACTTTAAAATTTATTGAATGCCAGCCTTCTGTTGCTTGGGCAATCCTCTGGGGTGGAGTGGCTGGGTGGCCGGAGGCCCCCCCCCACCGCGTTCTTGGGCGTCTGGGTGAGGAGGCTATGGAACTTGGGGAGGAGGGCAGTTGGTTACACAGGGGCTGTAGCAGCAGTCTGTGCTCTTGCTCTCTTCCCTGCAGCTCAACCGTACTCTTGAGCAATTAGTTTGATCCTCCAGCAGCCTCAGCATTGAATCCTCCCTCCTCTCATCACGCTACCGCCACCTTTCAGCTTCAGCCTTCTCTTCAGCCTGCCCCTTACTCTATTCAGCCCACCACCTCTCCTCCCGGTCATTTTGTGCTTTCCTGCACTCTGACATTGTCTGCCTCCACGCGTTCGTCTGTGCTCTGTCAGTGAGGGAGGACAGCATGAGCTCATAGAACATTTCATCTCAAGTGTGTTTTTTTCGCCTTCTGATCTTGGCTAGCCTCTGGGAAGGAGAAGATCCTGTGATCCTTGAAACACATGCAGCTGGTGGAGGAAAAAAAAGGGACAGTGGTATTTAAAAAGACACATTTTATAGAACAATGGGTACACTTTCACGGTAAACCTTGCTGTTAACATTACATACGTAGCACACGTGCTTTCATTCCAAGGTCACATTTTGCCTCCTCCCACCACGTGGCTAGCCCCTCCCCATGGCTAACAGCGGGGAATATTTCTGTTCAGCCACAGGCAAACAGCCCAGCAGGAATGGGCACCTCTGAATGTCTCCTTAAGAAAAGCACCCTATTTCAACCAGGTGACCATGAATGCTGTCACTCTCCTGAGGATAACACAGAGCGATAAAGAACGGATGTTGTTTGAACGCCAGCAAACATACACTGCAATGCTTTGTTGTACAATGATTCCCAAGTACGTATTACTGGCCTGGAGTGGTAAAGTGTCCTACCATGGTGGACAGAATAAGGCTGCCCTCCCCAGAAACCTTTTGCAAAGGCTTTGGGAGTACATCCAGGAGAGCTGCGAATGCCAGGGCAAATTAATCATTAAACATGTTTGCTTTTAAACCATGTATAGTACTTTAAAAGGTGTACACACCAGAGGTCCCTTCTCCGCCTGGCGGGTCCGGGAGGCAGCCTTGGGTGGGTTTGGAGGGTACTGGCTCCAGGTCCAGGGTGAGAAACAGTTCCTGGCTGTCGGGAAAACCGGTTTCTCAGCTTGCTTGCTGTGAGCTATCTACATCATCATCTTCCTCATCCCCAAAACCTGCTTCTGTGTTGTCTCCATCTCCATTGAAGGAGTCAAACAACACGGCTGGGGTAGTGATGGCTGAACCCCCTAAAATGGCATGCAGCTCATTATAGAAGCGGCATGTTTTGGGCTCTGACCCGGAGCGGCCGTTCGCCTCTCTGGTTTTCTGGTCGGCTTGCCTCAGCTCCTTAAGTTTCACGCGGCATTGCTTCGGGTCCCTGTTATGGCCTCTGTCCTTCATGCCCTGGGAGATTTTGACAAATGTTTTGGCATTTCGAAAACTGGAACGTAGTTCTGATAGCACGGACTCCTCTCCCCATACAGCGATCAGATCCCGTACCTCCCATTCGATCCATGCTGGAGCTCTTTTGCAATTCTGGGACTCCGTCATGGTCACCTCTGCTGATGAGCTCTGCATGGTCACCTCTGCTGATGAGCTCTGCATGGTCACCTGCAGCTTGCCACGCTGGCCAAACTGGAAATTGAAATTCAAAAGTTTGCGGGCCTTTTCCTGTCTACCTGGCCAGTACATGTGCGTTGAGAGTGCTGTCCAGAGTGGTCACAATAGAGCACTCCAGGATAGCTCCCGCCGGCCAATACCGTCTAATTGTGTCCACAGTATCCCAAATTCGACCCAGCAAGGCCGATTTCAGCTCTAATCCCCTTGTTGGGGGTGGAGTAAGGAAATCGATTTTAAGAGCCCTTTAAGTCGAAAAAAGGGCTTCGTCGTGTGGATGGGTGCAGGGTTAAATTGATTTAACGCTGCTAAATTCTATCTCAACTCCTAGTGTAGACCAGGGCTAAGTAACATCCCTTTCCTGATGTCTGTGCAGCTGTACATAAGTTGAAGCAGATACTGTTCATCCTATACTGAAGATTGAGGCAGGGAGAAAGATGTCATCTAGGTCAGCGGCAGACAACTAATTCAAGATGGTGACTCAGACGTGGGAACAACTAGTTCCTTAGCATTAAAGGAGTGTTTAAAAAAAATTACCCTCAGATTATTCCCCTTCTACAGGGCTCCCTCTTCTTACACAAGGCGTTTGTCTCTGGCTTGCAGTAGTAATAGAAGATATATCAATCATTGATTGACTGGGGAACAGTTACTCTTAATCTCAGGAAGGCATCTTTTTATCTGAACTGTTCCTACATAAATGGTGCCCTGGTGCAGGAGCGTGGGTCGTAAATACTACTGCAATACTAGTTCCTTTTTGAAAATTCCCCAGTTTGAGCTGTCTTCTCATGTAGCTAATGGGCAGTTTTTAGACCTGTTTCCCAAACTTCACAGCATAAGGAAAAATTCCACTACACACATTTTTCCCTGTCCTGTGCTGCAGCATGGGGCAGATTGTAGTGAAGGCATTAAAGCATCAGATTTCTACTCCTCCCAATTTGGGACATCTAGAATAAGTATGAATGAAGCACCAAAGACAATTACAGTAGCAGTGTCTGGCAGGAGAGGAGTCACCTGATACACCAGCTGAACCACACACAAACTGAGCCTAGAATGGCATTATGGGACCCTGCAAAGGGCCTTCTTCCTTACATCCTCTGGCCCCAACTTCCACTGATTACAATGCATCTCAGCAGTCAGTGCTCTTCTTCAAATAGGACTAAAAGAATGAAGAACAATCAATGGAAGGATTACAGTGACTCAGCCTTTCCAACCACGCCCTTGTTCAGATATGGACTGTTCTCAATTCAAGCTGCCTTCTGCTTTCCTGTGGGATGTAGCCAGGTAGAAGGAGGCCGTTATCTGCTTAGCTTCAGCAGACAATTTTTCAGAGGTTTGGGACCCAAACTCAGAGTTCCTTGTGATCCCTCCACCAAAGACCACCTTCCACAAAAGGTACAAGTCTCCCTAAGAATCTGGAATGAATTAATAGTTGGAAAGAGTATGATAGCTCTGAGCAGCCAAAACTCCTCCTACTTCAAATTCCCTGGGCAGCATGAGGATTTGTCCATGCTAGAGATTAATCAGTGGAATAATAAAAATTTATTCTTTGCATATGTGTCAGCATAGTTCATGCTGTAGGTGTGAAATCTAAGTTTAGAATCTTTTGCATAGCCATGTCTGTTAAAACCCAGGATGGGCCTTGTGCTCCTGGGCAAGGACAGACTCTCCCTCAGTTCTCTCTTACTGCCCACAGCAGCAAGGTAGAACCTGGCCTGTGCCCGATTTACTCAGTCTTTGGTCTAAGCTTTAGACGTAGATGAAGAGTATTTTTTCACAAGTAATAAATTTCTAAATTCTTCATTTTAATTGGCAATTCCAAAATATAAAAATAGAAAAAACCTCAGACAACCAATGAAAATTAGACTCCAAGCTCTCTGCCCTTTGTGTGATACCCAGTTGCCCCTGATAGACTGGCGTAACAAATGTCTCTGCTGCCTGGGGGAAGCTCAGTTCCCCAATAAATGCTCTATCTGCTGCTCTTTCTCCAAAACATTTTACACCTGATATGGAGCTTCACCACAAATGTTGCTCCAACAGCCTGTCACATCTGTATCAGAAGTAGGACCTTAAGTCCAAAGACAACAGGTCACAGCCTTCCTGCTCCAGGTATGATAGCAGAGCATCAACAGTGAAAAGAGACAGAGAAGCTTTGGACCTGGTGCTGACATCAACATCGAGAGCCCTGCCGACTGAGAAACGATTCCAGGTTTTAAGCATCCGCCTTCACCGCCCCAGCACTGATTTAGGAACCAACACTACTATTAGCACTGTCTTCACCAACATCAAACCTGACAGCACCACTATTCTGAGAGGTGGAGTTCTCCCAGTCTCTGGACCCTCCTCTGTTGGTTCTACCAGATAACATCTCCAGAGAGACCAGAATGATATCCTAGAGGATGCCCTGAGGGTGCCCAGTACCAGATTCCCAGACAAGACTGGCAACGGATGGGTCATGCACAACCTGTCCAATACCAGTACAACCTGCCCCCAAGGCCATATTGGCCATACTGGGGCTTGCCATCCCACCAATCCTGGAGCCGTGCCCTATCACATTTCCACAAGGAAGAGGAGATCCTGGTCCTTGTCAGCATTAGTAATGAGAGCTCCCTTGACAAAACTGGAATGGCTGAGCAAGCTTTGGCAGATCAGGCCAGGAGACACTCCAGCTTCCTTCTCTCAAAGAATCCTCTTTCTCCCCTGACAAGGCCATTGCCCCAGCTCTGGTGCCAACCATGGACTATTTTCAGGCATTCTAGAAACTTTTGTCCAAATGCAGATATCTTGGATATCAAAACTACAGTCATCCAAGGGGGCATCCATAAACTGTTTGATATTTTTGAGTTCCTTGGAGCACACCTGAATTGCCTGCACATCAGCAGGGGCTTGATAGATCCTGCAAGAAGGGCCTTTGGCACACTAGGGTTTCATGCCCCCAACTTTGAAACAGGTAGAGAAGAGGTGCCAAATCTTACCCAATGGGTTAATTTAAGCAAATTCTGTACGCATCCTACATGGTGATCACTTGTTTGCAGTCCAAGACATAACAAGGTCCACCCAAAGAATCCCAAAGGACAAGGATCTGAAGAAACTTGACCTTTTCATCAGAAAAACATACTCTTCAGACTACTGCAGTTTTGCATTGCAAATTACTAAGCACTGTTCATGAAGTACAGCTTCCTTGTGTGGGAAAGAGAGCAACCCCCTTCTTCTCCAGACTGACCCAGTACTTCAGAGGAACTGAAGGATAATCACAGCGAAGGCAGCATTATAGGCAGCCATGGGTGAGTCAGACACTGCCACCTAGTCCATGGCCACAGATATCCTGATGCTCGTGGCATCTTTGCTGCAGGCAGCAGGCATCCCTTGGATGTCCAAGCAACCATCAGATATCTGCCTTTCAAGGGAATGGATCTGTTTAGCTTTAGGACAGATGAGGTATTCTACTCATTAAGACTCCAGGCTATGTTAAGATACCTCAGGACCTATATCCCCATGTCATACCAGAAATCATTCTGGTACCAGCCCCCTCCAAGGCATAGAACATCATCCTTCATCCAGACCAGTTACTGTGAGTACTTGCTGTCCTGTTTTGTGGTGCAGTTCAGACCAGTGAGAGGTTGTGTCACTGCTTGTTGTGTAACACCGAGTGACTCAGAATGCCCTGCTGCTGTAGCTCCATGTCTGGACACTCCCAGCCAGCATATAAGCATGCACTGAATGTCTGTGTTAAGCAGCCTTATTTCAGCATCTCTAACTCCAGCAGCCTGCTTGTTACTCCACAACCATACTCTGTTCTCCATTAACCGTGGTTACAACTAGCTAAGTGACCCCCAACACACACCCAGTCCCAAAGGTCTCCAAAACCATCTTCCCTGAAATGTCTAGCCTCCTGGTACATTCAGAGACGTAATAAGGGCTGTTGCTCCTTTAAAGAGGCAAAAGCACAGCAGCTTGTTCCTTTAACGGGAGTTAATAATCACTTCAAGACAAAGCCAGTACTGGATTGATTTTTAGAGGAAAAAAAAGTACAAAGTGTATTTAATCAAAAAAGAGTTTTAAGTGAGTTCAAGTACGAGCGATAAAGTCAGCAATGGTTATAAACAAAAGTGAAAGCACACCTCTAAAACTCTGACTTACTCTAGCAAGATACAGTCTTTGCTGAAGATGGTTTTTCTCACGCAGTCTTCTGTCCAGCTTTTTACTGGCTTGCCTAGCAAGGACCTGGCAAGCACAGATCAAATCGCCTGTTTTCTTTGTCTCCTTGTGATAGGGTGTATGAACTCACACTGGGGAAGTAAGGGTTAAGGAGGAGCTCTGGGCCCAGAAAGCCTCACCCACCACCCCTGCTGGGCATGCTTACAGTGAAGGCTGAGCTCAGAAGGGACCAGTTTAGCTCAGTCTGGTGGATGGAGCAGGAGAGCAGTTGTGTGTTGCAGGTTCCTGCTAAGGAGCCACAAAGGCCCCACACTGCTGGGCCCAGTGCTCAACGCCTAGCCGCCACAAGCCTCTCAGCAATGCAGATGGAAACAAAGAGCTGCAACTGCAAGAGAAAAGTCCTTCGGAGCATAGATAGAACTCTAGAAGGGACTCAGAGGTGAACCACTGACCACCAACAGAGGACCAGAAGCCGGGGTAGGAAGTGGCCCAGGCTGCAGGTGTAGGAGCACCCGCTCCCCTAAGCTGCACGTTTTGGTTTAACTGCTTCAATGGGTCCTGTGTTGGAACGTGGTGGAGCAGGGAGGGCCTGGGTTTCTCTACCCTCAGCCATTGACTCTCACCATTGGGCGGTACAGGCACTGACATTAGCTGCTAGGCAAAGCAGCTACTGATTCTTGCCAGGGGGTGATCCAGCTATTGGCTCTTACCACTGGGCGACACAGCCATTGACTGTCGCCGCGAGGCACCATAACCCAGAGTATTGCCACCAGGCAGGCAGTGCTGCTGGAACCAGACCTGAACCCTAGTGAGACATGGTGGAGAATGTGGGTAACTGGACCACCAACTGAATGATCCTAAAGAGGCCATGGTTACAGAAAAGCTGTTGAAATGGAGAACTACCAACATCAGGCAATTCATCAACATTAAGGGCAGATACTGCAACAGATTGCGGCCCAGCAACAACAGCAAGTGGCAAATAGCAACAGCAGCTAACTTGGGAGCTGGCGGCCCGGCACCAGGCACAAAAAGCACACCTGGTCCAGCTGGTGGCAATACTATTATAGCCCTTTTGCGCATCTGGTGTCTGGACCTATAGGAGATGCCCTACCTACCAGGCTGACCATCTGGCTCACTAAAAAGGACCCCAAGATGACCCCAAAGCCTTCCTTGTCACCTTCGAACGGGTGGCCACCGTGGCACGATGACCACCGGAACATTGGGCTATCTTTATAGCCGCACACCTGACCGGCCCTGCGCAAGCAGCTGATCAGAGCTTGGACCCCACTGAAGCACTAGACTACACTAAGGTAAAAGCAGCCATATTCAACTCCCTAGATATCAGCCCCGAGACATTCTGCCAAAGGTTTCACAAAGAGAGAGACCCACCCAGAGCCCGGTCCCGGGTAGTGGCCTAGCGTCTGAAGGATCAGTGTTGGTGCTGGTTAGACCCAGGAAAACAGACTGGGGCGCAGGTGGTGGAAGTTATCATATTAGAACAGTTCATCCAGATTCTCCCAGCCGGGGTGAAGCGTCATCAGCCGTCAAAACCGGATAGAGGCCGTGACACTAATGGAGAATTACGTGTCCACCCAGGGGCCAGCCTCACCAACACAGAGGGCAGGGGCCCCTGGAAGCAAGATTTCGACCCCTAGAGGGGACCAGGGAAGGACAGAAGGCTGAGGACAACTAAACCAGCCGTCACCTTGGGAGATACTCCTGGCTGCAGGGAGAAACCTAACCGCAGAGGTGGAGTGGAGAGGGGTGTCTCAGCAGGAAGGCTGGATCACTGAGGACTCAAATAGAGGCAAGGAGTCCCGGGGGAAGATGCCCTCGGGGTGCTACTCAATTTCAGAGTGGGAGCCTTGCAACCTAGCTGGACCAAGTGAGGGTACCATGATGGGCCCTTTTGGACTGTTTTAGGGGACTTAGCTCAGGGAGGGCTGCAGGACATTGGGGACATTTTGGATTGTGTATCCCAGAAGGGGTGGGATTGTTTTGCACATGGACAGAGTGTGATTTGGCCAGAGGGCTGAGTCACCAAAGACCCTGACAAGCGCAGCAGCCAACAGTGGGCATCGTGAGCAGGGGGAATTGAGAAAACTTCAGGTATGCATATGCTCAACAAGGGGTGCTTGGGACAGGTGAGTGCACCCCATTACACGGCCTTAATGAGCAATATGTGCTTGCTAACTTTAAAAAAAAAAATCTGAATGCTTGAGTATCCAGAACTGAGCATATGCAGTAGAAAATTCCACTAAGCTCTTAGGTGTGTGCTTCTGACAGATTGCTATAAGAATTTATAAGCACATCTGCTGCTGAAGCAAGGAAGTGCAAGATCAAGAGGCTTGTACATCATGCAGAATACTAACGGTAGACTTTTCCTAAAAACAAACCAATAAACTGCAGACAAATTAAATACAAATAATAATAATGTTACTGCAATTATAAAGTTGTGAATGAAGCGCTGAAAGTTCAGGAAATAAGGTTTTCTCCACAAAAATAACTTGGCCATCTTGCCCTGTTAGCAGTATTTCCAATTCCTTGTTAAAAGTATTTTTTCATTTGTTGTTCCTTTAATAAAGTGTAGCTTATTATATTGGATGGGAAACAGAGCTGAATTAATGCTACACAAGAAATTTCACCTTTTGGATTCTCCTGACTTTTGAGTGCTTAAGTTTGCAAATTGAATGTCCTTTTACCATTTGGGTTTTTAATTTGCATTTAATTATATATTACTTTTAATCTGAAGATTTATTGGCTTTAAAAATGCAGCATGCTTTATTCAGCTTTGGCTATTCTGAAACTCTAGGGTAGCCGAATTTAAATCAATGTGAGTTTGGTCATTGAATTCAGTAGGCCAAGATTTCATCCTAATCTCTAGCTATAAATGCATTTCTTTTGGCACTGTTTGAATTTTTGCCTGCAAATCTAAAACTTGTTTCAATTTTCTCTATTTGATTTTTTTTTAGACATGAGTCACCTATTTCTAAATATGATTTATCTGAAAGATTGCAAAATACCATGCACTTTCAATCTCAAGCCAAGTCCTGGAACAGCAGAAACTGGTGCTATGGAACAGATAAGTACTTCCCTTCCTAGCCAGAAAAGTAATGTTACCTGTGTGATAAAATACAGATGACAGCAGTTTAGGACTTCGCAGGGTAAGCCTTCTTAAATTACATAGAACTTAACTATAACACAGTGAAAGTTCTATACTGACATTATAACTGGCAAATATTACCTTAAAATAGAACCTAAAATCAGATTTTTTTTCTTCTAAAATAATACATATGGGGGCAGGGGGTGTATACGGTATGGTTGAAACTGAATCAACATGTTGAGCCTTGGATTAAGTTTTCATGGAGGATGTGTATTAAATACAGCACAGTCATGGCAGACATAAAGTTTTAATTTTTGTGTGAGAGGAAGAGGAAACTTGCCTTCTATATACTATATTCTAGTGACTACCTTAGGTTCAAGTACTCTGTCACAATGATTCATATAACTAGAGCCCGGCAAATCTGTGTATAGCCGCTTTACGTCTGCGGATATCCGTGGACCACATTTGCAGATCATGGATCAGATGCAGATACAGATTTGCAGATACAAATCCAATCAGGGCTCTACACATACCCAAACAACTTCCATTTCAGTAAGTTGAAATTGAGCAATAATAAAGAAATTTTCTTTAAACAAAGAACAACTAGGGGCTGGATTCACAAAGAGGACCTAAATGTTGCAACACCCAACTTTTAAATGCTTAGCCTCCCCAGGTTGAATGCACTAACCCTGAGTTAGGCACCCAAGCTCTTTATACAATGCAGGGGGAGACTTGTGTGACAAAGAGTGAGATTCACAAAAGCCAGCATGTTGAGCCACCTAAACTAGCCAATAGCGGATGTCAAGGAGAGGAGTGCATCTAAACCCAGGCCGGAGTGAGGCATTTATCTCCATTTGGGATTCACAGACATGAACTCTCCTGGAGGCAGGCACCAAAGCCATTTCTTGCGAGAAAGGTGACCCTGCATGCCTAACTTCACACCAAACAGCCGGAGGAGCTCACCTCCCTTATAACCTCTAGCCCACTGGTCAGGCACTCCCTGGGGATGTGGGAAACTCTGGTTCAATTCCCTCCTCCACTGGAGGAAGAAAAGGGATTTGAAGATGGGTCTCGCCCTCTCTCAGGAGAGTGCCCTAACCACTGGAACATTCTCACAGGCCCAGTGCTGATGCTGTTCCAGTGTGTATTAAATATGCAAGAGACATTAAGGGAACCTCACATCAGAATAGCTTACAGAACAGTAGGTAGGACACTTATTTGATAGGTGGGAAGACCCCCTTATCAGGATGAGGGCATGGGGGGCGGGAATTGTACCAGCTGATCCTACATCCTGGGTGAGCATCCTAACCGTGTGGGGGAAGGGGCGATGTAAAGTCCTCCCCTGCTGTCTTGTGTGGAGTTAGGTGTGCTCTGAACACAGAGTCACCTATTGCATTGGGCCTGCAGAAATAGGAGGTGGGGCAATGCCTAGTTTGAGGGTCCTTCGGGGCTTGGGTGAGAGAATGGTGTCCTGGCACCTGCCTGAGGCAGCAGTGTGCACCTGCAGAGGCAGCATCTTAGGCAGGGAGGGGACTTTTACAACAAAAATTCAGGTGTCTGGGGAATTTAGGCACCTCCACAGCTGAGCAGGGGTTTTGTGAATGCTAGTGGTGCCTAATAGTTGGACTTTGGGGCCTAAATCCCATTGTGAATCTGATTCTAGATGTTTTTCTAGTTATGAAAATGAAAAATAGGATGTGATGTGGTGGTCTGTCCCTTTAAGGCCCCTTGAGAAGGGGCAGGTGTTCCCTGTATAGGCAGGCTGTTAAAGGTTGGAGACCAGGTATGGCAAGTAGCAAGTAAAGCCCAAAAAGACACAGGAAAAGCCTTTCGAAGGCTGGAAAGAAGAGACGGCTGGAATGGTTGTGGTGGTTCCAGAACAGTCCACTGGAGTAGCTGTGGTGATTGTGCACGGGGATTGGTGTGAACTGTGGTTTGGGAGCATAAGGGCTGTTTACAATGTGCAGGGTAATAATCCAGCCCCACATAGGGTAAGTCTTGACATTTAAGAATGTGCACTAGTGTCTTTTAAGGAACCTGAGGGGGAAAACTGAGGCAGGTGCACCTGTCATGCTGCAGAGCTACCACTAAAGGGCACACTCCAGCAGGTGCAATCCTTGCTATGTGGATTCGTGATGGAAAATATAACCATTTAACAGAACAGAGCATCATTACCCAACAGTTCACCTGAGAAAATGAAAAATCTAGCCCTTAGTGCTTCATCCAAAGCCTATTGTGCCAACAGAAAGACTTCCCTTAATGTCAGTGGGCTCTGGCTCAGGGCCTGAGTGCTGGGAATGAATGCCCTAAAGGAAAGAGGGAAGGTTTGTCCATTCTCTCATTTCTAGATGATGTGCTACAAAAGCATACTGTGATGCAAAATGCCAGGGCACTGAAGATCTATTGATAGAAGTGATCACTCTTTGAGATTTACTTTACTGATTAAAATTAGCTGGAGTGAGCAGAGCTTAAAAAAAAAAGTGAATGAGTTAATTCTGGGAAAGACACAGATAAACATTTTGCCTCTAGAATAGAAAAACTGACACATTCAAAATAAATTTCTGAGCAATAAGTCAAGCACACATGCAGGGATGTTTTACATTAGCTGGTGATTGCTGGCTTCTTGAAATATCTCCATGGGCAACATTTAATTACTACTGCCTTTTTAAATCAAAATAACATCAATATCTTTAGAACAGTTGCTTAAACTAAATACCAGTATAATTGTTTGTCATGTATTCATCGACGTTGTGGATCTAATTTTTAAGCCAATAACCTTAAATTAATAAGATCTCAATCTTGAGTAAGTAGGGAATTTGAATCTGTATTATTTCAAAGTATTTTCTGGTTGATTATAAATAATTATTAAAGCCTTTTTGGTAAATTCATGGTACTAAAGCTGCTTTCCTCAGTGTGACTTTCTTTCAGCGTGGTCAGGGCTGTAAGTCACCTTGTTACCCACTACCTATGTGAGAGAGAGACTTGCTGGTGTTAAATTGGTGTAGCTACCTGTCACCCCAGTCTGTTAGCCATCCAAACAATCTGCTCAGCTCTGCCAGCCTTTATTCCTCCTTGTAGTAATACTTGGTGTGCCCCAGCACCTCAGAACTGTCTACCTATAGTGCCCAGCCCATCAGTGGCCACTTAGAGTAATTACCAAGTCCGCTGTCTCCAAAGAGACACTGTATGCACCCACTTGCTTGATTCAACTGAGGATGCACATTTAATATCACAGCACTGAGACAAATTTAAAATAAAAAGAGAATGTTTATTAACAAAGAACAGAGATTCAAAAATGTAATGAGCAAGGATAAAAAGAACAGATTACAAGTAAAGCAAAAAAAAAAAAACACTTCTACAAGACTAGAACAAAACTTGAGTAAGTTAATCTTATCTAAAGCAGTTTCTCACCTAAAACCTTTTCTGCAGAGCTTGCTAGTTTTCAGTCATGCCAGGATCCAGACTTTCATTATTGCCCTACATGCTATGCGGGGTTTCCTCAGTAAATGGATAACAAAGGGGTTCTTTTTCCTTCCTCTTATAGCCCAGTAACCTTTAAAATGTATCCTTTTGAAGTGCCCCCAGATAACATTCTCTGCCCTGTTGTTTGTTCTCTGGTGTGTTGGCACAGTGTTGAGTTCACATTCCCTTGTCAGCCTGTTTTTGCTGTTGAACCTACATGCAAATGGGGCTTCCTTCCTATCAGCTTCACCATGCTGAATTTACATTTGAGACACAAGGTGGTGAGGTAACTTCTTTTAGGCTCAGTTACTACAGAAAATTCTTTCCTGGGTATCTGGCTGGTGAATCTTGCCCATATCCTCAGGGTTTAGCTGATCGCCATGTTTGGGGTCGGGAAGGAATTTTCCTCCAGGGCAGATTGGAAGAGGCCCTGGAGGTTTTTCGCCTTCCTCTGTAGCATGGGGCACGGGTCACTTGCTGGAGGATTCTCTGCTCCTTGAAGTCTTTAAACCATGATTTGAGGACTTCAGTAGCTCAGACATAGGTGAGAGGTTTTTCGCAGGAGTGGGTGGGTGAGTTTCTGTGGCCTGTGCTGTGCAGGAGGTCGGACTAGATGATCATAATGGTCCCTTCGGACCTTAATATCTATGAATCTATGAAAAAGCTTCCATGAACCCTTTTTCAGGTCTGAGAAACGTACTGGGAGTGTCAGAGCTAAAGACAAGGTGGAATAGATTATTCAGCATAAGTAGCTAACACACATTGTAAGAGACCATTCAAGGTAAAGTGGCCAGTTAACTGCTCTGCAGTCATAAGACAAAGAAGGGGGCTTAGTGGGTTACTCATTGTTATAATAAGTCATAAATATAGTGTCTTTATTAGGATCATGTTTAAGTAGGTTAAGGTGTATATCCTAAACTTTCTCCTCAGACCATTTTTTGTGGTATCTGAGTGCCTGGCTGTAGGTAACAGATTTCTTGGTGTGTTTGGGGTGATTACTTGGATTGTGAAAGTAGGTATTGTGATCTGAAGGTTTTTTGTATATAATTGTTTGCAGGGTTCCACGTCGAAGCATGGTGTCCAGGAAGTTGATCCTGGTCCATGAGTGTTCTAAAGCGAGTTTGATGGATGGGTGATGATTGTTGAAGTTGTAGAAGAACTCTATGAGGGAGATTAGATCATCTGTCCAGGGGATGAAAGTATTACATTTACATTTGACAGAGAGATAACTACCTTCCCTCTGTCTGGAAGAAAACTTATTTCTTCCTTTGGTTACAGACTTTAAACTTAATATCAGTAGATATACATAATTCCTCACATAGTGTTAATACAAACATAACACAATAATATAATTCATTAGTGTGTCACTGACTTCCATTTAATACCTCACAAGATGCTTTTTGGAAATAGTATGAAAACAATATGTTAGTTGTACTGAGTTAGTCACGCCTGATAGGAGTTGCTGACAGAACAGTGAATGAACCCTTTGCCAGTTGACACTGAGAGGCTCTTACGGTCACACTTGGGTCTTTTCCCATCTTGTGTAAAATGCTATATTTGCTTGTAACCCTCTCTTCTCTTCTCTTCATCTTCAGCAGGAATTCAGAAATATTCAACAAACTTCTTTCTTTTTCTGGCAGGCATTTTCTCTTATAGGTCAATGGGGCAAAGTGCACTCAGCTGCTCTTGTCCAGGGCTTGAGCTTGGTGCAACAATTTTATACAATATCCTAGAAAGCAAAAGAAAAATATTAGTATATACTTAACTTGGGGCCAGAGGCAAAGTCCACTGAAGTCAATACATTGACTTTAATGGCACCTGGATCAGGCCCTTGATGAATCTTACTGGTAGAGCTTAACATTTTAATGGATTGAATGCCAAGAATTGAAAAGAAAATATCTTAGTATGGATCTGAGACTTGTATGCAATATTTTTTCTGCCCACAAGGGAAGGCAAAGGAAAGTGCACTTTTCCTAAGGCAACTGGGGCAACTAAGGCAACTGTAGTTCTTCCCTGAGTTCAGATTCATATTACGTGTTGCTTATACAGATTATTTTTAACATATACTTTATTACTTAGTGCTTTGGATGGGACCCACTAATATAGGAAAAAATATTAGCCTCATTAGTATATCATTAGGAATACTCTAACAAAAACAGGCCTCAGACTGTGTGATGCTACGGCTGAATCAGAATCATTAGGTTAGAAGGAATCCCTCGTGAGTCATGTAATCTGCCCCCTACATCGTGGAAGAATTGAGTTCACCATTTCTAAATCATCCCTAAGAGATGAGTGTCTAGTCCAACCTTGAGTGTGGCTAGTGATGTAGATCCTTCATTCTTGATTATTTTTATGAAACATCATGAGTATGCTTTGGCTTTAATAAATTCTATAAATCTGATATTATGAGATTAGTGAAATGTTATTTTTAATCAGTTGACTAGGCAACCAAGACAACAAAATTACATTTGACATAAATATAGGGTGAAAGTGGGGAAAGCAATTGACTATTTGACAGTGATTTTGATCTTTGAACATTTTTAAGTTTATAACTAAAACAAAATGTAGTATTTTGACAACCTATATTTAGCTTTTATTTATGTTGGCAGTGAGATAGCTAAAGTATTTGCATTGTGAAGCATTCTCAGAGTTTTATTGGTACCTGAGCAGCTGTCCAAAGCACTAAATCTAAAAATAAAAGGAACTATTTAGAATAACTATGTGGATGGGGGGGGGGTGCCTTTAAAGAATGCAGTTCAAATTGAAAATCGTTGTTTGTTACCTTCTGGTAGCTCTAAAGAGGCACTCTAGAAATGAGGGCATGGGACTAAGCCCTGGTCTACACTAGGACTTTAGGTCGAATTTAGCAGCGTTAAATCGATTTAAACCTGCACCCGTCCACACAATGAAGCCCTTTATTTCGACTTAAAGGGCTCTTAAAATCGATTTCCTTACTCCACCCCTGACAAGTGGATTAGCGCTTAAATCGACGTTGCCGGCTCGAATTTGGGGTACTGTGGACACAATTCGATGGTATTGGCCTCCGGGAGCTATCCCAGAGTGCTCCATTCTGACCGCTCTGGACAGCGCTCTCAACTCAGATGCACTGGCCAGGTAGACAGGAAAAGAACCGCGAACTTTTGAATCTCATTTCCTGTTTGGCCAGCGTGGCAAGCTGCAGGTGACCATGCAGAGCTCATCAGCAGAGGTGACCATGATGGAGTCCCAGAATCGCAAAAGAGCTCCAGCATGGACCGAACGGGAGGTACGGGATCTGATTGCTGTTTGGGGAGAGGAATCCGTGCTATCAGAACTCCGTTCCAGTTTTCGAAATGCCAAAACCTTTGTGAAAATCTCCCAGGGCATGAAGGACAGAGGCCATAACAGGGACCCGAAGCAGTGCCGCGTGAAACTGAAGGAGCTGAGGCAAGCCTACCAGAAAACCAGAGAGGCGAACAGCCGCTCTGGGTCAGAGCCCCAAACGTGCCGCTTCTATGATGAGCTGCATGCCATTTTAGGGGGTTCAGCCACCACTACCCCAGCCGTGTTGTTTGACTCCTTCAATGGAGATGGAGGCAATACGGAAGTAGGTTTTGGGGACGAAGAAGATGATGAGGAGGAGGTTGTAGATAGCTCACAGCAAGCAAGCGGAGAAACCGGTTTTCCCGACAGCCAGGAACTGTTTCTCACCCTAGACCTGGAGCCAGTACCCCCCGAACCCACCCAAGGCTGCCTCCTGGACTCAGCAGGCGGAGAAGGGACCTCTGGTGAGTGTACCTTTTAAAATGCTATACATGGTTTAAAAGCAAGCATGTGAAAGGATTACTTTGCCCTGGCATTTGCGGTTCTGCCTTTGCAAAAGGTTTCTGGGGAGGGCAGCCTTATTTCGTCCTTCATGGTAGGACACTTTACCACTCCAGGCCAGCAACACGTACTGGGGAATCACTGTAGAACAAAGCATTGCAGTGTATGTTTGCTGGCATTCAACCAAAATCCGTTCACGCGGTGGGAGGAGGCAAAATGCAACCTTGTAACGAAAGCACATGTGCTATGTATGTAATGTTAACAGCAAGGTTTACCCTGAAAGAGTGTAGCGACTGTTTTATAAAATGTGTCTTTTTAAATACCGCTGTCCCTTTTTTTTTCTCCACCAGCTGCATGTGTTTCAATGATCACAGGATCTTCTCCTTCCCAGAGGCTAGTGAAGCTTAGAAAGAAAAAAAAACACACTCGCGATGAAATGTTCTCCGAGCTCATGCTGTCCTCCCACACTGACAGAGCACAGACGAATGCGTGGAGGCAAATAATGTCAGAGTGCAGGAAAGCACAAAATGACCGGGAGGAGAGGTGGAGGGCTGAAGAGAGTAAGTGGCGGGCTGAAGAGAGTAAGTGGCGGGCTGAAGACAGGGCTGAAGCTCAAAGGTGGCGGCAGCGTGATGAGAGGAGGCAGGATTCAATGCTGAGGCTGCTGCAGGACCAAACCAGTATGCTCCAGTGTATGGTTGAGCTGCAGCAAAGGCACCTGGAGCACAGACTGCCACTGCAGCCCCTCTGTAACCAACCGCCCTCCTCCCCAAGTTCCATAGCCTCCACACCCAGACGCCCAAGAACGCGGTGGGGGGGCCTCCGGCCAACCAGCCACTCCACCACAGAGGATTGCCCAAAAAAAAGAAGGCTGTCATTCAATAAATTTTAAAGTTGTAAACTTTTAAAGTGCTGTGCTTAAAGTGCTGTGTGGCATTTTCCTTCCCTCCTCCACCACCCCTCCTGGGATACCTTGGTAGTCATCCCCCTATTTGTGTGATGAATGAATAACGAATGCATGAATGTGAAGCAACAATGACTTTATTGCCTCTGCAAGCGGTGATTGAAGGGAGGAGGGGCGGGTGGTTAGCTTACAGGGAAGTAGAGTGAACCAAGGGGCGTGGGGGTTCATCAAGGAGAAACAAACAGAACTTTCACACCGTAGCCTGGCCAGTCATGAAACTGTTTTTCAAAGCTTCTCTGATGCGTACCGCGCCCTCCTGTGCTCTTCTAACCGCCCTGGTGTCTGGCTGCGCGTAACCAGCAGCCAGGCGATTTGCCTCAACCTCCCACCCCGCCATAAACGTCTCCCCCTTACTCTCACAGATATTGTGGAGCACACAGCAAGCAGTAATAACAGTGGGAATATTGGTTTCGGTGAGGTCTAAGCGAGTCAGTAAACTGCGCCAGCGCGCCTTTAAACGTCCAAATGCACATTCTACCACCATTCTGCACTTGCTCAGCCTGTAGTTGAACAGCTCCTGACTACTGTCCAGGTTGCCTGTGTATGGCTTCATGAGCCATGGCATTAAGGGGTAGGCTGGGTCCCCAAGGATACATATAGGCATTTCAACATCGCCAACAGTTATTTTCTGGTCTGGGAATAAAGTCCCTTCCTGCAGCTTTTGAAACAGACCAGAGTTCCTGAAGATGCGAGCATCATGCACCTTTCCCGGCCATCCCACGTTGATGTTGGTGAAACATCCCTTGTGATCCACCAGAGCTTGCAGCACTATCGAAAAGTACCCCTTGCGGTTTATGTACTCGGCGGCTTGGTGCTCCGGTGCCAAGATAGGGATATGGGTTCCGTCTATAGCCCCACCACAGTTAGGGAATCCCATTGCAGCAAAGCCATCCACTATGACCTGCACATTTCCCAGGGTCACTACCCTTGATATCAGCAGATCTTTGATTGCGTGGGCTACTTGCATCACAGCAGCCCCCACAGTAGATTTGCCCACTCCAAATTGATTCCCAACTGACTGGTAGCTGTCTGGCGTTGCAAGCTTCCACAGGGCTATCGCCACTCGCTTCTTAACTGTGAGGGTTGCTCTCATCTTGGTATTCATGCGCTTCAGGACAGGGGAAAGCAAGTCACAAAGTTCCATGAAAGTGCCCTTACGCATGCGAAAGTTTCGTAGCCACTGGGAATCGTCCCAGACCTGCAACACTATGCGGTCCCACCAGTCTGTGCTTGTTTCCCGAGCCCAGAATTGGCATTCCACAGCATGAACCTGCCCCATTAGCACCATGATGCATGCATTGTCAGGGCCCATGCTTTCAGAGAAATCTGTGTCCATGTCCTGATCACTCACGGGACCGCGCTGATGTCGCCTCCTCGCCCGGTATCGCGTTGCCATGTTCTGGTGCTGCATATACTGCTGAATAATGCGTGTGGTGGTTAATGTGCTCCTAATTGCCAAAGTGAGCTGAGCGGGCTCCATGCTTGCCGTGGTATGGCGTCCGCACAGAAAAAAGGCGCGGAACGATTGTCTGCCGTTGCTCTGACGGAGGGAGGGGCGACTGACGACACGGCTTACAGGGTTGGCTTCAGGGAGCTAAAATCAACAAAGGGGGTGCCTGTACATCAAGGAGTATTTCAGGCAGGACTGCACGGAGGGTTCCAATAAGAAATGGTGCACCTAAGTTATCGTTGTTATTGGAACAAGGAGGTTAGCCTGGCCTCTGATTGATACATGGCTAGATTTACCTCGCTGCACCTTCTCTGTGAGTGACTGCAGTGTGACCTAGAGGAATGAGTCCCCTAGACAGGGGAGGAGGCAAATGAGTACAAAACAAATCTGGTCTATTTCTTGTTTTGACCCACTCCATCTATCTTTTACATCTTTGGCTGGCAGCAGACGGTGCAGAAGGACTGCATGCCATCCACATCTCATGGCTGCTCGGCAGAAGATGGTACAGTACGACTGCTAGCCATCCCCATCTCTTGCCTGCCTGGCAGAAGATGGTGCAATACGACTGCTAGCAATCCTCATCTCTTGCCTGCCTGGCAGAAGATGGTACAGTACGACTGCTAGCAGTCCGTATCGCCTGCCCGCTCACCATAAGACGGTTCAATAGGACTGACTGCAGGACTAAAGAGAATGACCTGGTCAAGTCACTCCAAATTTAGTCCCTGCGCCCATGTCTGCCCAGGCGCTCCCAGCCGACGCGGCCAGGAGCACCTCGGACACGATGAGGATGACTACCAGTCGTATTGCACCGTCTGCTGCCAGAAGGCAAGGGGTTGCTGCTACTGTGCAGCAAAGCCGTACCGCGTCTGCCAGCACCCAGGAGACATAGGGTGACGGTTACCTGAGCGGTCTCCATGCTTGCTGTGGTATGGCGTCTGCACAGGTAACTCAGGAAAAAAGGCGCGAAATGATTGTCTGCCCTTGCTTTCACGGAGGGAGGGAGGGAACGGGGGCCTGACGACACGTACCCAGAACCACCCGCGACAATGTTTTAGCCCCATCAGAGTGCTCCATTGTGACTGCTCTGGACAGCACTCTCAGATGCCCGATTGTTTGCCATTGCTCTGACGCTGGGAGGGGCGCTTACAGGGTTGGCTTCAGGGAGCTAAAATCAACAAAGGGGGTGGCTTTACATCAAGGAGTATTTCAGGCAGGACTTCACGGAGGGTTCCAATAAGAAATGGTGCACCTAAGTTATTGTCCTTATTGGAGCAAGAAGGTTAGCCTGGCCTCTGATTGATACATGGCTAGATTTACCTTGCTGCACCTTCTCTGTAAGTGACTGCAGTGTGATCTAGAAGAATGAGTCCCCTAGACAGGGGAGGGGGGGAAGCAAATGAGTACAAAACAAATCTGGTCTATTTCTTGTTTTGATCCACTCCATCTATCTTTTACATCTTTGGCTGGCAGCAGACGGTGCAGAAGGACTGCATGCCATCCACATCTCATGGCTGCTCGGCAGAAGATGGTACAGTACGACTGCAAGCAGTCCGTATCGCCTGCCCGCTCACCATAAGACGGTTCAATAGGACTGACTGCAGGACTAAAGAGAATGACCTGGTCAAGTCACTCCACATTTAGTCCCTGTGCCCATGTCTGCCCAGGCGCTCCTGATCGACCTCACAGAGGCGACCAGGAGCACCTCAGACATGACGATGACGGCTACCAGTCGTACTGTACCGTCTGCTGCCACAAGGCAAGGGGTTGCTGCTACTGTGTAGCAATGCCGTACCGCGTCTGCCAGCACCCAGGAGACATAGGGTGACGGTTACCTGAGCGGGCTCCATGCTTGCCATGGTATGGCGTCTGCACAGGTAACTCAGGAAAAAAGGCGCGAAATGATTGTCTGCCCTTGCTTTCACGGGGGGAGGGAGGGAACGGGGGGCTGACGATATGTACCCAGAACCACCCGCGACAATGTTTTAGCCCCATCAGGCATTGGGATCTCAACCCAGAATTCCAATGGGCAGCGGAGACTGCGGGAACTGTGGGATAGCTACCCACAGTGCAACGCTCCGGAAGTCGACGCTTGCCTCGGTACTGTGGAAGCGCTCCGCCGAGTTAATGCACTTAATGCACTTAGAGCATTTTCTGTGGGGACACACACACTTGAATTTATAAAACCGATTTCTAAAAAACCGACTTCTATAAATTTGACCTTATTCCGTAGTGTAGACATACCCTAACTGCAGAGTTTGAAGCCTGCCCTGCTGTCTTTTTTTGAATCTTATGTAACTCTCAAATGAGACATAAGGAAGAGGCTCAAGAGTCTATGGAGTTAAATCTGAAATACACTTCAGGGTTTGATTTGTGTTACCATGGTGTGGTGCGGCGGTGCCCCACCCCCATGCCAGACTGGGCTACAACAGGCCAGAGCAGCTGCACAAGGCGGCAGCCAATCACAGAGGGCCTGTTAGAGAGCCAATCAGGGCCAGTATTACAGCCAGCCAATCAGGGCTAGGCTGGGCCCTATATAAAGGCTGCCCAGGAAGGGAGCAGGTGGTCTCTCCTAGGCCTTCAGAGGGTGAAGGTCTGTCTCCAGGGGCAGAGGTGAACTTTTGCCTGGTACCTGCTGGGCTACAAGCCCTGAGAAAAGGGGCTGAAGGGGAAACTGCCCAGGGAGAGAGAGACAGACAAAGGGAGAGAAGAAGGGCAGGCAGGCAGGAAGACTGCCGCCAAAGGGTCCCTGGGTTGGGACTCAGAGTAGAGAGCGGGCCTGGGTCCCCCCCTTGCACTTCCACCTGGCCGTTAGGAGTGGCCATCATGGACTGCACCAGACCCCTGCCAAAAGGGGTTAGACTTTGGGGTGTGGTTGGCCATTGTGGCTGGGGTGAAGAGAAGGACTGCTGATAACACCAAACTCCCAGAAGGGGGTGAGACCGGAGCAGTGGGCACTGCTGGAGAGCAGTGTCCTGAAGAGGATGCCGCAAGCTGGGAGCAATGCAGGTTGAGATGCCAATCTAGGGCAAGAAATGGATGGGACACCACTGGCAGAGGGTGCTCTGCATGAACTGAGCTAATTCTTAGAGTGAATAGCGGGAGGTGCTGTGGTGGTGAGTCCCAACCCTTTACAATTACCAACTTATCTTAAAGATGAACTGTAGAACTAAAATCAACATTGAGGCTAGTCCAGAGGTAACTGCTAGATGTCTCCACAAACTAGATTAGGTAAGTGGGTGGTTAGTTGGAGAAGGAGGCATTTGGCACGTAAATAACGTTAATTAACCTTCTCAGAAATTCTATTTAGCATCTGAAGTTCCCTTGCTCTTTTGGGTTTGCTAGCAATATCCCAGCATGGATCTAATTGGGGGTGTGGCACTAGTTGCACTGGAAGATCAGCAGTCTTTCACAGAGGCTAACCCTGCAGGCTTTAGCACCCTTTCAGAACCTGTGGTTAAACGCAATTACTCCTGCAGCTGGGCTGAGCACCAGTTCACTTTGCCCATGGTTGACGCCCACTGTTAACAATGGGTAATAGTGTAGACAAAGCCTAAAGGGTGTGGATGCTAGTTAGGGTGACCAGGTGTCTTGATTTTTTTTTTAGGGACAGTCCTGATTCTTGGGCCTTTTTCTTATTTAGGGTCCTATTACCCTCCACCCCCTTTCCTGATTTTTCACATTTGCTGTCTGGTCACCCTAATGCTAGTTCTAGTTTTAACTCAAATCAGAGTTGGAGGGACACAAACTTTCATGTGTGTCAGTAAGATCTTTGGTAAGTTAAAGGCTGTGAGGATACATTTTAGTAATAGGATAATTTGGTACTGAACTTGTTGGGGCCAAGGAGGCAGAATTTCAGTGGACGGTTTAACAAACCAGTTTAATCATTCTGTGACTCCATCTTCAGCAAGATCTTTGAAGCCATTGATTCTATTGACTTTTTTTTTTAAAAATCTCGCTCCTTTCACCTACTCATTAGCCAGGCCAAACTCCCTTTATTAACACCCAGTTACTCTGGGCCAGATCCTGTGGCACAAAACCAGCTTAGCTGATTACCAAAAGCTCTCCACTCCCCCAGTATAAGGAAATTTTCAGATAGCATGAAGCCACAGCAGTGGTTTCTATGCCACCCTTTCTCCTTGCTACCAACGTATGGTTGGAGAAAGGCGAGTAGTTGGGACATCCTGGCAACTGACCGTTGTTACAGCCCTGAGTAACATTGGTAATCAGTGAAGCCTTTACACAACCCTAATCCATAGGCGTGGGAACTAGGGATGTAGGAGGTGTTGTAGCACCCCTGCCTAGGCCTCCACTCCCCAGCCCGAGGCTTGGTTCCCGGCCGCTGGCGCTGTTCCCCAGCTGCTGGCTTTGCTCCTGGGGCCCCATGTCCAGGACTCTGCTCCCCGGCCCTGCACCTGGGCTCAGGTTCTGGCTACCGGCCCCACTTCCCACCCACTGGCCCTATGCCCAGAACCCCGCATCCAGCTCCCTGCTCCTGGCTCCGTGCCCACCCCCAGCCTTTGCCCCATTACCCCATCCGGTCTCTCCTCCCCACCCCATCCCTGTCCTGGAGACATGGCTGCGGCGGTGGGGGGGGTGTGGACAGGTGTAAGGGGGCTGGCTTCAGCACCCCCACTATTAAAAGGGTTCCAGCACCACTGCTCTAATCCATGCTGGGTAGGAGCCCAGTACCCAGCCAGTTGAAAAATGGGTTACACATGCAGCATTTTTGCAACACTGCCCTCCTCCACCATTGCTGAGCTGCATGAATACTCCTTGGCCACAGCTCAGGATCAGACCCTTGGTTTTCTTCCTCACACCATTTCTGCCTCATACTAATTGGAGGATGAGGTCTTGAAAGACTAAAGTGCTTAAAGTTTCCTGAAATCAATGGAAACTGAGAGCACTCAGCATCCTGCAGGATCAGCTCTAGAGTTTGGGAATGATGAATCTAGATGGCTTGAACTGTGATTGAGGAACAGCTAAGTGCTGCCTTCTGTCGAACACTAGCTATCTTTCCTTATTCATTAGAAAAATAAAAACGAGAGGCACAGAATAACCCTAAGATTACCCTGTCTGTACTGTTTCTCAGCCACTAGTATAAAACCTAAAGTGTAAATCCATTGCACAAGAATGCATTCATGGTTTTAGACACTGCACTGACTTCATTTTTGTACATTTCCAAATGACAGCACATCCATGTAGACTTCATACACTACCTGTCAGCACTCCTTGCTTTTCATTCATTTTCTGCAGCAGGAGTTGAACAACAGGGTTGCTCTCCTTCCTGAAACAGGTGTAAGATTAGAAAGCCAGGCCAGCTCTGAAATTGTGCTTCCGTTTTTCTTGCCAAAAATCTAGTCTTCCATTGATGTGTATGCTATTTAAATAAATATTTTATACTCAATTTTGAATTTTCCAGTTTTCAGGCACAAAGCAGTGTAATGAATAACAGCAGATGAAGATTAGATGAGAATTATTGCCAATCACACTACTGGAGAATTTCCTTAGGATAGCTAAAAATATGAGTACCCTGCCCATGCAAATGAAGCTCTTTGGCTCACTGTATCCCATGACAATATGGTATCTACAATAGATCAGGTACCCAGAGGAGTCATACAGGATGTAATTAGATCCCTTCCAGGAGAGTTGAAAATACACTTAATTTAACCCTATTGCATATAATTTGACTAATATATGGGGAAATATGCTGCTAAATCAATTCTAACTCTGGATAGTTTGATCTAGGCATTTACATTCTGAATACATTAACTTCACAGATTATTAATGTGTTAAACTGCCATTATGATTCAGTTATAACATGACATCATACACATGTGTGTGTCTGGTAAATTAATTCACAGCTGCCTCTTTAGAAAAGGAGTTGAAATCCCCAGAGGAGTAAACAGAGCTAGCAAGCTGAATAGACCAGCCATGTGGTGTTTCTAACTTAGCAGCACAAAAAGGGGGAAGCGCTGAATGCCTTACTTTTACTCTTTCAAGATATTTCTTGATTTTACTCTTTCTCCTAGCAAATCAACCAGACAAATGTCATCTGCTCATTCATTATTTTAAATGTGCACTGTGCCTTCTGACTTTTCATTTCAGATCACTATGAAAAGAATCAATTCCTCCCTGACATTTACATAGCCATCTGCAAAACAACAGATATTCATTTCATCCTTAAATATCAAGATATTGGTGCAGCAGAGAACTGACTCAAAGCTCAAGACTGTTGTCAAGGTTCCTTCCCCACTCTGAACTCTAGGGTACAGATGTGGGGACCCACATGAAAGACCCCCTTAAGCTTATTCTTACCAGCTTAGGTTAAAAACTTCCCCAAGGTACAAACTTTGCCTTGGCCTTGAACCCTATGTTGCCACCACCAAGCGTTTTAAACAAAGAACAGGGAAAGAGACCCCTTGGAAACTTCTTCCCCCCAAAATATCCCCCCAAGCCCTACACCCCCTTTCCTGGGGGAAGGCTTGATTAAAAATCCTCACCAATTTGTACAGGTGAACACAGACTCAAACCCTTGGATCTTAAGAACAATGAAAAATCAATCAGGTTCTTAAAAGAAGAATTTTAATTAAAGAAAAGGTAAAAATCACCTCTGTAAAATCAGGATGGAAAATACTTTACAGGGTATTCAGATTCAAAACACAGGTTCCCTCTCTAGGCAAAACCTTAAAGTTACAGAAAACAGGAATAAACCTCCCTCTTAACGCAGGGAAAACTCACATAAAACAAAAGATAAACCTTGCCTGGCTTACCTATACTGGTTGCAATTTTGGAGACTTGGATTAGGATGGGTTGGAGAAGATGGATTTCTGTCTGGCCTCTGTCCCAAGAGAGAACAAACATGTAAACAAAGAGCACAAACAAAAGCCTTTCCCACCCCAAGATTTGAAAACATCTTGTTCCTTTATTGGTCCTTTGGGTCAGATGCCAGCCAAGTTAACTGAGCTTCCTAACCCTTTACAGATAATGGGATGTTGCCCTGTGACCAGGAGGGATTTTACAGCACCGTATACAGAAAGGTGGTTACCCTTCCCTTTATGTTTATGACAACTGTCTATTAACTAACGTCATACAAAGAAAACAAAAAAATTAAAATAGAGCCTCTAAGTAGTCAAGCAGTAACAGAAGTCACTTTTGGAGAAGCACAGACTGACAGGAGCAACATCAAATACCAAGGGAACTAATTCACATTAACTCTCCTCCCCACCCCCACCCCCCAAAGTTAGTAAAGACCTGAATAGATGGATGTTAAATCTTGCACTTTTGCTGGCTAACCATCTAAGGATGGTGCAGTGGTTAGG
The DNA here is from genome assembly GCF_965140235.1 of Caretta caretta. Taxonomy (NCBI): domain Eukaryota; kingdom Metazoa; phylum Chordata; order Testudines; family Cheloniidae; genus Caretta; species Caretta caretta. The sequence goes on along the minus strand of NC_134211.1, from coordinate 34,373,071 downwards.
GCACTCTCCTGGGACCTGAATTAAATTCCCTGCTCCACCAAAGGCTTTGGTTATGAACACACTACAGTTGATGTCGGTATAAGTTATGTCGCTCGGGGTGTGAATAAGCCACCCCCCGAACAACATAAATTATACTGACTTAAGCGCCAGTGTGGACAGAGCTATGTCAGTGGAAGAGCTGCTCCCACCAACATAGCTACTGCTGCTTGCAGGAGCCGGAGTAATTAAGTCAATGGGAGAGCTCACTCCCGTCAGCGTAATCTGTCTGTACTTGCACTGCTATAAGCTCTGCAGTGTAGCTATAGTCTTCCTGTGTAGCCTTGGGCAAGTCACCTCATCTGTAGCTTCACATTAAAAATTGTGATGGGGGCCATATATAAATATAGATTATATAGATAGTATTGCAGAATTTCAGTATTAAACTGAAGCCCAAAGGGCACAATGAAGACTGTTAAAAGACTCAACATCTGGAAAGTCCTCAGCTGGTACAAACTATGCAGGTCCATTGATTTCAACCTATGTGGAATTATAGCAGCTGAGGATCTGGCCACATTCTGTAAAACAATGCAGTATTAAACAAGTTATATTGGAGTCTATTGCCCTATCAATGGGCCAGATTCTGAGATCTTGACTGAGTTTTAACTGAATCCTCACTGAGGCAAACTGCAGCTGACTTCAATAGGAATTTGCTGGAGAAAGGGCCAAGTGGAAACTCAGTAAGGACCTCAAAAATGGGCCCAGTAGGCAGAGCATTTAAAGTAGTCATAGTTCCGCCTGGCAGACCCTCTCTGTCTTTCCTGCTAACTAGGGCAAATCTCTGTAAATCAAGTCTTGTCTTTCCCCCTCTCACCATTCTTTTTATTACTTATGCAATAGACACACCATATCTCATTCAAACCATATAACTTAAATGTAGCTAAAACGCCCAAATCTTTGACATCATGTATGTTTCAGTTTAGGATCTGATCACACTTTCTCCATTGTACATATAGACTCATGCTTGATAAAAATTACACATAGGCTAATGAAAGAGATAGTTAGCTTACCAAGAAGCACAGTCAGTTATGCAATAAAATACAGGAGCAACCCGGAAGAACACTATCATAACACCTTAATTGTGAGTGATTTATTCAGTATCTTGGAGATTCATCTATATCCCTGCACTATTTTCACTATACGATGCGCTTTAGAATGGCTTAGTGGGTATTTTAGTCTCTGTGCCTGCATTGGGCCCTATCAATGGGGCTCTGTGAGTACAGGAGTCCACCACTCATTGTAGGATTGTGGCGTTAGTGAAGAGGGCTTCACTGGAATACAAACAGTACCAATCTGAAGCTATTTATCACAGAACTCCTTAAGGTTCTATCTTGATTTCTCAGAATGCTAATTTGTTGGTCACTTTCACCAATGCACAAGAAATTTTTTAATTTAACCTGGCACTGGGGGAGCTAAAAGAAGATTGCTGTTGATGATGCTGAAACAGCCTAAAAATGCACTTCAAAAAATTTAAATATAACAATTAAAAAGTCATAAAAAGAACAAATATACAAGCCATAGGTGGCTGGGGGAAGGAAGAGTGTAGCGGCGGGTACTGACCTGATCCTGAAAAGATTCCCTTTGATTTCAATGGGAGTTTGATCAGGCCTCACATGAATTTCCTGATCCTGTCCAGGTTGTCTTGTATGCAAAGCTACATCTTCAATGGGAAATTAATTCCATTAGCTAAGAAGGATGCAGAAGGTAATTGTGATGGGCTGGATCCCCTGGGATGTCACCCTGGTGTGCTGGGACACCACTGAGTCAGACTATTCTGCCAGCCTGGTCCCCCTCTTACCTAGTATTGCTGGGCTAGGCTCCCTAGTCTTTTCCAGCCAAGCACACAGGCAGAGCCACACCCAACTGCACAGAGAGACAGAGATCCACTCTGGAAAGGCTCAGTTTGAGGGGCTTGCCACAGCACCCAGATGTCCACCCTCCCCCCGCCCTCTTGGAGGACAGACCCAAAATTGACATATGCCTTTTCCCTCAGTGTGGAGGAGGGTATATACAACTTCTTGCTCCCCCCCCCGTTAGAAATCACAAACTGGGTTATATTATAAACCAGAAATGTATTAACTGTAACAGGTGCATTTTAAGTAGTTAAGGAGGTAGCAGACCAAGGCAGATTACTAAGAAAATAAAATGGAGTACACAAACTAAACTTAATATACTAAAAGAAACTGGTTACATGTAATGTGGTTCTAATAATCATCTTCACAGGCCAGATGCCCTTCCAGCCTGGGTCCAGTTCTTTCTCCTAGTTCAGTCTTAGTTGTTTCCAGCAGTCATTTTGGGTGGGGTAGCAGGGGAGGAGACCTGATGAGCTGGATTACCTCACTCACAATCCTTAAATAGGATTTGCATAAGGTGGGAGTCTTTTGTTTCCTAGTTTGACCCCCACTAGTTTCTCCTGGAAAAGTACAGAATTCCTGATGGGTTCCAGTATCAGGTAACATAGTCACATGCCTCTGTAGGGCCCCTTTTGCCATTCTTCACAGGCTGACCCACAGGTTCACAGGAAGACTAAGCTCTTTTACAGTCCATTGTCTCTTGCTGATGGGCCATCAGCACTGTCAGGCTTTTTCACTGTTGTACCTTAAGTGGTAGCAGTAGGCATCACCCAAAGTAGCATTGTTGAAATACAGAAATGATACATGCATACAAATAGAATAATCATAGTCAGTAAATTATGACCTTTCCAAAAATAACTTTTGTAAGGTATCTTGCATAAAGCATATTAGGTGTGTCATATTCCTGCCACAAGCATATTTTCATAAAGAACATGGAGTATAATGTCACAGTAATGTCCAAGCTACTGTAATGGTTAAGTTTGTGGCACTGAAATAAAACATCTGTCATGGAGCCAGCTCAGCACACACAGGGCACAACTGCACTATAGACAGAATTGTGTGCGAGCACAGCTGTCTGCCACAGTTAGGGATATCCATGGTTTAACATTTTATTTAGTGCTAAGGTGGATGGAAAAACAGTCCTACAACTATGTTGAGAAACAATATTATATTGCCTATTATGCTTCCCCACCATGTTATAACATGGATGCTCCTATAACTCTAGGTGCATATGAGAGAGTTCAGAGAGTGCAAACACTATTTTTCATGCTAAGGAACATACAGCTACACTCAGTTTCAAACTAGGTTTATTGAATCAATTTAAAAAACTTATTTTAAACATAGGTTTCAGAGTAACAGCCGTGTTAGTCTGTATTCGCAAAAAGAAAAGGAGTACTTGTGACACCTTAGAGGCTAACCAATTTATTTGAGCATAAGCTTTCGTGAGCTACAGCTCACTTCATCGGATGCATACTGTGGAAAGTGTAGAAGATCTCTTTATACACACAAAGCATGAAAAAATACCTTCCCCCCCCCCCCCACACTCTCCTGCTGGTAATAGTTTATCTAAAGTGATCACTCTCCTTACAATGTGCATGATAATCAAGGTGGGCCATTTCCAGCACAAATCCAGGGTTTAACAAGAACGTCTGGGGGGTGGCGTAGGAAAAAACAAGGGGAAATAGGTTACCTTACATAATGACTTAGCCACTCCCAGTCTCTATTCAAGCCTAAGTTAATTGTATCCAATTTGCAAATGAATTCCAATTCAGTTTCTTGCTGGAGTCTGGATTTGAAGTTTTTTTTGTTGTAATATTGCAACTTTCATGTCTTTAATTGCATGACCAGAGATTGAAGTGTTCTCTGACTGGTTTATGAATGTTATAATTCTTGACATCTGATTTGTGTCCATTTATTCTTTTACATAGAGACTGTCCAGTTTGACCAATGTACATGGAAGAGGGGCATTGCTGGCACATGATGGCATATATCACATTGGTGGATGTGCAGGTGAACGAGCCTCTGATAGTGTGGCTGATGTTATTAGGCCCTGTGATGGTGTTCCCTGAATAGATATGTGGGCACAGTTGGCAACAGGCTTTGTTACAAGGATAGGTTCCTGGGTTAGTGGTTCTGTTGTGTGGTATGTGGTTGCTGGTGAGTATTTGCTTCAGGTTGGGGGGCTGTCTGTAGGCAAGGACTGGCCTGTCTCCCAAGATTTGTGAGTGTTGGGTCCTCCTTCAGGATAGGTTGTAGATCCTTAATAATGCTTTGGAGGGGTTTTAGTTGGGGGCTGCAGGTGACGGCTAGTGGCGTTCTGTTATTTTCTTTGTTAGGCCTGTCCTGTAGTAGGTGGACACTTCTGGGTACTCTTCTGGCTCTATCAATCTGTTTCTTCACTTCCGCAGGTGGGTATTGTAGTTGTAAGAATGCTTGATAGAGATCTTGTAGGTGTTTGTCTCTGTCTGAGGGGTTGGAGCAAATGCGGTTGTATCGCAGAGCTTGGCTGTAGACAATGGATTGTGTGGTGTGGTCAGGGTGAAAGCTGGAGGCATGTAGGTAGGAATAGCGGTCAGTAGGTTTCCGGTATAGGATGGTGGTTATGAGACCATCGTTTAGCACTGTAGTGTCCAGGAAGTGGATCTCTTGTGTGGACTGGACCAGGCTGAGGTTGATGGTGGGATGGAAATTGTTGAAATCATGGTGGAATTCCTCAAGGGCTTCTTTTCCATGGGTCCAGATGATGAAGATGTCATCAATATAGCGCAAGTAGAGTAGGGGCGTTAGGGGACGAGAGCTGAGGAAACATTGTTCTAAGTCAGCCATAAAAATGTTGGCATACTGTCAGGCCATGCGGGTACCCATAGCAGTGCCGCTGATCTGAAGGTATACATTGTCCCCAAATGTAAAATAGCTATGGGTAAGGACAAAGTCAAAGTTCAGCCACCAGGTTAGCCGTGACATTATCGGGGATAGTGTTCTTGATGGCTTGTAGTCCATCTTTGTGTGGAATGTTGGTGTAGAGGGCTTCTACATCCATAGTGGCCAGGATGGTGTTATCAGGAAGATCACCGATGGATTGTAGTTTCCTCAGGAAGTCAGTGGTGTCTCAAAGGTAGCTAGGAGTGCTGGTACCGTAAGGTCTGAGGAGGGAGTCTACAGTGATCTTCCTGATAACACCATCCTGGCCACTATGTAGAAGCCCCTCTGCCATGTACATTGGTCAAACTGGACAGTCTCTACGTAAAAGAATAAATGGACACAAATCAGATGTCAAGAATTATAACATTCATAAACGAGTTGGAGAACACTTCAATCTCTCTGGTCACGCGATTACAGACATGAAAGTTGCAATATTACAACAAAAAAACTTCAAATCCAGACTCCAACAAGAAACTGAATTGGAATTCATTTGCAAATTGGATACAATTAACTTAGGTTACCTTGCATAATGACTTAGCCATTCCCAGTCTCTATTCAAGCCTATTTCCCCTTGTTTTTTCCTACCCTCCCCCCCAGAAGGGTTTTTTCTTGTTAAACCCTGGATTTGTGCTGGAAATGGCCCACCTTGATTATCATACACATTGTAAGGAGAGTGATCACTTTAGATAAGCTATTACCAGCAGGAGAGTGGGGTGGGGGAAGGTATTTTTTCATGCTTTGTGTGTATAAAAAGATCTTCTACACTTTCCACAGTATGCATCCGATGAAGTGAGCTGTAGCTCATGAAAGCTTATGCTCAAATAAATTGGTTAGCCTCTAAGGTGCCACAAGTACTCCTTTTATTTTAAACATAGTTCCAGGTTGAACGGTCTAAACCTAATTTAGTTGGCCAGTCTGGATGGGTTAGTTATCAGTTTTATAACCAGTATTCTAGCCAAGCTTTAAACTCTGGTCTAAGTTTAAACTATTAAGAGACCATGCCCTACCCTGATTTCTATACTAGCCAGCCCAACTGACCTTTCCTTCAGCATCTCATTGAGTGATTCTGTTCCTCTCCCTTTTTTCTCTTTTGGTGTTCTCCATTCATGCTCTCTATACCTCAACTTCATACCAAAGAACCCAACTCTATTTCTCTCCTTCCCCTGCAACCCCTTCTGACCATTCGTGCATCTCTTCTTGGCTATTCCACTGCCACTTAAAACTCTCTCTCCATAACTGAGTTGCTTCATAATCCCACTTCCTCCACTCTCTCACTGTTGAACTCCATAATCTTTCCTACCACCTCCCATGTGCCTCCCAATCTTTTCTCGTTCTTGCTCCCTTCATCTCCTCCTCCTACCAGCTTCATGCTTTCATGTGATCTTGGAAGACTCCCCAACTTCTTGTCTGCCAACCGCTTCCTGTCTTTGCTTTCAGAGATTCATACATTTTAAGACCAGAAGGGAGTATTATGACCATCTAGTGTGACCTTCTGCCTAATGCCGCTAAAGGTTTCTAAAACATCCATTGAGCACACAGAAAAGATTTTTTAAAAATAATCTTTTCTAAGACCCATGGTATTTGATTGTATATTGTATACCCATGGTATACTAACTTATTTTATCTGTTTTGAGTTCTCCTCTTAGGACCTCAGGAACATTGTATGTGTTCATCCATAACTCACATTCTTTCCTCTTCTCTTCTGTCACATTCCAGTAAACATTTCCCCCTTTTGGCCTCTTACTTAGGCATGGTAGCTTTCTGTAAAGCCTCTTCAGCTGCTGCCTCTCCATCTTTGAGATACTTCTCTGGAAAACCAAAAGGAAATAAACAATATAGTCATTTTCAGAATAACCATAAAGGCACATCTGTGTTATAAAATAACCAGTGCTTTCCCAATGTACTAGCCTGTAAAATTGCTATATATTTTTTTCTTTTTTTACTCTCCCTCATATTTTCAGAGACTATAGTATTGCCAACCCCAAGCTTTCAAAAATCATGTGTCTGGCTGAAAAATCTTTACATTTAAAAAAAGTAATAAATGTTGGCTTCTTTTTATTTGCCTTCTTTCAGAGGCTCTAGGGTGTCCTCTCTTCACATTTTCCAGCTTCTCTCTGGAACCACAAGGGCTAGGAGCTTGCTCTTTAAAAAACTAAAGCTGAGATTCTCATGCAAACCCTTGATTCCAGCAGCTGGGGCTTTAGGGAAAAACACCAAATATCTTCAGACTCATGATAAAATCACAAGAGCTGGCCACACTCAAGCCATGAAATTGAGTCATGGTTCTCCTCTATGTACAATAGTGTAAACTAGGAGTAACTCCAGTGAAGTAAACAGTCACACTGGTGTAAGTGGGAGGAGAATCGGGTCCTCAGCCTTTAAGATAAATCACAAGATACATCCAATACAAAGGTAAAAGGTATAAGAGAACTCATTTTTCTTAAATTTAGAACTTTCCTTCATTTCTTCTTTCAGCTGGTGCTTCATTTAATTCCCTTCATGCTTCAGATGTCTATCTTCTTCTATGCTGATTTCTCTCACCATAGTTATTCTGTCTACCTTCATCGTGCTTTTAACTATAATGGCAAAGAAAGCTCCCTTTTATCATCTAAAATTCCAGATGGGGGTTTGATGGCAGGTTATGGAGAAGAAATTTAGCTGTCAGTGACAAGTGCTGTTAAAATAAATAAATAAAATAAACTTTACAAATAATAACTAAAACAAAGAAGAAAATTCTCAAAGTATCATAAGAATGGCCATACTGTGTCAGCTTCTGGCAGTCGAGCATGGGGTTGTGTCCCTGACCACCATGGCAAATAGCCATTGATGGACCTGTCCTCCAGGAACTTATAACTGGGTTCAAAAAATAATTTGATACTTCTGGCCTTCACAACATCCCATTGGAATGAGTTCTACAGGTTGACTGTGTTGCATGAAGTATTTCCTTATGTTTGTTTTAAACCCGCTGCCTATTAATTTCATCGGATGACCCCTAGTTCTTATGTGAAGGGGGAAAATAACACTTTCTCCACACCGTTCATGATTTTATAAACCTCAGTCATATTCCCCCTTAGCTGTCTCTTTTCTAAACTGAACAGTTCCAGTCTTTCAAATCTTTCCTCATATGGAAGAAGGTCCATATCCCTAAACACTTTTGTTACCCTTCTCTGTACTTTTTCCAATTCTAATACTTTTTTGATGGGGCAACCAGAATTGCATGTGGTATTCAAGGTGTGGGCATACCATGGATTTATATGGTTGCTGCACTGATCAACATTGAATTTCATGTACCATTTTGTAGCTCACCCTTAACACCTTTCCCAGGCCTGAAGAACTCTACATAGCACAAAAGCTTCTCTCACCAACAGAAGTTGGTTCAATAAAAGATATTACCTCACCCACTTTAAAAAGAAAAGGGAGTACTTGTGGCACCTTAGAGACTAACCAATTTATTTGAGCATAAGCTTTCGTGAGCTACATGGCATACTGTGGAAAGTTTAGAAGATCTTATTATATACACACAAAGCATGAAAAAATACCTCTTCCCACCCACTCTCCTGCTGGTAATAGCTTATCTAAAGTGATTACTCTTCATACAATGTGTACACCCCCGACGTTCTTGTTAAACCCTGAATTTGTGCTGGAAATGGCCCACCTTGATTATCATACACATTGTAAGGAGAGTGATCACTTCAGATAAGCTATTACTAGCAGGAGAGTGGGGTGGGAGGAGGTATTTTTTCATGCTTTGTGTGTATATAATATCTTCTAAACTTTCCACAGTATGCATCCAATGAAGTGAGCTGTAGCTCACGAAAGCTTATGCTCAAATAAATTGGTTAGTCTCTAAGGTGCCACAAGTACTCTTTTTTTCTTTTTGCGAATACAGACTAACACGGCTGTTACTCCTGAAACCTCACCCACCTTGTCTCTCTAATTTTGTTGCCCAGTCACCCAGTTTTGTGAGATCTTTGGTAGTCAGCTTTGCACTTAACTATCTTGAGTAATTTTGTATCTGCAAATTTTGCCACCTCCAGTATTCATCCCCTCTTCCAAATCATTTATGAATCTGTTGAACAGTGCACGTCCCAGTACAGATCCTTGCGGAACCCTATTTACCAGAGGCAACATGTAATTCTTGATTTTGGGGGGGGGAGGGGAGGCACAATTTAAAGGTTCTGGGGGGCCACATGGCCACCCCACGTGTCACCTCTGGGCCCTTTCCCATGCTCCCCGTGCCTCCCAAACCTGCACCACCTTGCCCCCTCTCCTCTTACAGCTCTTTCCCCACTTACTTCTCCCATCACCTCTTGCTGTGGGCACAGCGTGGGCCTGAGCAGGCCCCAGCTACCTACTGCCAAGCAGTGGTAACATATGGCAAACAGGGGCTTGTCCAAACCAAATCTATTGTGGTTCTCATTCAACCATTAACACATGCAGTATTTGATCCTGGGACAGTAGGTGTCCCTGATGACTTATGTAATAGATCAGCTGCTCTTAGCATCCACAGTTCTCTGAAACAAAGTATCCTTGATATGACACTTGTACCCTTCTCTTCAGCTGCAGCATTTCATCTTTTAAATAACATTCTCACCTCCTTTTGCTCTCAACATTGCTGCTCCTGGGCTTGAACTTCCACAAGGTATTTCTCTGCCTCCACTTGGGTCAGCAACAGAGTTGCCTTCTGCTGAGATGCATGTAATTTCTGCTTCAGCTGCAAGGGATCCCAAAGGTGATATAAACAGTTCTACAACCAGGACTCAAAAACAACTGAAAAACCTGAAGAGAAAACATCCCACTGACAATTGTTCGAGCAAGGTGCCTTTTCAAGGGAACTCCAAAGGAAGCATCTCAACTGAAATTCTGCTGCAACAGGGGTTTTCATGCCATGCCCCATATTCAGCCACTTGGCAACTGGCTTTCCCCAGATACAACCCAGAATCCTTTGCACCAATTCTCTTTGCAGTGCTTCAAAAGGAAGAGTCGGGTCTGCAGAGCTTCACAGAAAGAATCAATACACTGGTTTATGGCAGCCTTAAAATTTCTCACTCAGTCACTTACCTGGGCAAATTACAATCATTTTAGGACCAGTAAAATATATCTTATTATCAAGTTAAAGGGTGCATGCTTAGAAAACTAGATACCTTAGAAACACAGCAAGTAGATAAATATATTAGATTTATTGTATATGTCTGCACTGGTCTCTTTTCAGGACAATTGTTGCAAAGCTGGTTTGGTTGGCCTTAGCATCTGGGAACCTAATGCAAATTACTGCAAATTTGCTTCAGTGGAATTCTAGAAATATCCTGAAATGGGAGTTCAGCTTATTACCCCCCTGGTTCTTCTAACAAGGACTGGTTTTGCACTGAGGTGGATTGTTGATCTCCACAGGACTACAGTGGAAGCATACAGGATGTAATACGTTAATTTCAGTTTGGGATCTGAGCCTGTAGGTCAGGGAGAGTTGCCTCCCAGAGTTCCAATATAAATCCTCACATCCCTGAGAGGTTCAGATTTGGGGTTCTAGACAGCTCTAATCCAAGGGAGAGAAGGGGTAAAACAGATTTCAACAGGGGAAACAAATGCAACAGTCTAGGTGGAAGATGCTAACACAAGTTATGTTGCAACCCCAGGATTTTATATAGTGTAAAGAATGTACACCCTAAATGCTAAGGGTTACCCACCTTTGGAGTCCAGCTCAACAGTAATTTTAGGTTTCACCATAGAATAAATATTGATTGCTGTAAAATTCAGAATCATGTTTTTCAGAGGCAAGGAGAGGGAACTTCTTTCTTGTATTAAAAGAAATACACCCATTTTCTCTGATTACATAGAGGTCCCCACTGTGAACTTTAGTGATGAATATTATGACTAGTGATGTCAGGAAGGATAAGATTCAACATTTTGGCAGCATGCTGTCCTTCAGGACTGCTACCTAACTTGGGCAGAAAAGGTGTAGGGAGAAACAAGGGAAAATAATAAGGAAAGGTTATGTAAAAAACCTGTGGATAAACAATTAGTAGACAAATGCAGCTTTGCTATGACCAGATATAGGGCTGAATTGGCAAGAATTTGAAAGGGTACATAATTTGTTTAAAAACCAGAGCGGTTTTATCTGCTATGCTGTATAATTATGTCCATATATTTCTGGAGGCCTCAAATAAATTAACAAACAAAAGAAACTGAAATATTGTGCAGATGAAGAACTGAGTTCTGTAACCCCTACTCTGCTGAGTAATACTTACTCACGCTGGTACCCTGATTGTGAGCAGTGGGACTACCCCCAGGGATAACTACTGCTCAACATAAGAGTTGCAAAGTCAGGTCTTAGATTAATAATCATAATATTTATTATTTACATTGCCCCAACCAGAGCAATACACCATTGTGTGAGGCACTCTAGCCACACACAGTAAATGTCAGTCTCTGCCCCAAAGAACCTGTTGGCCAAAGACAACCAGATGTAACACATGAATGAACCGAACCAAACCAATGCACAGGGGGTGAGAATACAAAAATAACAGGATGTTTTTTAGCACAGGCTAGCATTGTGCACAATTCTAAGACAATCAGCAGCAGTAATCCCTATAATCCTCATCTGCTACTAGACATTACAGGGGTTACAAGAGATGTCTGCATATATATAAATATTTAATAGATAAGGTGCTAGTAGGTGGTGCCCAAGAATATACAGCCTAGTTCCTGGGTTTTGTAGGATTAATACTATTTTTTGATGTGCACTCTGCAAATGGCTTCCTTTGTGCAAATCTTTACATTAACTCTTAACAGCAGGATCAAGGCCTAAATGACACATCCGTGAGAAGGGAAATGATGAGGAGGCAATAATTCATTTAAATTCAAGTCCTCATAGTATATTTGAAATAAGTCACTCACCTTTTGGAAAAATAAATGGTACCTTTTCTATAAGCCTCAAAGCCAGATGTGCTGGGTTTTTAAATTTAGTTAATTAAACATGTGTTTGTCTTCAGGGTTTATTTCAGCACCAAGCTCTCTGATCAATTAGTTAATCCCTTTTTCCTTTTGAAAGGCATGTTTTCCAAACTTGAAAGCAGCTTTGAAATAAAATCCGCTTTGCCACAAGTCTCCCCTGCACTCAAGGGGCTGCATGTGCCATCCTCAGGGTCCAAACAACCTAGTTAATGCTTTGCCATCTTGCCACGGGTATAGCAGAGATTTTATCTTACAAGAAAAAGAAAAGGTGGTTTTAGTCATTTCTCTGAGCCAACTGCTTCACCTACAAACTGACATAAGCACAGGAAATGCACAGAGGTTCCTGGAGCAAATGTAGGTGAACTCTCTCATGTTGTCTTTGTCTCCGCTGATACAAAATCACTGTCTTGTTTTGCAGTTCATTCGCCTTTAGTGGTTTGTAATTTGTGATTTGATTGAAAACATAAGGGTCTGGAGACTCTCCTGCTGGTCCAGCTCCAGTGTGTGAGTGTAAAGGGGTAAGATATTGGCTGTATCTGGCCAGCAGAGAATTTCCCCCGACAGCATGGAGGAGCTTTCAATTGCTGTAAAGCCAGTGTAGCCAGCTCCTAAGCCACCTCTTTCCAGTCCTGACACAGGGGGTTGGAGGAAGTGGGGCCAGAGTGATGAGTTACTCTTGATGGTTCCTTGAGGCTTTCTGCCAGCTGATGTAGATTACAGTAGTGCTTAGACTGCTCTAATATGTGCTGTGGTTGGAGTTGAACACGGTAGAGAATCAAAGATCCGTAGAGCTGGCCTCTTTACAGGCTGCCTACCTCTCCAGTGTTAAGTATACCTCGGCACAGGAAAGAATCTGACCCAGGGTTATTTTTTTAAATTAAAGCACTTGGAATATGTTGTAGGCACTGACATACTCCTCTTCTCTGATAGGCAAGAGCTGGATGAATTTCCAGGCTAGGAGCAGGAGAAAGCTAGTGTTCATCCTATTTGCTTGGAAAAACCTGGTCATATGGTGGTTGTTATAGCGTCCTCCTTTAGATACATTTCTAAAGAGGCAACTTGTGATTTCTAGATGGAGATGGTCTAAAATCTTTTCTGGGAAAATCCAATGTGACAATATGCAAAAACGTAGCAAATAAAAGGGTGGTTTTTCCACAACAGATTGGGGCCAGTCTCTCCAATGCTCCACTGACCAGTCAAATTGGAGCCTAATATGAGAATGAAAAATAAGCTAATCTCATAATTCATAGCTGCACATTTGGGAAATTGATTTTCTCATTTGCATAGGGCAGAAATCTCCTGAAAAGAGCTATTCTCATGAGACTTTGCCCTATGGTGGTGGAAATCTCACAAAACTTCCACCATTCAAGATGGTAGAAACCTCTTGATTGCAGCCTGGATGTTGGAACTAAAGTCTCACAACAGCAGCTTGCAAGATTTCAGTTCTGTCAACTCAAAACCTAGTCCTTCTCCCAGTACAGGAAACTATAATTGATCAATTCCTACCCTAAAATTAATCCAGAACTAATCAACATCCTCTCTGTCCATATAATTCTTTTTTCTCCCATGTGGAACTTCAATGCTTATCCATTCATCACTCATTTTCTTTTTATCTTCATTCCCTGATTGTATTCACATTTCATGGGAGTACACCTCTCACTCCAGGACATGCATTGTGCATCTTGGTTTAGAACCAATACCCAAAATCCTCAGCTGCTGGAATGCAAGGAGGAAGCGTTCTGGAAGGGTGATATTCAGAGTATCAATCCCCGTGCATCCCTTAATTTCCAAAACAAAGCTGACTTGGGATCCCAAATACCTTGTACTGGCCCACTGCACAGGGTAGAATTTCACCCTAAATGCTAAGGGTTACCAACTTTGTTATATGCTGACCATAGGCGTTCTGAGGCAAGCTGGACTGGAAATGCTGACCCTTCATCCCATAAAGTAATATTGAAGAGAGGAGGCAAGGCCTTCTCCACTGACAGCCCATGACTCAGGGCTATTCCCCACACCAGTGTTCATTTCTGTCTTCCTTCCATGTGGGTTCCATGATATGTGTTGTCTCTTTACTTATATGTGCTGGGAGGGCCTTGGTGGGGGTGAAGCAAATAGTGGATTTTTCTCCTCACCTAAATATGATCACTTACAGTTTGGCCCTGTTCTTTTCCTATTTATAAGAGCTCTTCAGTGTATACATCACATTGTGCTAGGCCTCCAGAGGCCTCTGAGTACAGGGATGACTCAAATAAATATTCTCACTTTATTTTACATGTGTTTCAGCTGGGTGAGACAAAGTGGCAGAAATATTTAATCCCTAAAGTCAAAACTTGTTATGGAATCAGAAGAACCATCTACATCACTGTAACAAATTTATGGGAAGTCACTGAAAGTAAGTAACTTACAAGTTACTTACTGAAAAATAAATGAATGACAATCAAACATACCTGGCTGTTTTAGCAAACACTATAGAAGTATGACAGGTTTCAGAGGAACAGCCGTGTTAGTCTGTATTCGCAAAAAGAAAAGGAGTACTTGTGGCACCTTAGAGACTAACCAATTTATTTGAGCATGAGCTTTCGTGAGCCACAGCTCACTTCATCAGATGTGAATCACATCTTCATCACATCTGATGAAGTGAGCTGTGGCTCACGAAAGCTCATGCTCAAATAAATTGGTTAGTCTCTAAGGTGCCACAAGTACTCCTTTTCTTTTTACTATAGAAGTATGTGATCATCTGTCATCCTCAAGGGTTGTGAAACTAACCAGAGCCTGTATTGCAACTGTGCAGAGGACCTGGAATCAATTGTCTAAAGGAGGCAGCAGTTAAAGAGCAAAGCTATCATGTTGCAATTTATTTATAATAGGAATGGGATGGTTGGGGACAACTGCACTTGGTGCCTGGGCCTAAGACTGGCTATGGCTAACAAAGCCTTGGGCTTCAACTTTGGGGTTAATGACCAGATGGGGAATTTGGCAATATAGATTTGATTCTGCAAGTTGCTAAGAAGTCTGCCCCCAATCTACTACTAAGGAACAGGTGTAACACTATTGGTTTCAAGTTTAAAATTGAACACATGGCTGAATTGGGGCCAGAATACTCAATACCATAAGGGATCAATCCTATAGTTGGCCAAATCTGTACTTTTATGCTCTTGTAAATTCTCAACTGAAAGCATAGCCTGCTCTCAGTAGAGCTAAATAAATATTATAGAAGGGAAACACTGTTTCTGAACACTAGCCTATATCTAGAGAACAGCAAAATAATTCTCACAGTATTATTTATTTGTATTATGGCAACTAGACACCTAAGAAAATATGTGAATGTTTAGTTTGGAGCTTTTGGAACAAAAATGAAAAATCCCTCCCAAGAGTTAAATCCATATATACTAAAACCAACGTGAATGCCACACTTCTACCTCCGGCCAAAGATCCAAACACTTTACCCACCTGGGATTGAATTTTCTCAAACCCATTGAGAAAATGGTTGGCTCAGATATCCTGTACATTCTGGAAAGTGCATTATAGATTTGCATAATTTTCTAGTTTAACAGTGAGATTTGACTGAATTTCAAAACGTTGCCCTTTTCCCACTTTTGAAGGTGTTTTTGTTAGTGTTTTGTCTCAAATTTCTCTTATCTAATTCCATTTAGCAAGCACTAAATGTGAGTAGGATTTGTGAAATCAGGCCCTCAGTGCAGATCCATCATCAGTTTAGGACACCACATACAGCTTTTCAGAATCAATGTGTTTGGATCAAACAGCATACAAAAAGAGCGTCAGCATACTATGGTTATCCGAAAGATTAAGGATAAAATCCTGGCCCATTGAATCAGTGGGAGTTTTGCCATTGGCTGCAGTGGTACCACAGTTTCACCTTAAGTGCATCAGACCCAGGGTTGCTCTGGGAGACTACACAGGCTCCAAGGATTTCCATAGGCCCATCCTGCAAACCTTCATCCATGCAAGTGGTCCTTACATGAAGTGCCCTGCGGAAGTCACAGGACACTGCAGGTTTGCAGGATAGGGCTTGTGTATTTCTAATAATACAACTGTATTCATTTCTTTTCTTCTTTTAAGTTAAGCTATTTCAAATGTAAAGCTACACCAATCTTCCAACCCACCACTCTTGATTAGAGGGGAAAGAGCGAGAGAGACTGTGGAATCCCATTCATGCATGTCTTGGGATAGGCTATTATTATTATTTAAGCAGCAATACCTGGCACTTTACACAGAAAGGAGCTTGCACTGTAGTTCAGACACAGCTAGGAGCTGGTTTGAATGGAAGGAATCCTTGTACCTTGGTTGGTCATATTCTGAATTTGCAGATTTCCCAGGCTTTTGCTGAAAGAAGAGGACCTGATGTGGTGACTTAGTGGCTGGGAATGGCTGAGTAGGCTAGAGTTTAATTTGGGTGGGTTGGAGGAGTTCTTATTGTGAATATTGATCCAATCTCTCTTTTTATGTTCTTATAAATACATTTTGTGCCTGCTGCAACAGCAGTGGTTGGACATATTTTCAATAAATCTAAATTTAATAGAATATAAACATGATATCAGAGCAATACTATAATTCTGTAACAGCAAAATAAACATTTTCTCATATTATTTTGTACTAGAAGCCCCAACCAAGACAGAGTCTGCACTGTTCTAGGCTCTGTATAAACTCAGTGAGACAGTACCTGTTCCAAATAGCTTACAATCTAAATAGACCAGACAAATGGAGAGAGGGGAAAGTGAGGCACAGAGCAGGAGAAGTGACTAAGACTATATACGTTAATCAGCACATGGGGATTCTGGGAATAAACCCAGATGTCCAGACTTGCAATTCAATTCCTTATCCACTAACCCATGCTGCCTCACATGCTACTTAAATGCAGCAGCTATAAAAATCTGCACTAATTTATTTTTCATCTATAAAAACCAATAGAAACACTTGCATCAGTCAGGTTGGAACTAGTGAATGAACAACCTGCAAGAGCAAGTATGGATTTGAAAACAAGCACTAGGGATTGTAGATGTCTCAAGCTAAAAAAGTCAAATATTGTAGCATACTACTGACCTTCCTTTTTCACACAAGCTCACCTTGCAGTTGGCTAATGTGGGCAATGGATCCTTCTTGGATTACAGCACTGATTGGGCAGAACTAGACCAACTGGCCTCATTCCATGACAGATTAGCATGGCAGTTGAGAGAAATGGTAGACACGTGGGTTTTTCAGTAGGCCCATCCAGGCTTAATTTTCCAGTCACTGACAGTGCTGCTGTTTGTACAAGAGCTGCCCTTGCTAACTGACCCCATCCTTTAGCAGAGATGTTCTTGTTAGGGAGCTGGTTGCCTGAGGTCTCCATATGATGATGTCTTCTGCAACATAATGGAGGAGTCTTCCTGTAAAATATATTATACTTTGCCTCACTTATGAATGTTACTCCCAGGTTTTAGAGGTGGATAGATCAATAACTTTTGCTTATGCAGCAAAAATACCTTTTCTTAGGCACTCTTTAAAGACGATGAAATTGAAATGCTGGTGGACAAAATGAGATGGCTGTTTGGACATAAATTATTAAATGTTATGTGATCCCAAAGCAAAACACACAGAAATACAAGCTCCAGCCTGGAAACATGAACAGGCAAATGGGGGATTTTATTAGGAGGCATTAGATAATTAAGTGGCAAGAACTAGAGATATTAAAATCATCATTTTGTCACCTGTCTGTACACTGAAGAGTTTCACCCTCCTCCCAGTCCCTGCACTTTAGTTTATGCGGCTATTGAATACAAACATTAACAAAATACAAGGTTTATAACCACCTAATGCCTGTGATTTGAATCTAGAGATGAACCTGCTACTCACTGCACAGATGATGGACTATGATGGCTGCATACCTTTCAGTATCATGATCTGTGGCCTTGTTTCAGTAAAGCACCCCCATTCAAGACAGCACTCAAGCATATGCTTAACAATGGGATTAAGCATACATAAGTGCCTTCCTGAATCAGGCCAGTAGTGCTATTATTTGCTGGCCTACCTGTACAAACTAGGGCTGTCCAATAATTAAAAATAATTGCACTGTTAAACAATAGAATACCATTTATTTAAATTTTTGGATGTTTTCCACATTTTCAAATATATTGATTTCAATAACAATACAAAGTGTAGAGTGCTTACTTTATATTTGATTATACATATTTGCACTGTAAAAAAACCAAGACTGTATTTTTCAATTCACCTAATACAAGTTCTGTAGTGCAATCTCTATCACAAAAGTTTAACTTACAAAAGTAGAATTATGTACAAAAAACCTTCATTCAAAAATAAAACAATGTAAAACTTTAGAGCCTACAAGTCTACTCAGTCCTATTGCTTGTTAAGCCAATCACTCAAACAAGTTTGTTTACATTTGCAGGAGATAATGCTGCCCACTTCTTGTTCAAAATGTCACCTGAAAGTGAGAACAGGTGTTCGCATGGCATTGTGGTAGCCAGCATCACAAGATATTTAGATGCCAGATGCGCTAAAGATTCATGTGTCCCTTCATGCTTCAACCACCATTCCAGAGGACATGCATCCATGCTGATGTTAGGTTCCGCTCGATAACAATCCAAAGCAGTGTGGACTGATGCATGTTCATTTTCATCATATGAGTCCAATGCCACCAGCAGAATGTTGATTTTCCTTTTTGGTGTTTTGGGTTCTGTAGTTTCTACATCGGAGCATTGCTCTTTTAAAACTTCTGAAAGCATACTCCACACCTCATCCCTCTCAGATTTTGGAAGGCACTTCAGATTCTTAAGCTTTGGATCGAGTGCTGTAGCTATCTTTGGAAGTCTCACATTGGTACCTTCTTTGTGTTTTGTCAAATCTGCAGCGAAAGTGTTCTTAAAATGAACAGCATATGCTGAGTCATCATTCGAGACTGCTATAACATGAAATATACGGCAGACTGCAGGTAAAATAGAGCCAGAGAAATACAATTCTCCCACAAGGAGTTCAGTCACAAATGTCAACACTTTTTTTAATGAGCATCATCGATATGGAAGCATGTCCTCTGGAATGGTAGCCAAAGCATGAAGGGGCATACAAATGTTAGCATATCTGGCACGTAGATACCTTGCAATGCTGGCTACAAAAGTGCCATGCAAATGCCTGTTCTCATTTTCTGGTGACATTGTAAATAAGTAGTGGGCAGCATTATCTCCTGTAAATGTAAACAAACTTGTTTCTCTTAGCAATTGGCTGAACGAGAAGTAGGACTGAGTGGACTTGTAGGCTCTAAAGTTTTGCATTGTTTTGTTTTTTGAGTGCAGTTTTGTAACAAATCTACATGTGTAAATTGCACTTTCATGATAAAGAGATTGCACTACAATACTTGAGGTTAATTGAAAAATCTTTTACAGTGCAAATATTTAATAAACAAAGTGAGCATTGTACACTTAGTATTGTGTTAACAAATCAATATTTGAAAATGTAGAAAAACATCAAATATTAAATTTCAATTGATATTCTATTGTTTAACCGGGTGATTGTGATTGATTTTGAGTTAATTGCATGAGTTAATTGCAATTAACCAACAACCCTAGTACAAACCTATCTTAGCTCTGGTGTACCCAAGCTCATCCACATGGGTTCCCACAAAGCTGAGCCAGCAGTGAATTTGGCTCTAACTATACAACGCTCTCAAAAGAAGGGTTGATTATATGTAGGCTTGGAAGGATTGGATTTTTATCGGTAAACAAGTTTATACACACACAAATTTTAAATACTAATAACCTAAGTTTACAGTGTCAAAGAAAGAAAAATGCTGCTTGAGAACTTAGTTTGATTTAAGGATATTCACTTTGTACATTTTGGAATGTGATGTTGAAAATTAGTGTTTTGATGGTTATAAAGCTAACTTCTTGAATCTCAACATTTGCTGTTCTTAAATGATTATCTACCTCCTATAATTTCCCACAAGGGTGAAAAGTTAAAATTTATAAAAATTGGAAAAGCTTAAAACCCATAATTTTGTGCAACTGAAAATTTAATTCAATAAATATGGAAAAAATGCTTAAATAGAAACATTGATATTACCTGTCAACATTGTAAGTTAATTCTGCCAAGCCTAGTTGTTTGTAGGGAAGTCTGAACTAGTTACTTAAGGGACTAGCTAGTCAGAGGTCTTGTCTAGCCTGAGAAATGTATATTGCGTTAGAATATGACTAAGTTATGGTAACTGACACGTTGAATATAACAGACTACCTACAGAGAATGCTAAGTTGCATTTAACATTGGGTTAGTTGTAACAACTCCTCAGGGTTGCATCTAATGTAACCTAATTGCCTTGTGAAGAGAAGCCCAGAGGAAGGATTTGAGAGAGGCTGAGACATGGGATTTATTTTTTTAAACCTCATTAATGTTACAATTAAGTAAACATTTTCTGCATTTCCTTTCCCTTCAATTTATGACTACTAAATTCTTAACATGCAGGCAGCTGCTTTCTCAGTCATTCCAACCTCCGCGCGCCCCAATCTCCTCCACTCCTGCCCCCGCCACAAAAAAAGTATATTTATCTTAAACTGCTACTTAAACTTTTTCATGCTGTGCACCAATTCTCAGGACAGAGATCTTCTCTTGGACTTCTATTTCTCAGCCACCGTACCCATTCCAAATCACCACTTCCCATGCAGCAACTGCTGTCTTTGGTTATATCATAAGATATTAGGAAAGTGATATTGAGAGACTGTGAGGAGTGACTATTTGGGTATCTATGGTTATTATTTCTTATCAATTTTTTTTCTTGCTAAATACAGCTCCAGTACTCTTTCCAGGCAACTTTGGAGTTTAGTACTGGTTTTCCATGTGTTTCCTACTGCCATCTACAAATTTGATCAGTACAGGTTCCACAACCCCAGGGCAATGCCATCTCAGGGAAGACCAGGCAGATCCCTTGCTGTAGGTCACATGAGGCAAAGAACCTGCAGCGGGAAGTGCAGGACAGCTTCACTTGAGATCAGAGAGGGCTCTTTTCCCCAGTATAGTCTGAGCACACTTCGACATGAAACAGCATATGCAGCTATCCCCTGTGACAGTCTTTAGATCCATTCTCTCCCATGGAACACGGTATTGCTGAATGTATGCTAAGCCAGAGAGACCCAAAGCCAAGGCTCAGGGCAGAAGACGCACCTCAAAAGTTGCATACCCACCAGGTGCATGTTTTCTACTTGAACTGCAGAAGGGGCTCACAGAACTAGACCTCCTACCTTCAGGTACGTTAAGCCCCTGACTTGGCACTAGGTACCATATCATCCACTGGATGCAGAAGTTACTTGTAATTGAGGAGTGCTGATAAATTCCTTCAAACGATGGAAGACAATTTGCACATATCACACTTCGGCAGTGTGGAGACAGCCTCTTTTAGCGCTAAAACTTAGTCATTCAGGGGTGTGAAAGAAAACCCCCTCTGATCAACAACAATTTTAGGGCTGAAAAGTGCCAGTATAGACAGCCCTTTAGTGCTGGGAGCTGTGCTCCCAGCGATAAAACCACCACTGTTCAGGGGGGTGGTTTGTTTTTTTTAAATCACCAGGAGAGCTCTGCCCCGGTGATAAAGTGTCTCTACAGTGCCTACCTCACAGCACGGCCGCAGCAGCACTGTAACACGGGCAGTGTAGACACACCCTTAGAAAAAAGGAGTCATGGGGATTCTCAAACCCATAACTGTTGGTAGGAATTTAGGGGCTGTCTCTCTGTATTAAGCAACCCCCCCCCCATCCACATCAAAGTTAAGTATGAACATCACACAGCATCTGCTTCTTCTGCTCCAAGCTGAATATTCGCACATTCTTCCCCCTCACAAGTTCAGTTCTGAAGACCCTTTTAGAAGGATGCAGCCAACAGAAAATAGTAATTTAGGTTTTTTTAGCCACTCATGACTAAAATACAGCTTAATTTTACACAACATTTGTATGCTGCACTAAACATGTAAATTAACGTGTGTATGCTTTTCATGTTAAGAATGCTTTTCACTTTTATGAAACACAGAGGTAGCTCTATATGAGACATGATGCAAAGATGCACATTAAGGCAAAGATTTTTAAAGACAAAAGCTGAATAAAGTTTAGGTCCACATTTAGGCACCAAAACGTGGGGCCTGGTTTTTGAGAGTGCTGAGCATCTAGTAGTCAATAGGAGCTGCTGGGTGCTCAGCATTAATCAAAAGCAGGTTACTTAGCCCTGGTCTACACTAGGACTTTAGGTCGAATTTAGCAGCGTTAAATCGATGTAAACCTGCACCGGTCCACACAATGAAGCCCTTTATTTCGACTTAAAGGGCTCTTAAAATCGATTTCCTTACTCCACCCCTGACAAGTGGATTAGCGCTTAAATCGGCCTTGCCGGCTCGAATTTGGGGTACTGTGGACACAATTTGACGGTATTGGCCTCCGGGAGCAATCCCAGAGTGCTCCATTGTGACCGCTCTGGACAGCGCTCTCAACTCAGATGCACTGGCCAGGTAGACAGGAAAAGAACCGTGAACTTTTGAATCTCATTTCCTGTTTGGCCAGCGTGGCAAGCTGCAGGTGACCATGCAGAGCTCATCAGCAGAGATGACCATGATGGAGTCCCAGAATCGCAAAAGAGCTCCAGCATGGACCGAACGGGAGGTACGGGATCTGATCGCTGTTTGGGGAGAGGAATCCGTGCTATCAGAACTCCGTTCCAGTTTTCGAAATGCCAAAACCTTTGTCAAAATCTCCCAGGGCATGAAGGACAGAGGCCATAACAGGGACCCGAAACAGTGCTGCGTGAAACTGAAGGAGCTGAGGCAAGCCTACCAGAAAACCAGAGAGGCGAATGGCCGCTCCGGGTCAGAGCCCCAAACATGCCGCTTCTATGATGAGCTGCATGACATTTTAGGGGGTTCAGCCACCACTACCCCAGCCGTGTTGTTTGACTCCTTCAATGGAGATGGAGGCAATACGGAAGCAGGTTATGGGAACGAAGAAGATGAGGAGGAGGAGGAGGTTGTAGATAGCTCACAGCAAGCAAGCGGAGAAACCGGTTTTCCCGACAGCCAGGAACTGTTTCTCACCCTGGACCTGGAGCCAGTACCCCCCGAACCCACCCAAGGCTGCCTCCTGGACCCAGCAGGCGGAGAAGGGACCTCTAGTGAGTGTACCTTTTAAAATACTATACATGGTTTAAAAGCAAGCATGTGAAAGGATTACTTTGCCCTGGCATTCGCGGCTCTCCTGGATGTACTCCCAAAGCCTTTGCAAAAGGTTTCTGGGGAGGGCAGCCTTATTGCGTCCTTCATGGTAGGACACTTTACCGCTCCAGGCCAGTAACACATACTCGGGAATCATTGTAGAACAAAGCATTGCAGTGTATGTTTGCTGGCATTTAAACAACATCCGTTCTTTATCTCTCTGTGTTATCCTCAGGAGAGAGATATCATTCATGGTCACCTGGTTGAAATAGAGTGCTTTTCTTCAGGGGACACTCAGAGGAGCCCATTCCTGCTGGGCTGTTTGCCTGTGGCTAAACAGAAATGTTCGCCGCTGTTAGCCACAGGGAGGGGGGAAGGTTGAGGGGGTAGCCATGCGGTGTGGGGGAGGCAAAATGCAACCTTGTAACGAAAGCACGTGTTATGTATGTAATGTTAACAGCAAGGTTTACCCTGAAAGAGTGTAGCCACTGTTTTATAAAATGTGTCTTTTTAAATACCGCTGTCCCTTTTGTTTCTCCACCAGCTGCAGGTGTTTCAATGATCACAGGATCTTCTCCTTCCCAGAGGCTAGTGAAGCTTAGAAAGAAAAAAAACACTTGCGCTGACATGTTCTCTGAGCTCATGCTGTCCTCCCACACTGACAGAGCACAGACGAATACGTGGAGGCAAATAATGTCAGTGCAGAAAAGCACAAAATGACCGGGAGGAGAGGTGGCGGGCTGAAGACAGGGCTGAAGCTCAAATGTGGCGGCAGCGTGATGAGAGGAGGCAGGATTCAATGCTGAGGCTGCTGGAGGACCAAACCAGTATGCTCCAGTGTATGGCTGAGCTGCAGCAAAGGCAGCTGGAGCACAGACTACCACTACCGCCCCTGTGTAACCAACCGCCCTCCTCCCCAGGTTCCATAGCCTCCACTCCCAGATGCCCAAAAAGGCGGTGGGGGGGGGGCCTCTGGCCAACCAGCCACTCCACCACAGAGGATTGCCCAAAAAAAAGAAGGCTGTCATTCAATAAATTTTAAAGTTGTAAACTTTTAAAGTGCTGTGTGGCATTTTCCTTCCCTCCTCCACCCCCCACTCCTGGGCTACCTTGGTAGTCATCCCCCTATTTGTGTGATGAATGAATAAAGAATGCATGAATGTGAAGCAACAATGACTTTATTGCCTCTGCAAGCGGTGATTGAAGGGAGGAGGGGCGGGTGGTTAGCTTACAGGGAAGTAGAGTGAACCAAGGGGCGGGGGGGTTCATCAAGGAGAAACAAAGAGAACTTTCACACCGTAGCCTGGCCAGTCATGAAACTGGTTTTCAAAGCTTCTCTGATGTGTACCGCGCCCTCCTGTGCTCTTCTAACCGCCCTGGTGTCTGGCCAGGCGATTTGCCTCAACCTCCCACTCTGCCATAAACGTCTCCCCCTTACTCTCACAGATATTGTGGAGCACACAGCAAGCAGTAATAACAGTGGGAACATTGGTTTCACTGTGATCTAAGCGAGTCAGTAAACTGCGCCAGCGCGCCTTTAAGCATCCAAATGCACATTCTACCACCATTCTGCACTTGCTCAGCCTGTAGTTGAACAGCTCCTGACTACTGTCCAGGCTGCCTGTGTACAGCTTCATGAGCCATGGCATTAAGGGGTAGGCTGGGTCCCCAAGGATAACTATAGGCATTTCAACACCCCCCAACAGTTATTTTCTGGTCTGGGAATAAAGTCCCTTCCTGCAGCTTTTGAAACAGACCAGAGTTCCGGAAGATGCGAGCATCATGCACCTTTCCCGGCCATCCCACGTTGATGTTGGTGAAACGTCCCCTGTGATCCACCAGAGCTTGCAGCACTATCAAAAAGTACCCCTTGCGGTTTATGTACTCAGCGGCTTGGTGCTCTGGTGCCAAGATAGGGATATGGGTTCCGTCTATGGCCCCACCACAATTAGGGAATCCCATTGCAGCAAAGCCATCCACTATGACCTGCACATTTCCCAGGTCACTACCCTTGATATCAGCAGATCTTTGATTGCGTGGGCTACTTGCATCACAGCAGCCCCCACAGTAGATTTGCCCACTCCAAATTGATTCCCAACTGACCGGTAGCTGTCTGGCATTGCAAGCTTCCACAGGGCTATCGCCACTCGCTTCTCAACTGTGAGGGCTGCTCTCATCTTGGTATTCATGCGCCTCAGGGCAGGGGAAAGCAAGTCACAAAGTTCCATGAAAGTGCCCTTACGCATGCGAAAGTTTCGCAACCATTGGGAATCGTCCCAGACCTGCAACACTATGCGGTCCCACCAGCCTGTGCTTGTTTCCCGAGCCCAGAATCGGTGTTCCACCGCATGAACCTGCCCCATTAGCACCATGATGCATGCATTGGCAGGGCCTATGCTTTCAGAGAAATCTGTGTCCATGTCCTGATCACTCACATGACCACGCTGATGTCACCTCCTCACCCCGTATCGCTTTGCCAGGTTCTGGTGCTGCATATACTGCTGGATAATGTTTGTGGTGTTTAATGTGCTCCTAATTGCCAAAGTGAGCTGAGCAGCCTCCATGCTTGCCTTGGTATGGCATCCGCACAGAAAAAAGGCGCGGAATGATTGTCTGCCGTTGCTCTGACGGAGGGAGGGGCAACTGACGACAGAGCTTACAGGGTTAGCTTCAGGGAGCTAAAAATCAACAAAGGGGGTGTCTTTACATCAAGGAGTATTTCAGGCAGGACTTCACGGAGGGTTCCAATAAGAAATGGTGCACCTAAGTTATTGTTCTTATTGGAACAAGGAGGTTAGCCTGGCCTCTGATTGATACATGGCTAGATTTACCTCGCTGCACCTTCTCTGTGAGTGACTGCATTGTGACCTAGAAGAATGAGTCCCCTAGACAGGGGAGGGGGGGGAAGCAAATGAATAGAGAACAAATCTGGTCTATTTCTTGTTTTGATCCACTCCATCTATCTTTTACATCTTTGGCTGGCAGCAGACGGTGGCTGGTGCAGAAGGACTGCATGCCATCCACATCTCATGGCTGCTCAGCAGAAGATGGTACAGTACGACTGCTAGCCCTCCTCATCTCTTGCGTGCCCGGCAGAAGATGGTACAGTACGACTGCTAGCAATCCTCATCTCTTGCCTGCCTGGCAGAAGATGGGTCAGTACGACTGCTAGCAATCCGTATCGCCTGCCTGCTCACCATAAGACGGTTCAATAGGACTGACTGCAGGACTAAAGAGAATGATCTGGTCAAGTCACTCCAAATTTAGTCCCTGCGCCCATGTCTGTCTAGGCGCTCCCAGCCGACGTGGCCAGGAGCACCTGGGACGTGACAATGATGGCTACCAGTTGTACTGTACCGTCTGCTGCCACAAGGCAAGGGGTTGCTGCTCCTGTATAGCAATGCCGTACCGCGTCTGCCAGCACCCAGGAGACATAGGGTGACTGTTATCTGAGCGGGCTCCATGCTTGCCATGGTATGGCGTCTGCACAGGTAACTCAGGAAAAAAGGCGCGAAACGATTGTCTGCCCTTTCTTTCACGGAGGGAGGGAGGGAACGGGGGCCTGATGATATGTACCCAGAACCACCCGCGACAATGTTTTAGCCCTATCAGGCATTGGGATCTCAACCCAGAATTCCAATGGGCAGCAGAGACTGCGGGAACTGTGGGATAGTTATCCACAGTGCAATGCTCCGGAAGTCGACTCTAGCCTCGGTACTGTGGAAGCACTCCGCCGAGTTAATGCACTTAGAGCGTTTTCTGTGGGGACACACACTCAAATATATAAAACCGATTTCTAAAAAAACAACTTCTATAAATTCGACCTTATTCCGTAGCGCAGACATACCCTTAGTCTTCAGAAGATGTTTTAGATATCCTAGACGCAGGCCCTAGAGAACTCTGAAGATAAGGGCCGAGACCTTAAACTTGACTTGAGATTCTATAGGAAGCCAGTAGAGTGTAGAGGACAGGTCTGATGTATTTGCAGTAACCTGTGTGGCTGAGGAGCCATGCTGCAGCATTCTATATTAGATGGAGTTTCCCAAGTGCTGAAGACTTTATACCCAGGTATACTGCATTGCTGTAATCCAGGTGAGAGATGACAAAGGCATGAATAACTGAGACCAGGTCTTAGTCCACCAGACTAAGATGATAGAAAGTGTTACTTGGTGATGTTATGTGAGAGCTCTGCGTCGGTGAAGAATGCATGAGTACTCCAACACTATGGACTGAATTGACAAATTGTGAGTGTCCATCTTCAACCAAGACTGCACTGTGGCTGCAATGTCTTCCAAATACTGTCCTCTGCCCACCAGCATCACCCGTCTTCCTCAAGTTCTACTTCAGCCAGCTGGTTTTCATCCAAGCACTGGGCCACCTTGGTAGTGGTATTGTATGTGGTGAAGGATAGGTAGGGCAGTGTATCATCTGCATATTGCTGGCATTTTAGTCAGTGTCATATGACCAGTTCACCTAGTGGCTGTGTGTAGATGTTGAAAAGGACCAGAGAGAACGGATCCTTGTGGAACAACGTAAATGAGGAGTCTAGTGGTGGAGGTGCAGTTTCCCATCACTACTTGTTTGGAACATCCATCCAGGAAGGACTCAAATCATTTTAGTACATTACTCTGGACCCATCACCTCCCTCAGGCGATACAGTCTCATACTATGAGGTTCTATACAACATACATTGAGCAAGTGCTCATTTTGGATAGGCCTTTAATACATGGTGAGGTTAGGGAATCAAATTGGTTTCCTTTCCCAACGGATAGCTCAGCTCTCAAGTTTGGGAAACATTACCCCAACAACTAGAGCAGCAGATTGGAAAGTCTGGTTTTGGTGTCTACATACAGTCTACCAATTTTGTTTGTTACATGGTACACAGTACTAGATTGAGGGGGTTTAAAACTCTTGAACGTGGAGCCATCTATTAGAAATTAAAAATGAACTTAAATGTCTGATTGCTGGCAAACTTAATTTTCTTTGACATCTGAACTTCAAGATTTTCGGCTGCCATCATCATAATAGATTGCAGTTTGTTTGTTTTGTTACTATTGGGTTCAGGGGATAGTTTTTTTTTTTGTTTTTTTTTTAAAAGATGAAGTAAAATAGATCACTCCAGAACAGATGGTAGTAATTACTTTTTATTATTGCAACAATGGCAGATCTCTTCACTCTACCACATAAGAATACAGAAAGTTTTCTACATCTTTATTTTTCACCTGTCAACTTAATATATTCGCATTTTATCTACATACCTGTAATGTTATTTCATAAACTTTTGTTTAAACCTGCATCTTGGTTGCTTTTTATTTATTTTTTTAAATTGGTATATCAGGAAAACAAGCAGGCACAAGAAGGAAAACTTTTCAAAACTTAGGAGTTGCATCACAGTAAACTTATCCTTTAACAGAAGGTTAAAAAAAATACCACCATTGATCTCTATTCAGAATGATACAAAGAAATAAATATCCAAAGTTCTTTGTACCATTCAGTAAGATCTCATGAAGATTGGCCTGTACCTTTTTTGCATGTAGAAACATGGAACAAATACACCACAGTTTTAACCAACTCTTTGAACTTGGGTGTTTTTGTTCTGCAGCATTTACATACACCCCATCCTCACTGTGTGAGTTTACCACTCACTGTACAGCATCTGTGATCGTCAGCTATGTTAGTTTCAGTGTAAGAACACACCATATACACCAACACAGAGAAATATTCATTAATGCCTAGTAATGTACAGCTTGATAGAACAAAATCATATGAAACAAGTTTCACAACAGTTTTACTAAAACATTAAGTTTTGTTTTAAATCAGTTTTCAAATATAAAAATTGGATTTTCCTCCTCATAACTGAAGTATATTTAAAAAACAATTTTTAAAAAATGGCTGTAATTTAAATCTAATCGCTATCATCTGATCCACCTTCTGATCCATGTTCAGACCCCTCAATGTTGGATGCCTCTGGTTCAGATTCATTGCCAGACTCTCTGCCAGAGCCTTCATTGTCAGATCCTCTATCAGAATCTCTGTCTGAATCACCACTGCGAGAAGCTGGACGAGATTCATTCTCTGAGCCACCCGAGTGACGACTTCCTGATTGTACAGAGTGGCTTCTCCCAGACTGCACAGACTCATTGTCAGACTGTTCTGAATCTGACAGTCTCTTCTTTCTGGCTGACCTGTCACTGTCTGAATCCTCATCAGATGGATGAGCACTGGATCTCCGTGGACTGACTACCTCACTACCAGACTTGTTTCCGTTATCTGAATCGCTGTCAGACATGATGCGTTTATTGCGCGGCTGCTCAGTGTCATCAGAATCACTGTTGCTGTTCCTGGCATTTCTGTTTTTAAAAAAAGCAGTAGAATCAATTATTAAAGCTGCAAGTATTGGCTTACTATGATCAAGCAAGAATCCTGGATTTCACTGAGATGTTGACACTTGCATTAAGAAGGAAGAGGAGAAAAGGACACTCAAATAATTCAGAGAGGAAGATGGTATCTTTTATCACAGTGGAGTACTCCCTATCTTCCCAAGTGCAGTGGTTCCCAGTTTGGCTATGAAAAAGGGTATTTGTCAAATCTGTGTGGATCACAAAGGAAATACAGTAGAGAATGAAAGGTGAAACACAAAGAACTCATTCAGACTAACATGATACATCAGTGATACATCACTGAAGCAGCAAGTCAGGACTAAGAGAAGTGGGGGGGTTCCAATCTCAGAAATACCAAAGGAGACATGAGTATATGCTTTGACTGAGTGTTTTTTAGACCTCAAAAGTACACACTTTCTGGGCACAGTATTTCAAAGTACTGACTGCAGAATTTTTGGCCATTTAACAATAATAAGTTTGTTAATTTGAGGAGTGTCAACCCTACAGTTATGTCAATTTAGATTTGGGAATATATACTTAGTTTTATTTTAATCATTATCTTCAGGCATGGGTTTGCAACCTGAGGTACTGGATGTCAAGGGGTCATGACCTGCCCTTTACATATTGCTTATTTAGAGAATGGTGTCAGTTAACTGGGGGGGGGTCCCAAAATGGAAAAGGTCGAAAGCCAATCTCAGAGCTTTTTCCATCAGGCAGAAGTCAACATTTGACTTTCAAAATGTACAAAAATCAAAGGTTCATACCCATCATCAGCAATTTTGAGTTTATCCTCATCAGAAGAATCTTCACTAGATGAAATTATGGCTTTTGATTTGATCTTTCCCTTCATTGAAGGAGGCAGACGTTCTGGCTTGGCCTGTATGGAAAAATATACAAAGTAATATTGCTTGTTCACTGGAGTAAAACCGATATCAATAACAGAGCTTAAAGTACAGCTGTTCTAACATAACAGATGGATGCAGAAAACTAGACTCATTTCAAACAGCTATTTGTAAATCCGGTCAGAATTTATGTTCTGATTTAAAAATGGAAGTGGAGAGCTTCAGCAGCATCCCTGTAGCTACTGCTATATTAGGAGACATAAAAGAAGGGGAAAGAATGATACGTTTGCTGCAGGAAGTATTTTACATGCTTTCCCCTTCAGCAAATGTCACTTTACTGAATGCGGTCGCACTGTAATCTTCCAAATGTAAACAGGAACTATCAAGGCATTACACTTTTAAACTTACAGCCTTTTTCCTCTCTGCTTTGGGTGGACGTCGTTTTTTAGGTCTTGGGCCATTTTCGTTTTCTTCATCATCGGTTCCATCATCTCCTTTCTGGGGTCTTAAACACAAAAATTAAGTCAGAATTAATATTTAATTCCTGAACAAACAGTGTATTATTTCCAACAGTGTCAAACGATCAATTGTTAACCCTACATTTCTTGTATTATAGTAATATGAACAGTTAGCATTTTGCTAACATTTACGGTTTATAACGGATGTGTATGGCCATTTACAACTGGGAACTTTCTTTTTTAAAAGAAAGTTCGGGGGAAAAAGCAAATCTACTTGGTTTTATTCTAACATCATTTGCAGGCTCCTGTGTAAGGTATACTCTAAACAGATACCACAGAGTTACAAAAAGAATGTAAAAGATTTAAACTTAGTTACCTCCTCCTCTTTTTCTTCTTCCTCTCGCCATCTTCTTCTTCACCATCTTGTTCGCTACCACTGCCTTTCCTCCTCTTTTTCTTTCTGGACACAGGCAGATCTTCGTCACTCTCATCATTGACAAATTCATCAAATTCTCCTCCTTTTCTGGAACGCTGCAATAAATTAAAAACGCATACCATACCAGATTTGTAATCTGAAAACCAATCGGTCAACATATGGAGAATATAAGACTTTTCACCTTAATGCCTCGACTGTCCCATTATCTGTACAGATTTAGCACTAAAACTGGTTCTTCAGAATGATTATTATAATATATAATTCCACCTGCTGCTGCTATTTGTTGGATAAAGTATTTATTTTCTGTACTGTACTCTTGGAGCAATATCTTGAATTTACCTTCCATCCCAAAGGTGTCTGCATGTCATTGATGAGCACTCTGTACAGCCTCACTAAATGTCAGGTGCTGATTAATGCCTGTCTTAACTCTGGTCACAGAGTAACTCTAAATTATAGAAAAGTGTGGAAAAAACTCTATTCTGTACCCTTCCACCACCACGTTTCTTCTCCTTCGATCCTTCTACTTCTCCAGTGAACATCAAAATATTCTTGGTCTTCTCCACATATTGGGCTCGTTGTTCCAGAAGTTTCTTTTGTTCTTCTTTCTCTCGGAGGCGTTTTTCTTCCTGAAAGAATCAGAACAAACTGACCATTATCAGGACCCTGCACTGGAGGCATGGAGAAGCAGCTGCTGCTAGTGTAGTTCATAGATCACACAGTGACCATGGATGGCTTGTGCTAGAATCTCACATCTTGTGGGGGTGAATTCTGTTCTCCTAAACACCATTTTCACTCATCCTTCCCCAAAGCCTGAATGAACGGGCTCTGTAGAGGAAACCATTTCACTCCTTTTTACATACCCATACATTTTCAGCCCCCTCTCTGTTAAGTGCTCATTTACTCCCTGAACAGTTTCTAGGTATCAACACACAGCTATGGTGGCAAGGATACCCATTTAAAAAAACCACACACACACACACAGAGTACTACAGGGAATATAAACCTGTTCTTTAAGCAGTTTTTGGCGGAGCAACTCCTTTTCTTGCTCTTGCTTGGCACGCAGTTCTCTCTCTTCTTCATCCTGCTTGCGTGCACGAGCCACATGATATTGAGCTTGACTCAGTAAATCAGAGCATTGCCTATAACATTCAATGTTTTCAATTAAAGGAAAGTAAGTTTCTAGGCACATCGTACATGCTAGAAGGAGAAACAGTTATAAAAAGAACACATCACAATACTAAAGTTGTGCGTACCACTGAACAAAATACAAGCGATCTGAAGTAACATAACTGAAGTGTTTAAATAATTCTATACACAACATAATTATTTGTCCTTTTAAAATCCATTACAGTGATATGACTTTTACTTCAGTTTATTCATTCATCCATTTTCTGAGACATATGGATTTTCTAGCTAGCTTTTTTAATTTAAGCCTGAAGAACATGTTTCCACACAGAATGCTACTCAAAGCTGTCTTATTTGTTAAAAAGTTTAGCTACTTCGGTAAGAAAAAATCCTTAACATAAAGAGGAAGAGAGTCTTAAACTCTCAGCTGTGCAGCTCCACAAATACCCCTTACAAAAGCACCTTGTATTTAAACAGCTGTAATTAATTAACCTAATCCAAAAATATAGTGAGAAGCTAAGACTATGTTCAGGGCCCAGATTTTTTAACTGATTTAGGACTAAATCTCAGTCAACATGATTTAGGCACATTAGAGCCTAAATTCCATCAACTGTTAATGGGATTTAGGCTCTCAGTGCCCTAAATCACATTTGAAAATGAGATTTAGGCTCCTAACTAAATCAGATATGGCAACGCTGAATGCAGCCCTGTCTAAATGCCTTTAAAAATCTGGGCCTAAGTGCTCAAACATCAGGAAATAAAGTAGGAAGTGGTCTCAGTTCAACCCCCTGTAAGCTAATGTTCATTATGAAGTTACCTTTAATATTATGTTCACAAATAATTTCTCAAATACAATGCAAAATATTTTTCTGCCCACAATTTTAGACATACCTGTAACTTACATTGGTACTGCAGTCTGCACATGACAATTTGTGAAAAGCCTGAATTTGTAAGATGTACAATGAATAAAGCTCAGTTTTTCAATGTGCACCTTCAAGATATATGTTTACTGCACACCTAAGCTAGATGTACTCATATGCACAGTACTATATTATTTAACTTGGAGCACTGGTAAAAACAGCTAAGAAACTGCATCCAAAGTACTGTGATTGCATGAACTCATTTTGAAGTCCCAACTACGCTTCAAATAACTGGTTTCACTAAAGCACTCAATCTTCTCAGTGAAAGCTAGTTAGCTGCCAGATTTCATCTTTCTGATCCCAAGCCCCCTTAAAAAAGAAAAAAGGGCAAAGAAATTATTTTTAAGGGGAAAAATGTTTGCCATTAAAAAAACCCACAACTCATTTTCACAATGTTTTGCTCAACCTTACAAATAAATATTCCACCAGAGGGCAGACACCAGGCCTGGAGCGTTCTAGCCTCTCAGCAGTAAATTTTGGAAAATTATGAGCAACTGAAAAAATGGAATTCTGATGGAAATGCTCACAGCGCCTTATCTATAGTTATCACTATTCCCCCATGATAACAAACCGACAACTGAGTTTAGTTCTGGAAAATACTGTTTTAATCAGAAAAAAAAGGAGTAATTTTTACCTGGCTTCAGTAGCAGCAAGAGCCAAATCAAATCTCATTTTATCTCCTACTTTACTTAAATAACTGAAGTATCTGGAGGGAAAATGAAAAACAAAAGCAGATTGATATAGTGACATTTCACCTTATATTCCCCGTTTTGTTTTACTTTAACACTCACCTAAACCAAAGGCGAACGTGTCACTGCAAAATTTCACAATACTACCGATATGACACGCAGGTTTCTATATCTGTACACTGTGCTTGGGCCTTCTAGTACAAAAGAAGGCTACTACATTGACATTTAAGTCTGATATCCCTAAAATAAACATTCTTAAAATGATCACTACAATTATTATTGCTCTTTTCCACCTTTAATCCAAAAAGTTCATAAAACACTTTACAGGCTTTCTGTAGGGATTGAGTCACTCAGCATGTAGGAATGTTTGAAGTGGAACATGGCAGTCTTATAATGCTGCTGACACTTTCAAATTGTTTACAATAAGTATGAAAAAAAGAAACTTCACCAAATTGAAACTACTGGGAAAATGTAGGTAAATAGAAATTTGGCTGTGATAACTCAGGTGAACACCCTAACTATTGCGAAAAAATGAGATAGCATCTTTTCAGCACTGTTGACTTGGTTCTATTCTGTTTTAAAGTACTCAAACAGAACCACATCTAACAATCAAGTCTTAGATCTTCTTAATTTAAAAATTAATTCTTAGAATTCCTGTTACTAGAGGGTCAAATCCAAATTCTCCATTTGCTTCTATACTGGAGGCAGGCCTAGTTTCTAGACACAGCTGTCCTATGTACTGTAATTCTCACACAGCAAGAAACTGAAGTCTCAGAAATAAAGAGCTCTGTTGGAGACTGCCTTGAAAATCATCTCCTCTCCTCCGTTACAGATCAGTCTTGCCTTAGCTTTCCCAGGAACCTCAGTATCTGCTTCTGCTGCACCTGCCTAACCCAGTCCTGCTACGCTGCCATTTGTAGCCTCTGGTGAGGACAGCAAAAGACTCCGGAGGGAGTCTTTGAAACCCTGCTCCACCGGTGCCTGACTACGTATGTTGTTGGACTAGTCACACTTATGTGTTTTCCATTCTACTTCGGACTGTGGTAACCATTGAAACTGCAGTGAGAAAGGGAGGAAATAGAAAAAATATTTTTTCCTGCTAGAACTCTGCCCTGGCCAAATTTACATTTTCTCGACAGAAGCACGGATCTCAGAAGATGCAGGAACACAGGTAAGCAAGGATAGATCCAGAGACCTTTAGAGGCTTTGAGGTCTATAGGTATAGCTTCTGGAAGGCATGCAATAGAGACTTTCCAACCCCCTCAAAAGTAACTTCTCAATCTGCAAGCAAGGATTTGTCTAGGTTTACTTGGTCCTGCCTCAGCATAGAGGGCTGGGCTAACCTTCATGACTTGGGAGGTCCCTTCCAGCCCTACCTTTCTATGACTGAAAGGATTTCTATAGTAGAACTTTTTTTCCTGTGCTAGACTGACCTAGCATTCTACTGCAAAGAAAAAAACAACAACTTTTTTCATATGAGATACAAGATTCAGATTCCACCCTCAAGTTTATCCTGACAGACATTCAGCAGAAAAAGTGAAATGTGTTGGAACTCTGAATTCCCCCAGTCTGGGGCATCAACTTCACTTAAAAAAAAAAAATCTGGCTGTAATACTTTAGTGAGTACAACTCAAGCAGGATAATTTAAATTCCACACCAATTCTGACAAAACTCAGTCATGTAATGCAAGCCATTTTCCTCAAGACAAGAGATTACAGACTTCTCTTACAGGATTTCTAAATGGAAATTTGTTTAACTAGATTTTTGTATTACAGCAGACAGTACAATTTTGAAGTGATTGCTTGTAGAAATAAAAGGGCTTTGTTTTTGTTTTTTAATTTGTGAGCAAAATAATTAGAAGCCTTTATCCTGAGGAAGTGTTTTGGTCAATACAAGGAGCACGATATTTCTGGGCATGAATGAGGAAATAGGGCAAAAGGGCTCAGACAAAGCAAGTTCCTGCTATAACATAAGTCTGAAAAGAAACACCTACTAGGCAACTTTGTCTCGCATTTCAGAGTTGTGCTTAAGTATATAAAGCAAGTGACAGCAACATCAGCCTGGATGCACAGGCTGTTTTTGGAAGTATATCAGAATCCCTCATGCCAATATGACTGGCTGACCTTCCTCCAGTTGGTCTGACTCGGCAAACTGGATAGCAATTGATTAGTAACTATGAATGAGATTAGAATTAGAGATGTCAAGTGGCAAAACGAAGCCAGGACTAGTAAAAAAGTACTCAATTTGTAACATTGGTCGATACCTGTAACCAAATCGCTCTGCTAAACCTAGGGTTGGGAGTTCAATCCTTGAGGGGGCCATTTAGGGATCTGGGGCAAAAATTGGGATTGGTCCTGCTTTGAGCAGGGGGTTGGACTAGATGATCTCCTGAGGTCCCTTCCAACCCTGATATTCTGTGATTCTATGATCTACACAAGCTTCAGTTACAGAAGTGAGAACAAGTCACTCTGATAGGTATACAGCTTAAGAGTGAAGAATCGCACTGTGGTTTGTTCAAGCAAACAAAAAAGTAACAAAGTTTGCCTGCCACACAGTGTTTTGGAATTTAAAGGTAAACTACTTCTTGAGATCTGTGACTGAAGTAGGTTGGCAGGTAACCAGGATATAAAACAAATGACTTCAAGATTTTACAACCAAAGTCTGCATCAGGAAAGTGGGCAGGAAGAAAAGAAAGCTATGGAAGGCCAGCATTAATTACCAAGGGACAGAAATAAGCCTTAATTTCTATGGTACATTCAACTCAATATGCTCACAAGTGCTGACAGTTTGATTAATCTAATTACACTCAGTTCTCTTTATAAAAAAATAGTTTGTAAAATAACTCGAAGTCTGATTAATTAAGAGACCTTGAACAAACTCATGAAATGGCTCTAAAGCTGGTAGTTTTTTTTATTTTCACAATTTCTGTGAATAAGTATTTATTCATTTTCAGTTAGTGAATAGCAGTTTGATGGATTTCCTCGCCCCCTTCAATTGTGATCTTCTCCCACCAGAATGAATTACATAAGGCAGAGACAGCAAAAACAGAACTTCTTTGGAGATTAACTCATTAGCTTATCAGGACATAGGACACCAAAACAAAGAAAACTGGATTTGGAGCAAAGATTGGCAGGGCTCCATTTTTTTCAAGCTTAAGCTCTCTATATCTAATGTTTTTCCACTAGGAATGTTGAGAGATGTATCTTTTTAAAAAAAAACAAAACAAAAAACTCAAGATTTTTACAGAAGACACTTTCACTCATACCAAAATTGGAATTTTAGATCCACATTGAGTATTTTCTAGAAGAAAGTATTTTCTTTAATGACAGCTAGGTAAAACATACTACAGCAATTAAAAAGGGGGCATAAAACCTTTGTTACTGCATAATTGTTACCTGTGGGCTAACTCCAGTTCTTTCACAGCATTTAGTACTTCCTTCAGGTTACTTTTTTCATCTTTCAGGACAGAGGTGGCTAGCCTCTGTAGCACTAGTGCCACATTAAACATAAGGACTGTATCACTGGGTGCTACATGTCTAGCCTGTGAATGAAATGGACATCTTTTAAATCACAGAAGTTATCAATGACATATGGATGGTAATCAATTATTTCAACCCCAGACTATAGTATTTAAAGAGACGTACAAATAAATGTACATTAATAACCCAAGGATATGAAACACCATGTACTAAAGAATAAAATTACTTTAAAAACTGCAATATACATACATATTTTTACCTTCAGCAAAGTCTGTTTGCATTCCTGTAATTTGCCACATTTGAAGAGTGCTCGGGCCAAGTACAACAATACTTCAGTATTCTGATGCTTATAGAACTTTCTGAGGCAGTTTTCATACTGAAATGCAGAGATCAAATTTGTGGCACCTTAGAGACTAACCAATTTATTTGAGCATGAGCTTTCGTGAGCTACAGCTCACTTCATCAGATGCATACCGTGGAAACTGCAGCAGACTTTATATATACACAGAGAATATGAAACAATACCTCCTCCCACCCCACTGTCCTGCTGGTAATAGCTTATCTAAAGTGATCATCAGGTGGGCCATTTCCAGCACAAATCCAGGTTTTCTCACCCTCCACCCCCCCACACAAATTCACTCTCCTGCTGGTGCTAGCCCATCCAAAGTGACAACTCTTTACATAATCAAGTACTCCTTTTCTTTTTGGAGTTTTAAGAACTCTTGTAGCAGTTTTGCCTTGCAGACTAGTCCAAGTAACTTGGGTTCTATTCATGAAATATATTTACTTCATGGATTTTTTTTTTGGGGGGGGGGGAATAATTACACTGTGTTGTATGGCTCTCTTCCACTTTATTGTATACCATTCTGAGTTCCCAGTTATTGTAAAAACTCGTAGGTCCCTCAGGACTCCTGCAAGTCCTTAGCTTAATACAACAGGATCCTATGCATTTTGGAATGGACAACATTGTAAGCACGTACCATTCGTTTACAGCAGTGGTTCTCTGGAGGTATACAGAGATCTTCCGGGTGTACATCAACCCATCTAGATATTTGCTTGGTTTTACAACAGGCTACATAAAAAGCACTAGTAAAGTGAGTACTAACTAAAATTTCATACAATGGCTTGTTTTATACTGCTCTATATACTATATGCCGAAATGTAAGTACAGTATTTATATTCCAATAATTTTATTTTATGGTAAAAATGAGAAAGTAAGCAATTTTCCAGTAATAGTGTGCTGTGACACTTTTGTATTTTTACATCTGACTTTGTAAGCAAGTAGTTTTTAAGTGAGGTGAAACTTAGGGTACACAACAAATCAGAATCCTGAAAGGGGTACAGTAGTCTGGAAAGGTTGAGAATCACTGATTTACAGTAACCAAGGTAGGGGTACAAATTGTGCAAGAAAAAGAATTGTTGTAATAAGCATGTTTATTTAAATTATGAAATTTGAAATTTCCATTTTCTCTCTATTCATGTGTATGTATTGCTACCATAACCTGAAATATATTCGATGTACCTCTTTCACCCCATCCCCTTCACTATAATTTCTGAGGAAAAAGAATAGTCAGTTTTAATAAATACCTATCAAGTTAGTTCTATCCAGCTAACTCAATATTCTTTGAGTCAGTAACTTATCTAAGTGTTGCTGAAGTGTAATGCAGGTACAATCAGCCTACAACTGGGCTTCATGCTGTGTTTAGGGTTTTATTCTCAGTTTCCACTGGTCATTACCACCCTTTCTTGATCTAGTGGCAGGCTGTCACATAACATGCCGTTTCTCTTTTTCCCCCTGCATCCAAAAGTTATGCAGTTTTTCCTTGCTGTTTTTTTTTTTTTATTGAGAAGCCTTGCATCATTTCTGATAATTTATGGGAAAATCATTTGATTTGAACTTCCTCACATTTCAAACACTGGAGTAGAAAGTGTCTCAATCTCTATTAAATTGGCAGGAAGCACTACCCTCTGGGGTTGGACTGTGCTTTGTCTCCCAATTTCCTCTTGTAGTTTATGGCCAAGGATTCTATATTTGGTGAGAAAGCTACCTTAGCTTTTCAATTTTCTGTAGAGAGTCAGCTACTGCAATAATTTTGTGGCTGTAGTAGTCTAAGTTGTTATATTTGATTTGTTCTTCCATATATGCCAATACTGGTGCTCTCTTAGCGTGTTGTTCATTTTTAGTTCTGGGTGGAATTGTTTGTGTTGGCAAGCCCACAGAGGATAATGCACTTCTATTTGGGTACGATCTTTTGATCTCCCTATGCTTTGCAGTGGAGGAACTTTTTGCTGTGCTGCTCTTAAGTTTAGCGTTCTTTTCTGCATATCAGAAAGATATGGGTAAGTGACCCCCCCAGTTTGTCCCTGGAGTTCTAGTGCTCGTAAAATATCTGCAAAAATGTTGAAGTAAAGTTTCTATTAAGATTTTTGTCCCAAACAGTGCAATTGGCTGTTACAATAGGCTTGCAACTTCACTTTCATATTGTATAATTTGACTCCTATTG
Source organism: Caretta caretta (assembly GCF_965140235.1). Classification (NCBI taxonomy): domain Eukaryota; kingdom Metazoa; phylum Chordata; order Testudines; family Cheloniidae; genus Caretta; species Caretta caretta. The sequence continues at coordinate 34,333,285 of NC_134211.1, read as the reverse complement.
CTATCAAATAGTTATATCAGTAGTTTCAATGGAGGATTGTATTTAGTAGGTTTTTTATGGCATTATCTATGAAACCATATGGCATCGCTGTTTCTTGTAATGCTTTTGTAGCCATTCTGAAGCTCCTGGGTGTGTTTACTCTAAGGCCCACGTACACACAATTTAAGGAGGGTTCTATTTCCATGTCTCTAATAATGTTTTAGTTTGTTTTGAGCTTTTCTCCAAAATGTCAGTTGAGTTTTGCTTGTTTTTGTTATTTTAAGTTTGACTTGTAGGGCACATGTTTTAGAGTAGCAGTTTTCTAGTGGATGGATGTTTCTTTGGAAACAATTTTGTATAGGCCATAGTTTACCGGATCCCCAGTTTACAATAGGCATTTTATCTCTTAATTATTTAGTATGATTTTTGGGTTTGTGGATTCGGCCAAAAGAGTTGGTAGGATCAACTGTGTGTGTGTTGAAAGGGGGGTGATGAAATTATAAAAGTTTTCTTGATAGTTTTGAAAGTGTGTGTTATATACATGTTAGTAGTCACATTCTGGGCCATGATTATAAAACTGTGCCATGAAGGAAAGACCGCAAACTGTACTTATCTACTTCAGTAATGTTCTCTTATAAATGACATTAAGTGACTGTTGACTGAACTACACACAATCAAAAATGCCTCCTAGTAGAACAAAAGCTCTTATTTATATCTTAACTCTACTTAGGACAGCATAGAAGATAAAATGTACAAGTTGATAGATCCTTTGTTACTCTTGTCCACAGTTGGCAGTTCACGTCTAAATCTAGACATAGCCTGGCCGCTAAAAGGACTTCTATTCTATTTTGAATAGGACCATAATTTGTTAAAACAGAATATTATTCACAATATCTGAAGCTGCCAGCAACGACCTCTAGCTATTCCTTTGCTACCTCATTTCAATATTTTAAATGGTTCAGCTTATAGAGGTTACCATCTGCACAGCACTGATGTACTGCTTCTGTTCTACGTAGATGTGCGCCAAATTCAGCCACACATCACTGATATCTGCTGTTGCCTCTCTCACTTGGGCAAAAACATCACGAGCCTCACGGAAATATCCTTTGTGTGCCAATACAGCTCCTAAAGGGAAAGTTAAACGTACAGTGTAAGCTTCCAGGTTTAAATACTATCAAAGTTCCCAGAATGTTAACAGAAAATTGAGACTATTAACTGCATGATATAGCAAGACATTCCTCCTGAGATCAGTAATGTATAGCCCCTGAAAAAAAAAACAAAAATGATGCTTGAAATGCTCTGTAGATTATATACTAAAAGAGCTAAATCTAAGAACCACCACTGGTAAACTACTAAAGGGAATTCAGGTGTAATAATCACCTATGCCATTAGCAGCATACAAATTCTTTGGATCATTTCTAAGTACTTGCTTGTAGATTGCTAGTGCACGATCTTGATGACGCTTTTCCTACAAACATGAGTAAGAAAAAGATCAATCAATCATTCATTCATCTGTTTGGTGACGCAGTGCACCTAATATTTTTACAGCTGATGAACTTGCCATACATACAACATAAAATACTTCCGCCAGGGAGGTCAAAGGTTAATGGCATACCAATGCACTTCAACAGGTGTGAAATTTACCTTCTCTCTATCCCTGGTGGGCTGATGCAAAGTTTGCAACCAGACATTACCAAGAGCCAGCATGGAGTAAGTGTCATTTTGCGTGGATGGTTGTTTCAATATCCTTTCAAATTTCTTCTGTCCTGGACCCCATTCTTGTTTAGCCAAGTGAAGATTACCAATTAAAGACCAAGCATCTGGATGGTCCTGAAACAAACTCCATTGTAAGTAACTTAAGGACTGTTTTCACTTATCTGTGCTAGACATCTAAATACAAGCCTTAATCATTGTATTATTACACATGTATTATATGGAAATAAATTACATTTTTATATACAGAAAACAGAGCAGAGGAAGTTAACTAAAAGAAAGGACTACTTTGGATACCTTGCATATATTCATTAAAAAAAGACAGGAATCCAGCGAATCTCATTTGAAATTTTTGTTCTAAATTAAATATTTAAGAGTCTCACTAACCTGATTTATCTGAAGTGCTTCTTTAAACCAATCAGAAGCCTCATAAAAATTGCCTTTATCTCTAGCCATAGCTCCTAAGCGCAAATAGCCTAAAAACAGAAAATGATTTTACATAATCCGCTCAAACAGAATAAATTAGGCCAGGCAAGGATTTCACAAACTGTCTTTTTCCTGATATGTTTAGGATATCAAGCACCTAAAGATATTCTATATTTGTATTTCTATATATGGACACACACATGATTTTTATTTAAATGCTGGAGAATATCTTTTGAGTTGGAAAGCTTATGCTATCTCTGACTATATCTTTGTAAGTGTTAATTAAAATGGTTAAAATTTGAAAGCAATTTGATTTGACTTATGATCTATGCACCGAATAGAAGAAAGGAGGATACATCAGTAAAACAAGACAAATTGCTCAGCCTCCTGAAGTCTGTTATAAAACAAAAATCTCAAACAATACAAAGGGGCAGATGAGGGCCTCAAAACAAAAATCTTTTAGTTTGAAGAGGATTATTGAACCAAAATAGAAGAATTTCTTACAGTCAACATAGTTAGGATGTTCCCTTAATATGTTTTTATATAGCTTTTCTGCTTCATGGAATTCACACATTGCCTCATATAGTCTGGCAAGATTATAAGATGTTGTTACTGAGATAGCATTGTAGTAATGCTCATCATGTTCAGCTTCTGCCTTAGCACGATCCAGAGATGCCAAAAAGTATTTCTAAGGACAAAATAAAAAGAGAGCAAGGAGAGAGGAACAGAATGCTTAGATGATTAAATAATTTAAACTCAGATTTGGATAATTTCTTAAAATTAGGTTATTTAAAAAGTAGTAATGTGGTTTAGTACCTTTGCTTCACCTAGGTTTCCAAGCCTAAAATGGAGAGCACCCACATTATTCAAAATCTCTGGTGGGACATCAGCCTGCACTTTCTCCTGAAGGATGCGTGTTGCTGTTCCATAGGCTGAGAGGGCACCCTGTGCAATTGTAAGATTGAAAATGTGGGAAGGAAGTAGCGGGATGAGTTCCATGCATCACTTTGTAACTTAAACCAAGTGTATGTATTATACAATGTCTCCATTTTACAGCATTAATACCTGTATGTCAGTCTGCTCAAGGATTTGCGCTAGTTCAATCCACGCTTCTACGTCATCTGGATACTGTTCTGTGACTTTCTTCAAGTGACCCTGAGAAAAAAAACAAACATTACTTATGCACTCAAAAGAAAAATATAAACTGTCAAAAAAGGTAGCAGATTTTGTTTTTCTACTTGTTTAGGCTTGAAAGCAGAAACATCTCTTCTGTAAAGATATAAAACCTCAAATGTACGCATATGACTGACCACGTCAGGCAACAAAGCCAACCTAGTTCATCATCACTTAACTCAACAACATGTATTCCGCACCCCACCCCATTTAGTAAGATATGGGGGAAGCCTTTAGGGTTCTAAATATTCAGGAAGAATACAAACTTCTTCAAAACTACCACATTCAAATAATTGAGAAATTAGACTGATTTGCCATGAAACTTATTTTTAGATCAGTCCCGATGTTATGCTCGTTGGTGTTCATTAAAGCTCAGCTCTGGGAAACGTCTGTGCTCCCTACCAAAAGGGGGGTCTGTTATGATAGAGGTATTATATACTGTTAAATTACTGATCAGTAAACGAAACCATGTTACCACACTGCCATTCAAAATTTGAGGGAAAAGCAGTGCTGAGTAAATACAAAGAAAATCAGTACGAAGAGATCTAAGCAGCAGAAAGAATAAACAGACAAATTTTTTAAAAAATGTTGTACTAGTATGTGACAATGTCCTTTTAGAATGTTAAAGTGGGAGGATAAGAACATTCCCAGAAATGTGATAGTCAAGTTGTCATTTACAGGCAAATCACCTTTTTTGTGCAGAGGAAAAAAAGTGTTTTTCCATATGCAACAGAAAGCAGAATGGTTTTGTTAGCTTTGGTTAACAGGTCTCCTAGTGTGGTCCCACTTTTGTTCAGATGGCATTACCTTCTCTGCAGTTAATAACATCTGCCATTCAGAAAAGTGATTGACCTACTATCACACCCCACTTCTATTTTCACAGCAAAGTAAACCTGATTTTTAGCGATATCATAACTCAGATTTTCAGGGACAAATTTTTCCCTTGGATGCATGAATGAAGTATCAGCTGGAGTGACATACATTCAAGGTCATCAAACAGGTAACATGGAGATCCAAATTCAGCAAATAAATATTTGAACATACTTTTGCAATATCTCGTTTGTCTTGGTCTTCTGAAGCAGCATAAAGAGATCCAAGGATTTTCATCGTCTCATAATTGTTAGGGTAGGCTTTCAAAACTTTTTCAAAGCATTGTGATGCATTCTCTTTGTCCCCCCGATAAATGTACATTTGACCCAATCCAAAAAATGGTAATACAAAAGAGGATGAGGCAAACTGTGTGGCTTGGTAGTAGTACTGGAAAGCTTGGTCATAATCTTCCTAATTTAAAAGAAACAAGGAGAAAAAAAAGCAGATGGATTATTTTCTTAGAGTTTTGTTTAGTTTTTTAAAGATGTTGAATACATTTGAATATTACAACATTCTGAATGTAATCTAGAAGAGGATTTTTAAAAATTCATTCTACCTGTACATGAAAAGACCGGGCCAGCTGGTAGCAACTCTCTGCCTGCATAGCTTCAACTTCTGTATTATGGAAAGCATGGAGAGCCAAGTGCTGGACTTTACCATAATCCTGAAAGATGAAAATAAAACTCACTTTGAAAAATCCCAACCCATTTACAGTCAAGTGTATACATTTCTGAAACATCAGGCCTGGACTGATTAATGCAGACAAACATAAGCAGTAGCATTTGGTAAGTTAACATCAGTAGATTTAGTTTTACAACGTACTGTTCTTTTCTCTACACCCCAGTTTTAAAAGTAGCAGAAAAGAAATGTTTTCAGGAAACGTAGGTAGGTTTAAATTAAGAAAAAAGTGTGCGCTCTTTCTTGGCAGTTTTGAGAAAAAAACAAGGGATTTAAAAGCTGAAATTTTACATTTGTCTACCTATATTAAAAAAATTTACTTTTACCCTTTGGCCTTATGAAAGTCACACGATGGGTAAAACTTATTCTTTTAACAGCTGTACTTTAATACCTTTCAAAATGCAGGATTTAAAATGATTTTTGGAAGCCAGAAGCAGTAATGAGTTTGACACTGGAGCGGTTACTGTTCAGAAAGTTACGGAATTTTCCATTCATGTATTTTCTTACCTTTTTGAAGAAGAAGTGATTAGCCAAGTGGTTCAGCACCATTGGGTTACTGGGATCAATTGTGTAAGCTCTAGAAAGGAGTTGAACACCATTTTTGATAGAATCAGCCTAAATGAAATAATAGATATTAGCACTATATTTCAACATATTTCCTCAATATAACATCTTCAGAGCTATTCTTCTCACAAGTCCCAGGAACTGTGGCTCAGAAGAGCCTTCCCATTGATGGCAAGCAGCAGCATCAGGACAATCCAACCAGAACCTCTTTACTCCCCCCAGATTCACAACAGAGAGTACCCCTTTGACAGGGCACCAAGGCCTTTCATGGGTGGTGGAAAGAGGACCAGGACTTCCTGAGGTGGAGATATTTTCCATCTGTTGTTTGCCCCTACCTCCTCCTCACAGATCTTCTCATGGCTGGACTTCCTCTGCCCGCTATGGTACCTTCCCTCACACTCAACTCCCTTGTTCCTATTTACCGACCCACCCACCACCAACATTCCCTTTCACCTCCACTCTGGCCACAACTACTAAAAGAGGAAACACCATGTGTGCTCATCCTCACCTTGATTATTTTGCTAATATGTTGTATCCCTTTCCCCACCCTATACATTTTTCTCTCTAACGCGCAAGCTCTGGCCATGTGTTCCTATGCCTTTGTGCAGCAACTAGCACACTGGAGCTCCAATCTCAACTAGGGACTTTGAGCACTACTACACTACAAAATATTCGATAAGCATTTGCTTTTTATAATCTGCCTTTTAAAAAATGAACATGAAATCATTCCCTTCCAAAGGGATCTCTTAATTTGCAATAATTTAGTTTTCCCGAGTACAAACCCAAACTTTACTGCAAGTCAGAACCTATGACAAGTACAGTAACTTGCAAGCTGGCACAAATGTGAAATTGTCACAGGGAAGAAATCTTCTCTCTAATTCTATTTTCTGCTTTGCCATTGACTCAATGTGTAATTTCTGGCAACTCATTTAGCATCTACATCTCAGTTTATCCATCATAAAAAGGGTAAAATACCTAACAAAGGATTAATTAATGTTCATGAAGTGCTTTCAGACAATCAGATGGAAGGTGCAATAGAAGTGAAAGTGTTTTACAGTCCAAAAATACATTGGTCCCTTCCAAAGCTATCATAGCAATATCCCTGTGAATTTAGTTTAATGAATCATTTATGATCTCAGGTTTTAGAACTTTTTGGTTTGGTTCTATAATTTTAACAGTGTAAATTCTCTCATTTCCATATATGTTTGTTTATACTGTAGATAAAGTTAAACATGCAAGTGCAGGTTTGAACGGATGCAAAAGGAAAATCCATACAGAAATAGAATTAGTATTTGTATTTTCAATGCACTCTACGAGGCTACATCTTGATTTATATGAAAGCTAGAAACAATGCAGAAGGTGATCACCTGTTTGGTAAGTAGGGTGTCCAATAGAGAGCAAGGCCTGGTCTACACTCAAAAAGTTCTATTGGCATAATTATGTTGGCAAAGGGTGTAATTTTTACTGATGCTGTTATTTGGGTAAAAGCCCTTGTGTAGATGCACGTATACCACTTTAGCTCATTTTGCTTCGCCAAAATGGAATAACCAGTACATGCAGTTATACCAGTGTAAAGGTGCATCAACACAGGAGGGTTTTGCCAGTGTGATTAAAGTGGCAAACCTTTTAATGTGGACAAGGTCCATGTGACACCTGTGCTCCTGACTGGTTACATGAGAACTTCAGACAGACGTTCAGGTGTTGGTTTGGACTTATGAAGTCTGAATGGCCTGGGATCAGGCCACCTGAGAGACTGCCTTTCTTACCAAGACACTCTGCTACAACTGCAATCAGTGGAGACACTGACAGTAGATTACTCCTTGATACAATGATGAGGGGGCTACTGGTATAGCATTCTCCCTGAAGTGCCCTTCTACACCAGACCAGTTTTACTTGAGATTTGCAGACTTTCAGAGGTTGCTAAAGGACTTGTTTTTAATGCCCAGCCTTTGAAGAGGGTAAGGGAAGAATGCAGCACTGGCCAATGTGTTGCAGTGTTATCTGTATTTGGAGGTGCTGCTTATTGAAAGTGGTGAACTGATTAAAGTTCCAGAATTAAGAACAAACTTCAAACCATTAGAAATGTACTCAGACCACGTACATGGGCACAGTTTATTATTCTATGTAAAATATATTTTACACACACATTTAACACACCGCTATAGTTTTTAATTCATATCACTTAGTGTACATATCACTTATCAAACACAGGCGGCTCTAAGAAGTACACGAGAGATTAGCATTATTTAATTTGCACTCATCATAACTATTCAGAATTGCAATACCATCAACATCAGTGATGTTGATTAAAGTGATTCAGTGATATATAGATATATAAAATTAAAAAAAAAATAATTTCAGACTGCTGTGAGGCTCATTGTTTAACTAGAAACCCAATACAGCACTTCACATTCTCCCCATCCCATCACACCCACCTCTTTGTTATTGAGTTCTAGAACAGCCAATCCAACCAAAGCCCCTACACATTTCGAATTGAGCTCCAGAGCCCTGCTGAATGCCAGACGAGCTTTTTCCAACTTGTTCAGTTTCACGAAGCAATGGCCCATGCCTAATCGAACCTCAGCTAGAAAACAAAAGCAAGTCATTCAGAATGTCAAAAATCAAAACTTTTTACATGTATGTTTTTTACTTTAGACAGTGAACTGATACAGGATTGATATCTTTATTACTTGATTCACACTGTATTTAGAGACGGTTATAAACAAGGCCCTGTGCTCAGTGGCAAACCGGACATTAATAGTGTGGTAAGGCCCCTGATTTCTATTATTTTACAGTGGAGCAGGCTTATACTTCTGAAGTAGTTTCAGATAATTTTTTTAATTAAATGAAATATGAAAGATTAAGCATAAATGTTCCATTGACTGCACTAATATCACTTTTAATCTATTCCTAATAATTTAATTTTCAGTGTGGTGCAGAATGACATTTAGAATGAACAGTATTACAGAACTGTCAGTCAGGAAAGCTGGAGGTTTGATCAGCTAGAAAGGGGATAGTTTTGGTACCTCGGCAAGGGTATGAGATGGTTTGGGATTGTGGGATAAGCAATTAAGCTAGGTGTTTCTTCTAAAATGAAGAGCAGTGAAAGGGTTAACAAAGGCTGCTTAAATCATCATCCATTGATATCAAAGTTCTTACACTGTTCAACATCAAGGGAGCAGTTCACACTACAGACATAGTTTTAGGCTGTCTACAGATTCAGGAATAAACAGCCACATTTGTTTACATTAATTGCACATGTAGAAGTTTTCCTTGTAAGTAGTAGAAACTTTCTTAAAAAAAAGAAAAAAAACACACCACACAAAAAACCCAACTTCAATTTCTGAGCACAATTCTGCAGCAAGGAGTGGATTCTGAAGCTAATCCACAGCTAAAAAAAAAAATCACGGATTACACGTGGCCCTAATTATAACTCATGTTTAGGACAGAAAATGGCCAAGTAGTTTATGTAGGTGTACCCCACCTTTCAGTGTTTGATAACACTTATTCCTCTATTAAAGGAATGTGTGACACCCTCTTCAAGTACTTCCTTAATTTCTAAACACTGCACATATAACTTCTGCTGCCTCTGGTGGTTTCCGCAGAATTTTAGTAATAAAAATCCCATACGATACAAAAATATCTGATGAGCTGATGGTTCATTGTATCATTTGACACATCTTAGATAAATTTAACACATACATAATTTGTTTTGTTCAGAATTTTGTGATGTCTCCATTTACCTCTGTCTAACTTCATATTCAAAAAGCTTAGAGCTAGTTTCTGTAATCCTTTTTGGACAAGAGGATTGATTTGGACATCTCTTTGGTACTTTCTGTACTTCTTTAATGGCTTTTTAAAAATCTATTGGTCAGAAATGCATGAACTTGGCCTACTTAAGGTATGTCTACTCTTTGAACAGGAAGCATATTTCCTAGTTCAAGGAAATACCTGCACCGGCTCCCTGGAGCAAGTATACTAAAAATGGGGCGTAGTCACTTTGATGTGAGCCACTGGTCACCCTGAGTACATACTTGTCTGAGATGCTAGGCACATACTTGAGGTAGCTGGCCTCTCCCATTGGCATAGCTATGCTCTTTTTGATATGCTAGCTCAAATCATAGCCAGCGAGATTATGGCCAACACTCAGAAGATATCCACCCCAAACTTATTAATTTGATCCTCACCCAGACCAATTTTACATTCAACAACACACACTTCAACCAAACCATGGGAACAGACACTGGTAGTAGCATGGCTCCTCAATATGCCAGCCTTTTCATAGGACACCAAGCAGAAGAATTTCTGGACAAATGCACCATGAAACCAGTGATATATTGGAGATACATCAATGATATTTTCATCTTCAGGGCAAAGGACCTAGACTTCCTCACATTTCCACCACAACTTCAACCATCCCCACCCATCCATCCAACTCCCTCTAGAACACTCCCGCACCAGCATCAACTTCTTGGACACCAAAATCAGCTTCAACAATGGAACCCTACAGACAACTATACACAGTAAACCCACAGACTGCACTTATTTTCACAGATCCAGTAACCACCCCAAACACACCAAGAAATCTTATCTACAGCCAGGCACTCAAATTCTTCTCAGAGCATATTCTGTGATAAGTCTGGGATATACACTTTAGCATATTTAAGACTTGCTTCATCAAACAAGGACACTCCACCAGAGAAATACATCACATCATAGAACAGGTCACCCAAATACCCCAAAAGAACCTGCTTCAATACAGGAAAAAAAACCTCCTCCAACCACATACCTCTATTTATCACCTTCTACTCCACACTGAAACCCCTATGGGGTATCATAAAACAATCACAACCCATACTCAATGGAGACATCCTGAAAAAAAAATCTTTCCCAAGCCACCTCTTCTGGCCTTCAAACAACCCACCAATCTCACTATCAGAAGCAAGCTCCTCACAGACCAAAACACACGAGCTCAAGGTGACGCCAGACCCTACCACAACAACAGAGGCAAAACCTGTACACGTATCCACACTGCTATGATGACCAATACCCACCCACACCTTTCAAGATACATGGATCCTACACATGCCTATCACACGTGTATCTCATCCAGTGCACTAAATGCCCCAATAACGTGTTAACTAGTTATGCTAAACAATCTGTTCTGCATTATATTTAGCTGTGATACTGAGTACCTTTCTCAGACCTGAAGAAGAGCTCTGTGTAACTCCAAAGCTTGTCTCTTTCACCAACAGAAATTGGTTCAATAAAACAAAATTACCTCTCACCCACCTTGTCTCTCTAATATCCTGGGACCAACATGGCTACAACAATACGGCAGACATACTCTTAGTCATTTACTCAGTTAGCAGCTATTACAGAGCCAGCAGAAAGCAGATCTGTCCTACAAGAATAAGAATTTCATTTGTGACTGCATGGATTGGAAAAAAGGAATTATAATAAAGCCCATTTTCTAACTGCAGGAATTAAAAGGACCAGTTTTAGGTTTAAACAACTTAGTAAGATCGCTTCAGTAGCAAAGATTTTCTACGCCTTACCTGGACAACCTGGGTTGGTTCGTAGTGCTTTCTTGTAGTAGGCAAGGGCTCCTCTATAATCTTTCTTGTTGAATGAAATGCATGCTTTACCTGTTACAACAAGCAAGTTACAGAAGTTGCTATAGGTTTGCCATTCTGACTTTTTCCAATTGTTAGTGCCAGAATAAATGGAATTAGTAAAGACTTGCATGCTGTCAGGAACATTAATTTAATTATAACTGCTTTGTGTGTCCTGATGCCGAGCCTACAAGTGTCAAGTATCTCAGAAAATACAATTAATAAAGGGCAACAGCAAGCATAAACGTAAGGTTTTTAAATCATTTTAAAATAACTTTCATTTTCTTTTCTTGGTTAGGAAGTTTGGATGAAAATTGCCCTAAGCTTCACTCTAGAATACTGATTGAAGGTGTTACTGCTTGCTGACTCTTCACTACTGAAAGTGTTCTGACCACATTGAGAGAGCACAGCACCGCTAGTGTCAGCAGGAAAAGACTGGTAAGTAAGGTGGACTGTCCTAGGTGACTGGTCCCTTTTAGAGTAAAGGGTCTGCCCCACCTGTGCCTCACTCAGCTCTCCTCCCCAAATGTGACAAATCAGGTAGGTCATGTGACTAAATCAGTCACAGGCCTAGGAATAAAAGAGAAATCTCCAGAGAGCCAAAGGAGGAGGGAGTGAGCAGACAGCCTGAAGGAGACATATCTGCCTAGTGAAAGTATAACTGTGCACCTGCCTGTTGGCTCTTCAGCCTACTGACCTTTCACAGCCCTGGGGGAAGGATAGGATTAAAAGAGGCCCACTCAGAAGCTGAGTGGTGCAGCCAGCCTTTGTTATCAGCACAGACCCTAGGAGGGCTGAGAGACTCCTGACCTATGGAGGGGTAGCCTATGGGAACACTCATACAGAAGCCTAGCAGAAGGGCTGTAGGAACCCTGAATCAAGGGGAACAAGGACTTGATTTCAGGGGGTAAAAACTAAATTGATACACTATAAGAGACATATTAAACATACATGACCGCACAGAGGAATCTCAATTTAAAATATTTTGACCTGGGAAGTTACTTCTTATAAGAGCCAAAAGGGAAAGAAAAGGTAGCACATCTGCAGAATCAAGCATGCTACAAGGGGGCATCCTGAGGGTATACATGGACATAACCACACAGGCATTAGCATACAGTTGTTGATAATATCTCCACCACCATAGCTTTCCTTTCTGCAGGCACTTCCTGAATCCATCTCAGGCTCTTAAATGCCTATTACCCCAAGACAGAGATCTCCCTTCTTTATTGCAAGGCCCATGTATGTCTCTCCTTACGAGAACCGGGACAGATTATGAACATGCATTTTCTACAAGTCCTAAATAGAGATGGAGACACTGGGTTTTTGCAGAGATATTCACAAAATTCTTACCAAGGAGGGCTGGAATATTATTTGGAGACTGGTTGAGCACAAAATGAAACTGTGCATCAGCCTGGTCCATTTTATCACCCTCCAGCAGACAGAAGCAGGCTCTTCCCAACAAGTGATTCTAGAGGAGAAACAGATTTCTAAGATATTATTCTTTGCATTTTTATACAAATACTAGGATTTTGTATTTGGGTCTTTCTTAAAAAAGTTATAAAAATCAGACTAAAGAAAAGAGTGCTAATGTACTACTTCAAACCTCATTTTGGTATTTTATGATGAATTTCATTCTCCTGCATCAAAGCCTGTGCAATACCAATGGCGAGACTGTAGGTTCCCACAATTAATTTCTACAAATCACGTACCACCAAAGTAGGAAGGTATATCGAGCAAAATGTTTCGGCCAACAACAACAAAAAAAGAATACAGAGGCATAGTTACATCAAGAAGCTTGAGCTAGGACCACTTTTATTCTGGGCAGTGCTACACAAGTGCCAATTTAATCCAAATGTTTGTGAAATCAGTAGTGTAACACACACTAATGAGGTTATAAGGGCCTGCTCAGTGGCTACCTTCCCTTTAGGGTACAATAATTAGGTATCTGCTTCCTTTCAAAAAATGTACTTTGAATCAGAGTTGGAGTATGGATACTATAACAAAGTTACAAACTAAGTTTAATGACACAGTTTATAGCTATGATTCTATGTATAAATGGACAATCTTTTTTTTTTTACCTGATCATACATGATAATTTTGTCAGCCATAGTATACAGCAGGGTAGCTTGTGTAATGAGCTCCTTCTTGTTGTCTTTATTCTTTTCCTTCCGTGCCTGCTGTACATAGTATGCTGCCAGAGTATCCAAGCATGTCATCTGATCTTTTTCATGGTCTCTATAATCCAAGTTACCATCTATTCGTGCAGCTTCCAACAGTTTCACAAAATCTTCTGTTTTTCCTTGTTTGTAATATTCCAACTATAAAAGCAAACATTTTAATACTACTTTTATAGCTATTCCACCATATTTTTTTTCCAGTTAAACCACAGATTTTCACTTACATTCTAATGTAACATGTTTCAATATAGCTCCATGAGTACTTTTTTCTTAGTACAAAAATCTTTCCACTGATGAATTACATACACAAATACAGCAGTTGTTAGAGCAGGTGCTCTGCTGTTCACAATCATTCATTCATACAAACACACACATGAAAAATTATTCAAAGATTAAATTGTTGGACAGTACACAAGTGATCAGCTGTGCCTGTCCAAAAGAGCACTGGGATCCTTAAGTGTTCAACTGGACAACCAGAGACTAAGCAAAACAAAAAAAGTCAGTTTGAAGCCTGTCTGCAATGTAACACGCCTGAGACTGCAGAACCTACTAGTAGTGTACGGTAGTCAGAAGAGGGTGAGCATCCTCATGTAGGACTTCAACCCCACCAGCTTCTGGTACAGAAGTGAGCATCCTACCAGTCAGGCTGCAATCATGCCAATGTAATTCATTACTCTCTCTAATGGAAACATACTTTTGGAAAACACCTTTGGAAATTTAGCCAAAGCATACAGAAGTTGAACTTTACAAGGAAAACGTTCAGACCATTTAATCCTAAAGTTCTATGTTGTTGATTCTTTTCACAGTCAGTCTTTTATGGCAATTTTTCCTCCATTCACTCTTTTCTTATTTATTAAAGCACTCCCATGGGAACTGTTCAGATCTCCCTTCCAGCCAGCATAAACTTGATAGGATAGTTCAGTGAATATTGCTAGCACTGATCTTGCCTCATTGTGATGCATAGCCTAGGTAGTGACGTCTGTGTTAATAAATTAAGAGGGATTTTTTATAAGCACAATCAAAGAGACAATTTTATTTTTCTTCAGTCACCAATGTATTTTTTCCACTATATTTGAACATCAGGACAATGTTTTTTACTTGGAAAAAACAAAGTTAAAACAAAATTAATGAAGTGTGCAATTTTTAAATATAGTAATAGAAGCAGCCAAAAATGGTATCAATTCATTACAAACCTCAAGTTGTAGAGCCTCTACCAATATTTGCAATATCAAAATTGATGTGAGAAATATCAGTGATCTAGAAGAATCATTTAATTTCTTCTGCTAACAAATGCAATATAGTAGAAATTATTTGCATAAATACTGACCGCTAAAGCAATCCATATGTGCAGCTGAGTATGTTCCTGTTTCAGGATACTTATAACTTCATCCCCCTCCGGTAACTGATCGAAGTCAAGCTCAATGACCTAAAAGCAACAATAATATTCATAGTAAGTGTTAACTCATGTTATCAATTTTTTAAAAGTTCCATTTAAAGTCTATATTTACAATATTTATAATAGAAACTCAACAGAAACCCTAATCCTCACTCTCTCCAGCATGCCAGAAGTTAGATTAGACAACCTGGAGACTGGATTTTCCACTTGAAGAGGTTCTCCAATAAGACCATCCCCCGAACAACATAGAAAGTAAGTATCTATGGGGTTGGGAGCAAATACTGCCCGCAGAGCACAAATGGCCACGGCCACAGAGATCAGCAGAAACTGGACATATTTCAGAGAGCAGAATATAATCCATTTTTTGCAGTCTGTGGGCAAAAGGAGAAAAGAATAAATCTGTCCTATCATTTATACAGCACTGACAATGTGCTCAGCAATGTAAATGACATAAAATGAGTCTCTCTCAAAGAGGTTATGATCCAGAAGACAAACATATGGAACGAAGGTTGGTCCAGCGGATAAAGTGCTAGCCTGAGACTCAGGGAAATCCAGGCTCAATTCCCTTCTATAAAACATAGGATTACTGTGTGACCCTAGGTAAGTCATTAGTGTCTTTGTGCCTCAATTCCCCATCTGTAAAATAGGGCTAATTCGTATATCCCTAAAAAGAAAAGGAGTACTTGTGGCACCTTAGAGACTAACCAATTTATTTGAGCATAAGCTTTCGTGAGCTACAGCTCACTTCATCACAGGAGTAATGTGAGATTGTGAGGCACTCAGATACTATGCAGCGAGGACCATACAAGTACCTAAAACAGAGAGCAAAACCTTTACTGAGCAGAAAATTGAGGCTGTAATCCACAATCCACTCTATACAGATATAATTAAATTGTAGAAACTGGATTTTGAGCTGGATATTGGGTACTGCAGTACCACTAACTGTAAATAAGAAGATAATGCCACATAAGACATGGCAATAACCCACACATGGATGCAAAAGAATAATATTTTGCAATTCAATAGCACTTTTCATTGACAAATACAGTAGATCTCTACTTTACAGCTACGGACACAGAGATTACATGATTTCCCCAAGGTCACAATGTAAATCAGTTGAAGAGCTGGAGATAGAACCTTTGTTTTTTATTCACAGTCCAGCCTCTATCAATGAGCCATGCGGTCCCCAGCATTACTTAGCTGCCTTACTAACTGAGATGAATGCTTTGTACCATACATACATTGATTTTAAGGCTAGAAGGAACTATTATGATAACTGAGTCTGACTTCCTACTTAAACACAGGCATAAAACCGTACCAGTAACTTCTGCATCAAGCCCATAACTTCTTTCTGAACTATGGGAACTCTTAGAAAGACAACCAGACTTGATTTTAAAGATCATAAGTGATGAAGAATCCACCACATCCCTAGGTAAACTGTTCTAGTGATTATGCTCACTGTCATGAATACATATCTTGCTTCAGCTTCCAACCACTGGATCTTGTTATGCTTTTTTTGCTAAATTAAAGTATTTTGTTCCAACTGCTGAACTACAGGAAAATAAAGTCATTTCTGATAATCTTCCAGTGTGTGTGTGGTGGTAGGAAGTGAGCAAATAAGCGTATAGGGGAAAAAGAAGAAAAACTGCACATTGTACTCTTACTGCAGTCTCTGGAGATTAATCCACAGACCAGCCTCCCAGATGGAAAGAAAAGTAAGTTTGTCTCATGTCACAAAAAAAGATGGCCCTCATTTCAAAGAGCAGTACTAAGATCACTTATCCTTGTGGACAACCACGGTGAAAGCAATTAATTTTGGGGGTGGAGGGGTGGAGGGCAGAGGAGATTAATACTTATGATTATACACATACATTACCTACAGAAAGCAAAACATACTGCCAAATTGGTGTCAAGTTTCAAACAAAGTAACAGCTAATTGTAGTGAAAGATTTTTTTTAAACAAGTACGTGAAAGTAGTATCTAGTAACAGAATATAACTGCTTCACCAGTTTAAGGATTCGTCTTCATACAAGTTTTGAACCAATATCAATTTTAAATTTGATTTAGTTATACTGGTGTAAACACCTGTGCAGCACTCTTAAATCTATATATCCCTATTGTCAGTTTAGTTTATGTTGGCAAGGAACCCATGTAACCCAACTTGATATAAAGCAGCTTTAAACTGAATTAGGAGTGTCCACACAGGGTTTTCCACCGATTTAAGCTGACTTTAAAACACACTTTTAGCTAACCTGACGTGACACAGAATTAGACAACATTAAGTTTAACTATGCCACGCTACAGCTGGACAGCACATGGGCAAATGAAAGTTACTAGTCGTCAGAGGAGTTCAGACTAAAGCCCTTAGTGGCTTTGTAAGAGGCTTCCATTTTTATGATTGAAGGTTATTATTGGGGGAACTAGGCCACCACTCTCTTCCTTGTGGTGCCTACGTGAAAACAACCAGCACAACGTGCAGCCCCGGGGCCTCGGCCGGCCGCATTTCCTAACAGCTGCTTTTCCTCCCTATGAAAACCGGCCAGGGACAACCCCGCTGCCCACCAAGGGGGGAGCAACAGGCCCGGGGGAGGGGGGGGGAGCGACAGGCCCGGGGGGAGTATTCAGCGGAGCGAGGACGACTCACAAGGCCCGTGTGTGTGGGGGGGTGGGTGGGGGGAGTCAGAGTTATTAGAGGCCATCACACACTCACACACACACACACTCACGCTCCCCGGGGCCAGCTCATGGCTGCGGGGCGGGGGACACCCCGCACAGCGCCAGGGGTCACCAGGGGGAAAGAACCAGGCCCGAGGCCGCCGCGTCCGCCTCACCTCGTCAGTGTCCCGGAGGGGGATCTCGATCGAGCCGCGTGACATGGTGCTGCCGGCGCTGGCCCCCGCCGGGCCGCTTCAGCCCAGCGCTGCTGCTGCTGCGACCTCCCGGGCGGCCGGCAGCCTCCGTCTCGCTCCCCGCCCGTCGCCTCGCGCACCCAACCCCCGTCACACACACGCCCTCTGACCCCGGAACGGCTCGGGCGGGAACGGCCCAACTTCAGCCCGCCTCCCCTGAGGCCCCGCCCCCGCCACTCCAGCCGCCGGCCGGCACCGAGCCGCCGCGCGCACAACCCGGTGACACTGAGCCACGCCCCCCTCGCCCCGGCCCGGGGCACCCGCCATTGCCCCGCGAGCAGCCCACGCGGGTCCGAGCCGCCCCGTGACCAGCAGCGCCCGCGCGGGGGGGAGGCCACGGTAATGGGGGTGTCGCCCCCTGGCTCCTCGACGGGGCCTGGCCGCGTTGGGAAACGGCATCGTGGTCAGCAGCCTGGCTTAGCGCCGGGGGCGGGCCGCCGTGTGGGAACCGTGTCAGTCTCCGCCGCCGCCGCTGGGTGCCCGAGCCTGCCAGGCCCGGGCTCCGGCGGGAACGGCTGCCGGGGCGGAAGGTTCATGTGTTCGGGGGGTAATTCGTCTCCAGCAGGAAGTGCCCTTGGTGTCGACTCGGTTGTAGTGACCTGCAAGTGCGTCGGTAGCGCTTATTTCCCCCAGGCGCCCAGTGTCAGGGCACGCCCGCCGAAGCGCTTCTTTGGGCCTCTGTCAGCTGCGTCCCCACTAGGAGGGTTTGCTGCTGGCAGAGCTGTTATGTGTGTTGTGTTATAGCACAACCTCTATGCAGCCGATGAAGTGAGCTGTAGCTCACGAACGCTCATGCTCAGATAAATTGGTTAGTCTCTAAGGTGCCACAAGTATTCCTTTTTGCGAATACACACTAACACGCCTGCTACTCTGAAGCACAACCTGTATGTGCCTCTTTAAGGGCATGTTCCTTTAACCCTTTCTCATGTAATTAGCATGGAGACACACAAGTAGACTGTTATTCGCTTGAGTAAGGCCTTATTATGTGATTAATGGTTGCAGGAGTTAGCCCTAAATTAGGCCCTGATTCTGCAGCTGACTGCACAGCAGACTCCTGTGCAGCACCCCATTAACTTCAAGGCCCTGATGAGATTTGTGTAGATAGGCTCCCATTCAAGTCCTCAAAGAATCTCTTTTTTTTAATCAAGATCTAATAAAGTATTCAACAACCTATTCCTATCATTGGGGGCAATAATTTGCCAATAAAAATGTTTATTCTTTGACGATATAAGTGATGCAATAATATTAATAAAATAATGTGTCCACATATACTGTACTGTACACAGGTATCACGCTGTGTACGTGCATATACCCACAACCACACTTGTGCTGTTGCTACACAGTGTTGGCTCTACCATTTCAGGGATGGTATCCCAGTGTGCTGTGCATCACTGCAGACTCCCTAGGAACTGCTTTGCTGTGTATTGTTGGTGCTATCTGCCCCACTATCATACATTTGCTGATGACAGTTCCTGCTCACCTCTCCCTCCTGCTAAATTGGGTGGAAGGCATGGAGCAACTGGATGATGGTCTGGTTCTGCTGCTGCTCCTTACTGCGGTACAAATGTTTACGTGGTGGCGTTGGCGATCGGCGAGATATAAGATGAAATCTGGGCTGAACTTTCTGACGTGCTGAAGGCAACCAACTATGAGGATGAATGACAATTCTTTCATGTCCCCTGGACAGATATGATGAATGCCAGTAATGGCAGAGGCCTGCATGGCTTTTTTAATTGTGTTTCATTGTTCTGTATATGAACCAAGCCATGAAGATGTTTATCTACCCATTTTCTGTGGTGTGCTTCTGCTGCTTTTAAAACTCCCAGTGCTTTCTGTGAGCGGATAATGTATTTTCCCCATTCCTCCCATGTAGCCTTAGGATTTTGGATATTTCTTAAACTGAGGCAGGGATTGTGGGTGTGGGATGAACAGAAAAGTGTTTGCAGTATGATAGCACCAGACAGCTACATCATTCCAATCCATGTTCTGTGAGTCACATGGCACAATACCGAATCTGCAAACATCTTTAGGAAGGAGGGTCCACACACAAGACAAGGAAATTATCACATTTATTAAAAGTAGTATATGGAACATGTAACTGAAATCAGGGAGGATTTGATTTAAATCAGATTGATTTTAATTATGATTTAAATCACTAGTCAGGAAGACCCGATTTAATTATGGATTTCTACATAAAAGTGCGTTCTGGTTGGTTGTTATAACCTTAATATATATTCTTCACAACTCAGAGGTAGATGTAGGTTTCATTTTTAGAAGGTACACACTATACATTTTTAAAGTGATTTATTTTGAAAACTTTTCAGATGAGTTTTACAGCTATATCAGAAAATGAATGATTGGTTATTTCATTTGCCAAAGGTATTTGAAGTAGATATTAATGAAGTCATTGGAAGGTGA
The DNA here is from genome assembly GCF_965140235.1 of Caretta caretta. NCBI lineage: Eukaryota > Metazoa > Chordata > Testudines > Cheloniidae > Caretta > Caretta caretta. The sequence goes on along the minus strand of NC_134211.1, from coordinate 34,313,367 downwards.
ACTATCTCCAATTCAACAGGTTAATCATTAATATTTGGAGGATTTTCTTGCCATGTTGTATTAGGAAGAGAACATCACCAGACAGACATTTAAATTGTTTTATTTAAATAAAACAACAATGTTATGTATTCTGGATTTTTTCTGCAACAGCAAACATATAATATTTTAACAAAACAAGCATATGAATTTATGAATTTAGTTAAATATTACGTTTTTTAAAATCAGGTTTGTTTTTGTTAAAATTGTTTTAAACTTAAATATTTAAATATATATATAAAAAAAGTAAATCGACTGACAGCCTGGTTAACATGAGAAACTTAAAATATTGGCTTCTGCACCTAACTCAGTTGTCTTCACCTTCATTTTCCTGTTTGTTTGTAATCTGGAAAAGAAAAACAAGCTTTCCCGCTTTTTCAGGTCCCAAACGATTTCTCAATTTGGAATGAATTAATCCAAAGGAAGAAAATATTCTTTCTACACTGGCAGAAGAAGCTACTGCTGTTAAAAGTGAGATTATCACTTCAACAGCCTCTGAATCCAAGTGCTTAAGTGGCTTCCACCAATTCACTGGTGTGACTTTCTTTAAAACATCATCAGCAAACATATATTTCTTGAATGGTTCACCTTTAGCTCTGAAGTTTATTGTAGTTGGCATTATGGAGGGATGATTGCTGGATGTCCATGTCATAGCCAACTCCTCTTCTTCAGCAGTTAAGGTTTGACCCTGGTACCGAGTATTGAGAATATTTGCAAGAAAATGAGCTGGAGATCATGCTTGTCCCATTTGTTTTTTTAATGCTTGTAATTTAATGCTTGTCATTGCATATTTCTCTTTATAAGATCTCACTCAGTTCCTTCCAAATTTCAACAGCATCAGCAATAAAACAGCTATTTCCCTGCATTTTGATCAGAGCTACAGAAATAGGCTTCAGGGTACTCAGCATGTGTTCAACATTTCTCTTAAGCCCAATGTTGAGAACTTTGGCTGTGACAGTGCCATCTATTTTTTCACGATTTTGCTCACAAACTGTCATTAGATTAGGCCAGTTCTTGATACAGTGCTCAAAACAGTCTATTAAGTTCCATCACATTTCTTGTGGGAGAGTTAGCTTGGTTCTTCCCACTTTTTTCAGAGCAGTTGCTGCAAAGTGGTTGTTATGGAAGTATTTTGCAATTTCAACAACATTAGCCTTTATTTCTGGAACACTGAAGTCTTTGGCTAGGAGGTGCATCAAATGAGCACTGCAACCGTATGTCATTAGCTTTGGACTCTTCTAAATTTCTTCTCATCTTGGATACATTTGCAGCATTGTCTGTGATCAAGTTGTGTACTAGACATTCGAATTTTTTTTCCACAGTTTGTTATAGCTCTTACTGCTACTTCTTGTAAGTATTCTGCTGTGTGTGTATTTCCTGATGTATCAATTGTTTCTGTAAGGAAGACATTCCCTTCTTCTGTTGTCACACAAGCACATACAACAGGATCGTTGTGGACGTTGCTCCACCCACCAAGACTCAGGTTAACAATTTCATCCTCTAGACCTTTGGCACACTTCTCAATTTCTCTTTCATACACTTTATCCAGCAATTTGCCTGCAACATCTGCTCTGTTGGGTGGACTGTATCCTGGTCTTAATGACTGAACCATGATAATGAAGTGTGGGTTCTCAATCATACGGAAAGGAGAATTTGTTGCATAAACAAACCGGGCAATTTTTTCATCAATTACCTCTTTTTGTAATCTGCTGGTTCTTATCACAAATTTATCTGTGGTTGTTTCTGGATGATGGGATTTTTTTTTTCTTTTTGCTACAGGTGATATACTGTGGCTAGGTGACATACATGATGTGACTGAAACACTGTGATTGGCAGATAATTCTGAAACTATAGAAAATGATGTTGATCTTGAAGGTGGATCGTCTTCAGAATCCTGTAGGTTGAGGATGGATTCTCCGAAACAAAATAAGCCAATGAACTTATTTAATTATTATTACCATACTGCTCATTTAATATTACTCATTGCATTCACTGACACTCGGTACTACTTTAAAGGTGAAATTGTAAAAGGAAGATCTGCCTATTTCAGCTATTTATTTTTTATCACAACTGCATCTAAAATGATAGTACCATAGAGTACCAAATATTTTTTGCTCAAACATGAGAATTCAAGAATAGTCCAGAAGGAAGACAGGCAGTCCTTAAGAAAGAAGTATGAAATAAAAAAGTTTACCAATCTGAAGATCTTACATGTTCAGACATGTTCATTTCATCATCTTCAGTGCAGCTTCCTCCTGAGAAGGAACATTTCTCATTATGTTGCTTCATTTGGGAAACCAGGCCTTGCATTTCTTTGCTGCACTGTTTGCATTTTGCACACATGCCTGTCTTACGTACAGATAGAGGAATGTCATTAAAATATTTGCAAACTGGGTCTCTTTTATGGCCTGCTGCCTTTATAGGTTTACCCTTGTAGTGAGAGAATGGTATGGTAGATCGCAAATCAATGAAGGCTACAATGAGAAAGACCTCAAGACTTCTGGAATATGCTGCTCAAACAGTTTCACTTTTGTTTCTGCTGCCTGTCCCTCCCTTCTCACATTTATCTCCAGATTTCTTCTTCTTGTCCAGATCTATTCCGCCCCCAACAATCTTCTATTCATTGAACTTTTTGAAACTTTGCACTTTTAGAGAGAGGTAAGGGATTGACTGTGTGTACACAAATTTGCAGAGGGACAATAGGGTTGAGGTCTGTTATCTCTCACCTCTATATATTATTTATTTATTTAAAAACATTTTTGCTGTTAACAAGCGTGTTACCCCTGGAAACAAATCCACAGTTTGAGAACTGCAAAACTAAGTATCTCTGATGGTATCTTCTAGACTGAGCACTGAGTCCCATTGGGTAGATAGAAAGATTAACCTAAATAATCTATACAGAAGTCTGTGGAACTCCATAAAATTGGATCCCTAATCCTTGAACTATTGGAACTCATTTACAAAACTTTTCTTAAACATTAGAAAGGTTTTTTCCTCAAAAAGCATTTTATTAAAACAATCTGATTTAAGTAAAAAAAAATCCAATTTTTTTTATTTAAAAAAAATAATTTATTTTTATCCATCGTGACTGAAATATTTTTAAAAGGAAACATCAACCAAGAAAACATAACGGGGCCTGGGGAAGAGGCATGGAGGCCAGGGATGCCAAAATACAAGTTTGCCCAGCGTGCCATTTTCCCTAAAGCCAGCCCTGCAGCTAAGTCTTGGCTGTAGAATATGTGCTATGGGTTATTCTGATATGAGGCTCCCTCAGTCCCTCCTGTTGAAGCTGTTGGACTCTGGATAAATGATGAAAAAGTGGTTGGAGCAGGGGGACTGGACCTGCGATCTCCCACTTCCTAGGTGGGTGCTCTAACACCTAGACTACAGGGTAAGTCTCACAGTTTTTCTTTCTCTCTTTGGGCCAGGGAGCAGCTAACCTCTGGGCTAAAGGTTATAGGGTGGGAACCAGCACCACCACCACATCCTTTGGCCAGATTCTGAATGGGGCCCAATCCAGCTGGTAACTTCTGTGCACAGCTTAAGTGGACAAATGCCTGTCTTTCCCTGGTTTGTGAATTGCTCTTGGGTTTAGGTGAGAGATAGGTGTCCGAACACTTAGAGTGAGGCAGCAGTGGACATGCTCAGATGCAGAAACTTAGGTCTGATCTACACTCAAAAGCTTGGTCAAAATAGGGTGCTCATTGGTGTGAAAAATTCACAGCCTGGAGCAGTGTAGTTATTAATCCCACTTAACCTCATTGTAGATGCAGCTAGGTCGACAGAAGAATACTTCTGAGTTCCACTATAGTGCTCATAGTCGTAAGTGGCTAAGGACTTTTACTCTGAAAAGATAGATACCAAATGAATTTAGGAGCCTACAGGGTTCAGCAAGAGTTTTGTGGATCATAGTAGAGCCAAATCTGCGTCTTAGGCACCTAAACTCAAGACATAGGCCTAAATCTAGGATTTAGGCACCTAAGTACTTTTATGCATCCCACCCTTACAGCCATGAGTAGTATTTGAGACAAGCCATATCAGTAAGCACTACCCTCATTAGTGTTTGCAGGCTTGAGTCCTATGGTAGTTTCTATAATATTTCTCAAAGAGATCTGTAGAGAAATTGAAATGCAGACATAAAAAGACATAATATTTTTCTTAATTGCAACCCATGAGTTTGATCTTGTGATCTTTATTCAGACACAACACCAATTTACTTAGGCCCTGATTTTGCCACTGTGTTGCTTGAATCTCTGTGGAGCCCCTTGCTCCATGCAGATGCAAGAATCCACCTGTGAAGAACAAATTGCAGGATTGGGCTCTTAAATTGCTATTTTGCCTCAATTACAACTGCAAGATCAGCTCAATGTACACAATAAAGGCACTGGAGTTTCAGTATAAAGTATACACTGGGTGGTAATTTACTATACAAGAGCGGCTACAGTCATTAGTTTTGAAGCAGTATTGAAGGAACAAAAAGACAAGGCAAAAAACTACTTTTACTGTGAAGAGAATCATAAGGATCAGTTAAAAGAATACCGTTTTTTGAATATATTTATTTCAAGGAAAAACGTATTTCATATATAACAAGGGAGTCTACCTCCCCTTACATGTGTATGTCAGTTGAAATAGATATGTTAAAATAATTTAATTTTGAACAGAATTATAAACTAATTGGTTTCTACTGTTTTCATTTGCATTATCTTATTAATTCCTAGGCAAGTGGTGCATCTGATCATTATAAGGAGGTTCATTTTGTTTCATAATAGAGGGAGAATGGAAACTGACCCTCTAAGAAAAAAAGGTAAACATTCTGATTTGAACTTTAACCAGTGCATTTTAATCAATATGGATTCTGGGTCAGATACTTTTTCAGAAGATATACATCTATCACCAGAGAATAGTAACTCCCTATTGAAAGACTCTGCTGAAACTTCAGAACCTGTGTTAGACCTCCCTGTGTTTTTTACCACTGAAAGTAAGTGTGCAAATTTTTTTGAAGTGTGACAAGTTCTGATTGCAGGTATAGGGCTCTCTTGTATCATGGAGGCATTGCCCTATGTTTGGGGCTTGGAAGAGTAAGAAGTCTTCCCAGAGCTTTTCCAGTTTAGACAACTTCTGCCCCATCCACAATATGGTGTGGTGCACATAGGGGCTGGAACTAGGGGTGCTGCTGCACCCCCTGACTTGAAACCCTTATCACTCCCTCTTCATTAAAACAAATGTTAAAACATTGTGTAGTGCTCTAATTTCTAACAGCACTGGCTTGCTCTTTCTTTTGGGTGCAGTTTAAGGTTGTTAACTTTGATTGATTGTTTTAAAAACTATATGAATTGGGGCCTAACTATTTGAGACCATCTCTCTCTCAATGAGGGGCTACTGCAGTTGGGGTCAGTAAGGTTGCCCAAGTTAACAAGCCCTAATTTAAAACATCTGGGTGCTGTTGGATGGTGGAATTTTCATCTTTTGCTGTTCTGATAGAGCAGGCAACTATTGGCTTCTAAAACATAATACAAGTTAAATCTTTTCTCAAGGGTTTGATAGAGCAGGGGTGGGCAAACTTTTTGGCCTGAGGGCCACATCTGGGAATAGAAATTGTAGGGTGGCCCATGAATGCTCACAAAATTTGGGTTGGGATGCGAGAGGGGGCTCTGGGTGGGCGAGTAGGGTGCGGGGGGTATGAGGGCTCTGGGGTGAGGCTGGGGATGAGGAGTCTGGGGTACAGGAGGGTACTCTGGGCTGGGACCGAGAGGTTCGGTGGGCAGGAGGGAGATCAGGGCTGTGGCAGGGGGTTGCAGTGTGGGAAGGGGTGCAGGCTCTAGCTGGGAGTGCGGGCTCTGGGGTAGAGCTGTGGATGAGGGGTTTGCGGTGCAGGAGGGTGCTCTGGGATGGGATCATGGGGTTCGGAGGGTGAGGAGGGATCAGGGCTGGGGCAGGGGGTTGGGGCACGGGTGGGAGGCTCAGCAGTGCAGGCTCTGGGTGGCATTGACCTCAAGCCGTTTCCAAAAACAGTGGCATGTCCCTTCTGTTCCTATGCGGAGGCATGGCCAGGCAGCTCTGCACGCTGCCCCATCTGCAGGTGCCACCCCTGCAGCTCCCATTGACTGGAGTTTCCGGCCAGTGGGAGCTGCAGGGGTGGCACTTGGGGTGGGGGCAGTGTGCAAAGTGGAACCCCCTGGCTGTCCCTATGCATGGGAGCCAGAGAGAGGACATTCCACTGCTTCTGGGAGCTGCCTGGAGTGGCTCCTGACCCTGCTCCCCGGCTGGAGTGCTGGAGCGGGGCCATGCCACTGCTTCCGGGAGCCGCGTGGAGTGGCCCCCGACCCTGCTCCCCAGCTGGAGCACCGGAGCAGGGTAAGCCTCAGACCCTGCTCCTCAGGAGGAGCTTGAGGGCCAGACTAAAATGGCTGTTGGGCCAGATCCGGCCCGTGGGCAGTAGTTTTCCCACCCCTTTGTTAGAGAATGTGATGGCTGGGGTTGGAAGAGACTGCTTTTGGGATTTTTTCCTTTTCTTTATGAGACTTGGGGAAAATAGGTTAAAAGTGATATGTTTTTATTAAATGGTGGGTATGTGTCCTGAAGCCATAACATAAAATATATTTTTAACTTATAATTTTTCTGTTTAGGAAATGCTAGTACTGCTGTCAATGAAGGCATAGTTAATAATATAGTAAAAGTTGCTGGTTACTTAGAAGATGATTTGATCAATATTACTTTTGAAGCTTGCAACCTTAAGGAAACAGGTACTCTTGTTCTACTGGTACTGAATCAAAATAGGACAGGTAAACATATACTAAACTGTGCTCCATATCATTGCTTTTTCTACAGGACTAGTTCCTGCTTCTGTTTTTATAAAATATTTGGAAGATGTGACAGGACAGAGCCATGAGAAATGCAGATTATTAATCCTCTACAATATGTTAGACCCTAAAAGGCAGAATAGCTTTATTGGTAGCATGAAATGTTTCTCTACTATAAAAAGCTGGATTGCCACATGCTATCAGGACTGGTAACTAAGTTTGGTTTGGTTTTTGTTTTTTTTTTTTTTTATTCAAGCTGTTTTGACTTGGTTATATTTGATTTGTATGCATGATGGATCTGATACTGAAGTCAGTGGGTGTTTTGCCTCAGTGAGGTTCTTTAGTAAGCTTTGGGGACATACTCTATAAGAAACAAATGTGAATGTTTGAAAATGAAGGAATGATAGTTTTATGGTTAAGGCACAGCATTCGATGGGGATAGCTGGCTTCTGTCCTATCTGTTCCATTGACTTCCTGTGGCACATAGGCAAGTCACTTAGATCTAAATCCACACCTAAGTACCTGGCCTGCTGACTTAGATAAAGCTCTGTCTTGTCATCTGTTTTATCTGTTCCCCACAGCTACCCATCTACCTGCACAGAAGAGGGAGTAGCAGCCTTATGTGGGTTCCTCCCCATTTGTACTGTGACCTGTAGGGAAAGTAGCTTCACTTCATGCCCTCTTACCCCTCTTCACAGGCTAGGAAGAGCAAGAAACAATGTATTTCTGACTAATTATAGACCAAATCTCTCACCTATGGTGTTTGATATAATTCTGAAAACTACAGGAAGCAAACTTTCCCACAAAGAAGAAAGGAAGATCGGTGCAGTGTTTATTTTGATCTTTTTAAATAGATGGACTTCTAACACTTTCTAAATTCAGTATTTTAGATGATGAAGTTGATGAAAATAGGTCAACAAGTAAAAGAAACATGCATAAAAATAGTAACTCTCTCTTTGGTCTTGCATGTTCGATAGAATGTCAAGCACATTTTGGGCATTACTGTCATATGCTATAAATAATAAGCTTTATTGCATGTCAGTTTTGCTGCACATAATTTATAACATTTGATTAGGTACTTAAAACACTTAACTATTTTATGAGTGACACGTTAAAGCTGTAAATCTCTCTCCTGCTTTCAAGGAGGAAATACATCATTCCTATCTGAAGAAGATTATGAGGAATTCCAGGGAACAGCAGAGGACATATATGTTGCCTATAGTGTATTGTTTAGAATGTGTGCCTGATTGCCGTGGGGTGGTCAATTATTTCTTTTAGCCATCTTCATGTCTTTTTTTGTTGTTGTTGTTTTTTTTGCCTATTTTGTGGGTATTTATAATGTTACCCATGCCTTAAAAATGTATCTTCTATTCCTGACATGTTCCTATTTAAAATGGCAGAGCATAATAAAAAATAGGGCCAAACCCTACTGGTCTTAGTTAGGCAAAACTCCTATTGGGATTTGGCCCACATTACGCTGAATATACACTACATATATCAGCATTATTTGAAAACTGCATCTTAAGATCATGTTATCATCTAGAAAAAGAGCAGTTTGGTAATAGCGAATAGTACCTTAAGTGTGTGTGTTTTACATATATATATACACACACTGTGTATGTCTCTGTCTGTCTCTCTCTCTAAATTGGTTACATTCACTGCTGGAGTTACTCCATTGAAATCAACATAGTTAACCCAGAGATGAATTTGTCCAACTGCACATAGTTGGAAGGGTTTTCATTTAACTTTAGATTCAAATCTACCTCTGCTGACCTTGAATATTTTTTACATAAACCCCTTTGTTCTAGAAAACTAAATGTTGTTGTTTTCAATGCATAGTTTTCCCCTAATTAGGGCTCCTTTTGTGCCTTATAAGTGAACTAACTCTCTCTCTCTCTTTCATCTAACTTACCCAGATAAAAATATATATATACACACACACTTGAGATTGCATAGCTCACAGATCCAGCTGGATTGCCTCTTCTGTGGAAAAATCCCATGAGAAATGTTCAAGGGAAGGAAATTTCCACAAGAATGATTTTTAATGTCTTCTACTGTTTTTATTGTGAGAGACAGATGAGCACAGGCCACGGGTAGCAAGCACCTGTATCCAAATTTGGTAGAGTCCCAGCGTCCCCACCTAGCTCCCCATAGGTGCTGACTTTCGTTTTTTGCCAGTGGGTGCTTTTGAAGAGGGATGTGTATTTGGGGGGGCACTCTGCCAGTTTTGGGGGGAGCCTATTTTCAGCATATTTATACATTTGTTTCATTTTCTAGTTATTGAATGTGACTGTCATTGGTATCTTTACTAATTTAATAATGATTCAATTGTTATGAATTACATAATTACATTATCATGAATTACAGTATATTAAGATCATTGCAATCACCTACAAGCTGTCTTCACTAACATCCCAGTTTAAAGACATTATGTGTCACTGTAGCTTTCTGGATGAAACTGTCAGCAACCTTATTTACATCTAGGTTCTGTGGTATGATTTTGATGCACATTAAGGACAGCTACATTATTCAGTTGCGTGTGTCCCATGAATGGCTGGAGATAATTTTTAAGTCTTCTGAAGCAAGAGAATGAGCATTCCACAGTTCAGGATGACACAAACATAGTGAGAAGGATTCTTATGAATTTTCAGTACTCTGGAAACATAGTGCTTCTAGAGTACTGCAAATGACTCCAAGATTTTTCTTTGATTTAGGCACCATTTTGTATGTATTGTTGGGATTATATTTTGCTACATGCATTACTTTGCATTGAACATTGATTTTCATCTGCCATTTTGTTGCCAAGTCACCCAATTTTGTGAGATCTCTTTGTAACTCTTTGCAGTCTCTTTTAGACTTGAATAATTTTATATCTTTTTGCAAACTTTGCTACCTGTTTACCCCTTTTTGCAGATCATTTATGAATACGTTGAACAGCACTTATCCCAAACCCGTACAAGTCCGGATGAGCGGGGGAGTCACCTCTATTTACTTCTCTCCATTCTGAAAATGGACCATTTATTCCTCGAAAAGTTGTTTCCTTTCTTTTAACTGGAGTGCCTGGGAATGCTTTTAGGATCCTCTAATGATCTTTAGCAACTTAATTTAATGGCAACCCTTTTATCTTAATCACTCTGCCTCTGTTTATAAACAAACTCCCTGTCCCAAGGGCAGAAGTTGTTAGCAGCACAGAGCTCCTCAGATTCCACACTCAAGCTCTGCTTCCAGGGTGCTGAGGGGGTGCCTATGCAGCTCCCTAGGACCTGTAGGAGGGGAATTTTGCAGAAAAACAAAGCCTGAGGCTATATTTTCTTTTCCAGGGAAATCTGTGGATGGAGGGCAGAGGGAGCAAACATATTGTTCACCATAGGCGCTGATTCCGTGGGTGCTCTGGGGCTGGAGCACCCATGGGGAAAAGTGGTGGGTGCTCTGCACCCACCGGCAGCTCCTCAACCCGCCTCCCAGCCCCAGCTTGCCTCCGCTCCGCCTCCTCCCTTGAGCGTGCCGCCATGTCCTGCTTCTCCCTCCTCTCTCCCTCCCAGCGCTTGCGCCGCAAAACAGCTGTTTCACGTGGTAAGCGCTGGGAGGGGGGAGGAGGAGGAGGAGGAATGCGGTGCACTCGAGGAAGAGGTGGGGCTGGGGTGGGGATTTGGGCAGGGGTCCAATAGGGGCAGGGAGGGGGTGGAGTCTGGGGCGGGGCCAGGTCGCGAGTGCCCACTGGCGCCAATGAAGGTTGGCACCGGTGTTGTCCACCCTATGTCCTCCCAGGCTTTTCTCCCACCTGGTGCAGTCTCCACTCCTTCCCCATGTGGGCCTCAATCTAATGAGCACCCACCACAGAGTTGTGGGAAGGAGGAGCAGTGTAGTAGAGGAGACTGAAGTTACTTTTCCTCCTCTATGCATCTGTCATAAATATAAAGGGAAGGGTAAACCCCTTTGAAATCCCTCCTGGCCAGGGGAAAGCTCCTCTCACCTGTAAAGGGTTAAGAAGCTAAAGGTAACCTCGCTGGCACCTGACCAAAATGACCAATGAGGAGACAAGATACTTTCAAAAGCTGGGAGGAGGGAGAGAAACAAAGGGTCTGTGTCTGTCTGTATGCTGGGTCTTTGCCGGGGACAGACCAGGAATGGAATCTTAGAACTTTTAGTAAGTAATCTAGCTAGGTATGTGTTAGATTATGATTTCTTTAAATGGCTGAGAAAAGAACTGTGCTGAATAGAATAACTATTTCTGTCTGTGTATCTTTTTTGTAACTTAAGGTTTTGCCTAGAGGGGTTCTCTATGTTTTTGAATCTAATTACCCTGTAAAATATCTACCATCCTGATTTTACAGGGGGGATTTCTTTATTTCTATTTACTTCTATTTTTTATTAAAAGTCTTCTTGTAAAAAACTGAATGCTTTTTCATTGTTCTCAGATCCAAGGATTTGGGTCTGTGGTCACCTATGCAAATTGGTGAGGCTTTTTATCCAACATTTCCCAGGAAAGGGGGGGTGCAAGTGTTGGGAGGATTGTTCATTGTTCTTAAGATCCAAGGGGCTGGGTCTGTAGTCACCTAGGCAAATTGGTGAGGCTTTTTACCAAACCTTGTCCAGGAAATGGGGTGCAAGGTTTTGGGAAGTATTTTGGGGGGAAGGACGCGTCCAAACAGCTCTTCCCCAGTAACCAGTATTAGTTTGGTGGTGGTAGCGGCCAGTCCAAGGACAACGGGTGGAATATTTTGTACCTTGGGGAAGTTTTGACCTAAGCTGGTAAAGATAAGCTTAGGAGGTTTTTCATGCAGGTCCCCACATCTGTACCCTAGAGTTCAGAGTGGGGGAGGAACCTTGACAGCATCTGTCTGCAGTGCAATATGAGGTGTGATTACAGCTTGAGTAGCTTTTCCTCATGACTAATGCAGCAGCACAGACTTCGGTGTGGGTAAGCAATGTATTTGCATGGCTTTTGTGATCGCATGCTAGTGCATGTCTGTCTACCTGAGCTGCAGTCACACCTCAAATGGCAATACTGATGTACCCTTTTGCGGGAAAGAGGAAATGAGCTGGGTCTGAAAAAGGCCCAAGTGACGAGAACTGCAAAAACATCAAGTTCCTCCTATTCTTTCTCCCTCCTGAATGTGGAAATTACTGTAGTAAAATTGCCAACATAAAATAAAACTTCCAGTAATAACACCTACTTCTTATATAGTGCTTTTTATCGGTAGATCTCAAAGTGCTTTACAAAAGAGGCAAGTGTCATTATCCCCATATTACATATGGGGAAACTGAGACATAGAGATGAAGTGACTTTCCCAAGGTCACCCAATAGAAAGGGGGAAGAGCTGGGAATAGAATCCAGATATCCTGACTCCCAGTTTAGTGTCTTAGTTGATAGAGCACTGAACTGTTTATATTGAAGCGATGGACTTGTGTCTAATATTAACTTATCCTATTGATTTACATTTATTCTTCCCCTTGGCCTTAACATTTTTCACATTTAAAAATATAACCACTTTTAAATATTGGGACTTGTACACTACATCCAATAAGTAATGGTTAAAAGATGAAAATCTGCCCTTTTTCACCAGTTCAGATTTTGTCCAGGTCAGTATAGTGGCATATGGGGGAGGGGAGAAATTATCCTCCCTTGAAGACGGTGGTCACTAACCCATCGATTGTGATCGACTGGTCGATCCTGGAGCCTCTGCCAGTAGATTGTGATCTCTGGGCCACTAGCAGTGGGTCTCAGGCATGCTGCCTGCCCACCTGCCTTGGTCCCACGCCGCTCCCAGAAGCGGCTGGCTGCTGGTACATTTCTGCAGCCATTGGGGGGCGGGGGAGCAGGAGAATGAGGGGGCTCTGCATGCTGCCCCAGCACTGTCCCTGCAGCTCCCATTGGCTGGGAACCAGCCAGGCAGCAGGCAGGCAGCCTGCCTGAGCCCTTCTGTGCAGCCAGCCAGGAGCTGAATGTAGTAAGTGCCTCCCAACCACACCCCCTCCCCTACCCCAACCCCCTCCTGCAGCCTGGATCCCCCCTGCACCCAAACTCCCTCCCAGAGCCCACACTTCTCTCCTACACCCGGCTCTCTGCCCCAGCCTGGAGTCCCCTCCTGCAGCAAACTCCCTCCCAGAGCTTGCACCCCTCACTCCTGCACCCCAACCCCCTGCACCCGGCTCAGCCAACCCACAGTTGAGAATATTACACTGATTTGTGACAATCCCTGAAGGATTTTGGATCTATAAACTACAAATGACACTAATAAAAAGTAAAAGTCATGAAATATCCAGTGGATTCTAAGAGACTAAGTGCAGTGTGACAATAATGATTCCTGCACCCCAACTCCTTGCCCCAGGCTCAGCCTGGAGCCCCCTCCCACACTCTGAGCCCTGTGGCCCCAGCCCAGACCCTGCACCCCTCCACACACCCCAACCACCTGCCGCAGTCTAGTGAAAGTGAATGAGGGTGTAGGAGAGTGAGCAAGGGTGGGGGGGAATGGAGTGAGTGGGGTGGGGCCTTGGGGAAGGGGCAGGGTAGATCCTGGGGTTGATTTTTTTAAATTCAAAAAGTGATCTTGTGCGTAAAAAAAAAAAAAAAAAAAAAAAAAAAAAGGTTGTACACCACTGCTTTACGATAGGGTTCAAATTAAATTTAGGTTCCGTTTCCCCAAAATATATGTACTAAAGAGGTACTTTTTCTTTTTCTTGGTAAAGGGGATTTGACTCCTTAACCAGCAATGTTGAAGACTTAAAGGACGTGAATTGGAAATTAAATGGACAAATACAGGGTATGCAGAAAGCAATGGAAGTACTGGATGAAACCTGTCTGCAATTGGCAGATGAAATTGCAGAGCTGAACTGCAGACTAACAAGATATGATTGATTTCTAGAGTTGGCTGTTCTCTAGACAGCACTGTTGTGTCTGAAAGTGTTTCATCTGGACCCATCTATGCTGATTTGGGGGAAGGGGGAGAAAGGTGTCTCTCTTCTGTGCTCTAAATTCATATCCCTCTTAAAATATTATTTAAAAAACAAACGTGCACTTAAAGAAAACTGTCTCAAGGTGCCTTTGAATAAGAGTGCATGTAAACTAACCTAGGATTTCTGGTTCTCTTATCATTAGACATGAATCCTGTTCAGATTTGATTGTGGTGCTGTTTGAAATGGAAACTGCTTAATATGGAGCTCAAAATGGCCAAAGATTAGGGCTGTTGATTAATTGCAGTTAACTCACATGATTAACTCAAAAAAATTAATTGTGGTTTTAATTGCACTGTTAAACAAAAGAATACCTACTGAATATTTTGGATGTTTTTTTCTACATTTCATATACATTGTATTCTGTGTTGTAATTGAAATCAAAGTGTATATTTTTTTATTACAAATATTTGCACTGTAAAAATTATAAACAAAAGAAATAGTATTTTTCAATTAATCTCATACAAGTACTGAAGTTTAATCCTTGTCGTGAAAGTGCAATTTACAAATGTAGATTTTTTTTTTGTTACATAACTGCACTCAAAAACAAAACAACGTAAAACTTCAGAGCCTACAAGTCCACTCAATCCTACTTCTCGTTCAGCCAATTGCTAAGGGTATGTCTACACTACGGAATAAGGTCGAATTTATAGAAGTCGGTTTTTTAGAAATCGGTTTTATAAATTCGAGTGTGTGTGTCCCCACAGTAAATGCTCTAAGTGCATTAAGTGCATTAACTCGGCGGAGCGCTTCCACAGTACCGAGGCAAGCGTCGACTTCCGGAGCGTTGCACTGTGGGTAGCTATCCCACAGTTCCCGCAGTCTCCGCTGCCCATTGGAATTCTGGGTTGAGATCCCAATGCCTGATGGGGCTAAAACATTGTCGCGGGTGGTTCTGGGTACATATCGTCAGCCTCCCGTTCCCTCCCTCCCCCCGTGAAAGCAAGGGCAGACAATCATTTCGCGCCTTTTTTCCTGAGTTACCTGTGCAGACGCCATACCACAGCAAGCATGGAGCCCGCTCAGGTAACCGTCACCCTATGTCTCCTGGGTGCTGGCAGACGCGGTACGGCTTTGCTGCACAGTAGCAGCAACCCCTTGCCTTCTGGCAGCAGACGGTGCAATACGATTGGTAGTCGTCCTCATCGTGTCCGAGGTGCTCCTGGCCGCGTCGGCTGGGAGCGCCTGGGCAGACATGGGCGCAGGGACTAAATTTGGAGTGACTTGACCAGGTCATTCTCTTTAGTCCTGCAGTCAGTCCTATTGAACCGTCTTATGGTGAGCAGGCAGGCGATACGGACTGCTAGCAGTCGTACTGTACCATCTTCTGCCAGGCAGGCAAGAGATGAGGATTGCTAGCAGTCGTATTGCACCATCTTCTGCCAGGCAGGCAAGAGATGGGGATGGCTAGCAGGCGTACTGTACCATCTTCTGCCAAGCAGCCATGAGATGTGGATGGCATGCAGTCCTTCTGCACCGTCTGCTGCCAGCCAAAGATGTAAAAGATAGATGGAGTGGGTCAAAACAAGAAATAGACCAGATTTGTTTTGTACTCATTTGCCTCCTCCCCTGTCTAGGGGACTCATTCCTCTAGGTCACACTGCAGTCACTCACAGAGAAGGTGCAGCGAGGTAAATCTAGCCATGTATCAATCAGAGGCCAGGCTAACCTCCTTGTTCCAATAACAACGATAACTTAGGTGCACCATTTCTTATTGGAACCCTCCGTGCAGTCCTGCCTGAAATACTCCTTGATGTACAGGCACCCCCTTTGTTGATTTTAGCTCCCTGAAGCCAACCCTGTAAGCCGTGTCGTCAGTCGCCCCTCCCTCCGTCAGAGCAACGGCAGACAATCGTTCCGCGCCTTTTTTCTGTGCGGACGCCATACCACGGCAAGCATGGAGCCCGCTCAGCTCACTTTGGCAATTAGGAGCACATTAACCACCACACGCATTATTCAGCAGTATATGCAGCACCAGAACATGGCAACGCGATACCGGGCGAGGAGGCGACGTCAGCGCGGTCCCGTGAGTGATCAGGACATGGACACAGATTTCTCTGAAAGCATGGGCCCTGACAATGCATGCATCATGGTGCTAATGGGGCAGGTTCATGCTGTGGAACGCCGATTCTGGGCTCGGGAAACAAGCACAGACTGGTGGGACCGCATAGTGTTGCAGGTCTGGGACGATTCCCAGTGGCTACGAAACTTTCGCATGCGTAAGGGCACTTTCATGGAACTTTGTGACTTGCTTTCCCCTGTCCTGAAGCGCATGAATACCAAGATGAGAGCAGCCCTCACAGTTGAGAAGCGAGTGGCGATAGCCCTGTGGAAGCTTGCAACGCCAGACAGCTACCGGTCAGTTGGGAATCAATTTGGAGTGGGCAAATCTACCGTGGGGGCTGCTGTGATGCAAGTAGCCCACGCAATCAAAGATCTGCTGATATCAAGGGTAGTGACCCTGGGAAATGTGCAGGTCATAGTGGATGGCTTTGCTGCAATGGGATTCCCTAACTGTGGTGGGGCTATAGATGGAACCCATATCCCTATCTTGGCACCGGAGCACCAAGCCGCCGAGTACATAAACCGCAAGGGGTACTTTTCAATAGTGCTGCAAGCTCTGGTGGATCACAAGGGACGTTTCACCAACATCAACGTGGGATGGCCGGGAAAGGTGCATGATGCTCGCATCTTCAGGAACTCTGGTCTGTTTCAAAAGCTGCAGGAAGGGACTTTATTCCCAGACCAGAAAATAACTGTTGGGGATGTTGAAATGCCTATATGTATCCTTGGGGACCCAGCCTACCCCTTAATGCCATGGCTCATGAAGCCGTACACAGGCAGCCTGGACAGTGGTCAGGAGCTGTTCAACTACAGGCTGAGCAAGTGCAGAATGGTGGTAGAATGTGCATTTGGACGTTTAAAGGCGCGCTGGCGCAGTTTATTGACTCGCTTAGACCTCAGCGAAACCAATATTCCCACTGTTATTACTGCTTGCTGTGTGCTCCACAATATCTGTGAGAGTAAGGGGGAGACGTTTATGGCGGGGTGGGAGGTTGAGGCAAATCGCCTGGCTGCTGGTTACGCGCAGCCAGACACCAGGGTGGTTAGAAGAGCACAGGAGGGCGCGGTACGCATCAGAGAAGCTTTGAAAAACAGTTTCATGACTGGCCAGGCTACGGTGTAAAAGTTCTGTTTGTTTCTCCTTGATGAACCCCCCCGCCCCTTGGTTCACTCTACTTCCCTGTAAGCTAACCACCCTCCCCTCCTCCCTTTAATCATTGCTTGCAGAGCCAATAAAGTCATTGCTGCTTCACAGTCATGCATTCGTTATTCATTCATCACACAAATAGGGGGATGACTACCAAGGTATCCCAGGAGGGGTGGTGGAGGAGGGAAGGAAAATGCCACACAGCACTTTAAGCACAGCACTTTAAAAGTTTACAACTTTAAAA
The DNA here is from genome assembly GCF_965140235.1 of Caretta caretta. Lineage (NCBI taxonomy): Eukaryota > Metazoa > Chordata > Testudines > Cheloniidae > Caretta > Caretta caretta. The sequence goes on along the minus strand of NC_134211.1, from coordinate 34,296,122 downwards.
TTTATTGAATGACAGCCTTCTTTTTTTTGGGCAATCCTCTGTGGGGGAGTGGCTGGTTGGCCGGAGGCCTCCCCACCGTGTTCTTGGGCGTCTGGGTGTGGAGGCTATGGAACTTGGGGAGGAGGGCGGTTGGTTACAGAGGGGCTGCAGTGGCAGTCTGTGCTCCAGCTGCCTTTGCTGCAGCTCAACCATACACTGGAGCATACTGGTTTGGTCCTGCAGCAGCCTCAGCATTGAATCCTGCCTCCTCTCATCACGCTGCCGCCACCTTTGAGCTTCAGCCCTGTCTTCAGCCCGCCACTTACTCTCTTCAGCCCGCCACTTACTCTCTTCAGCCCTCCACCTCTCCTCCCGGTCATTTTGTGCTTTCCTGCACTCTGACATTATTTGCCTCCACGCATTCGTCTGTGCTCTGTCAGTGTGGGAGGACAGCATGAGCTCGGAGAACATTTCATCGCGAGTGCGTTTTTTTTTCTTTCTAAGCTTCACTAGCCTCTGGGAAGGAGAAGATCCTGTGATCATTGAAACACATGCAGCTGGTGGAGAAAAAAAAAGGGACAGCGGTATTTAAAAAGACACATTTTATAAAACAGTGGCTACACTCTTTCAGGGTAAACCTTGAAAGTTAACATTACATACATAGCACATGTGCTTTCGTTACAAGGTCGCATTTTGCCTCCTCCCACCGCGTGAACGGATTTTGGTTGAATGCCAGCAAACATACACTGCAATGCTTTGTTCTACAGTGATTCCCCAGTACGTGTTGCTGGCCTGGAGTGGTAAAGTGTCCTACCATGAAGGACGAAATAAGGCTGCCCTCCCCAGAAACCTTTTGCAAAGGCAGAACCGCAAATGCCAGGGCAAAGTAATCCTTTCACATGCTTGCTTTTAAACCATGTATAGCATTTTAAAAGGTACACTCACCAGAGGTCCCTTCTCCGCCTGCTGAGTCCAGGAGGCAGCCTTGGGTGGGTTCGGGGGGTACTGGCTCCAGGTCTAGGGTGAGAAACAGTTCCTGGCTGTCGGGAAAACCGGTTTCTCCGCTTGCTTGCTGTGAGCTATCTACAACCTCCTCCTCATCATCTTCTTCGTCCCCAAAACCTACTTCTGTATTGCCTCCATCTCCATTGAAGGAGTCAAACAACACGGCTGGGGTAGTGGTGGCTGAACCCCCTAAAATGGCATGCAGCTCATCATAGAAGCGGCATGTTTGGGGCTCTGACCCAGAGCGGCCGTTCGCCTCTCTGGTTTTCTGGTAGGCTTGCCTCAGCTCCTTCAGTTTCACGCGGCACTGCTTCGGGTCCCTGTTATGGCCTCTGTCCTTCATGCCCTGGGAGATTTTCAGAAAGGTTTTGGCATTTCGAAAACTGGAACGGAGTTCTGATAGCACGGATTCCTCTCCCCAAACAGCGATCAGATCCCGTACCTCCCGTTCAGTCCATGCTGGAGCTCTTTTGCGATTCTGGGACTCCATCATGGTCACCTCTGCTGATGAGCTCTGCATGGTCACCTGCAGCTTGCCACGCTGGCCAAACAGGAAATGAGATTCAAAAGTTCGCGGTTCTTTTCCTGTCTACCTGGCCAGTGCATCTGAGTTGAGAGCGCTGTCCAGAGCGGTCAGAATGGAGCACTCTGGGATAGCTCCCGGAGGCCAATACCATCGAATTGTGTCCACAGTACCCCAAATTCGAGCCGGCAACGTCGATTTAAGCGCTAATCCACTTGTCAGGGGTGGAGTAAGGAAATCGATTTTAAGAGCCCTTTAAGTCGAAATAAAGGGCTTCATTGTGTGGACGGGTGCAGGTTTAAATCGATTTAACGCTGCTAAATTCGATCTAAAGTCCTAGTGTAGACCAGGGCTAAGACAAACAAGTTTGTTTTCTTTTACAGGAAATAATGCTACCCTCTTCTTATTTACCGTATCATAAGAAAGTGAGAACAGGCATTTGAACGGCACTTTTTTGTAGCCAGCACTGCAAGGTATTTACATGCCAGATATGTTAAACATTCGTATGCCGCTTCATGCTTCAGCCATCATTCCAGAGGACATGCTTCCATGCTGATGACACTCTTTAAAAAACTGTGTTAATTAAATTTGTGACTGAACTCCTTGGGGGAGAATTGTATGTCCCCCGCTCTGTTTTACCTGCATTCTGCCATATATTTCATGTTATAGCAGTCTCGGATGATGACCCAGCACATGGTGTTCATTTTAAGAAATCTTTGCAGATTTCACAAAACGCAAAGAAGGTACCAATGTGAGATTTCTAAAGATAGCGACAGCACTTGACCCCAGGTTTAAGAATCTGAAGTGCCTTCTACACCTCATCCCTCTGATTTTGGAGTATGCTTTCAGAAGTCTTAAAAGAGTAACACTCCAATGCAGAAACTACAGAACCTGAACCACCAGAAAAGAAAATCAACCTTGTGCTGGTGGCATCTGACTTAGATAATGAAAGTGAACATGTGTCGGTCTGCACTGCTTTGGATTCTTATCGAGCAGAACCCGTCATCAGCATAGATGCATGTCCCCTGAAATGGTGGTTGAAGCATGAAGGGACATATGAATTTTTAGTATATCTGACATGTAAATATCTTGCGATTCCAGCTACAACAGTGCCATTAGAACACCTGTTCTCACTATCAGGCGACACTGTAAACAAAACCAGGCAGTATTATCTCCTGCAAATGTAAAAAAACTTGTTTGTCTGAGCGATTTGCCTTAACAAGAAGTAGGACTGAGTGGACTTGCAGGCTCTAAAATTTTTACATTGTTTGTTTTGTTTTTGAATGCAGTGTTTTGTGGTGTTTTTTTTTTTTTTTTACATAATTCTACATTTGTAAATTCAACTTTCATGATAAAGCGATTGCATTACAGTACTTAGGTGAATTGAAAAATACTATTTCTGTCTTTTTACAGTGCAAATACTTATCATAAAAAATATAAAGTGAGCACTGTACACTTTGTATTGTGTTGTAATTTAAATCAATGCATTTGAAAATGTAGAAAACATCCAAAAATATTTAAATAAATGGCATTCTATTATTGTTTAACAGTGCGATTAATCATGATTAATTTTTTTAATCACTTGACAGCCTACCAAAGATGCTAACAGAGTGATAGATTAACTACCTAAATTTGGACTATTAATCTAGTTCCTTCACAGTAAATTTAAATGTCACCATCTCTGTATGTTATGATAGCTAATGCCTAGCTTCCTGCCAGTTAGAGTGTCAAAATCTGAAGCTTAACCCCTCTCCCTCAAAATAACTCCCTCTGACTTGAGTAGGAGTTCTGCCTCAGTACTAACTTAATAAAAAATTTGAAAAAAATGACTTGACAATTTCTGTTTCAGACAGTGGTAGGAGTCAAATATGGGCCAAATCACCTGAGACTGTACCTTACTTTAAAATGTCTTCTGTTTTCCATCACTGGTAGAACAATTGAACGTGTTTCTGAAATGGGCCTTTTTAGCACTCGCACAAATTTTAACAGGAAGTTAAAGCAACACATAACTTAGTCAAATTTATATACGCAAGTATCTGTGAGCATAGCTTTTAATTTTGGTATTGATTTCTAACTCTGGTGAGTGAAAATACTTGATTCAAAACTCTCTAGAAGAAGGAAACCTGAGAAGCAGAAGAAGTAAAGATGGGGGAAGTTGGTTGGTTGTGGTTTTTCAGTACAGCAAAAAATCTTTCTCTATTTCCTATTTAACTCCTCTGTCATTAATGCGACTTTTTAAAAATTAAACTTTTATATTGACCACATGTAGTTTCATTAGATAACCAATCAATTTTCCTTTCCTCTTCACTAATTTTTCTAACTTTTTCCTTCTTCTGTTTTTGTCTCTTCTACTCCGTTTCCCCCCCCCTTCTCTTCCTTGAACCACTCCCCATTGTCGATCTTCTCTAATCACTTTTTAAGGTTTTCAGCTATTAACACACCAGTGTTTTTTCTTCCTGGTTGGACAGCATGCCATACTGCAAAGGGTGATCTAAAAATCCACCTCTTGTGGCCTTAAATCCTGTAAAAGTGTGCATGGGGGCTAACTTCCTCTGCTCCCAGGGTGGGGGTGCTTGACCCCTTGCTCTGCCCCAAGCCGTCTCCCCGGCCTCTTCCTGCCTCACCCCCTGCCCCAGCACCTCCTGCACTCTGCTGAACAGCGGATCTACGGCATGGGAGGCACAGGGAGGGAGGGGGAGGAGCTGATCGGCAGGGCTGCTGGTGGGTGCTGAGCACCCACAATTTTTTCCATGGGTGCTCCATCCCATAGAGTCGGTGCCTATGAAAGTCTCTCTCTCTCTCTCTCTCTCTTTCAAAGTAAATGTGGCTGATGTCCATCTATCTTACAGCATGCAGCAACCTCTAGAAAATTTAAAATATGTATCAAATGAGCTTGAAGCCATCAAGTGCAAAACAATTAATTTGTGTGAGGAGAATCATGTGGTTTGTGAATGCTGCAGAAGACTGGTATGTATATTTTTATTATATTACATCAAAAGATGCTGTCCCTTTTTTAATAAGAATTCTAGCAACTATTGTTAATCTAGCTGTATTTCACATTTCATATGATTTCTGGGTCATATTTGATAAGGGCCTGATCCTGCAAATACTTTGAATGTAAAACTTGGACATGAGTTGGTGCTCAAAGCATGGAGTGTTTAAAGGATTGTGTCCTATGTTGGTGAAATAATTTTAAAGTTGTACTAATAAAATATTTTCTAATATTTAGAATAAATATTAGATAACATTTCTATAGGCTTATTCATAACCTTTTTAATGATATGATAAGATTTCAATTTTCTGACTGATAACAGAATATAAAGAAATACTTTAGGACAAAGGGCCCACAGTATGTGGGAATTCAGTTTGGCTTGCTGGCTTGGGGAGCAAGGGATTGTGGAACTGGGAAGCAAACCCAGGGCTTCCACAAGACAATTCAAAGTACAGGATCAGCGCTGAGCCATGTTTTTAAAAATCAGAGTGTGTAAAGATATAACAAGAGAAACCTTGAAATATTGATTTGCAGATAAACAATATTTAATCCTTGTTAGTTACTGTATTCATTACTAAAGGATGTTAAGTTTTCATTGAGGATGACTCTTCTTTTCTCATCTGTGTATTTTCATGTATCTTGTTTTCCTTTTTATAACAGGAAAAAAAAGTTGAATCTTTCACTTCAAAATTGACTTTGTTAGAGGAGGTAAGTACCAGATCACTTTAAAATGTCAGAGGTTTAAATCAATAGCACAAAGTCTTGCTTGGCACACTAACAACTATAGTGTTGTTGTGGGTTTTTTGGGTGTGTTTTGTTTTTGTTTGTTTTGTTTTTAAAAAGAAACCTAATTGAGGTTTTTACAATGTCTCTTTGTGACAAAACAAACTGCAAGGGATCTGAATTTTCAAGACTCAAACTGTTAACCCAATGGAAGTAATTGCTAGGTACAGTAAGCGTGCTTTTCTGTAACTTTAACATTCTTTTTCTCTGGGGATAAGCTTTCTCTTGTTTTCCATATTTTTTTTTCTTGTGCATTTTTAAAATAGTCTTGTTTATATAAACAAAAAATCATTAATTTCACTTCTCGTCTGCCCTGGATATGGTAATCCCCCCAATTCTCTGAGACTAAACTCCAGTGCAATAATAGGTATAGTTAGCACTAACTTATCTGTTTCTGCAAGAAAAATCTGTAGAATGTTATTTGTTTCATTTCCTGTGTTTACTTCCACACTTCTTCTTCTCCCCCCCCCCCCCCTTTAGAGACCAGCAACATTTTATCTGTTTTGAGAGTAATGGGGATGGATGCCAGACTTGAAAGAAGGTGACGTTTTTAGACTGAAATACTGGTATGGTGCTTCAGTACCTTGCTGAATCAGTCAGGAAGGAAGCCAATAACTACCTTCGACCAGAGGTGGATGTGATTTCTAGATGTTATGAGTTCTAATGCCAGTTCCTTGCTAATACAGAACAAAATATGATTACTGACAGAGTAGGTCTTAATCATATTTTTCTTGCTAAATTAAGTCTCTCTCTAAAGCTACACTCTTACTAGGTAGATCTGGTGTGTAAGAAGTAGTGCACATCTTTGTTAATCTTTCTTGACTGAAACAAGATCCTGTTGAAAATGAAGCTTCTAATAAGTTCTACAAGTTCCATGGATGACTTTTCCTACTTCTATACCCAATATTTTATTATAGAGAATTGTATTATTACATGGCACTTACAAAAAAATGTTTTTAACTGACAACATTTTACTGATTCAGCAGGGTCGTTATATAGACAATGGGCCCAATTCATTCACTGGGTTCTGTTGGTAGAACTCCAACTGCAGTTCATAGCCATAAAAAGTCCCCATGAATGGAGTACAGCTTTGCAAGCTGCCTGCAATCCTCACTCCACCAAGGTGTCTGGAGCTAGTATGTGCCATCACAAAGTGGATGAGGCTGAGGGAATGGGAAGGAGCCTTCTGAGCTGCCTCTGCCAGAATGTTTCATTATGGAGGCCTGACTGCAATTCAAAGCTGCCCTCCTCCTGGCAGAGGGCAGTTGAGGTACTACAGTGTGTCGTCACATGCCTCTACAGGAGGAGCTGCCCTCTCTGGTACAGGAATGTATGTCTATAAGTTAGAAAAACATTTTTATCTACTAGTGCTACAGAGTCAGCTTGGGAGCTAGGGACTAGCTGTCTTCCTCTTGGCTTGCATGTTATAACCATTAATAAAGCTTCTGCAGCTGGAACTTGGTCAACAAATCTGTTGATGATGGAGGAGTCAGAAAAGAATTGCCCAGAGCTGTATTGTCTTGGCAGAAAGAAGAATAAAACCTTTATTTTTGTCAGTCAGGTAAGCAGTTATGACCTTGAATGCACACAGAAATCTCTCCTGCTTGAGTGAAGGAACCATTTTCACTATAGTCAGTCTTCCTGATCATAACTTCATTGTGTACCAGATTCCTCCTTTGTGTAACTCTACAAATACTATACATGAGGAATGACTATGACTCCATTAGAATGAGGGTCCGAATAACGTGCAGTATACTAGAAAAATCACATCTTTGAATTGAATTTATTGTATTGTGAAATCTTTTCTTTTGTGATTTTTGTTTTGAACTCTTCAGTGTTCAAGTCCTATTCCTTTCAGTGTACTGAATATAATTCTTAATTTGCTATTCTGTAGAATTCCATTAATCTCTTTCTTCTTAGAACTCCAAGGCCCATGAAGATAAAAAAGCAGCTGTGTATGAAGTGTTGTCCGTTGAAGATGCCTGGGAATATTTGCAGGACTTCTTGCAGGAAATAAAATCTCAGAATAGCGCATTTCTGGCCCTGACAGATGAGATTGTAAGCAACTCTGCTAGTCGTTCAATCTTGAAGGCCAATAAGATTTAATTAATGTTTTAAATGTGTATCTCTCATCTTGTTTTTACTTGGAAAGTAGGTCACGCAGTCAATATACCTACCTTAATAGCAAGCATAAGGCATGCTTAAGTTTAGAACTATCGGGAGAGGTCCAAGTTAGTTTGGCTCTGCTCTCATCAAAGCAACCTTTCATTTCTACCAATTTAAGGGCTGGATTCTCCAATTGTTTCTTTTCTATGAGTTCACTGCAGAATTGGGTCTTGATCCTGTTTTGAAACAATCACAATAATTTGCACAACGTCAGACGGTTATATGAACTGTTCAGATTTCCCTTCTTGCTCTGGTGGTAAATCATAAGTGGGAGGATGGTAGCTTTTGCCCATCTGTACCTGAATAAAATAATAAAGGATTACAGAACATGACCAGGCACATTACAGTTCTAGAAACTTTAAAAAAACTTTCTGTAAGCGAGAAATCCTTTTTTCTGTGTGTGCAGATGAACTTGCATTATGGGCTAAATCTTATCCCCTCCACCCTGAGCACGTCAGATGGCGCTGTTTTGTACAGGTGGAGGATCTGCCAAGCCTACATTTCACAGGAATTCAGAGCTTAACTGTGTAGCAGCTCCTTCTTTTTGTTCCCTTGTAACAGTTTGAGAAAGAGGGGCAGAATGGGCTAGAGAAGGAGCAAGGATAACAAATTTACTGCTGCATGGTACCACTAGTTTCTGACATCTCCAACTCCCTACAGTTTGGGAGTGCAGCAGCGGTAGGGGGCACTCTTCGGATGCTGATAGAAGGGGGCAGATATAGCAAACTGTAATGTAACATCACTCCACCCTAATGGGGGCACACTTCGGGCCTAGATATTTTTAATCTAGTCTGATAATTTGCTAAATTGACTAAAAAGGTGATGGTTTAAGAAAAAACAGGAATGTAGCAGCAAATCTGTCACTTATTTAAGACTAATTTATGCTGTTAAGACACAGTCTGGGCTTGGGGGTGGTATGGAGCCACCCTGTACCTACCTCAAGAAGATATGCCTATTTTAGGGCATGCAGCCTGCTCTAAGTCTACTCTGTGAGCTGCTGCAGACTGATGCCATGTCCTTAGAGTGATGTTTCCTTAGGGACATTTGGAGGGAACAGTCCCTATTCTCCCCTATCAACAGGGACTGCATTGTGCAAGTAGAGGAAGTCCCTATGTGCTCCTTCTCACCCCATTAGCTTGTAGAAAACCACCAAGGGCCAATAACAGCACTACCCCCCCCCCCGCCAAAAAAAGGCTTCCTTATCTCAAATGGAAATTGTACTGTATACAGTAATTTTCTGTGAATCACTAAAAGATTGTGTACTATAAGCTTAGTTATACCTTTCTACAATATACCTTACACTAGAACAAATGAACACTTCGGGGGAGGGGGGAGGGTAAAAAATGGCTATATTTTGCCTAGTTTAATATAATGCTATTTTTCCAAAGGAGGTCATTGCTCTTATAAAACACTTCATGGCAGATGTGATCAACTTCAGTACTAGAGAAGCTGTTAAAAATAGCTTGTATCTGTCATCATCATGACTGGTACAATGCAAGCTTCCTCAAACACTGCTCCTGTTGCCTCTCAGTCCTGACTTTCAAGCACGTCTGTTGTTCTGTTGCTGGGTAGACACTGTAAGTGGACAGGTCATGACAAATTGCAGGTCAATAATGATAGAAAATATCTGCTAGGGCTTACAACAAGCTGATTGAGACATCTTGTCTGTGACTTTTTTGTAAAATTGGAGCCCAGATATTCAGAGGTGGAGGACTGCTGAATTCATAGACTGCCTTACTACTTGATCTTTGAGTGCTTTTTTTACCCCAGTCATTGGAGAAGCTTCCTTTTTAAGTGATCTGCATTGTTATAACTTTGTCCTCCATCCAAAGAAGCTTGTGTGCAGCTGTCTTGGGAGTTTCTCACCTACCCTGAAGGCATGGCTGAGAGTGTCTGAAGCAGATCATGCTTCTCCTGCGCCACCCAATGAAGTAAAGACCAAGCTCACTCTGTCATGCAGAGCCTCCCTATATGGAGCTGAGTGAGGCTACCTGCTCATTTTTTAATGTGCTCTGTCTTAAAAATATAAAGTTAAAGAATCCAAATAAACCCAGGTTTCAGAGTAACAGCCGTGTTAGTCTGTATTCGCAAAAATAAAAGGAGTACTTTTGCATCCGATGAAGTGAGCTGTAGCTCACGAAAGCTTATGCTCAAATAAATTGGTTAGTCTCTAAGGTGCCACAAGTACTCCTTTTCTTTTTACAAATAAACCCAGGGATTCAGTCTAATAGACTGACCTGAATGTAAGATACAAAAAAATCTGTTATTTTATAAGGTTATTTTGGTGTGTGCTTCATTTACAGGAAAATATTTAACAAATTTATCATGTTTTAGTTCGGGAAGAGATCTTCCGTGCAACCTACAAAGTAGAGCATGAGTTCCAGCAGAGGGCAGTATTAAATTATATATGGAGATAGCATTTTAAAAAACTGCATTATCTGTGAAGTTGGCATGTTTCCAGTTTTCTCTTATGGAACATAGTAATCTCTGTAGGCTTTAACTTGTTATATAACAGCAGTTAGGATTGTAATTCCTACATAAGTAGGGTTGGATATGCTTTCTCTAGAAACCCCTGTTATATCAGGATTCACAAGTCAGCTGAATAAAGATTTGTGTCCTGTGCTGAAATGCAATTTCTTAGCCATCTTGCACAATATTTAAAAAAAAAAAATCTGTTCAGACACTTTTGGTTATGGGGCAGCAAATAGTTCTTGAAAGGTCTTCATTTCTCTATCTTGTATTATCATAATTGGTTGATTAATCAAACCAATTTTTTTCAGGCTTTAGCCCCTAATAAGTTCTAATCACTTGTTTGAAAAAAAATATTTTTTTTTGAATTGCCCACTGTTGAACTTTTAAGGGTCAGAATTTCAAGCATGGTCTTTAAAAATTCTGGGCTGAAAATTTGCATTCCCAACTTTTTTTACATGCAACTTGTTGTGAAAGTAACAGTACATTGTATGCAGAAACTGCATTTACTCATGCAAATAGGTTAATTGAACACCTGAGTGTTCTAACAGTTAAAGTTGTTTTTGTCCCAATTATTTGAGACTACATGTTTAATCATGTACTCAAAAAGAAAAGGAGTACTTGTGGCACCTTAGAGACTAACCAATTATTTATGCTCAAATAAATTGGTTAGTCTCTAAGGTGCCACAAGTACTCCTTTTCTTTTTGCGAATACAGACTAACACGGCTGTTACTCTGAAACCAATCATGTACTCAGTATTCATATTTTCAAACAACCCTGTCTCACCATAATCTAAATTGAGACATTAGGGCAAATTCTCTCTTTAGTAGAGCAGTGGAACTCCTTTGAAGTCAGTGTGATTAAAATGGAGTAACTGAGGACAGAAATTTGGAGATGGTGGGTAGATTCCATGATTACTAACCCCACGTGCTTATTTTGAAACCTTATGACTATTAATAAAGCTTGAGATGTGCCTTCTGGTGGGGGAACCTTAAAGCATCATGTTCTCAAGCTTTTCTTCACAGCCATAAAGGTTACAAATTTATTCTTAAATAGAGTTGCAATTTTCAAGTACTAACATCATTCCAGCAGCTGGGGCTTAAAGAAAAACACCAAATACTGTCCGCTCTTCCAATTTCATCCCCATTCTCATGACACTAGAAGGGCCTCCTCCAAGCAGTCTCCTATGAAAGCGGAGGCCTGGAACGAGAGAGTGGGAACGGTGCTCCAGCAGCAGACTCCCTGCGCCACCTATGGCAGCACTGCAGACAGCAGGAATTGGAAGCTGCTTGCTGGAAGTAGTGCTGGTGGCCTGTATCAGCTCAGAGCTAGACCCGGGGGCTCCATAGATAAATGCATGTATGCATATGCATTAGACCAGTTCTATACAGTTTAAATGTTTGAACAAAAACACCTGGCTGTAGACAGCCTTCCCCCTCTTAAGGCTTTGCTACAAGGGAAATTTACCATATCGGCAGATCAGTGTAACTCCCCATTTGCACATTCTCGTTCCTGAATGTGTGTGTTTTTTTTCTGATTTAGCTTATACTGTTTGCTGTTCATGAGTCATAGTAATGTGATCAACTAAGTCACCATGTATTGTTTCTGCTTCCTTATTGGATGACTGAGAAATCTTATATGAGAATGAAAAATTAGTGAACATTGCACTACTGAAACAAATATTCAAATGAATAATCATTCTGCTAAATATGACACTTTTAGGATTTAGGAACTTTTTCGTGAATAACTGGTGTTCATCCAAGCTCTCAAGCACAATTAATAAAACGACCCTTACTTATCACATTGAGACAAATTTGCCACTTCTATTTGAGAAAATTAATTTCAGTTTTTTTCTGTCAGCCTGTTCTTAGTGGCTGAAGTTAGAGTTTTGTGGGACAGAGCATATGCCTGTAGTTTCTCACGTGGGTCTGCTATAGTGTTGTGGGGTTTTTTTGTTTTTGTTTTTTCCTTCAGAGTGATAATATTGTAGGTGAAGTAGCAAATTTCTAATGTGGGAAGTAATTGCCTACTATAATACTAAGCCTAGGGAGTTTACTAGCACTCCTGTCATGCTAAAGTACTTTTGACATGTCTTTAAACCATTTACATGAATTAACAATTTATCTCATTGACTTCAATAAAACAAGTACTCTCTTAATGTCTTCAATTTGAGCAGCAAAATTATTATATTATACTTCTGCTCCTAGAGTGTTTTAGTTGTGTTTTCTTACAAAAAAATGAGTTGCAATGCTTATTTGAACAAAACATTTGTAATTCTGCATTTCTCTCTACAATATCTACTAAGCAGTTTTCTTTATCTAAAACATCTTTTATTCTTTCCTGTTTTAGGCATTGAAAGAGCAGCTGAGTCACTCACCCTTAAGTTTCAGAGTAGCAGCCGTGTTAGTCTGTATTCGCAAAAAGAAAAGGAGGACTTGCGGCACCTTAGAGACTAACTAATTTATTTGAGCATAAGCTTTCGTGAGCTACAGCTCACTTCATTGGATGCATTCAGTGGATGCATCCGATGAAGTGAGCTGTAGCTCACGAAAGCTTATGCTCAAATAAATTGGTTAGTCTCTAAGGTGCCACAAGTACTCCTTTTCTTTTCACCCTTAAGTGTGATACGGATGCTTCCTTGCTTACACCCATTCATAGAAAACTGGAACAAAGTCATAAAGAGATTGAAAACAACATTTCTGGAATGTCCAGAACTTTCAACAAAATCAACCAGGTACGTAAATTGTTTAGCTGAAAAGTCCCAAAAAAATGTGGCTTTATTTCATTTTTTTTCTTCCATACAATTTAGCCCTGGTCTACACTAGGACTTTAGGTCGAATTTAGCAGCGTTAAATCGATGTAAACCTGCACCCGTCCACACAATGAAGCCCTTTATTTCGACTTAAAGGGCTCTTAAAATCGATTTCCTTACTCCACCCCTGACAAGTGGATTAGCGCTTAAATCGACGTTGCCGGCTCGAATTTGGGGTACTGTGGACACAATTCGATGGTATTGGCCTCCAGGAGCTATCCCAGAGTGCTCCATTATGACCGCTCTGGACAGCACTCTCAACTCAGATGCACTGGCCAGGTAGACAGGAAAAGAACCGTGAACTTTTGAATCTCATTTCCTGTTTGGCCAGCGTGGCAAGCTGCAGGTGACCATGCAGAGCTCATCAGCAGAGGTGACCATGATGGAGTCCCAGAATCGCAAAAGAGCTCCAGCATGGACCGAACGGGAGGTACGGGATCTGATTGCTGTTTGGGGAGAGGAATCCGTGCTATCAGAACTCCGTTCCAGTTTTCGAAATGCCAAAACCTTTGTGAAAATCTCCCAGGGCATGAAGGACAGAGGCCATAACAGGGACCCGAAGCAGTGCCGCGTGAAACTGAAGGAGCTGAGGCAAGCCTACCAGAAAACCAGAGAGGCGAACAGCCGCTCTGGGTCAGAGCCCCAAACATGCCGCTTCTATGATGAGCTGCATGCCATTTTAGGGGGTTCAGCCACCACTACCCCAGCGGTGTTATTTGACTCCTTCAATGGAGATGGAGGCAATACGGAAGCAGGTTTTGGGGACGAAGAAGATGATGATGAGGAGGAGGTTGTAGATAGCTCACAGCAAGCAAGCGGAGAAACCGGTTTTCCCGACAGCCAGGAACTGTTTCTCACCCTAGACCTGGAGCCAGTACCTCCCGAACCCACCCAAGGCTGCCTCCTGGACCCAGCAGGCGGAGAAGGGACCTCTGGTGAGTGTACCTTTTAAAATACTATACATGGTTTAAAAGCAAGCATGTGAAAGGATTACTTTGCCCTGGCATTTGCGGTTCTCCTAGATGTAGTCCTAAAGCCTTTGCAAAAGGTTTCTGGGGAGGGCAGCCTTATTGCGTCCTTCATGGTAGGACACTTTACCACTCCAGGCCAGTAACACGTACTCGGGAAACGTAGAACACAGCATTGCAGTGTATGTTTGCTGGCATTCAAACAACATCCGTTCTTTATCTCTCTGTGTTATCCTCAGGAGAGTGAGATATCATTCATGGTCACCTGGTTGAAATAGAGTGCTTTTCTTCAGGGGACACTCAGAGGAGCCCATTCCTGCTGGGCTGTTTGCCTGCGGCTGAACAGAAATGTTCCCCGCTGTTAGCCACAGGGAGGGGGGAAGGTTAAGGGGGTAGTCACGCGGTGGGAGGAGGCAAAATGCGACCTTGTAACGAAAGCACATGTGCTATGTATGTAATGTTGACAGCAAGGTTTACCCTGAAAGAGTGTAGCCACTGTTTTATAAAATGTGTCTTTTTAAATACCGCTGTCCCTTTTTTTTTTCTCCACCAGCTGCATGTGTTTCAATGATCACAGGATCTTCTCCTTCCCAGAGGCTAGTGAAGCTTAGAAAGAAAAAAAAACACACTCGCGATGAAATGTTCTCCGAGCTCATGCTGTCCTCCCACACTGACAGAGCACAGACGAATGCGTGGAGGCAAATAATGTCAGAGTGCAGGAAAGCACAAAATGACCGGGAGGAGAGGTGGCGGGCTGAAGAGAGTAAGTGGCGGGCTGAAGAGAGTAAGTGGCGGGCTGAAGACAGGGCTGAAGCTCAAATGTGGCGGCAGCGTGATGAGAGGAGGCAGGATTCAATGCTGAGGCTGCTGCAGGACCAAACCAGTATGCTCTAGTGTATGGTTGAGCTGCAGCAAAGGCAGCTGGAGCACAGACTGCCACTGCTGCCCCTCTGTAACCAACCGCCCTCCTCCCCAAGTTCCATAGCCTCCACACCCAGACGCCCAAGAACGCGGTGGGGGGGGGGCCACCAGCCAACCAGCCACTCCGCCACAGAGGATTTTCCCAAAAAAAGAAGGCTGTCATTCAATAAATTTTAAAGTTGTAAACTTTTAAAGTGCTGTGCTTAAAGTGCTGTGTGGCATTTTCCTTCCCTCCTCCACCACCCGTCCTGGGCTACCTTGGTAGTCATCCCCCTATTTGTGTGATGAATGAATAAAGAATGCATGAATGTGAAGCAACAATGACTTTATTGCCTCTGCAAGCGGTGTTTGAAGGGAGGAGGGGCGGGTGGTTAGCTTACAGGGAAGTAGAGTGAACCAAGGGGCGGGGGGGTTCATCAAGGAGAAACAAAGAGAACTTTCACACCGTAGCCTGGCCAGTCATGAAACTGGTTTTCAAAGCTTCTCTGATGCGTACCGCGCCCTCCTGTGCTCTTCTAACCGCCCTGGTGTCTGGCTGCACGTAACCAGCAGCCAGGCGATTTTCCTCAACCTCCCACCCCACCATAAACGTCTCCCCCTTACTCTCACAGATATTGTGGAGCACACAGCAAGCAGTAATAACAGTGGGAATATTGGTTTCGCTGAGGTCTAAGCGAGTCTGTAAACTGCGCCAGCGCACCTTTAAACGTCCAAATGCACATTCTACCACCATTCTGCACTTGCTCAGCCTGTAGTTGAACAGCTCCTGACTACTGTCCAGGCTGCCTGTGTACGGCTTCATGAGCCATGGCATTAAGGGGTAGGCTGGGTCCCCAAGGATACATATAGGCATTTCAACGTCCCCAACAGTTATTTTCTGGTCTGGGAATAAAGTCCCTTCCTGCAGCTTTTGAAACAGACCAGAGTTCCTGAAGATGCGAGCATCATGCACCTTTCCCGGCCATCCCACGTTGATGTTGGTGAAACGTCCCTTGTGATCCACCAGAGCTTGCAGCACTATCGAAAAGTACCCTTTGCGGTTTATGTACTCGGCGACTTGGTGCTCCGGTGCCAAGATAGGGATATGGGTTCCGTCTATAGACCCACCACAGTTAGGGAATCCCATTGCAGCAAAGCCATGCACTATGACCTGCACATTTCCCAGGGTCACTACCCTTGATATCAGCAGATCTTTGATTGCGTGGGCTACTTGCATCACAGCAGCCCCCACAGTAGATTTGCCCACTCCAAATTGATTCCCAACTGACCGGTAGCTGTCTGGCATTGCAAGCTTCCACAGGGCTATCGCCACTCGCTTCTCAACTGTAAGGGCTGCTCTCATCTTGGTATTCATGCGCCTCAGGGCAGGGGAAAGCAAGTCACAAAATTCCATGAAAGTGCCCTTACGCATGCGAAAGTTTCGCAGCCACTGGGAATCGTCCCAGACCTGCAACACTATGCGGTCCCACCAGCCTGTGCTTGTTTCCCGAGCCCAGAATCGGCGTTCCACAGCATGAACCTGCCCCATTAGCACCATGATGCATGCATTGTCAGGGCCCATGCTTTCAGAGAAATCTGTGTCCATGTCCTGATCACTCACGGGACCGCGCTGACGTCGCCTCCTCGCCCGGTATCGCTTTGCCAGGTTCTGGTGCTGCATATACTGCTGGATAATGCGTGTGGTGTTTAATGTGCTCCTAATTGCCAAAGTGAGCTGAGCGGCCTCCATGCTTGCCTTGGTATGGCGTCCGCACAGAAAAAAGGCGCGGAACGATTGTCTGCCGTTGCTCTGACGGAGGGAGGGGCGACTGACGACACGGCTTACAGGGTTGGCTTCAGGGAGCTAAAATCAACAAAGGGGGTGCCTGTACATCAAGGAGTATTTCAGGCAGGACTTCACGGAGGGTTCCAATAAGAAATGGTGCACCTAAGTTATCGTTCTTATTGGAACAAGGAGGTTAGCCTGGCCTCTGATTGATACATGGCTAGATTTACCTCGCTGCACCTTCTCTGTGAGTGACTGCAGTGTGATCTAGAGGAATGAGTCCCCTAGACAGGGGAGGAGGCAAATGAGGACAAAACAAATCTGGTCTATTTCTTGTTCTGAGCCACTCCATCTATCTTTTACATCTTTGGCTGGCAGCAGACGGTGCAGAAGGACTGCATACCATCCACATCTCATGGCTGCTCGGCAGAAGATGGTACAGTACGACTGCTAGCCATCCCCATCTCTTGCCTGCCTGGCAGAAGATGGTGCAATACGACTGCTAGCAATCCTCATCTCTTGCCTGCCTGGCAGAAGATGGTACAGTACGACTGCTAGCAGTCCGTATCGCCTGCCCGCTCACCATAAGACGGTTCAATAGGACTGACTGCAGGACTAAAGAGAATGACCTGGTCAAGTCTCTCCAAATTTAGTCCCTGCGCCCATGTCTGCCCAGGCGCTCCCAGCCGACGTGGCCAGGAGCACCTCGGACACGACGAGGACGACTACCAGTCGTATTGCACCGTCTGCTGCCAGAAGGCAATGGGTTGCTGCTACTGTGCAGCAAAGCCGTACCGCGTCTGCCAGCACCCAGGAGACATAGGGTGACGGTTACCTGAGCGGGCTCCATGCTTGCCGTGGTATGGCGTCTGCACAGGTAACTCAGGAAAAAAGGCGCGAAATGATTGTCTGCCCTTGCTTTCACGGAGGGAGGGAGGGAACGGGGGCCTGACGATACGTACCCAGAACCACCCGCGACAATGTTTTAGCCCCATCAGAGTGCTCCATTGTGACTGCTCTGGACAGCACTCTCAGATGCCCGATTGTTTGCCATTGCTGTGACGCCGGAAGGGGCGCTTACAGGGTTGGCTTCAGGGAGCTAAAATCAACAAAGGGAGTGGCTTTACATCTAGGAGTATTTCAGGCAGGACTTCACGGAGGGTTCCAATAAGAAATGGTGCACCTAAGTTATTGTCCTTATTGGAACAAGAAGGTTAGCCTGGCCTCTGATTGATACATGGCTAGATTTACCTCGCTGCACCTTCTCTGTGAGTGACTGCAGTGTGATCTAGAAGAATGAGTCCCCTAGACAGGGGAGGGGGGGAAGCAAATGAGTACAAAACAAATCTGGTCTATTTCTTGTTTTGATCCACTCCATCTATCTTTTACATCTTTGGCTGGCAGCAGACGGTGCAGAAGGACTGCATGCCATCCACATCTCATGGCTGCTCGGCAGAAGATGGTACAGTACGACTGCTAGCAGTCCGTATCGCCTGCCCGCTCACCATAAGACGGTTCAATAGGACTGACTGCAGGACTAAAGAGAATGACCTGGTCAAGTCACTCCAAATTTAGTCCCTGCACCCATGTCTGCCCAGGCGCTCCCAGCTGACGTGGCCAGGAGCACCTCGGACATGACGATGACGGCTACCAGTCATACTGTACCGTCTGCTGCCACAAGGCAAGGGGTTGCTGCTACTGTGTAGCAATGCCGTACCACGTCTGCCAGCACCCAGGAGACATAGGGTGACGGTTACCTGAGCGGGCTCCATGCTTGCCGTGGTATGGCGTCTGCACAGGTAACTCAGGAAAAAAGGCGCGAAACGATTGTCTGCCCTTGCTTTCACGGAGGGAGGGAGGGAACGGGGGCCTGACGATATGTACCCAGAACCACCCGCGACAATGTTTTAGCCCCATCAGGCATTGGGATCTCAACCCAGAATTCCAATGGGCAGCGGAGACTGTGGGAACTGTGGGATAGGTACCCACAGTGCAACACTCCGGAAGTCGACTCTAGCCTCGGTACTGTGGAAGCGCTCCGCCGAGTTAATGCACTTAGAGCATTTTCTGTGGGGACACACACACTCGAATATATAAAACCGATTTCTAAAAAACCGACTTCTATAAATTCGACCTTATTCCGTAGTGTAGACATACCCTTAGACTACTGTATGGCTGCTTCCGTCTTTACAATGGTGATTGATGGATGCCTCTGTGTAGTTATGCCAGAATTGAAGAGGAAGGGTGGTGGTGTGTGTGTTTTTTTTTTTTTCTGTTTTTAAATCTCATGCTGATGTGTCTGCCTCTAGCTTTTACAACATATACCTATCCGTGCATAGACTGTGCGGCCAGATTCTGACCCTATAAAACAGAATGATCAATTCTCAAAAGGGCTGTGCTAGGGATAAGTTCAGTTTTATCTTAAGAGTGCCCAGACTTTTAAACACTGGTTACACAAATAGGTGAAATCATTATTCTTCTCTCTTCCTATTTAAGATTTACACTGTGTTGGATATACACTGGTGTTCATGGAATTTGGCACGAACTCTAATATAAGGTTTGTCAACTTGAACGAACCATGTTTTCAAGGAGGGCTGGAGTTAGGTTCTGCTGAACTAGTGTAATTCCCCTCTCCCCCCCACACACACTAGGTATGTCTACACTACGGAATAAGGTTGAATTTATAGAAGTTGGTTTTTTAGAAATCGGTTTTATAAATTCGAGTGTGTGTGTCCCCACAGAAAATGCTCTAAGTGCATTAAGTGCATTAACTCGGCGGAGCGCTTCCACAGTACCGAGGCAAGCGTCGACTTCCGGAGCGTTGCACTGTGGGTAGCTATCCCACAGTTCCCGCAGTCTCCGCTGCCCATTGGAATTCTGGGTTGAGATCCCAATGCCTGATGGGGCTAAAACATTGTCGCGGGTGGTTCTGGGTACATATCATCAGCCCCCCGTTCCCTCCCTCCCCCCGTGAAAGCAAGGGCAGACAATCATTTTGCGCCTTTTTTCCTGAGTTACCTGTGCAGACGCCATACCATGGCAAGCATGGAGCCCGCTCAGGTAACCGTCACCCTATGTCTCCTGGGTGCTGGCAGACGCGGTACGGCATTGCTACACAGTAGCAGCAACCCCTTGCCTTGTGGCAGCAGACGGTACAGTACGACTGGTAGCCGTCATCGTCATGTCTGAGGTGCTCCTGGTCGCCTCTGTGAGGTCGATCAGGAGCGCCTGGGCAGACATGGGCACAGGGACTAAATTTGGAGTGACTTGACCAGGTCATTCTCTTTAGTCCTGCAGTCAGTCCTATTGAACCGTCTTATGGTGAGCGGGCAGGCGATACGGACTGCTTGCAGTCGTACTGTACCATCTTCTGCCGAGCAGCCATGAGATGTGGATGGCATGCAGTCCTTCTGCACCGTCTGCTGCCAGCCAAAGATGTAAAAGATAGATGGAGTGGATCAAAACAAGAAATAGACCAGATTTGTTTTGTACTCATTTGCTTCCCCCCCTCCCCTGTCTAGGGGACTCATTCTTCTAGATCACACTGCAGTCACTTACAGAGAAGGTGCAGCAAGGTAAATCTAGCCATGTAGCAATCAGAGGCCAGGCTAACCTTCTTGCTCCAATAAGGACAATAACTTAGGTGCACCATTTCTTATTGGAACCCTCCGTGAAGTCCTGCCTGAAATACTCCTTGATGTAAAGCCACCCCCTTTGTTGATTTTAGCTCCCTGAAGCCAACCCTGTAAGCGCCCCTCCCAGCGTCAGAGCAATAGCAAACAATCGGGCATCTGAGAGTGCTGTCCAGAGCAGTCACAATGGAGCACTCTGATGGGGCTAAAACATTGTCGCGGGTGGTGCTGGGTACGTGTCGTCAGGCCCCCGTTCCCTCCCTCCCTCCGTGAAAGCAAGGGCAGACAATCATTTCGCGCCTTTTTTCCTGAGTTACCTGTGCAGACGCCATACCACAGCAAGCATGGAGCCCGCTCAGGTAACCGTCACCCTATGTCTCCTGGGTGCTGGCAGACGCAGTACGGCTTTGCTGCACAGTAGCAGCAACCCATTGCCTTCTGGCAGCAGACGGTGCAATACGATTGGTAGTCGTCCTCGTCGTGTCCGAGGTGCTCCTGGCCGCGTCGGCTGGGAGCGCCTGGGCAGACATGGGCGCAGGGACTAAATTTGGAGTGACTTGACCAGGTCATTCTCTTTAGTCCTGCAGTCAGTCCTATTGAACCGTCTTATGGTGAGCGGGCAGGCGATACGGACTGCTAGCAGTCGTACTGTACCATCTTCTGCCAGGCAGGCAAGAGATGAGGATTGCTAGCAGTCGTATTGCACCATCTTCTGCCAGGCAGGCAAGAGATGGGGATGGCTAGCAGTCGTACTGTACCATCTTCTGCCGAGCAGCCATGAGATGTGGATGGTATGCAGTCCTTCTGCACGGTCTGCTGCCAGCCAAAGATGTAAAAGATAGATGGAGTGGGTCAAAACAAGAAATAGACCAGATTTGTTTTGTCCTCATTTGCCTCCTCCCCTGTCTAGGGGACTCATTCCTCTAGGTCACACTGCAATCACTCACAGAGAAGGTGCAGCGAGGTAAATCTAGTCATGTATCAATCAGAGGCCAGGCTAACCTCCTTGTTCCAATAAGAACGATAACTTAGGTGCACCATTTCTTATTGGAACCCTCCGTGCAGTCCTGCCTGAAATACTCCTTGATGTACAGGCACCCCCTTTGTTGATTTTAGCTCCCTGAAGCCAACCCTGTAAGCCGTGTCGTCAGTCGCCCCTCCCTCCGTCAGAACAACGGCAGACAATCGTTCCGCGCCTTTTTTCTGTGCGGACGCCATACCAAGGCAAGCATGGAGGCCGCTCAGCTCACTTTGGCAATTAGGAGCACATTAACCACCACACGCATTATTCAGCAGTATATGCAGCACCAGAACATGGCAACGCGATACCGGGCGAGGAGGCGACGTCAGCGCGGTCCCGTGAGTGATCAGGACATGGACACAGATTTCTCTGAAAGCATGGGCCCTGACAATGCATGCATCATGGTGCTAATGGGGCAGGTTCATGCTGTGGAACGCCGATTCTGGGCTCGGGAAACAAGCACAGACTGGTGGGACCGCATAGTGTTGCAGGTCTGGGACGATTCCCAGTGGCTACGAAACTTTCGCATGCGTAGGGGCACTTTCATGGAATTTTGTGACTTGCTTTCCCCTGCCCTGAAGCGCATGAATACCAAGATGAGAGCAGCCCTCACAGTTGAGAAGCGAGTGGCGATAGCCCTGTGGAAGCTTGCAACGCCAGACAGCTACCGGTCAGTTGGGAATCAATTTGGAGTGGGCAAATCTACTGTGGGGGCTGCTGTGATGCAAGTAGCCCACGCAATCAAAGATCTGCTGATATCAAGGGTAGTGACCCTGGGAAATGTGCAGGTCATAGTGGATGGCTTTGCTGCAATGGGATTCCCTAACTGTGGTGGGGCTATAGACGGAACCCATATCCCTATCTTGGCACCGGAGCACCAAGCCGCCGAGTACATAAACCGCAAAGGGTACTTTTCGATAGTGCTGCAAGCTCTGGTGGATCACAAGGGACGTTTCACCAACATCAACGTGGGATGGCCGGGAAAGGTGCATGATGCTCGCATCTTCAGGAACTCTGGTCTGTTTCAAAAGCTGCAGGAAGGGACTTTATTCCCAGACCAGAAAATAACTGTTGGGGACGTTGAAATGCCTATATGTATCCTTGGGGACCCAGCCTACCCCTTAATGCCATGGCTCATGAAGCCATACACAGGCAGCCTGGACAGTGGTCAGGAGCCTTTCAACTACAGGCTGAGCAAGTGCAGAATGGTGGTAGAATGTGCATTTGGACGTTTAAAGGCGCGCTGGCGCAGTTTACTGACTCGCTTAGACCTCAGCGAAACCAATATTCCCACTGTTATTACTGCTTGCTGTGTGCTCCACAATATCTGTGAGAGTAAGGGGGAGACGTTTATGGCGGGGTGGGAGGTTGAGGCAAATCGCCTGGCTGCTGGTTACGCGCAGCCAGACACCAGGGCGGTTAGAAGAGCACAGGAGGGCGCGGTACGCATCAGAGAAGCTTTGAAAACCAGTTTCATGACTGGCCAGGCTACGGTGTGAAAGTTCTGTTTGTTTCTCCTTGATGAACCCCCCCGCCCCTTGGTTCACTCTACTTCCCTGTAAGCTAACCACTCTCCCCTCCTCCCTTTAATCATTGCTTGCAGAGCCAATAAAGTCATTGCTGCTTCACAGTCATGCATTCGTTATTCATTCATCACACAAATAGGGGGATGACTACCAAGGTATCCCAGGAGGGGTGGTGGAGGAGGGAAGGAAAATGCCACACAGCACTTTAAGCACAGCACTTTAAAAGTTTACAACTTTAAAATTTATTGAATGACAGCCTTCTTTTTTTGGGGCAATCCTCTGTGGTGGAGTGGCTGGTTGGCCGGAGGCCCCCCCACCGCGTTCTTGAGCGTCTGGGTGTGGAGGCTATGGAACTTGGGGAGGAGGGCGGTTGGTTACAGAGGGGCTGCAGTGGCAGTCTGTGCTCCAGCTGCCTTTGCTGCAGCTCAACCATACACTGGAGCATACTGGTTTGGTCCTGCAGCAGCCTCAGCATTGAATCCTGCCTCCTCTCATCACGCTGCCGCCACCTTTGAGCTTCAGCCCTGTCTTCAGCCCGCCACTTACTCTCTTCAGCCCGCCACTTACTCTCTTCAGCCCTCCACCTCTCCTCCCGGTCATTTTGTGCTTTCCTGCACTCTGACATTATTTGCCTCCACGCATTCGTCTGTGCTCTGTCAGTGTGGGAGGACAGCATGAGCTCGGAGAACATTTCATCGCGAGTGCGTTTTTTTTTCTTTCTAAGCTTCACTAGCCTCTGGGAAGGAGAAGATCATTGAAACACATGCAGCTGGTGGAGAAAAAAAAAGGGACAGCGGTATTTAAAAAGACACATTTTATAAAACAGTCGCTACACTCTTTCAGGGTAAACCTTGCTGTTAACATTACATACATAGCACATGTGCTTTCGTTACAAGGTTGCATTTTGCCTCCTCCCACCGCGTGAATGGATTTTGGTTGAATGTCAGCAAACATACACTGCAATGCTTTGTTCTACAGTGATTCCTGAGTACGTGTTACTGGCCTGGAGTGGTAAAGTGTCCTACCATGAAGGACGAAATAAGGCTGCCCTCCCCAGAAACCTTTTGCAAAGGCAGAACCGCAAATGCCAGGGCAAAGTAATCCTTTCACATGCTTGCTTTTAAACCATGTATAGCATTTTAAAAGGTACACTCACCAGAGGTCCCTTCTCCGCCTGCTGAGTCCAGGAGGCAGCCTTGGGTGGGTTCGGGGGGTACTGGCTCCAGGTCTAGGGTGAGAAACAGTTCCTGGCTGTCGGGAAAACCGGTTTCTCCGCTTGCTTGCTGTGAGCTATCTACAACCTCCTCATCATCATCTTCTTCGTCCCCAAAACCTACTTCCGTATTGCCTCCATCTCCATTGAAGGAGTCAAACAACACGGCTGGGGTAGTGGTGGCTGAACCCCCTAAAATGGCATGCAGCTCATCATAGAAGCGGCATGTTTGGGGCTCTGACCCAGAGCGGCTGTTCGCCTCTCTGGTTTTCTGGTAGGCTTGCCTCAGCTCCTTCAGTTTCACGCGGCACTGCTTCGGGTCCCTGTTATGGCCTCTGTCCTTCATGCCCTGGGAGATTTTCACAAAGGTTTTGGCATTTCGAAAACTGGAACGGAGTTCTGATAGCACGGATTCCTCTCCCCAAACAGCAATCAGATCCCGTACCTCCCGTTCGGTCCATGCTGGAGCTCTTTTGCGATTCTGGGACTCCATCATGGTCACCTCTGCTGATGAGCTCTGCATGGTCACCTGCAGCTTGCCACGCTGGCCAAACAGGAAATGAGATTCAAAAGTTCGCGGTTCTTTTCCTGTCTACCTGGCCAGTGCATCTGAGTTGAGAGCGCTGTCCAGAGCGGTCAGAATGGAGCACTCTGGGATAGCTCCCGGAGGCCAATACCATCGAATTGTGTCCACAGTACCCCAAATTCGAGCCGGCAACGTCGATTTAAGCGCTAATCCACTTGTCAGGGGTGGAGTAAGGAAATCGATTTTAAGAGCCCTTTAAGTCGAAA
The DNA here is from genome assembly GCF_965140235.1 of Caretta caretta. Lineage (NCBI taxonomy): Eukaryota > Metazoa > Chordata > Testudines > Cheloniidae > Caretta > Caretta caretta. Next base: position 34,271,554 of record NC_134211.1, on the reverse strand, counting down.
TAAAGGGCTTCATTGTGTGGACGGGTGCAGGTTTAAATCGATTTAACGCTGCTAAATTCGACCTAAAGTCCTAGTGTAGACCAGGGCTAGGAGTAGGAAGTAGTGAGCAAAGTTGCAGTTCAGCTGGTACAAAAGCATTGCTTGTAACACAACTGGGGTAGGTGTTGTCGGAACACCAGGTGACTGCTTCTCCTCTCCTTTGCTCTGGTATAATGCTTGTTTATTTCACTAGTTACAAATGTACAGCTGGGATAGTCTCAAACTTTACTGAGCAACTTGTTGGCCATGCTTTTCAGCCTACTGTAGGCAAGGTCACAGAGATCTAACACCATAGAAATATAACACTTGTTCCATCTTAGAAAAGAAAAGTGAATAAAAATAAATGTTTTCATAGTAGTCTACACGTGCAAGTAAATTTTTTTGGCTTGAGTGTAAAGGAAATCTTATTTCATAATCTTTCATTAAGTCAAATAACCTCTTTAGTGAGAAGTTAAATTTCACTGAAGTTTGAGCAAGGAACCCTGATCTTGTAACTTCCTTTCAAATTCTGATGCATATATCATTCCTTGACCTTAAGTTTTACTGATCTGTGCTAATAGAAACAAAAATTAAGGTGGAGGATAAACTTACAAAGGATTAAATACCGTGTATCTGCTTTGAATTTTAAGCTTGACAGCCTTAAATTAGAACAGTCATTTAGAGAATTGGTATAAAATAAACATCTGCCTAATATGACAGACGTTAATGTTCTTTGTGCAATGTGACCTTTGAAAGAACAATGCTAAAGAAATCTGCTAGCCTTTGGAAAAGAGTGTTCACTATATACTCACACCTAATATAGGTGGTGCAAGTAGCAATGCCTAGTCAAGGCTGCCTAATACTTTCCATTATAAGACCCTGTTTGCAGTTGCTTATAATTTTGCCAGACATTAACAGTTTAGGCTAAAATTTTCTATGCCAGGTTTCTACCTCGGGCTGATGGTTTTTTTGTTTTTAATTCAGCAAAATTGCATCCACCATTTCTCAGACAAGTTCAAGGGAAAATGCATTGTTTTGCCTATGTTAATATATTTTTTTTTATAACTGTTGAGTTGAGAAGCTCTCGTGCCTCCATCGTGTGGAGTAGGGACTTGAAATTTGGTTGGGGCAGCAGTCTCCATACTGTCAGGGATATGGCGTTTCCCATCCCTGTGAAAGTCCACCCAAATTTGGCCAAGTTATGAGCCTCTGAAAATTTGAGTTCACACCTGTTCAGAGAAGACTAATTAGGGTTTTTGGCATCTAAATTTTCCGATGATTCCATCTGCCATGAGCACCCTCCATCCACTCACAGCTTGCATGTGCTGGACAACTTCTGTATGTGCCATCCCTTCAGAGCAGCTGAGTATGCCTGGGGCTACAGGCATTTCCCTGCAATTGCTCCTCCCATTTGCCATGGCTATTCCATGCACAAAGTCAGGAGACTGCCTCTCCTGTTCCTTAAGGTATCCCCTATTGGTGTCCTAGCAGAGAGAAGGAGAAGGGAGATGCAGACTGATTTTTTTTTTAAATGCAGAATAGTGTGGAGTCACGCTTGGGGTATAGTGGCAGGGTCGGACTGCAGTGAGGAGCAAAGGGGAGATTGGAAGCCGAGATGAGGTGGGAAGGATGGGAAATGGAATGAGGGAGTTGGGGGGCCTCAGGACTAGGACAGGCTGGAGGGCAGAAGCAGTCAGGCACGAGAAGTTTCAGGAATAGTAGGTTTCAGAGGAACAGCCGTGTTAGTCTGTATTCGCAAAAAGAAAAGGAGTACTTGTGGCACATATTGGTTAGAGACTAACCAATTTATTTGAGCATGAGCTTTCGTGAGCTACAGCTCACTTCATCAGATGTATACCGTGGAAACTGCAGCAGACTTTATATACACACAGAGAATATGAAACAATACCTCCTCCCACCCCACTGTCCTGCTGGTAATAGCTTATCTAAAGTGATCAACAGGTGGGCCATTTCCTTTGTGTGGGGGGGTGGAGGGTGAGAAAACCTGGATTTGTGCTGGAAATGGCCCACCTGTTGATCACTTTAGATAAGCTATTACCAGCAGGACAGTGGGGTGGGAGGAGGTATTGTTTCATATTCTCTGTGTGTATATAAAGTCTGCTGCAGTTTCCATGGTATACATCTGATGAAGTGAGCTGTAGCTCACGAAAGCTCATGCTCAAATAAATTGGTTAGTCTCTAAGGTGCCACAAGTACTCCTTTTCTTTTTTCAGGAATAGTAGTGTCTAGTGCAGTGTTTTTCAAACCATGGGTTGTGACCCACTACTAGGTCACAGCATGTAAGGCGCTGGGTTACCTTGCTCTGGTCAGCACCGCCGACTGGGACATTAAAAGTCCCATTGGCAGTGCTGCCCAGCTAACACAAGCTAGTGCCTACCTTTTCTGACACCACACTGTGCCCTGGAAGCGGCCCACAGCGGGTCCAGCTTCTAGGGAGGGGGGTCACAGGGCTCCACGCGCTGCCCCCGCCCCGAACACCAGCTCTGCACTCCCATTGGCCGGCAATTGGCCAATGGAAAGTGGGGGGGGGCGGTGCCTGCAGGTGAGAGTTGTGTGGAGCCACTTGCGTGCCTAGGAGCCAGACCTGCTGCTGGCTGCTTCCGAGGCGCAGCGCAGTCTGTGGTGCATCCCGGCTGCGCCGCTGACCGGGAGCCGCTGGAGGTAAGTCTGTGCCCATGCCCTAATCCCCAGCCCTGAGCCCCCCCCCCCCCGAACCTGAAACCCCTTCCTGTACCCTGAGCCCCCCCAAACCCGGAGTCGCTCCTTCACTCCAAACCCCTCATCCCCAACCCAGACCCTGACCGCTTCCTGCACCCCACACCCTGCCCCAGCCCCGAGCCCCCACATCTCCCAGCTCCATTGGGTCGTGGGCATCAACAATTTTCTTCAACTGGGTCCCCAGAAAAAAAAGTTTGAAAACTACTGGTCTAGTGTAACCACTCAGAACTTGGAATGGTACCCAGAATTACTGAGTCTGAACACTTTCTTCCTCTGTCAGAAATAGCTGTGGAACCCACTGTCTTATCTCCTTCTAGTGGCTGCCCCCCATAGAGAATGACAGCCTACTACTGCTGTTAGTTACTCTGATAGATTGAGAGGCAAAGATCTGTGTTTTGGATTTACAGGTTCCAACACTGCTGATAAGCATGGCTATACTGGGTCTGACCAATGGTTCATCTAGCCTAGGATCCTGTCTTTTAAAAGTGGCTGGTGCCCGATGCTTCAGAGGGGATGAACGCAACAGGGCAATTATCAAGTGATTCATCCCCTGTTGTCCAGTCTCAGTTTTTGGCAGTCAGAGGTTTAGGAACACCCAGACTACATGGAGTTGTCATGATGCCACATGATGACATTTCTGTTTTTCCACTTTGCTTTTTTAAGAACCGAGGCAGTTGCATCCAAAAAAACTTCCTTAAAAGAGTGTTAAGGTAGTAAAATCAAGCAGTCAAAAGTTAGGCAATACCAAAATTAGGATTGCCTGTGCAATCTTAATTTGGCCCTCTTGGGTCTATGCATTATGACACCATCTTTAATTACACGTTCACATATATTTTTTTTTTTTGCTCACAGGACCTTGGCCTCATTCAATGCACAGGAAGAACAGGGGGGTGTAGGTAAATAGATCACACCAGTCTCTAGAGCTTTTAGTGCCTGTGAAAATTGCTGACTGAATCTACAAAAAAATGAACTTTGGCCATGATCTTCTGAGATCAGTCACTGCAGTTTCCTGAAGTGAATGGGAGGTGAAGATTCAGCATGATGCAGGAGGTGCTTTTCACAGGATCAGGCCCTTGCCATGTAAAATATAGTTTGGAGAGATTTGTTTGACTATCAATTAGTTTTATACTCCTTGATTTAGACACTATTGTATAGAAGTTTACTCTTTGGAGAAATGATGGACATTGTTGCTCATGGTACTCTGTTCTTATGTGGCAACTTTTATTCTAGTTTACCACAGGTTGTAGAGAAAATTCCGTCTGATCCACATCTTTGCACATCTCGACACAAGATAAAATTGAATTGTTACTCCTAATGAAATATACAACAAGTTGCCCTCATTATGACGACTTTGCTCAGTTTACATTTTATTAACTTTCTAATGGGGGAAGAAGAGGAGAGAGAGGCTGTTTGTTTGTTTTTGCTTTCTTCTGTATAGATTGTAGTTTGGGACACTTCAGTGTGAAAATAGACATGTTTCCATCACAATTTGTTTTTAAGAAAACATAAGTTCTTATTATACAGAGAGACAATAGTCAACATGATGTTTTGGGACAAAATTCAGGATCATGTTCTCAAAACAAAAGCAAGTTAAATAAACAAGGTGTCACCTATTAGTATTATTATTATTTATTATTTTTTATAACATGAGTTCATTTGGAATTTGCCTTCAAGAAAATGCGAAGATGTTCTGATGCTTTTTACAAGTGGAACAACTTGGAGTGAATTTAAAAGGTACATAATTAATTCAGGGGAAGGAAGGAAGGAGCGGGGAGAGAATTCTTCAGCACTTGTAAATATATATGTACGACTTGGATTCTTGGAACAAAAAGTGGCCAGGGCCAGCATGTTCTCCCAAACCTGTACAATTAGCTGTATAAAATAAACTGTCTAAGAGCAAGCAGACCAGATCTTGTAAGATAATGGGTGCTCTACCTCTGATCTACCTCAGAGATATTGGGAGGATTACTTTAGCAAAGTCAATGTTACAGGTTTTAATGGTGTGTGTGTATGTGTCTGTGTGTGTGTGTGTTAAAAAGGATCCAAACAATCCTAAAGCTAATTTGAACGCCCAAGTATGGAACTGCAGCTGTGCTGGAATACAATGGTGGTGTGAATGGGGGAAGGCTCCCTCTCTTCTTGTGCACCTGTCCAAGTCCTAGCAGTCTTATTCAAAACATTAAAGGGAACGGTAACATAATTTTATGGCTGTACTCTGTGAGCTCTTGGGAAGGAATTGTGGGTTTTTTAATACATATGTGCAATGCCTACCACAATGGGGCTCTGATCCCTGAGTGGGGTCTCTAGGAACTACTGCAGTACAAATGCCTAGTAGTAAGTGCAAGTAGGACTGGAGAATTGGCACTGAACTGGTGGCAGTGCACTGAGGAGGACTTATAGGTGTTTATACATGCTGTATGTTTTCCTCTTAGCTGTGGCCCAGTTCGGTACTGTACATCCATACACTGTACTTCCAAACATCCAATCAGAACAGAGAGCAGTGGCAAATTTATTCTATGCTATTGCTAACCCTTGTTCCCGGCTTCTTCAGAGGGCTACTGTGTGCAGTTGTGATGGCCAAGGTCACCCAGGGTGCTTTTTCTGACAAACTCTTAATGTGTGGGGGCAGGAGGTAGGGCATTTTGACAGAAACTTCCTCAGATCTGGAACTCTCTCCTACCTTGACCTGACAGAGCTCAAATCTGTAGGCCGTCAGGGCAGAGTGTAAACCCTACTTACTCAGGACTTTACATGAGAAGGCAGTTATGAGGAACAGAGGTAGCTCTACATTAAGGTGAGTTCTTAAGCTTGATAAATAATACATTACATGTGTTCCGCATATGCACCTAGAACATTCTATAAACCTAATAAATAAAATAACCCTGATTGGTTTGTGTAACATGAATTTTGTGAACATTCTGAGTGCTATAAAATGTCAATTACTGGAAGAGAAGACAGATGTTAGAAGTATTAGTCTGAAACATTTTTTGCAAGCAGATATCATTAGAGAGAGACTTTGGGGATAGCTGTGTGAAGGTGGGAGTGGGAGACTCAGACTTAACTTAAGGTGAGAGGGGGACATGTATGGTAGCAGTGTTGGATATGGGGTTTGCAGACTGACTTAATCTAGACTCTTTAGGGTTAATATGTTCATAAATACACCTACTACTCCTGGAGGAGTTTTGCGCCACTGAGCAGGCGCAGAATTTATGTCCCCCACAGATTTCTTTGCGTCCCCACAGAAAAATGACTTTCTGATGGGGAAGCAAAAGGAAGCGAGAAGAGCAGTCATGTGACTCTCCCTAGCATTATGTTTTGGATGCCCAGGGCAGCTGGCAGAGAGGTAAATCACAGTGGTACAGGAGGTGGAACTGGACCTGCTGGTGCCAGGCTCAGCTACTAGGCTGGGCTGGGGAGGACGGTACTTCCTCTTCCCCTGCATGTCATTCAGGGCCAGGTCAAACCCACCCACAGATTTCTCCCCCAGTTGCAGGAAGTTCTGCAAACTCCCCCCCCCCCCCGCACCCATTACTCCTCAGTTGCAGGGGGAAGGATCCCTGTACAGGGAACTGCTCCCCCATTCGCCCAACCCCCATGCATCCAGACCCTCTCATACCCAGAGCCTCCTACCAAGCTGAACCCCCCCCCCGCACTTAGAACCCCCCCTCCCGATGAGCCCCCCCTGCACCTACAGCACCCCAACAAGTCCCAACCAGTTGCACCTAGATGCCCCAATCACCTTCACCTGGGCCCCCCTGCAGAGTCCCATTACCATGCACCCAGAATCCCACAACAAGCCCCTGAGCATCCAGATCCCCTTTGCACCCAGTTCTCCCCACTGAGCCACCTGCACCCAGATTGCCCCATACAGAACCCTCTCCACCCACACCTGGGTCCCCCCCTACTAAGCCCCTCCACACTTGGATCCTGCTGGGCTGAGTCTTCCCACCCACACCTGGTGCAGAGGGACAGAGCCTGGTGTGTTTCTGGGGCAGGCTCTGTCCTTGCACTGTTTCAGGGTTGGGTGCAGCCCACCGCGGAATCCATGTCCAGGGAGCATGGGGGAGAGCTGCACAGTGATTTCCCACCTCTGTGCAGCCAGTGGCCTGTGCTCCCCAATGCCATGCTGGAGCCTCCACATTTATGACAAATAAAATTGGCAGAATTTTGCAGAATTTTAAAACGTGCAGAATTTTAATTTTTTTTTTTTTTTGGTGCAGGATGCCTTCAGGAGTAACAAGAAAAGGAGTACTTGTGGCACCTTAGAGACTAACAAATTTATTTGAGTATAAGCTTTCGTGAGCTACAGCTCACTTCACTGGATGCGTGCAGTGGAAAATACAGTGGGGAGATTTTATATATACAGAGAACATGAAATAATGGGTGTTACCATACACACTGTAACGAGAGTGATCAGGTAAGCTGAGCTATTACCATCAGGAGAGCAAAAAAAACAAACAAAAAAACGCCTTTTGTAGTGATAATCAGTGGGCCATTTCCAGCAGTTGACAAGAATGTGTGAGGAACAGTATGGGGGGGTGGGGGGAAATAAAAATGGGGACATAGTTTCACCTTGTGTAATGACACATCCACTCCCAGTCTTTGTTCAAGCCTAATTTAATGGTGTCTAGTTTGCAAATTAATTCCAATTCAGCAGTCTCTCGTTGGAGTCTGTTTTTGAAGATTTTTTGTTGTAATATTGCCACTTTTAGGTCTGTAATCGAGTGACCAGAGAGATTGAAGTGTTCTCCGACTGGTTTTTGAATGTTCTAAACACCCAGCAGCAGATGTTAGGAGGAACCCCAGAGTGTTTTATGGGCTAGCAAAAGAAATCACTGTTATGCAGGGGTGAAAGTAAGTTAGAGGACTTACCAGTACACTGGAGTCCTGAGCAGGGGGCGTGGCCTCAACCGGAAGAGGCAGGGCCTTAAATCCCCGGGCCCTTTAAATCTTGACTTAAAGGGCCAGGGCTCCAGTTGCGGTAGTGGTGGCTGGGAGCCCAGGGCCCTTTAAATCACCCCCGAGCTACCAGCTGCAGAGGTGACTGGGAGCCCCTGGGCTTGGGGGCAATTTAAAGGGTCCAGTGCTGCCCCGGGCCCTTTAAATCACTGAGGATCCCTGGGGGCTCCTGGCTGCCACCACTACCCCAGGGCTCTGGGCTCTGGCAGAGCTTTAAAGGGCCTGGGGCTCTGCTGTGGTAGCAGCTGCTGGAGCCCCGAGCCCTTTAAATCCCTGCCTGAGCCCTGCTGCCCAAGCTCTGGGGCAGCGGTGGCTGGGTTCCATCAGGGATTTAAAGGGCCCCAGGGCTCCAGCCACCGCTACAGCCCTGGCCCTTTAAATCCCCGCCAGAGCCCCATCGCCACCACCCCAGGCCTCGGGCAGCAGGGCTCAGGCGGGGATTTAAAGGGCCCTGGGGGGGTAGCAGCGGCTGGAGCTCCGGGGCCCTTTAAATCCCCACCGCAGTCCTGCCACCGCTACCCTAGAGCTTTAAATTGCCCTCTCAGAAAGCCGGTCCTGGTACGGTGCACCGGCTCTTACCGGTATGCTGTACCCGGGGCATACCAGCTTACTTTCACCTCTGCTGTTATGCCCTGAGCACAGCATCTGTCACTTCTCCAGAGTGGCCAGCAAAATCTAAGGGAGTGCCTGGCCCACAGAATCTCCTGGGCCTGGCCATTTATAATCTCTGTAGAACCTTTATTTTACTGCCAGTTTTTACACAGTGATGACATACCCACAGTAGTATTCAAACAAAAAACATGTAAAGTTATAAACATTGAGGTAAATTCTAGTTTCAGATGTGCATCAGTGACTCCAACTAACTGCCCTATTCTTATCTCGGATGGGTGCCCATAAGCAGAGTTTTTAGTTCTAGCATTTGTAAAAGCATTTAAAAGTATGTATATCAAAAACAAAACAATCAAATTTGAATTAAAAATATATTTTTTATAGGATTTCTTAAAACCTTTTCTTTTTTTTTTTTTAATGTATGAGCTGGTAAAAAGCCAGGGAAATTTCAAGAATTTATAACAGTTTATTGTTGCAGTTTATAGAGGCAGTAAATCAAGGCCTGTATTTTAGTAAGTTCATGTTTAACAGTCACGTTGTTTTTCTGCATATCCTTTCCTGTAATGGCTAGTTAACATGATACCATAAGAGCACCAAAAAAATTCAGCTTCAGTGTAATCAGACACGGTTCCATTTTCGTCGCTGGGGTCTCACCAGTGTAACTCGGGGCCAAAACTGAACCACAGAGTGCAACAATCTCTGACTTGGTACTCTGAGTCCAGTCATTCAACCTCTCATGCATAGAAGGAGTCCTGTTTTGAGTCAGTGGGATTACTTATATGAATAAGGCTTTGCAGGATCCAGCCAAATTCCACTCTATTAAATGTGTTCAAGCCCATTAAGTTCAATGAGTTGCATGCTTGTATCTGAGAGTAAAAATTGGCTCTAAGAATTTATCTGTGCATTCAGCAACAACTGGAAATGAAAGGCAGAAATAATAAACAGCTAAATGGAAGTTTAGAAACTATATATTGTCAAAGTACAGTAAGGGTTTTTAGAAAAACTCTCTGTGAAATAACTTCTCTTCTTGTTCTTGATGCCAGTATATCTCCTGCTAATGTGCATAATCTGAAGGACAATTCTTTGTTTAACTCAATACCAGTATATTATAAAAGTATTACTTATTTGTAAGAAGTCCTGGGATGATGATGATAGTGCAGTAACAGATCCAATTTAGTTCTAGTTAAATGTCTACCTAATGGACTAGACTATTTTCTTATTTTATGTCTTTTCTCTCTCACACCTACACATTAATCTGACATCCATGTCTATATTTTTCTAAATGAGCTAAGCAGTTTGATGAAAAATGTGTAGCATCCTAAATGGGTAATAATGAAAAACTTTAATTCACTGTTTGGCTCCACTTACTTTTTATGAGAGGAGAAAATGAGTCATCATAACCAAGGAAGTGGAGGGGTAAGATAAATAAAAGCTGATCTCAATAGCTAATAATAATTACAAAATAAAAAAAACCTCTTGTCTTATGATCTGGCAGTTTGCTATAATACACTTCACAGCAACATTCCTGGATATAAAACTTTGTAAGAAATGATTCTCCAAATATTTGTAAGACATATAGGTATTCCTCCTTGCTACAACTGTGTTGACAGGCAGTGTTTTCCAGTGAACTGTGTCCAGTGAAAGACTCAGTACTTAGTTTAGTAGTGATTCACGCTTGATCTGGCTTCCACTGAAGTCAATGGCAAAACTCATCCTGATTCCTATGGGGTCAGATCATAGCCTCCATGTGGCCTTTGGAATATTTCTTCACCTCTTTGTCTGTTTCCTCATCTGTCACATGGGGATTGGGTGGTATGGTAATACTTGCTTTCCTGCCTCATAGGGGTTCTGTGAAAAATTACTGATTTGTTGTACATCTTCAAAGCATTGCCCCCACCCCCTCCAGTATGCTGTAGCTACAACAGGCTTGGATCCCATAGTGGTATCCATGTGGGTAACCCTTTGCACCCACATGAACCTGCATTGATTTTTCATTTACTTGTAGAATTGGCCTTCTAGTACATAAAGACCTATTTAGTCATAACCTCCCTCCACACACATTTTATGTGGGTACTGAATGACAGCTGAAACAGGATGATCTTTTTATTTGTTAGGACATGTGTTCTAAAGCATCTCCAACCCAAGTGAAAGTCTACATATAAAGTGAGCTGTAGCTCACGAAAGCTTATGCTCAAATAAATTGGTTAGTCTCTAAGGTGCCACTAGTACTCCTTTTCACTTAACTTCAAAAGGCAACATCAAAGGAAAGAATTATTATAATACGTGGCTATTTTTGTCTGACTTGACTAGCTACATTTTACCATATTTCATGAGAATCATTATGATGATCCCTTTGGCTGCAGACATCTCTGATAGACTGGTTATATAAATTACAGGTTCTGATGTGTTAAACTTAGCCAAAAATACCTTTAGGCCTCATCAGTCTTGCTTCTTTTTAAGGTAAAGTGAAGCCATCTAAGATTCTTCTTCAATCTGTTTCGGGGCAGGAGAGACATATAGTTAGAATTTTTTTGTTTTGGATTTAAAAAATTTAATGTTCATAATAATAGAGGGGGAAACAAAGGGAAAATATGAAAAATAAGGCACAGGGCTTAATTCTGGTCCCAATTGCACCCATGCAACCCCATTTCCTTCAATTGGGGTAGTCATTATTTTTTGTATTGCAGTAATGCCTAAAGATCCCAGCCTCATGGTGCTAGGCACTACACAAATAGAAAAGGGACGGTCCATGTGCTGAAGATTTTACAGTCTAAGTATAAGATAACAAATAGACTGGGTGACCATAGGATTCACTGAGATGATCCAGACAATAGCTGCTTGCTCCCATCTCTAGCAGTTTCTGGGGCCCCAAAAGGAGGTCACAAAGAGGAGTTAGGGCATTCTGACTGAAACTTCCTCAGATCTGGAATAGGAGTTGTCTTTATTATTTGTAGACCTAGGGTCTACACAAGTAAGGGCTTTAAAATCAGCATTAATTTAAAGCTATCAATCAGCCACTTTATAGCAGCCAGTGTAAAGTAATGGGCAAAATAAATGTTCGAGGCATCTGATATGAAGTAAATATCGGTACTCAGAGGAAATAATTTTTCTCCTTAAAATAAAATTAACAAGATTAGTAACAAAAATTAGTATTCCATTTTGATAGCACCCAAGTTCCTGAACTACAGAAGGTCCTTTTGGAAGAATCAGATGAAATTAAAAAAGCAGTCAGAGCAAAACACAGCAGAAGCAGAAAGTCACACCACCACTAGCAATATAAGAAAGAATAAGTGATCCATGAAGATGGCCAAAATTAATTGCCACAAAGACCAAGATGGAGAATTAAGTTTAAACAATACACCTATGGAAAATGAAGATACCTTTTTGCACACCAACCAGAAGCTAATTGAAATTGAAGACAACGCTCCAGATCAAAGGTGCATGTTTCAGACCTGGCAAAAATTATTAGAAGTAGAAAGAAAAGCTAAAACAATAAAAGAAAATATCACAAAGTCTTTGACAGAAGACAAAAGGGACAGTGTGATTTTGGCTGAGCAAAGAGAAACTGAAAGAAATGAACCTACAGGTGTTACAGCAAACAAATCTCAGTCAGAAGACAATAAAGAGCTATATCCCCCAGCGCCTATTTTGAACATTAATAAACTGAGAGGATCTGCTCTTGGGATTCTGAGAGCTCTTAGTAACAATGTACTGGAAAGTGATGTGTTAATTTCACATCTTCTGCATATGATTTAGGCAGCTCAGCTATGGTTTTCTGATGCTGAAAGAACAATGGTGCTTCCAACATGCGCAAAGGAAGTAAAAAGCTACTTTAAAATAAAAAAAAAAAAAGGAAGGAGAGCAACTGTCAAGCAGGTAGTGTATGTAAACCAGATTTTTATAATTAAACTTAACTGAATACTTTTAAAAATGCTTTGATTTAAAATGCTAAAATCCTGCTCCAGTCATCATAATGGAAGATCTTCCACAAGTATCAATGCACTTTACTCCCTCACCTTTGTCTGTCCTATATTGAACCTCTCCTTTGCAAGGATTTAGAGTAGGACCATCATTTGTGATGCTGGTCAAAACTGAACTCTGGCCTTCAAGAGGTAAAGGGTTAGAACATCGTGTATTTCCACATCAACATTGTTATCTAGTGTACATCTTTAGGACCAACTGCTGCTCTCATTTTGTTCATGTAGGGCTCCTGCTGAAGGCAATGGGAGTTGAATATGTGTGTCTGTATTCAAAATACAGCGCAGTGCATTTTTTTTAGATGCAAAATCATGCTACCTTTGAAGTGAATGGTAAAACTCTCATTGACTTCACTGGGACCAGGATTTAGTCCTTTTGAGAGAATCAAAGGCCCAGTGACTTCAAGTCTTTTTTAGAGTTTATTAAAGTTATAGTCCTGTAGGAAACAGAATCGATATCATGTGACTTACTTTGACCAGTCATACAACTTGAACATCAAATTATGACTATCTCCTAGTAATATTGACATTAAACAGCTGAGCAACCAAAAAGCTAAACTGGCAGACAAAACACTTATCAAATAAATGTGTGTAAAGAAATCATTGGATATCTAGATCTGTGTACAAGTTAAAAACAGAAGATTTCTTCACTAGAAGTAGTTCTTGCAGCCCCAGTAAAAACATAACATGACCCTTATGATTATACAGGCTAAATTCCGTATGAAACATTTAAAATGCAAACTTAGCTTTTGAAGATTCTAAAGTGGTTGCAGGGCTTCCCCTTGGAGGAAATCCAAGGAAGCCATAACAGTGTGGGAAAAGATTCTTATCTGTGATGCTGTACACTCGTAATAATAATAAGAACATCCAAAAAACTATGTTTAAAGGACATAAAGGTTGCAAAGTCAAGCACTTAAAAGTTAAGCAACCTTACATCTAGCATTTCCTGTGCAACCTTAATTCAGCCCCCTTTGTATGCATGCATTATGATAGAGTCTTTAATTACATGATTATGTATTACCTTTTCCCCCCCATGAGACCCTGGCCTTATTTAGTGGATGGGTCATTTAGGCAATATTTCTTTTAGTCCCCCACATTCAATGTGTTCCTCTCCAGGCCTTATTTAGTGCAAACCATCCAAACAGTGCTGTATACACTGAGAATGGATTTCAAGAGAAGAAAACCAGAGCTGTCTTTTTAGACCTTAGTGTCATAGGCTGCAGTATCTGACACACTGCTATACAAGATATCAAGAGTTCTTCCTAGATGGGTTGTCCTGGCAACTGAGAAGAAGAAGCAGCTGATGCTCTGAGGTAAATGTTTTCAGGTGGCTCTGTGCCACAAAACCTGCAACTGGAGATTTCAGGTTAATTGACTCCTGCAAGACTTGTTGGCACCAACTTTACTTAATGTATTTAACCATGATTTATCGAACACCATCTCAGGTGGTTCATGTATGCCAAAGATATTTGGTTGGCCTCAAAGGACTGTGACTTCCAGAGGACTGAAGAGAACTTGAACCATGTTTCAGTCTCCATTTCTTGCAATAGTTACCTATGGCAGCCATATCAAAGTACATCAAAAATCATGTCACTGTGCTTCCACCTACACCAGGTTCAGAGCCAACGTGAGCTTAACATCTTCTTGAATGGTCAGTAATTGTCCCATGATCTAAAGACTGTATATGGGGGCTGCTTTAGATCGTACACTCACATACAAATATCATGTCACTAAAGTTGCTCAAAAGATCAAGAACAGAAACTGTTTCTTGAACAAACTGGTAGGGTCACTCTGGGGAATTAATGCACAAATACTGCATGTTTTGGGGCTCCCTCTCTTATTTAGTTGGTGAATCTTGTGCTCCAGTTTAAATTCTCCCCACATTAAACTAGTGGACACACAGCTTAATCATACTAGGAAAATTATCACAGGCACACTGAAGCCAGCAAAACTTGTATGGTTATCAGTCCTACCCCGTATTCCTCCACCTAACATCTAGTTTCGTCAGCCAATAAACTGATCACCAAGGTACAGTGCCACACCAAAAAGCTAAATGCCACACTTGCCACTGTTTAGGGATATACAGGATGCATCTTGCTAGGAACTGTGTAGTAGAAATCCTATCTGGACAGTGCTGCACACCTTCCATGTGACTGATAACTTCAGCCATTCACTGTGGTGAACAGAATGGAAAAGAGCAGAAGCTACTGCCGCTAGCAGGAGCTCTCACATCAACAGGCTGGATGGATGGCTACCTGACTTTGGTCTCCTGCACTTCCTTTGGAGCCAGCTTAACAGGTTCACTGTATGAAGACTGACCAGGCCTGGGGCATCCAGGACAGCCCACTGTGCATCTGTGATGCTTTTCTAGGATGCCGCACATATGCGGGATGGTTTCTGGTTTTGTGCTCGGCTTCTTGGAGGTCATCTTATGCTCAGTGCTAGTGACTGAGAGGCCAGTGACTGGCTCTAGACTATTTAGCTGTGGTTCTTCCTCTTTCCCCTCCCCCTCCGTAAACCGAGTCTTGCTTGTCTTGCCCACTTGCAGTCTGTATAAATTATACACTATACAACCCTGATTTATTTCCAGAGTCCCATTCACTCTGTGGACTAAACAAGGCAGGAGTCCTATAGAAAAAGTAGTGTGTGTATATGCTTTTCAACTCTGGCAAAACAACATACTGTTCTGTAACTGGATTCTGTGAAATGGCCGAAGCCTTTTAGCTGAATCTTTCCAAAAACGTTTAGGAGCCAGATGCCTGGCATGGAATATTTCAGCCCAAACTGCTAAACTTGGCAAAGTTTTTTATAAGTAATTGAAATAGGGTCTTATCATAGAAACTGTTGGGCAACTATAGGTAGCATTACCTGCTCTGCCTGTAGTTCTTGGAACTCACTTAACACTTCTTTGAATTCAAAACGTTATTTGCTAATGAATCCACAAAGTGGCCCTATCTGGTAATATTAATTTAAGTGGTGGTATCTCTATATTACACCTGGGGAAAACTGACCAGAGAATTTAATAACTTACCCAAGCCTACAGGGAGGGTGTTTTGATAGGATTTTCCCACAGCATGGGTAATAGCCAGGTACATTGCTTGTTTTATAAATTTGTTTCATACGAAGATGTTAGTAGGATGGTACACCTCGCCCTAATATTTAATAATCCAGGCATGGCTTAAAAAATTAAAAGAATTGTAATTGCTTTGTTTTAAAGATTGATTTTAATTTTGGATTTTTCACTTTACCATGCTTTGACTGTTTAAGCAACAAGACATGGGCCATGTGACAGAGGGAGATTTTCAGAGACACGAAGAAGAATTAGGCACCCAACTGTCATTGACTTTCAGTGGGAGTTGGGAGCCTCACTCCCCTTTGGGTCTTTGAAAATCTCCCCTACCATCTTTTATAGAATGTTGATCCCATGCTGTTCACTAATCCCTTACTCAACCCCTTCTGTGGGCTTGGGTTTAGGATTTGGATTTACTAAGCAATTATATTTTAAAGATGCCTAAGAAATGAATGGCTGTTAAATTATTGATTTAGTTTGTTTTTGCTGCTTTATGACAAAGAAAAGTAGTATATCTTTTCATCATGCTCTAGTTTTAGATAAAAGTTGCAGCACCAGCTTAGTGCTTTTGGGGTGTTTTTGTGTTTTAAATTGCAGCAGCTATCTAAAGATTTTAGAAGAAAAAAATCTCAGCTGTGGAATCTGGTCCCAAAAATAAGTTCTTAGAAGGCTAGTTAGATTAATTTACAATGTCTTCCTTTTTTTTTTTTTTTATTTTCTCCTAGAAAAGTTGAAATGACGACTCCCAGAACTGCCTGCCTAGAAGACTTTTATTAATTTCACTTTCAGCCCTAGAAAGTGAAATTGACACAAGCCCTGGCTCTTAGCCTCTCTTTCTTTCTTCTTCCCCCTCCTCCACTCCCCATTTCTGAGGCCAGAGAGGCAGGGCACTCAGCCTCCCATATCCCCCTTACCTCTAGTAGTGGGAGAGACAGAGAGCCTAGTCCTAGTTGATGTTAGGTGTACTGAATGTCACTTCCACCAGAATCCCCCAGTAGCAGCCAGGAGTACTGCAGCCTTTAGTACAGCATCCCCACTGTAGCTAATAGAGTGTCTAATGTGGCTGAATTTATGGGTTAGGCTAAGCCCCAGCAGCCCTAGTGACCAGCTGCTCCTGGTAGTTTGTTGTTTAATTTCATTTGTCCCCCTTTGCCTTAAGTTTGAATAATGCTGCCAAGTCTTGGAGTTTTCTAGATATATCTTGCATTTCATTGCTGTGAATATTGTTGGGAAATGTGTGAGCTGGTATAGATCCATTTCAATACTGTGAAAGTTGTTTAGTTTACCCAGCTGTTAAGATACTAAAGTGGTAAACTGAGAAAGACCAGCCAGAAATAACTTGCTAGTCTTGCCATAAAGTTTTGAACAATTTCAACATCCTAGTACTTAATATATACCTGTCTCATTTGTTTATGCTCCGTGAATATTCTCCTGTGTAAATAAACTTCTCCAGTGTAAAATAAACTACTAGCCTAGATTTAATGCCAAAGGAAAATTGGTCCCCAGCACATAGGCTAATCAGCTGAGCTACAGGGATTCCAGAGATCAGGATAAGGTTTTCTCTCTGTAGGTTGTCACATGCTATAGGCAGCTGCGGTGTTCTAAAGGTATGTCTACACTACGGAATTAGGTCGAATTTATAGAAGTCGTTTTTTGAGAAATCGGTTTTATATATTCGAGTGTGTGTGTCCCCACAGAAAATGCTCTAAGTGCATTTAGTGCATTAACTCGGCAGAGTGCTTCCACAGTACCGAGGCAAGCGTCGACTTCCGGAGTGTTGCACTGTGGGTAGCTATCCCACAGTTCCCACAGTCTCCGCTGCCCATTGGAATTCTGGGTTGAGATCCCAATGCCTGATGGGGCTAAAACATTGTCGCGGGTGGTTCTGGGTACATATCGTCAGGCCCCCGTTCCCTCCCTCCCTCCCTCCGTGAAAGCAAGAGCAGACAATCGTTTTGCGCCTTTTTTCCCGAGTTACCTGTGCAGACGCCATACCATGGCAAGCATGGAGCCCGCTCAGGTAACCGTCACCCTATGTCTCCTGGGTGCTGGCAGACGCGGTACGGCTTTGCTACACAGTAGCAGCAACCCCTTGCCTTGTGGCAGCAGACGGTACAGTACGACTGGTAGCCGTCACCATCATGTCCGAGGTGCTCCTGGCCATGTCGGCCAGGAGCACCTGGGCAGACTTGGGCACAGGGACTAAATTTGG
This sequence comes from Caretta caretta, assembly GCF_965140235.1. NCBI lineage: Eukaryota > Metazoa > Chordata > Testudines > Cheloniidae > Caretta > Caretta caretta. The sequence goes on along the minus strand of NC_134211.1, from coordinate 34,253,970 downwards.
AGTAACTTGACCAGGTCATTCTCTTTAGTCCTGCAGTCAGTCCTATTGAACCGTCTTATGGTGAGCAGGCAGGTGATACGGATTGCTAGCAGTCCTATTGCATCATCTTCTGCCGGGCAGCCATGAGATGTGGATGGCATGCAGTCCTTCTGCACCGTCTGCTGCCAGCCAAAGATGTAAAAGATAGATGGAGTGGATTAAAACAAGAAATAGACCAGATTAGTTTTGTACTCATTTGCTTCCCCCCCTCCCCCGTCTAGGGGACTCATTCCTCTAGGTCACACTGCAGTCACTCACAGAGAAGGTGCAGCGAAGTAAATCTAGCCATGTATCAATCAGAGGCCAGACTAACCTCCTTGTTCCAGTAAGAACAATAACTTAGGTGCACCATTTCTTATTGGAACCCTCCGTGAAGTCCTGCCTGAAATACTCCTTGATGTAAAGCCACCCCCTTTGTTGATTTTAGCTCCCTGAAGCCAACCCTGTAAGCCGTGTCGTCAGTCGCCCCTCCCTCTGTCAGAGCAACGGCAGACAATCGTTCCGCGCCTTTTTTCTGTGCGGACGCCATATCAAGGCAAGCATGGAGGCCGCTCAGCTCACTTTGGCAATTAGGAGCACATTAAACACCACACGCATTATCCAGCAGTATATGCAGCACCAGAACCTGGCAGAGCGATACCGGCGAGGAGGCGATGTCAGCGCGGTCACGTGAGTGATCAGGACATGGACACAGATTTCTCTGACAGCACGGGCCCTGCCAATGCATGCATCATGGTGCTAATGGGGCAGGTTCATGCTGTGGAATGCCAATTCTGGGCTCGGGAAACAAGCACAGACTGGTGGGACCGCATAGTGTTGAAGGTCTGGGATGATTCCCAGTGGCTGCGAAACTTTCGCATGCGTAAGGGCACTTTCATGGAACTTTGTGACTTGCTTTCCCCTGCCCTGAGGCGCATGAATACCAAGATGAGAGCAGCCCTCACAGTTGAGAAGCGAGTGGCGATAGCCCTGTGGAAGCTTGCAACGCCAGACAGCTACCGGTCAGTTGGGAATCAATTTGGAGTGGGCAAATCTACTGTGGGGGCTGCTGTGATGCAAGTAGCCCACGCAATCAAAGATCTGCTGATATCAAGGGTAGTGACCCTGGGAAATGTGCAGGTCATAGTGGATGGCTTTGCTGCAATGGGATTCCCTAACTGTGGTGGGGCCATAGACGGAACCCATATCCCTATCTTGGCACCGGAGCACTAAGCCGCTGAGTACATAAACCGCAAGGGGTACTTTTCGATAGTGCTGCAGGCTCTGGTGGATCACAAGGAACGTTTCACCAACATCAACGTGGGATGGCCGGGAAAGGTACATGACGCTCACATCTTCAGGAACTCTGGTTTGTTTCAAAAGCTGCAGGAAGGGACTTTATTCCCAGACCAGAAAATAACTGTTGGGGATGTTGAAATGCCTATATGTATCCTTGGGGACCCAGCTTACCCCTTAATGCCTTGGCTCATGAAGCCGTACACAGGCAGCCTGGACAGTAGTCAGGAGCTGTTCAACTACAGGCTGAGCAAGTGCAGAATGGTGGTAGAATGTGCATTTGGACGTTTAAAAGCACACTGGCGCAGTTTACTGACTCGCTTAGACCTCAGCGAAACCAATATTCCCACTGTTATTACTGCTTGCTGTGTGCTCCACAATATCTGTGAGAGTAAGGGGAAGGTGTTTATGGTGGGGTGGGAGGTTGAGGCAAATCACCTGGCTGCTGGTTACACACAGCCAGACACCAGGGCGGTTAGAAGAGCACAGGAGGGCGCGGTACGCATCAGAGAAGCTTTGAAAACCAGTTTCATGACTGGCCAGGCTACGGTGTGAAAGTTCTGTTTGTTTCTCCTTGATGAAACCCCCCGCCCCTTGGTTCACTCTACTTCCCTGCAAGCTAACCACCCTCCCCTCCTCCCTTTAATCATTGCTTGCAGAGGCAATAAAGTCATTGTTGCTTCACATTCATGCATTCTTTATTCATTCATCACACAAATAGGGGGACAACTACCAAGGTAGCCCAGGAGGGGTGGTGGAGGAGGGAAGGAAAATGCCACACAGCACTTTAAGCACAGCACTTTAAAAGTTTACAACTTTAAAATTTATTGAATGACAGCCTTCTTTTTTTGGGAAAATCCTCTGTGGCGGAGTGGCTGGTTGGCTGGTGGCCCCCCCCACCGCGTTCTTGGGCGTCTGGGTGTGGAGGCTATGGAACTTGGGGAGGAGGGCAGTTGGTTACACAGGGGCTGTAGTGGCAGTCTCTGCTCCAGCTGCCTTTGCTGCAGCTCAACCATACACTGGAGCATACTGGTTTGATCCTCCAGCAGCCTCAGCATTGAATCCTGCCTCCTCTCATCACGCTGCCGCCACATTTGAGCTTCAGCCCTGTCTTCAGCCCGCCACCTCTCCTCCCGGTCATTTCGTGCTTTCCTGCACTCTGACATTATTTGCCTCCACGCATTCGTCTGTGCTCTGTCAGTGTGGGAGGACAGCATGAACTCAGAGAACATTTCATCACGAGTGCTTTTTTTTCTTTCTAATCTTCACTAGCCTCTGGGAAGGAGAAGATCCTGTGATCATTGAAACACATGCAGCTGGTGGAGAAAAAAAAAGGGACAGTGGTATTTAAAAAGACACATTTTATAAAACAGTGGCTACAGTCTTTCAGGGTAAACCTTGCTGTTAACATTACATACATAGCACATGTGCTTTCGTTACAAGGTCGCATTTTGCTTCCCCCCACCGCGTGGCTACCCCCTCAACCCTCCCCCCTCCCTGTGGCTAACAGCGGGGAACATTTCTGTTCAGCCGCAGGCAAACAGCTCAGCAGGAACGGGCTCCTCTGAATGTCCCCTGAAGAAAAGCACCCTATTTCAACCAGGAGACCATGAATGATATCTCACTCTCCTGAGGATAACACAGAGAGAAAAAGAACGGATGTTGTCTGAACGCCAGCAAACATACACTGCAATGCTTTGTTGTACAATGATTCCCGAGTACGTGTTACTGGCCTGGAGTGGTAAAGTGTCCTACCATGAAGGACGAAATAAGGCTGCCCTCCCCAGAAACCTTTTGCAAAGGTTTTGGGAGTACATCCAGGAGAGCCGCGAATGCCAGGGCAAATTAATCCTTTCACGTGCTTGCTTTTAAACCACGTATAGTATTTTAAAAGGTACACTCACCGGAGGTCCCTTCTCCGCCTGCCGGATCCAGGAGGCAGCCTTGGTTGGGTTCGGGGGGTACTGGCTCCAGGTCCAAGGTGAGAAACAGTTTCTGGCTGTCGGGAAAACCGGTTTCTCCGCTTGCTTGCTGTGAGCTATCTACAACCTCATCATCATCATCTTCTTCGTCCCCAAAACCTGCTTCCATGTTGTTTGACTCCTTCAATGGAGATGGAGGCAACACGGCTGGGGTAGTGGTGGCTGAACCTCCTAAAATGGCATGCAGCTCATCATAGAAGCGGCATGTTTGGGGCTCTGACCCGGAGCGGCCGTTCGCCCCTCTGGTTTTCTGGTAGGCTTGCCTCAGCTCCTTCAGTTTCACGCGGCACTGCTTCGGATCCCTGTTATGGCCTCTGTCCTTCATGCCCTGGGAGATTTTGACAAAGGTTTTGGCATTTCGAAAACTGGAACGGAGTTCTGATAGCACGGATTCCTCTCCCCATACAGCGATCAGATCCCATACCTCCCGTTCAGTCCATGCTGGAGCTCTTTTGCGATTCTGGGACTCCATCATGGTCACCTCTGCTGATGAGCTCTGCATGGTCACCTGCAGCTTGCCACGCTGGCCAAACAGGAAATGAGTTTCAAAAGTTCGCGGTTCTTTTCCTGTCTACCTGGCCAGTGCATCTGAGTTGAGAGTGCTGTCCAGAGCGGTCACAATGGAGCACTCTGGGATAGCTCCCGGAGGCCAATACCATCGAATTGTGTCCACAGTACCCCAAATTCGAGCCGGCAAGGTCGATTTAAGCGCTAATCCACTTGTCAGGGGTGGAGTAAGGAAATCAATTTTAAGAGCCCTTTAAGTCGAAATAAAGGGCTTCATTGTGTGGACGGGTGCAGATTTACATCGATTTAACGCTGCTAAATTCGACCTAAAGTCCTAGTGTAGACCAGGGCTTACTCTGCCTGGTAAATTCTATTGAATAAAGTTGAATTCCTGCAAAAACAGATTCCTTCCTGCAAGACAGGTGGGATTTTAAGGTTACAGGACTGTAGAATTCATGACAGATAAGATAACACATTTTTTAGGCCTTGGAAGGAGACCCAATAGAATATGGAAAATACATCACAAATTACAAGTGAATAGAGCCCTGCAAATCTGTAAAAAGAAAAGGAGTACTTGTGGCACCTTAGAAACCAACAAATTTATTTGAGCATAAGCTTTCGGGAGCTACAGCTCACTTCATCGGATACGTTCAGTGGAAAAATCTGTGGATATCTGCTTTATATCTGCAGATATCTGCACTCGAACCATTTTTGCAGATCAAATGCAGATACAAATTTTGTATCAGCGCAGAACTCTACAGGTCAGCATGTCAAATTAAATTCTGATTTTCCCTTGCTTTTGTTAGATGCAATGGACTCTATTCATGCATTGGAGCATAAGTTTTTGTTGTTTAATCTCATTTAGTTTGATGGAGGAGAAGAGAGAATAAAATGTGTCCTCAACGTGCTCTGAGTTAACTTGCACTTTGGCAAGTTTGGTTTAGGACAGGGATCGGCAACCTTTGGCACGTGGCCTGTCAGGGAAAGCTACTGGCGGGCCAGGACGATTTGTTTACCTGCAGCGTCCACAGGTCCCACTGGCCACAATTTGCCGCTCCAGGCAATGCAGGCTGTGGGAAGTGGTGCGGGCCGGGGCACTTTTTCCCACAGCCTCCATTGGCCTGGAATGGACCCACGGCCAGTGGGAGCTGCAATCAGCTGAACCTGCAGACGCTACAGCTAAACAAACCATCCCAGCCCGCCAGCGGATTTCCCTGACAGGCTGCGTGCCAAAGGTTGCCGATCCCTGTTTTAGGGGGTTCCTCGTTTGTTTCTGACTCAGTAGTTTGGTTTCCCATAAACCCTCCCCTGCCCCCTCCTCCCATCCCCCCGCATCTTCAAATTTACTTAATTCTGGAAATATTTTTTATTTTTTTTAAAGGTCATGAATCGTCCATCAATTTATTTCAGTGTTTCAACATACCAAAATGAACAAACTTAATCAGGTAATCAATTTTAAATTCCTTACTCAGGCAAACCTTCTATGACTGCAGCTTCTTTAAGGTTATACATTTAAAAGAAGAAATGTCTTGGGTTTTTTAAAAAAACTTTGATGGGCCTTTACTTTGGGACAACTTCTACTTAATTCTTTTGTAATAGCATATCTCTTTTCTCTGAAGAGTAACTTTCTTTTAATGAACAGAAGAGTGGTCCCCAGACTTCCTTGAATTGGCTAAGAATAACATCTGTCACTACCAGGAGGTTCTGTGTAAAATTAGAATTTCTCAGGACAGATTCAGAATAAGACTGGTTTATAATGTGTCCTTTAAGTATTTGATTACATTCCAGCGCTCATTTTATAGTTAGGTTGAACCCTGCATAGGCTTGTGTGTTGTAAACTTTAGTGAAGTGCACAGAACATAAACATAACTCTTCACAGTGTATCTGGGAAAAGGGGTTTGTTTTTCTGTTAGTGAATACTTCACAGTTTAATATTGGAGGGTTTGGGATTTTGGTGTGTATCACTGTCAAGGGTAGTTACCTGTAGCAGATTCTCTAAACATATTTATAAAGACTGGGGAAAACCAAGAAAGTCAAGTGGAAAGTGAGTAAGGACCTCAGGATTTGGTACACTGATTGCCCAGACATGATTTAATATGTTAGAAAGCCAGCTGATAAGTTTAGTCCCTGGTAAAGACCCCAAACCTTGCTAGATCTTCCAAGTAGTATGCTAAAATGCATATATCCCTACAGTTAGTTAATCCATCCCAGAGAGATAGCAGGGGCACAGTGAAGAGCAAAGGGAAGCCTTATAAATTAATACTAACAATCAGGAAAGGCACTTGGTGATATTTAGATTATAGAAATGCTAAAAAAGAGTGCCCCATACTCTAGGTACCCTTAATGTGACTTCAGGTGTAATATATGATATATTTTTAAGAGCAGTTGTCTGGTGTGTCTCAGCAGAGTGATGAAAGGTAGGCGTTTCTAGCAGGTAGGTTTAAGGTTGTGGAGTATGGCATACAAAAGTTGTGGTAGCGGATCAGGTGTGCGTCTGTAGGAATAGAAGGCATATACTGTTAGATGGCTTGACTTTTTTCCTTCCTCTTTTAGTTTGGGGTCAGGTATGTTGTGTTACAACCTCTGTCACAGCAAAGTTTTTGTTTGTTTGTATGTGGGTATTGCATATCACAACCATATGGAAATCCACACTATCCCAGCTTCTCTCTTCATCCCCAGACTTGGAATGGCAGTCTTGGGCCAATGAAATGCCTGTGGTGCGTCAGACCCAGAAGCTGGCCCAATAGCAAAGCTCAGAGGCCCTCTTGTCAGGGGAGATTACCTGCCTGCCAGTGGAGGTGTTCCCTGCAGCTTTTAGGGGCTGGGACATGGAGGGGAAAAGAGAGGTGGAGATTGTGGTGAGACAAGTAAGGGAGGGTGTTAGCAGCAACAATGTCCCATACAAGTACTCAAACATAACACAGACACCTACAAATCATGAGACTTCAAACAAAAACCAAATCACTCTTTTTTTTTTCCATCAGCCTTTTGATTTTTGAGCCTTTTAGGGGAAGCTCTCGAATGTTAACTTGTATGTGATCATTTGAGCTTCAAAATTGAAACTTAAATGCCCAAACAAAAATGTGAGCCTCACTGCTGGCTGTTTTGGAGGGGCTCCTTACCGTCTCCTAAGCCTTGTGGTGGGGGAAGTGCCGTGATCTCTCTTTCTATCGTCCTCCAGCATCCCTATCTGTGAACCCTGAATTCTTCCTTCCCCCTTCCCTTTCTATTTCCCAGCCTCATCTTCTGTTTTTATATCCTCCTGCCTTTCCCCCTCACTTTCTCTCTCTCTCCTGTCTCTGTTCCTCTTGCCTCTATTCTGCCACCCCCTTATCTCCCTCCTGCACTCCCTTACATTCCCCTACACAAACCCCTCTCCTGGCTGTCCCTGTGCCCCTACATGTGTATGCACACACACTTTCCCCCTCCTGCCGTCAACGACCTCATGCGCACACAATCTTCCCTGTCTGTTTCCACTCCTCCCCCTCCATTTTACCTGTTCTTCCCATTGTGTGCCTCTGTCTCTTGACAGCACTGGAGGCCTTCATCGTCCCTGAGGACATTTTGCCTTCATTCCCAGTGGGAGTAATTGGAGACGGTATTGGCTTATACAAAACTTTAGAACTCACCCTTTTATCTTTTAGGTTTCCATATTAATAGCACATCCTGCAGTGTATTTGATAGTCATCATGTCAAGGGATGCATTGAAACAATAATAACTTGGGGAGGACATTCATCTTTACCAAGGCTACCCTACCTAGCCAAAAAATTTCTTATTTGTTTCATTCCTCCAAGTCTTTTCTTCTACATTGGTGGGTAATTTGCCTTAAAAAAGATTTGTATGTTTCTACACAATATATATTCCTAAATAGTTTAAATATTCCTTTGCCAATTTAAATTTATGTAGCTGACGATAGTTTGTTTTCACCCTTTCAGGAATATTAATTCCTAAAACTTCAGATCTGTCATATAGTTTATTTTGAAGCCTGATATCTGCCCAAATTCCAAAGTCAATTGTTCCATAATTTTTAACGAGACTTCTGGCTCCTGCAAATGTAGCAAGATATGTCAGCATACAAAGCTATTTTATGTTCTAATCCAAAAGATGTTTTGATGCCCTTTACCAAGGGGCTATTTATCATATTTATTGGAAATGGCTCTATTGCCAAAGCAAACAGCAGAGATAACTGGCAACCCTGTCTCATACCGCTAGGCAAATTAAAAGGAGGGGATTGACACCCATTAACGAAAGCAGACATTTAAGGATGAGTATATAGGGTCGATATGCCTCTATTAAACTGATTCCAAAACCAAACCTTACAAACCTGTCTGTGATACTCTCACAGCAGCCAGTTTGACTAATATTCTTTCAGTTAAGAACAGCAAAAAAACCTCTCTATCATAAATATTTATTTTTTAAAAAACTACTTATTGCACTAGATCCATTTGTCACCTCTACCAATCTGAGAAGATAGACAATGTTGTTCTAAAGATACTTATCGGTAATAAAATGTTAGAAACCAAAATTTTAGTTTCAAGCACTTCCTATTAATGTATTAGACAAAACCAAAATAAAAAAATATATATGGAAAATTTAAAGGACATGAAAACTAGTACTATGTCAAAATTTTCACAGAAAGATCAACCGCATATAGAGGGGAAAAAAGGAATTTATTGCCTATTTTAGAACACAGTCTTTAACTATGGAGTCACAACCAACACTTCCATTATGTGCCAGCAAATAATGGTGGGCACAAAAATTCAGACCTAAATATTTGCAGGTGCAAAGTTACAACAGTAAAAATAGAGGCTGAGTTGAGGTTGAAAATCTGGGTTGAGGTTGAAATCTGACCCAATATACAGTAACTACTTTTTGTCAAAAAAGTATTTTTGTTTGTAGATTTGTTTGCAAAATGTGGTGTTCAGATGCAACTAAAGCACCATTGCCTATTAACTCACTTTTTGACAGCGTGAAAAAACAGTCCAAGTTTCATGTGAGAGAGACAGTTTTTTCAAATGGTACCTTCCTTGCTATGAACAGCAAAATCCTCCTGTTCATATGGCATTCTGATTGACTGGAAGTGAATCTTCTTTTGTATTTACAGAGAGTAGTTGTAGCTTCTCTCTAGTCTTGTGTTGAAGCATTCTCATGCCCTTTTCATCTTTTGAAAAAAACTGAAAAACCTCTGACATGAATTGGAAATCCTTGAATCCTTCAGCATACAATAGGTGTTTGGATGAGCTGTTTCTTGATTTATTGCTTGAAGGGCTTTATAGCTGCATTCTGCTCTCAGGTGACCACATGGTTCCTTTTTTGCCTTCCGGTTGATACAAATGATGTGTACACTTGAGGGCAGACTTTTGGCTCTTAATAGGCAAGTATAGGAATTGTAACTTTTTGTTATAGACTAAACTTCCCCACTGATCATTGTCTGTTTATCATGTCACATGCTTCCTTTGATCCAGAATACAAGTGAGTAAGCTATAATTTAATCCAGTTATGTTCCTGCCTTCAAAAAGTCCCACTGCATAAAAATTTATATTATTTAATGTGTATTGTGTGTGTGTATTCTAAATGATTCAGCGTTGTGCGTGTTTTTTTTTTTTTTTTGACAGAAAGCTTTTTAATAGATTTGTGACCAAGTCACTTTGCAATTTGGTATTTTTTCCTCCTTCTATTTGATGTTCTTCTTTGACCCTGGATATCCTGGCAGACTTAATTATACCTGGATTCAAGAAAAAGTAGATTCTTATTTGGTTATCCAGTAGTACCTTGAGTTATAATTGGAATTAAATGCTTCTTTAAGGTAATTCTTGCTTATATACACAAGGTTTAACTTGATTGCCAAATTGGAGTTGAGAAGGCAACTTCTCCAGGGCGTATTGCCAAGAATTTTTTTTCAGGGTGGATAAGGGGAGTTTTACTTCCTCAATCTGATCATATGAGGAGACATTCTACACAATCCTCTAAAACTGAAAGCACTAGGCATTGATGGATCCCCATCTTTCCCATCTCTTTCTGCGTCTTGGTTTCTGTGATGAGTGAGCTATAGCTGGGTGTCTTGATTATTAATACAGTGCAGAAAGATTCTTCTTTTTAGTTCTGGAAGTTCTTTGTGTGAATAAATCCCCATGAAATGTAGTGGAATTTGATAAGCTTTGAAACTCTACAGAAGTCAATGAGCTTTTATATTTAATCTAGACACCTAGAAGTCAGTGGGAGATGCTAGCTAATGTATCCACAGAGAAGTTAATGACAGGTTTCAGAGTAACAGCCGTGTTAGTCTGTATTCGCAAAAATAAAAGGAGTACTTGTGGCACCTTAGAGACTAACCAATTTATTTGAGCATGAGCTTTTGTGAGCTACAGCTCACTTCATCTGATGCATACCGTGGAAACTACAGCAGACTTTATATATACACAGAGAATATGAAACAATACCTCCTCCCACCCCACTGTCCTGCTGGTAATAGCTTATCTATTAAGCTATTATAATAATATTATAATAATAATATAATTATTATAAATAATATAATATTATTATAATAATATATTATTATAAATAATATAATATAATATAATATTATAATAATAAGCTATTACCAGCAGGACAGTGGGGTGGGAGGAGGTATTGTTTCATATTCTCTGTGTATATATAAAGTCTGCTGTAGTTTCCACAGTATGCATCCGATGAAGTGAGCTGTAGCTCACGAAAGCTCATGCTCATATAAATTGGTTAGTCTCTAAGGTGCCACAAGTACTCCTTTTCTTTTAGAGAAGTTAATGAATTTCAGCAGTATGTTGACTTTACTAGTGTTGTAGGTTCCAAACTATGTAACAGTCAGGTTGGCATGGAATATATGTTCATTTTCAAAGAAAGATGAGGTAAGACGTCAATTGAGGATCAGATCTGGTGAGATATTTGCAATGTCTCTCACATGTACACTTTCAGAGTTGTTTTTTTAATGTCAGTATGTTGTGTTTCCTGAAATCAAATATTCATGAACATTTTCTGGTGGAATAGAAATACCTTTTCCCTTTCTACTCACTGATCATTTGAAATTTGTAAAATTCTGTCTTACCTGACTTATGTTGAGGTCTTCCCACACTTTTGCCTATTCTTATTTTATTTGGATTTTGAGTTGGCCATCTTAAATGGACTTTTTAGTAAATTGTAGCTATGTTTTAAGCGGTATTGAAACAAGTGGGCAAGTAAAAAAGAAAGGATATATGTACATTTAATAATGTTTCAGGTTACTAGATTTAGCAGGGTGATGATGATGATTTTGAATTGGTGGATACAGGAGAATTGACAAAGTGATTGTTCCTTACTCTTGTACAGTTAAAACAAACTTCTTAGCTTCAGAGAAGGTAAAATATTGGTTATTGTATAGTACTAACATATAAATGTGCTTCTTGAAGTGACCTGAAATTGAGAAACTGGATAAAAAAACATGTAAGAATCTTGGGACTAACAATTTTCCAGAACCATAAAACCCAGGGAAAATCCTAAATCTGGGAATTAAAAGTAAGCCATGTTTAAGTCTTTGGATAAACTGAATGAATATAATGGGAGAAAATTGTTTAAAAAAAATATGAAGAGCCTTAAATAAAAGTATGGCAGACTGAAAAGAAACTAAGTAGCATTAAAGCAAAGTGAACAGATTTCCGAGTTTTAGGAGAATGAGGATGATAATTTCTACTATTTTAAAATTAGCCTAAACTAAGGAGTTCTGCTCCAGTCCTGGCCCCCAGCTCTGTCCCATTTGTTCCACTTTGGCATTGCAGAAGGAACAAAGAGCAGCTCTAAAACGACTATTGGGGATTCCCTTAATGTAGACAAATCCTTCAGTGGCATAAATCAGTTGTAGTCAGTTCTACATTACATGCTGCCATTCTCAGGCATAGAGTGTATTTCTGTGGAGGCAATGGACATGGCTTCGTGATGCACTCTTAGGATGCCTCGTCATTGGGTTGGACCCTAGGGTGTATGCTCACTGCTGTAATTTAGAGCAACACCTAGGCTGCTCTAAGACCTTGTCTACATTTGGAATTTTGCTTCAGTTCCAGTATTTGATGGAGATCCACTGATGTGGCTGCACTGGTGCAAACCCCAAAAACAGACAAGGAAAGCAGCAATCTGCACCGGCGGAAGAGTACTTACCCCAACTGAAACTGAAGTAAGCTGAGTTGAATCATGGCTGTCCTTGTCTACACTTGGGGTTTGCAACAGTGCAGTTAATGCAGACAACGCCTAAGTTATGCCAAAAGTCAATTTCACCACTAGCCATGGATCTGGCCCTCGGATTTTGTGCTGAAACTATATCACTGCTGTTGCTACTGTTGTGAGGGTTTCTGAGCAGTTATCCTATTTTAGTGGTAATTCTTGGCCATATTGGGGTTCATTAGGAGGGAGCTTCCATTTTAATATGGAGTTTGCTAGTTTAAAGAAACAGTTCTCATTGTGTAAGTTAATGCACATTGTATGTAGAAACATTTTTATTTAAAACAATTTTTAAATATTTAAGGCTAAACTCTGTTGGTGTAAATTTCTGCAGTTCTGTTGATTTCAGTGGAGCTGCCTCAGTTTACACCAGCAGAGAATTGTTGCACATACAAAGCTCCCAGCTTTGTCAATGGGAGTTATAGGCATGCAAGGTCTCAGGCTCAGTCCCCTTTTGGTTTGGGTAGAGTAGGGATTTGTCTCCTTGGGATAGAATCAGAACACTGCCCGTAAGGCACTTCAGTATTCCTTATCTTTTGGGCCCATTTCTTCACAGTCCAGGAGCAGAGGATTTGCCATCCCAGTTCAGATCACTGGTCTTTCAAGTCCCACACCCCATATCTCTGACAGTGGGCCATACACACTTGATGTTTCATAGTAAGGTGAAAAATCAGCATGAAGCATTAGCCAATAGTGCGTTTCTCTACAAGGGAGTCAAACAATGGGATGAGCAAATTACACCTTGAAGTGTGATATTTGAATACCTGTGTGCAAGCATGGGTTGTTGCCTTTTGAACAAAACTGCCTATTTGTCTTGTAGAAATCAGTATTCCAGGCCTTTAGAAGGACATTGGTCATTATAAGCTAAAAGACAGAAGGATGGAGTGTGATGTTTTAAGAGCCTTTTCCCACCCCAGTTCTGTAGGGAAAAACCCTTACTGTCTAATACTGATTTTTAAAATGTCTTTCCCCCACCCCCGTCTGAGATAATTGTTTCTTCTCAGAATTTAATTGCATGGTTTCTAAAGAAGAACTGAGGTTTAAAAAAAAAAGACTGTATTGTTTAGCTTTTTAATGGTGTTAGCACTTGGCTTTTTGTGTGTTTGGTTTTGTTGTTGCTGTGTTGGGTTTTTTTTTTTTCGGCTTGTTTTTGTTTTTGTTTTTTTAAATCAGTGGGTTATATTTAACTCTGTACACTTAGTAATATTCCCCAGCTTTCTTCTGCAGTATGAAATTACCATTCATATTTGTGAATCAGAGAAGTAAAGGTATTTTCATCTGAGTGTCACACCTTCACTCACCAGCTTGTCTAAAACAATTCAATGAAAGTTGCAAACCCAAAGATTTATTTATCAGACTAGTACATTTAATACTTTAAAGTGACATTTTAAAAAAACAAATTTTCAACTGATTTTCTTAACTGTCTGCAATATTTGTATACCTGTGAATGGATATGCTCAAATGGGCACTTCTATATACACACACACTAGATAACTGAGAATTTAACTATATGGAGACCTGCATTTACATAGTTAGCACATGCAAATTTGAGTTTGTATTTGTACTCATGGATGTAATTCTTAATCTTCTGGGCACAATTAAGGAATCTATATGCAAATTTAGCCCAATTAGTTTCTTTTATTACTCTTTACTACAATGGCATAGTAACTTTTTTTATATATATATTGTGATACTGTACTTTTGTTAGTCTTGAGAGCAGTGTTGAGCAAAATTTTCCCAGTTTTACTAACATCCATATCTCTCAAGTGTTACTGGGAACTGCTAGGCTCCTGCTACTGGCTATTTGTTCTCCTTCTCCAGACAGGTAGTGCTACATAGTTCTTCTCTCTCTAGAGTGGCTTGCTGACCCCTGGTAAAAGGCAGTAGTAGAGAGAACCAAGTGGACTTGCTGAATTCAATGTGATTTTATTGATCACTGATCTTATTTGAATGGTACAAAACTACTGTAGGTGAAGAACAAAATACTGAAAATTAATACCCTGAGCCTGCAAATGTTTAAGCAGGTACATATAACGTCACCCACATGAATAGTCCCATTGGGGCTACTCCAGGTCTAAAGTTAAGCATGTGCATAAGTATTTGCAGCGCCAGGGATTAAAACTGTAGTTTAATAAACAACTTTTCTCTTAATGGCATAAAACTCTTGTCATTTCACAACAAAATTGTTCGTGTTAGCAATAAAAACTTAACTTCGTTAATCTATTTAAAGTTTATTCTGAATTTTTTTAATACACACAGGCCAACATTTTAAAATTAGAGCTTAAAGGTAAGCTAAAGTTCACAGTTAGGCACTCACGGGTGGGATATTCAAAACCACCAAAGTTCAGTTTGAAGTAATTGGAAATTGTGCTCCAGACAGAGTCAGACTCTGATGGATGTGTATGGCCTAGTTGAAGCATGTCAGCTTTCTTCATTTGTGAAAACTTTTGATTATATTATAGGGTGATGTTGGTTGCCAATGTAACATGGGCTATTTGCTTAAACATTTTTCTGTTCACCTGGTAAGATTATTAATAAGGCCCTAAATGTGTCTTTTTAAAAGCATAATTAACTTTTATGAAACGTCTTAGTTAAAAAACAATTTGCTAGGTAAAATCTGAAATTCTACTAACAGTTAGGGAGCTAATTAAAGAAACAAGTACAAAACATCTACTTTAGCAATATAAAAGTATAAAATGGGATAAAACGAACTACCAACATGTAAATAAAAATCTGATTTAAATCTTCATAAATTATTTAAATAAACATAAATTACATTTTAAAAATCATTTTATCTTACGATTTTTATTCCCCTGTGAAGGGCTAGCAGCTGGGGAAGTGAGAATTAAAATAGGTCAGCAGGCAGCCTCACAGGAAATGGAGATTCTTTGCCAGACTTAACTGATGGAGAGAACTGGAGGAGAGGAGATCAGTGGAACAGAGAGAATAAGGAGGGGAAAAAGAGATGGGGGAGGAAGATGACTGGGATGAAAAAGGGAGGGAAACCTAGAGAGAAGGAAGAGAGACAGATATAGGGGAAAAACTAGCAGGGAAGACCGCATGTCAAGAATCTTTGGTATATAAAGGGGATCCAAAAGCTCAGGGAGAGGTAGTGAAGTTGCAATCTGGTCTGGGGGGGGGGGAGGGAGCATTGCAGAACTGCAGTGCCTTTGGAGGGTGGTCCAGCAGAGACTGTGCTTAAGAGCTTGTCTTCATTAGAAACTTGTATCAGCAAATTTCTGCCAGCATAGTGGCATTGACCGAACAATTTCAGCATTGTGTGTTCACGGTTGATTGCTTGTGCTGGTACATTGCATTCACATAATATCTAGTTGTATCTGCAAAAGGTGTATTGCACTGTGTGTGGGTAGCATCTCAGTGTCATGCACACCACATCAGGCACACTACCACGGGAAACAGTCATTGTGTAGTGTGGAACAGCTGTTATGTATTTTGGGATACCTGCATGCCTTTCAGGGAATTGGTGAAACTTGGGGTCAAATGTCCACAATTCCTTCTGATTTATCCCATAATCTACAGCTGTCATGAGCTATTTTTGAATTCACGACTGGAAACTTGGGTGCAGCATGGTGGAACACAGCATTCTTATCCATTATAAGGTCTAGACATACCATCCTGTTTTTGTGAGGGATGTGGGAGCTGCCTGTAATATTTGATGAATATGATATGTTCCATCTGTTTGTTAATTAAAGAAAGGGTTAGCTGCATGTAGGTAGGAAGGAAGACAATGACCTGATAATAGCTGCTCCAGGAATACCTGAGACAAGACAGAAAAACAACCAATTTGTAGTTTATCTCCAACCCTGGGTGAGTTGCCTAAACCAGTTTAACCAGGTTCAAGAGATACAGAACAATCAAATGACTTGGCTGGACTGAAAAAGGTGATACCCTCATTGAAGGGGAGAGATGGGGGCATCAGAGAGCAGGGCTCGCAGCCTGGGTAGACAGAAACTCCCTAGCTCTGGCTGAGCTTGCAGTGTGAATGTTGCAGCCTTGGTGATGGCATAGGCAACAGTGTGGGCTACTCACATAAGTATGGACCCCAGGGATTGGGCAGTGTTCAGGCAGTATTCAGGCAGCTAGTCTGTGCCACAACATCCACACTGCTATTTTTAATGTGATAGCTCGACCAAAGCTAACACATCTGTCTGCCAGGGCTGGGGGAGACACTCCCTGCTGCAGTGTAGACATACCTGCAGGGTGCTGTAGACCAGGGACCCAGTCTGAGTGGAAGAATCACGGGATTCCAGCCCATGACAGGTGAAGGCAAGAGGCCTCTCTCTGAGGAAGTACATTCAGAGAGACCAGAGAGGGGTCAAAGGTGCAACTAGCCCATGACAGTATTTGCAAGTATGCAATTCTCAGTCAACTGAGGATGACTGGACAGGGAATGCAGCAGCTACACTGTTACAGCTAATCATGAAACAGCTGCACACACAGTGGAGAGGTGGTCTTGGGCCTGTCTGATGAGCACTGAGTGGTCGGACTGAATAGTCCTACAGACCTGGGGAGACCAGTAGTGGCTCCTGATCTTGCAGATACGGAAGGGCACATTCCTGAAGTTGTGTGCCAAGTTCATCCCAGTCCTGCAGTGCAGAAATACCTAGATGAGAGTTGGCCTAACAGTGGAGAAATGAGTGGTGAAGGCAATATGCTTGCAGCTCCAGATTGTTGTTGGTAGGTAAGGAATCAAACTGGCATTGGAAAATCAATGGTGTGGGTGGTTGTCATTGAGGTGTGCCAGGAACTAAAGTGTGCCCTGCTGTACAGGGTTGGCAGGTTAGGCAATGGTCAGGAAACAATGGATTCGATGACATGGACTTTCCTAACTGCTGGGGTGATAGATGGGATGCATGCCCCATTATGTGCACTCTGCCAAGCCTCGGAGTATATAAACAGAATGAGGTGTTTTTCGATGGTTACACAGACCTTGGTTTATCACTGCAGGTGGTTTACTGACATAAACATTGGCTGGTTTGGGAAAGTCCACGATGCCTGGATTCTTAGAAATGCTGGACTTTTTGACAAGGTGAAAGCAGGGTCTTTTTTCCTAGACCATCCAACTGACATTAACGGCATCTTGGTGCAGGTCATGATGCTTGGTAATGTTGCCCTTCTTTTTCTTCCTTGGCTTGTGAAGCCATATATCAGTAAGGGTGGGAGAAGCAATCGCTATACCCCCTCATTGCACCTTAGAGGTAGTTTGTGCCCTGGGACATGCAATCCCTTCGCTCTTTTGAACTCCGGGACTGTGATTCTCCCAGGCCTCTGTTTACCTCTGTGTGTGCAACAGCCAGGAACCGTCTGGTCCTTGGTGATGCATCCATGTAGTACAGGTTCCTGTGCTGCCTCACTCGGCGCAATCAGATGAAATAAGAAAGAAATTTAAACCATAATTTTGAATTTCCTTCCTTTTATAATTTTGTCAGACTCCTTTGAATGCCTTTCTGTGGATTACTATTTAATATTTTAAGTATTCTAAATTATGTGAAGATTAATAATAATATAACCTGTTAAGGTTGTCCAAGGCTTCCCATTATAAGATTCTGTTGTCCATGCCTTATGACTTTGCTAAACTTTAAGCATTTGGCCTGAAGTCTTCCATAACCGATATCTCAAATAGAATTATTTGGAAAGTTTGTAGCCAAAATGATTTTTCCATTTCTGAGAACAAGGTTAGGAAAAAATATGTTGTTTGGCCATGGTAACAAATATATTCTGGTGACCTTTTCTCTGTGAAGCTCTGGCACCCTCATGTTTTGGAGAAAGGACTTGAAATTCAGCTGGGAAATGGCCTTTGTGTTAAGGATGCTGTCAGGGTTCCCTCCCCACTCTGAACTCTGGGGTACAGATGTGGGGACCCACATGAAAGACCCCCTAAGCTTATTTCTACCAGCTTAGGTTAAAAACTTCCCCAAGGTACAAATCCTTCCCTGTCCTTGGATGAGTACTGCTGCCACCACCAAGTGAGTTAGACAAAGATTCAGGAAAAGGACCACTTGGAGTTCCTGTTTCCCCAAAATATTCCCCCAAGCCCCTTCACCCCCTTTCCTGGGGAGTCTTGAGAATAATCTACCAACCAGATAGGTAAACAAGGTGAGCACAGACCAGACACTTTTGGTTTTTAGGACACTGAAAACCAAACAGATTCTTAAAAAACAGAACTTTATTATAAAAAAAAAAGTAAAAGGAACACCTCTGTAAAATCAGGATGGAAGGTAATTTTACAGGGTAATAAGATTTAAAACATAGAGGATTTCCCTCTAGGCAAAACTTCAAAGTTACAAAAACAACAACAACAACCCTCTTAGCCTAGGGAAAATTCACAAGCTAAAACAAAAGATAATGCATTTCCTTCCTATTACTTACAATTTGTAATCTTAGATGCTTAGTTCAGATATGGCTTTAGGAGATGTATTTTCCCTGCCCTGGTTCCTCGCTGACCCAGAGAGAACACAAAGACACACAAAACAAAAACCTTCCCTCACAGATTTGAAAGTATCTTCTCCCCTTATTGGTCCTTTTGGTCAGGTGCCAACCAGGTTATTTGAGTTTCTTAACCCTTTACAAGTAAAGGAAGGATTTTATGCTACCCTTAGCTGTATGTTTATGACAGATGCACCTCTTGCTATTTCTGTGAAAATTGCCCAAATCTGGTTAAATTATAAACTGCTGAAAAATTACAGTTTATACAAGTTAGCAGCTAATAAATCCAAAGATCGACTCCTGACTGATTGTTCTGTACCCATCACAGCTCCTAGTGAGATTGGACTGGAAAGGGTAAACCAGGTCCTCAAGCAGTATCTGCAGTGCTACATTAATCATCACAAGAATGATTGGTCCTTGCTTCTCACTTATGTGAAGTTTATGTATAACAACACAGACCCTGCATCCATGGGTCAAAACCCTTTTTAATATAAATCAACTACTTCCAATTCCATCCATAATTGCCCATGTCCTTTCCCAGTCTGGCCACCTCAGACGCAGTGCAGCAGATTCACTGGGCCTGGGAAGAAGTGAGGGAACACCTGGAAAAGTTGAGAGCAGACTATAAAGGGTACGCCAATGAGCATCAATAGCAAGGTCCCACCTATTCATTGGGACAGAAAGTATTGCTCTCCAAGGAGCATCTCTGCAAAGCCAAACCTGCTCACACGCTGGACTTTTGGTTCCTTGATCCTTTTAGGGTCCAGTGATTGATTAATTCCAGTCACTTTTGAACTTCAACTACCCTGCTCTCTGAAGATTCACCCGGTGTTTCATATACTGCATTTGAAATCCTATATGGAAAATGCTTTCCCTCACAGGACCCAGCCTTCTCCTCCTCCATGTACAGGGCCAAAAGGAATATGTGGTTCAGGAGATCCTGGACTCTAAGCATGAATGTGGCAGGTTCTGGCTCTTTATTGACTGGGAGGGATACAGCCCCCAGGAGCAGTTGGAAAATGTACATGCCCCAGCATAGTACGAGCATTCTCTAGGAACCACCCCAAAAAGCTCAGTCCTACATTGCCCAGAGGGAGAGGATGATGTCAGGGCCATGGGTCTCAAACCCCAGTCCACAGGGCTCTGTTCTGACCTGCTGCATAGTGACCTGCTAATAATTGTCAGAACTCAAAGTTCAACTCTGGCAGAGGACCAGTCTAGGGATTTGATTAGAGTAGCTCTGGGAGTCTTGATTGGTTCCATGCCTTTGTTTAAATCAAGCAGGAAGAGAAAGTCATCTATGAAACTAGGTTTTCTCCAGCATAGGACTACTTGCTCCTGCTGCCTGACTCTGACCTTGTGGTATCGTGACCTGGCCTACCTCCTGACCTGACTCCAGGTGTGCCCTCTGGCTGTCGGATCTCCTGGTAACTTGACTCTGCTTGCCTCCAGGTACCTGACTCTTGCTCTGCCCTTTGGCATGTCTCAGACTCTGATATCCTGGTATTCAGACCCGACCTGCTCCTGATTCCCATTTCAGACCACAGAACAACCACATCCTGGTCCTGAAAAAACAAGAAATTAACTGTCGATATCCCCGGCCCTGTAATATTTTTGCAGAGGGGGTATGATGCACGGGGGAGCTATCCAATCAGCAGAGGTGTATGATTAACAAACAAGACCGTTTTACAGAAATGTTATTGTTTATGAAAAATCCATTTGTACTGTCAGAAATGGGAGCGAATATTCTAGTGTAAGACAAATTCCTGGTAGTCTCAGGAACTGCTTGGAGATCCTAGAAGGAAAGGTACAATATAAGTGCAAAATTTTAATGTTTAACACCAACAGGCCTTAAAGAGCAGTCTTAGTTTAACTGCTATTGATTTTTTGCATTGCTGTTCTAGAAATGGAGGTCAGATATCTATTTTAGATAGCATATCCCTGAACAAAGCTTCCCATATTACTTCCTGGTAAATTTATTTTTACCATAACAAATGTACTTTTCACTCTCAAAGCAGTTTAAAAAAATAAACTTAGGCCATTCATTAATTATTCTGCAAACATGTTAGATCAATGTGTGTAGTGTAGATCTTGGTATCAAATTTTGCAAGTGATTAATGAAACTTGCCCCGTTGTTAGGATTAATCCAGCAAAGGAATGTCAGCTCAAAAATGTCAAAAATTTATCTCGCTTGCGTCTTTTTTTGCTCTCTAGAAAAAGTTACATAAATCTACAAATGGTAAAAGGGCAGATATCCTTGTGGCATCATTTTCTTTCCCCTTCCCCCGTCCCCCCTTTCTGCCAGATTCTACAGAGGCAAACTGAGGGCAGGATTGGGGAAGCCACGCATCCATCCCTCTTCAGCTTTGTAAAAAATATCCCCAGAAAAATCATCCTTGAGTTGTATTATCTTCTTTCCAGTGCATCCCACTCTTCCCCCTGGAGTTGCACTGAAAGGAATCCCGTACCGTAACTGCAAAGGATCTAAGCTGCCAGAAGCCTGTGAGGCCAGTGCTACTACAGAGGCAGAAGGCCTCTCTGCACCTGTGGATCCTGCAGGTTGTTCCACAGATAAGCAAATCCTTCTCATCTCCCCACAGAGCAGTAAGGAGGGAACTCTGATGAGAGTTCTTTGTAGAGACTTCCTCTCCCAGGGGCCTGTCCTGTGTGTGTTTTTATGATAGGAAATTTTGACTCAGTTTATTGTTCCTAAAAGCTGCTGCATAGGGAACTAGTTATTTACAGTACTTCATAATGGATGATGTAGACGTTTGCCTGTTCAAGACCAGTTCCAGTTAGTATTGACTGAAAGATAAACAGCTTTCTTAACAGCTTTCAGATGTTAAACTGAAATGTGGTGCTAGTCCTAGCAGACAATTGTCCATGACAGACTAACCACGTTTGAGACCCTGTAGCCTCTTGGTGGAGCGAGTAATGCTTGAATGGGCACGGAAATTGAATTACTTGCTTACTGCAGAGGTGTCCAGTCCTGGTTAAGTTTGAAACACATTGGTGTGGGAAAACTTGTGCTGTTGCCGCCCAGTATTTTACTTCATCTGAGGATAAACAAGAATTTGGAGGGCTGTCAATATAGTACTTTTCAAGAGAACTGAATTAACTTTTTTTTTTAAAAAAAAAAATTTCCCAAAAGCCTATAAACACTGCAAGTTTAAATGTAAATATATTACAGAAAGATATTGCAACTTGTCCAGAATAGCGTCTTAGCCAGTTGTGTTTACCATTTTAAATCAATTTATTATCAATGTCATCTGCTCGTGGATTCTACTAAATATATTGTTACATTTCCCAAGTAGACAATCCATTACATCCTATCAATTGACTTTTTTTTTTTTTGAGCATCATAGCAATTACTTAAATCCACTTTTACAATGGGATCACTACTTTGAAACACTATCTGGACCAAACTGGAATATAATATTGGAAAGCACTGGAACCTTATTTTTTTGGTTGGTTTTTTGTTTTGTGTTTTGTAAGAGCTACTCATTCTCATGTTTCATACAAAACTGAAGTTATAAGGCCCCAATCTTGTGAATGTTTAAGCACTTCCTTAATTTTATGTACCCAAATATTCCCATTAAAGTAATTTTTTAAATTCAAAAATGTTCTGTCCAAAACTAGAACATTTAGGCCTCAATCTTGCATAAATGCCTATTCATACAGCATGGAGCATCTTACAGAATCAACTAATCAAACCCAACATCAAATTTTCTTACTGTTAGGGCTGGGACATAGGCAGCCAGGTCTTGCAGTTGGAGCAGGAGTCAGAGTTGGGAGTTAAGTGAAGGGTTAGAGCTGTAATCCTAGATTGAGCCAAGGGTCAGAGCTGGAGTTGGAGGCCAGGATCAGGAACAAGGCAGGAACCAGGAACATCTCAGCAAGGCAGGAACCAGGAGCAAGTCAGGGAAGCAGAGTTAGGAGTCAGGCAAGAAGGCGGGATCCAATGTAGCAGCCAGGTCGAGCACAGTTGTGCAGATAATTTCTTGTGCCTCTCTTTCAGTTTAAATAGAAAGTCCTGATTGATCAGAGTTCCCTATCTTCCTCCAGTTGGGCCCAGGGAAGCCCTCCCTTGTGTAACTTCAGGTTCTTCTTCAAGATGTGTTGTTCACGTCCATTCCACATTAGGTGTGCGCGCGCTGCGTGCACGAGCATCGGAAACTTTTTCCTTTAGCGGCTCGTGTTGGGCCAGCAGGGCCCCCCAACTGGTGCCACTGCGCCGTGCATATATACCCCTGCCGCCTGACCCCCTCCAGTTCCTTCTCTCTCTTGTATGAGAGCAGTCCCTTAGCCTTTCTCTTATAGATAGCTGTTATCAGTTAGTTAGCATACACTTTGTTGTGGACACTTAAGAGATTAGGTGCTTGGAGGCTTCCAGCACCCGCCCCGGGCCCACGGGTTTAAGGCTTGTGCCACGTGCCGTAAGACTATGCCAGTTAGTGACCCCCACGGCTCGTGTCTACGTTGCCTGGGGGAAGAACATCAAACTGAGCGGTGTAAGATTTGCAAGGCGTTCAAGCCAAGAACAAAGAAAGAAACTTTAGTTTAAAGCAGTTGTTGGTGGAAGCCGCATTACAGCCACTGGGCCCAGAGCGCCCGATGCTGGCTCCAGCTTCCTCGGCGCGTAGTGCCCCAGAGCCGTCAGGAGACCCAGCACCGGCTAAACACTGAAAACTGTCAGCCCCACAGCGCCAGACTAGGCCCCAGCACTGCTCGTCCTCCCTGGTGCGGCCCACAGCGCAGCCAAAAGGAAGGCGCGGACATTCCCCGCGTAGGAGGCCGGCGCCTTCCAAGGCCCTGAGCACCGATAAGAGTGGAAAGGCTGATGTACTGGCCCTGGCTGCAGCACCACAAGTCCCATTGAACCCAGGCCTAAGTGAGCTCCTTGGGATCGATGGGATCGAGGACTTGATGGATCAGCCCTCCACACCTGGCACTTTTGAGGGGGCAAAAGACTTCATTGAGCTGTCGGCGACGAGCCCCCTCCCGTACAGGGAGAATCCTCCAGCACCCATGCCATGGGTGCCGTCGAGGGCTAAGCCGGAAATGGTGTGCCGTTCAAGGAGACCGTCCCGGCACTGCTCCTGGAGTTGGTCCCGGTTGAGCTCCACATCTGTGGACTCCCAATTACCCATGGCTCAGAAGGAAGTTGCGGTACCGGGAGTCGATCGGCGCGAGGAAGTAATGGATGAGGCACGATCCCCGGCAGCGATTAGAGACCGGCACCAGAAGGAGTCGAGACAGCCCTCACCAGAGGACTCCCGCAGGTGCCAGTCCCGGTCCCAAGAACTCTGGCGCTGGTCCAGATCCCGATCTGGGGATATCGGTACCGGTCTCGCTCCCGTTCCGTTAGGAGCCGCTCGTCGACCTCCCGCTGGCACAGATCGTCAGCACTGCTGTGGCCTTTGCAGTCGGCGTCGCCACAGTCTGGTGCCAACTCCGGCCGTTACAGTCACTCGCACCGTGCTCTGGACAGCAAGGTCCCTCAGACGGGGTGACACCCCCAATGGGGCCCGCCAGGTCATTGGCCCTTCTGGACTCCTTGGGCCTATTAACAGCGCCAAGGGGCCCCATCCAAGGCGAGCTACTCAGTGCAGCAGTCCCGGTCCCCGCACCGACGGCACCAGAAGCCAGAGTATCCAGGCCTCCAGCATCCCCCCAGTGTAAACTAGAAAGACCAGCACCGAGTCCGGTGCCGCCCCAAGGTCTCCCACCCTGGTCCGAGCTGGAGGCCCCTACCGCAGGGGAAGGGGAACAGGAGGACCAGCCAGAGGGGGCTGAGCAGGTGCTAACCTCCTCGTCATCCCCGGATGAGGCGGTTGCGGGAACAGCGGTGTCCAGCCCTCCACCCATAGACCACAGAGGCCACCAGGTGCTACTGCGTAGGTTCGCCCAGAATTTGGGGCTGCAGGCTGAGGAGATGGTTGATCAGGAGGACCCCATGGTGGACATTTTGAGCCCCGAAGGCCCATCTAGAATAGCACTCCCGCTCATTAAGACCATCCAATCGAATTATAAGACTATACGGCAGACCCCGGCCTCCAGTGCTCCAACGGCCAAGGGTGTGGAGCGCAAGTACTTTGTCCCATCAAAGGGCTACAAATTCCTATTTTGCCACCCAAGTCTGTGCTCCCTGGTGGTCTCGGCAGTGAACGAAAAGGAGTGCCATAGTCAACAGGCCTCGGCACCTAAGGCCAAGGAGGCAAAACACCTGGACCTTTGTGGCAGAAAGGTGTACTTGTCGAGGGGCCTTCAGTTGAGGATTGCTAACCAGCAGGCCATCCTCAACAGGCATAATTTTAATTCCTGGGCAGCAGTGGGAAAGTTTAAGGACAACCTCCCGCAAGGTTTCCAACAGGAGTTTATGGCCCTGGTGGACGAGGGCAAGGCAGTGGCTAAGACCTCTCTCCAGGCCTCCCTGGATTCAGCAGACGTGGCGGCCAGAACAATCGCGTCGGCGGTGGTCATGAGGCACTCAGCGTGGCTGCAGGAGTCAGGCCTGCCGCCTGGGTCCAGAGCACACTCCACAACCTCCCCTCTGAAGGGTCCGGGCTCTTTTCGGACCAGACAGACGCAAGGCTGCATAGCCTCAAGGACTCGAGGGCTACACTGAAGTCGCTGGGTATGCACGCCCCGGTGACGCAGAGGAAGCACTTTAAGACACAGCCTCCCCCAATTGTGGGATGGTTCCTTAAAGGATTAGAGAGGATGTTTCCGTACTGACAACCCCCAGTCCCTCCTTGGAACCTTAACTTGGTCCTCTCTAAACTCTTGGGACCCCCGTTCAAGCCCCTCACTACCTGCTCCCTCCTCCACCTTTCCTGGAAAGTGGCATTTCTGGTGGCCATTACCTCAGCCAGAAGGGTGTCCGAGCTGAGCGCTTTCACTTCTGAGCCACCGTATATAGTGTTTCACAAGGATAAGGTGCAGCTCTGACCGCACCCCTAGTTCCTCCCTAAGGTGGTCTCACAATTCCATTTGGGCCAGGACATTTGTCCACCAGTGTTCTTTCCAAAACCCCATACGGACCCGAGTCACTGCAGCGCACACACCCTGGATGCCCGTCGAGCGCTGGCATTCTGTTTGGAACACACCAAACCCTTTCATAAATCTGCGCAGCTGTTCATGGCCATAGCTGAGAGGATGAAAGGCCTCCCGGTGTCGGCGCAGCGGATCTCGTCTTGGATAACAAGCTGCATCCGGGCGTGCTATGAGCTCGCAGGTGTTCCAGCCCTGGTGGTCACAGCCCACTCGACCAGGGCACAAGCGACTTCCACTGCTTTCCTGGCACAGGTCCCAGTCGAGGAGATCTGCAGAGCAGCCACCTGGCCCTCAGTGCACACCTTCACGACCCACTCTGCGATCAACTAGCAGGCCAGAGAGGACACGGCGGTTGGCAGACCGGTCTTCCAATCAGTTGTTCCATGACTCCTACCCTCCTCCAGAGGTAAGCTTGTGATTCACCTAATGTGGAATGGACGTGAACAAGCACTCGAAGAAGAAAAAATGGTTACTTACCTTCTCGTAACTGTTGTTCTTCGAGATGTGTTGTTCACGTCCATTCCACCACCCACCCTCCTACCCCTCTGTCGGAGTCGCTGGCAAGAAGGAACCGGAGGGGGTCAGGCGGCAGGGGTATATATGCACGGCGCAGTAGTGCCAGTCGGGGGGCCCTGACGGGAGCTGCTAAGGGAAAAAGTTTCCGACGCTCGTGCACACAATGCACGCACACCTAATGTGGAATGGACGTGAACAACACATCTCGAAGAACAACAGTTATGAGAAGGTAAGTAACCATTTTTTTCATTGTCTCTCCTGCTGGGTTGGTTAGTATTGAGCCGGGAGCATGGAGGTAACAGTCAACTGGGCACCCTGCAGACAGAGGATTAAGACCTATGGGATCATGACAATTACTTTGCATTCTTTTAACTGAATGGGCTCTAACTGGTGGTGGACTTTTAATAAAAAAAAAATTCCCTTCATTTTTGTTTGCTAGTAATGTGACTATAGATTTATTCTTTCCACCTTTCTAAACAAACAAATAAATAAAATTCATATACACCAGAAAAGCCAAGTTGGAAGAAATGATTAAATCATATAAAAGATATAGCTCAAAAAACAGCCATGTTAACATGATCAAATGTAATTGGTTAAAGTAAATAAGACACACTGGGGCTCTCTCATTCTTCCTCACAATTATAGTTCCCATGGCTGGGTATATGAACCATTAGGTAGTGGTGTAATTAATCTTAATTGTCTTTTTTTTTTCCTTTTAACTTGACTATCTAAAAGGTGGCTAAGGACAGAAAATTAAGTGGGTTAAATAACACCTTTATTCCACACATCTGCCTAGCTGACTTAAATTTTGTCTATGTGTCTTATGCTTGTAGAGCCAAAACACCTATTGGTGAGTGAGCTGAATTACACATCAGCAACAGACGTTACTAAGTTTCAAATGGGGAAGCTTTATTATCTAGCTATCCTTGTGGGGTTTTTTTATAGCTTCAAATACCATAGGACTTGATTCTGTACCATGCCTGAGTTCTGCCTGAACTGGGCAGACCAGAGTATTTGGCCCCTTAGTGTTTAAGAGCTGCATGGAAAAATGAGATATGGTCAGATCCACACTGTAGTGAGGCCATAGTAATGATGATATCCAAACCAGAAACAAAAGACATACAAATCCTAAGCTGATGTAAATCTGGCAGTTACTTTAAAACAAAATTTATTTTTTTCTTATCACTGAGTAAATTTGTTCAGGGGGAGACAGAAACGTGGAACTCAGTTATGCCAGTTTTGAAGTTATTTTTCTGAGTAGAACTGCACTGAGAGTTACTTAAGCATCATGACTAATTTTCTAGTTATAACTCTTTTATAGATGAACACTTTAAAAAAAACCTTGGTATGTGTGAAATGTTTTCTGATCAAAACTACTCACACTACTGACTGCCAAAATGAGGCTGACAGTCACATTGTTACTGAAGAGAATTTATTTATAAGTTTCCATAGCTTTTATGTTTAATGGAAATGATTGCCCATGGTTGAAGTAAATGATCTGTTTAGAGTGAAGACTTTTGTACTGTAGGAAACTTAAAAATAAAACAACCCAGAGATGAAACCTTCTGTAGCACAAGGGACTGATTAAATATAACATTGATTGCTCTTGGTTTTTCAAAGTTTAAAAGTCAGGGACGCATATATGAAGGAATATATTAATCTCTCTGTTCATATACTGTTTTATTTAATGCAGCATTCAGATTGAGGGACAGGGTTTGGGTTTTTTGTTTGGGGGCAGGACTTTTTGGAGAGAGCATATGGAGTCTTTGAACTGACTGATGTTCTTTCTGGCTATATCTGTCTGTTCTTTTGAATGACTCCATGACTCTTTCATACTGTGTTTGGCTCATCTTCCTATTGTTTGTGTCTTTTTGTGGGCTGAAGCTGACACTCTCTTAAACAGTCTGGGTCATTGGCTGTCCCTGGCCTTCCTCCATAATGCTCTAACTTTTTGTACTCTTCCTGAATTACTGTCCTTGATTTCTGAACCCATAAAATGTTCTTCCATTCTCCTTTATACTGCTTACGCCCTTTGGACTATCTCTGCTCTTTTTGTACTTTCTATGTCTGATTATCCCTTGCTTTCCTCTATACTGTTAGTAGATATTTGACTGTCCCTGGCCCTTCTTTATGCTGCTCTTGGCTTTCCCAGCTGTTTTCTGACACTGTATTGTTTTACACGGGCCTTTTACAGACTCTCTCTCCCCCTGTTTTATATACTTGGATGTACTAGAATTATTAAGAAGTGAGCAGTATTATCTCTGACTCCTGAAGGACCTCTGTATGTCTTCCAGATACACACAATTCCTGTGGCTCTTCTATATAGTTTTTTAGTTATGGGCTCCAATGTGCATCTCAGTGAAGTTCCAGTTAGGTTTTTTTACTGCTATGTCATTTGTGTTGTTTGGAGTGACTAGCCCTTAGCTATCCTGATCTTGGTTACACCTAAGTAAAGCATAGTATGGTGTTTGAAAGAAAGTGAACTCTCCTAATAAGAAAGAAGAACTTAGAAAAAACAAGACTAGGACAATTTCTGGAGAAGTTCCAATAACCAAAGTATTAATGGTGATTGGCAGTCTCATTGAGAATGTAAAAAAATGGGACCAGAGGTTCTAAAGCTACAGGAATATACCTGTTGTGTACATTTTTGATGAACAAGGACATGCAAGTAGCCATGGTAAGGCAAAGGTCCTAGAACTTTATAAGTGGTCCCTGGGGAACAGATATTGCTAACATCAAATTCTAAAATTCATTTAATAGAATCCCAGTTTAATGTCAGAATTTTACACTACTGCAATACTTGAGCTTGTTTGCAGTAGAAAGATTTCTCTATTCTTGGTTCTGTGCTTGCAAAACATATGATCGAGTCTTTCACAAGATGTAAACAGTTTTTGTCTTTTTTTTTTAACCCTAGGCATTACACAGAAAAGATTCAGAAAGATAGGTTGAGCCAAAAGGTAATAAGTAGCATATTTAATACTTCATACAATCCCAATCTTAGACTCTTGAAAATAGTACAATAATTTATTTGTAACTTTTCCTAAGAACTGTTTCTTTCAGACTTTACTGAGGAATTTCAATCTCTGCACAAGTAAATCAAATGTTCAGATGAATTTATATAATTGCTTTCTACAGTTACCTCTTCTCATCTCCCAGTAAGTTTAGTTTTTTCAAATAGCAGATCACTGTAGTGATAAATTTAAGACTCAAATGTATCAGTAAATTATGCCAGATTACATAGTCATTGTTGGTCAGAAAATAATTTCGTGCCTAGAGTTGCTTCCAAGAAGTAAAGACCTTGGGTGAAATCCTGGCTCTACTGAGGTCTGTGGAGCAACTCACATTGACATACTCTAGAGCCAGGATTTCACCCTTGTTTCTAAATCCAGACAGTTGGCTCTAAGCTTTTCCTCTCTATAGGCACCTTACATTGGGATGAAATGTGAGCTATCAGTGTTCATGCTCCATCTCCTCATAAGGCACACAGATCTTGAATTGAGGACCATGGACTTTATAAAAAAGTACCTGTTTTTTAGCTTTTTGTTTTGTTTAAACCTGCTGCACTTGGTCACACTGCAAATGTGCATAATGGCAGAGTCATGGGACACTGAATCCTTACCTTCCAGGGCACCAATTGGAATGAGCACGTAATGACCCACTTGCACATCAGGCCCCACACGTGAAGAAGCACTGAACAAGCCAATGAAATATTTCAGAATAAGAATAATGAAGCATTTGGTGATATTAATGGAGAATACATTAGTGTTAATGACATTATTGCTGCTGAGAAGGCTACTATGAGAACATTCTGAGTAGAGTAATCCAGAGAGATAAGACATAACAGGTTCACCAGGTTGCTGGGTGTGATCAGAATCTCCCCTCAAATATTCCAAAAGTGGCCAGTATCACTGTTCCTTGAAGAAAACCTGTATGTAAAATTATGTTTCTGGAGAACACAACACCATGCCTCACTTGCATTTTTGGGTAACAAAATAGTTATCCAAGGGAGAGCAAGAAAAGATTGGCTGAGAGCCATCCAGGAGCCCAAAGGATTTAGGGCCTAATCCAAAGCCTGTTGAAGTCAATGGAAAAACTCCCATTAACTTCAATGAACTTTGGGTCAGGCTCAAAGTCCAGAGCTAGAACAGTGATACAGTGACTGGCCCGATATGTTTTATGTCTTTCAGAGCACTATTGAGCAGGTGTAGAAATTTTGCCCTAAATCAACATAGTATTAACCAGAAAATGTCTCTGAGATACAGACTAACAGAATGTCCACTGAAAAGTCCAGGTCTGCCATAGCACAAACTAGGCCTGGATATTTTTTTTTATTCCAAGGAAAATGTTTTTGAATGTTTAAAAAATTAAGTAACTAAAGGATGTGAACAGTAAGGAGGGAGAGAAATAATTTGATATGGTTGACGGGATATAATTAGGAGTAATTAACAGTACTTTGTACTTATAGAGTGACTTTATTCTGAGGATGGCAATGGAGTGGTATGAAATTAATCAAATATAAGTTTAGGCTAAATATTAGGGAATAGTCTCAGGAAGCAGGGGTGCTGGAACTAGCGGTGCTGGGGGTGCAGGAGCACCCCCCAGCTTGAAGTGGTTTCCATCATATACAGGGTTTGCAGTTTTGTTTAATAGCTTACAGCACCCCCACTATAAAAACTGTTTCAACGCCCCTGGTGGGAAGCCTCATCACTTGACTAATTTAGTCTAACTTACAAGCGTTGTAGAATGTACTATAGCATATGTTCTCATCCTGGGGGTCATTGCCCAACAAATGTCAGGGGCTCACAACCACACTCCCCTTCTCATATTGCTAAATGGGACGAAGGTCCTGTGTGGACAGGAAGTCCCAGTATGGAAAAGGTTGAAAACCACTGTACCATAAGAAACATACACTAGCAAGGGATGTATTGGATGACCTAGTGGATTTGTAATGAGATGTTTATAGGGGCTTTGGATATGGACAGGGTCAGAAAAGCCAGAAGACAGCATGGGGAAAATTCACAAAGGCCCTTGTTTTCCTTCAAATCCCTTCTTTATGACCCACTTCTCCCATGATGCTCATGGTCATCTGCTGCATGATAATGGCTAGGAAGGTGGCTTAATAGTGATTCATTATTATATCTTGTTCACTTAAACCAACTCCAATTATACAGTTTTCAATTTTTACATCAAGCTAGTATGTACAATCTTGTGCTGTTATTTCTGTCACACTTATCTCCCCACTCACCACCTGCTCCTCTGTTGTGTTCTTTGCATCTTGCCCCCATTTTATTTTTGTATAGCACCTCGTATAATGGGGTCCAGATCTGGGTGCTACTGTAATAAAAATAAAAATTAGGGACTCAACAGTTGGAGGAAAAGCTGTGGGCGATCAGAGTTAGGATTTTTAAATCTTAATTCTTTTCAGTGTTTATATATGAGAAGAAACCATTTATTATCTTGTAATGGCAGAATTCTCCCCCTGCAGGATGTGAGCAATCCCCCTTGACTTTAATGGGAGTTACTCATACTATGTGAGAGGAGAATAGGGCCCAATATTGGAAAGAGGCCAATGTTCTTTACAAGTTCACATGCCTTTTGAGGGGTCATTTAATGTAGGCTGCCTCTGACCAACCAAAGGAAAAACTTCTCCAAATAATTACGTTTATTTCTGTACAATTTCATAGTAAGGGTTAACACATTACGATGAAAATCGTATTTCTTCTGTTCTTCCCACTTGCCCATTTTAATCAGTTATTCAGAAATGAGTAAGTAGATCCTCACATGCAGTGAACTCAGAGAATGCTAATGGGGTATCTGCGTCTTTTTGCTCTCAGAGGCTTAAGCCAGAATTGGGAAAGCCTTTTATTCTACCACTCTCTCGGAGTCAGAAGAAAGGGGCTTTCTGAAGAGTTACTTTAAATTGAAACTCTCTTCTAATGTTAGTCTGCTGACTGTCTTGGGTCTCTGAGTTAGAAACTGCTTCAGCTTAGTTAATAGAGCCAGATGTAACATTGACCTTAAATGGTAAAAGCTCCCAAGAGTGAGAGAGAGGCTCGCCTGAGGGGAAAAAGAGGAATAACTCAGTTTTAGGTAAGTAATCTATGTAACCAAGAATAAGCTGTCTCCTTCATCTGTGAACCAGAACGGAACCATTTTTCCTCCTTAAAGGTACAGTACCTCATTGTTGTGATACTTAACTTACTTGGATAGATTTTTTTTTCCCATTAAATTGACTGTCTAAAAAAAAAAAAAATGGGTGTAGCAAGACCCGTTCTTCTTGCATACTGTTTTGGGAACAGAAAAGTCTTTTGGTAAAGAAGTCTTTGCTGGTTAGATAGAAGTTTGCTAAAGAAAGGTAGGTAATCAGTAATAAAATGCAACCCTGATTCAGAATCGTCGGTAACTGTATTGTGCTGTCTGAGATAATTAGTTAGTACCCTGAAATGTTTATAGACAAATATGTTTAAAATGAGCTCATTATATTTAGCACACAGTTGTATGGTCTTCTTCCTTGCATGCACTCTTTTAACAGTGTATGCACCAGAGTTGCTCATTTTGATGGATTACCTACTTGTCTCTGGAACCTGTCTTTTACAAGACTTATCTGGAACCATTTCTTTACTTAGTACATGTTTGCTTTTAATGCCAGTAAGGGTAAATGAATGCTGATAAGTTACAACTAACTTAGCTGTTGTAATTCTTCAATATCTATTAAAAATAGCCTCCCCCACTCAGCAAATTAAAGTATATTAAAATTCTAAGTAAATATTTTTAAAAAAACAATATTTGATGTTTCTGATATTTCAAATTTCAGTTTGTGCTGAAGCTATTGATAGTTACATTTCCTTGGTAAATTAAAATTTTAAAAATACTTTTTGTTGTTGTGATTAAAATATGTATGTTAAGCATTTTTTCAGATAGAAATATGTAAACGTAATATGTTGGAATAATATGTAAATGAGAATTCAGATCAAGGTCATGAAAGTTGAGGCCAGCAATCATGTTAATAATATAAATGTTCATTAGTGAGTTAGATTTCAAGCTTTTAAAAAATTGCCTGGTTACCACTGGTGAAAAATTCCTGTGCAACTGAGTACACATGGAGAGAATAGACAGCTACATTAGTTTATGCTTCATGCTGTTTAGAAGAAGCATTTTTGTTTTGGATAAAGACAGAGTTCCTGCAAATAGTTACCTCATTTATGTTTGACATTGGTAGGTGTTGTGTATACTGTAAGTGAAAGCTCACTATATCTAGTTTCAAGAGAATCTGGCAAACATTTCTTAATTGCTTTAACATTCAGATCCAGTTACAAACATTATGATTTACTTCACTTCTATTTTTCTCTGAAATTTGAGTCTTTCATTAGTGGCTATTTTTTAAATCATTGATAATGTTGACCTTGTATCTATTAGTACCCTAATAATAAATCTCCTGGAAATGTAAATTAATACATTTATTAGGTTTTATAATTAGGCCACCTAGATGAATGGAAATGACAAAATACAGCCTGCAAAATGCAGCTGAATATTGTGAGTGACACAAAGTAAGAAACAATTCAATACATTAGAAAAAGTAAATGACGTATTTTAGGGAACTCCAATTTTCAAAATATTCCAGTATCGAAGGGCCTTATTCTGATCTATTGGACTTGCATGTATCTTCACTTGTAGCATTATCTATGTCCTTTCGGTGTGCATGATGATTCACAGTTGTTGATCATACATAGAAGAAATTTGGATCATTGCATATTTTATTTATAACTTCATATGTAGACTGGACTAACTGCCATCTTTCAGTTTAAACATCTTCTCATGCTTGCCCCTAGGGCAGAGATATCTTTTGTTAATATCGCATTTCATAGCAACTTGTCAATTGTTGTGTTATTAGATAAACTGTAAATCAAGAAAGAAAGAATATATAATGTAATGCCCAGAGTTGTAGTTGTTATAACTCTATAATTAAAAACAATCATACTTAGTATAAAAAAAATACAGGTAGCACTCATGCACTGATACATAAGGCTATGGATCTGTATTCACAATAATTGTTTTTAATTGCGGACTGTGATATAGTAGCTAAACTTACCACTTTATTTAATCGCTTTTATCGCTAACTTATAGGCGCTGATAATATCCCTTCTAGGAAACTTCCTAGAACTCTGTGGTGTCTGCATGCATCTTTATCTCTCATTACCTTTCATTTTGTCCATTTTAAAAAATTATTTATTTTTTTATTAGGGGTCAGTGGTAGCCTAAGTCACAGTCCATGGATCCAGGCACCAAGCAGAGTGGGGACCAATGGCTACTTAGTGGCTGGATCCATTGATCCAAGGGATTTGAGGGGGTTGGGGAGAGAAAGTGATCCAGTATGCTGTCACTGCAGGAGGCAACTG
This sequence comes from Caretta caretta, assembly GCF_965140235.1. NCBI lineage: Eukaryota > Metazoa > Chordata > Testudines > Cheloniidae > Caretta > Caretta caretta. The sequence goes on along the minus strand of NC_134211.1, from coordinate 34,219,528 downwards.
GTGCCAAGGGTTGGGACTACTGGACTCTCTGCCTCTTGCCAACCTGCTAATATTAGTCACTTTTCAGCTAATACTGCAGAACACCTGAACCAGCTGGCAGCTAGTGGAAATGGGAATTAGGGAGCTGGTAGCATGTACTTTCTAGGGTCTCCTTTACATAAGAAGGTTGTGTGGTACCCCTTTAGCCCCAGATTCCCAGAGACGGTGTCTCTGCTAACGCAGCGGCTGCTGACAGAGAGCAGGGGCTGAGTGAGAAAATACAGTATAAGGCTATATCTTACTCTGCCTGTCCACTAAAACTTCATTCCATCTATCTGTCTTATACATCTGTCTAGGAACTTATATGCTGCCCACCACTATAGTATCAGAGTGCTTAGAAAAGCAGAGCAAGTTGGGCCCTGATCAGTTGGTTCAGATAGTCAAGGGCTGCAACCACCTTTCATCACTGCTCTCTGCCCACTCCTGGTTTCAGGCATGTGAGTAAGAAAGAGAACCTGCTGCAGTTCCAGGCAAAGGAAAGTACATCCATAGCCTTTTTGAGGGGGAGAGAGAGAGAGACTAGGCACCTGGTGGCTGGCTGCTTCTTCCTTAGATTTGTGGGACAGAAAGAAAGAGGTTTCAGAGGAACAGCCGTGTTAGTCTGTATTCGCAAAAAGAAAAGGAGTACTTGTGGCACCTTAGAGACTAACCAATTTATTTGAGCATGAGCTTTCGTGAGCTACAGAGCTACATCTGATGAAGTGAGCTGTAGCTCACGAAAGCTCATGCTCAAATAAATTGGTTAGTCTCTAAGGTGACACAAGTACTCCTTTTCTTTTTTAGAAAGAAAGAGGAATCTCGCAGCTTCCTTCCCCTGTCCTGACCTTCAGGCCCTCTATGGGGATTTCCTGCTGGTGCCTTCACATCTGCTGCCTTGTGGAAGTGGGTCTGAGAGAGACTGTTTGGAAGATAGGTATCAGTGATGGGGGTTTATGAGTGGAGAGAGGTCCAGGAACCAGTGATAGTGTCTGTTAATTATATTAATTATGCACATATGCATTTGATAAATTAAGGGGAACTATAATGATGAATGCAGAGCTTTGAAATATTGCCTGAGTTGCTTCCATTCGACAGCCTGCTCCTGAGGAGCAGGGTTCATTTCTGTGGCAGAAGGGAGGAAGATCTTGACATGTGAAGAGAAGAGGACAATCCTGTTCAGGTGAGAATAAGTGTCTGTCAGGGAAAGGATATAACTGGGGGGGCAGAGGTCTGACAGGATTTGGTTTTGGTTAATCCAGGCCCACAAATAGATAAAATCTCTTCCTGCAGTAGAGTGAGGCAGCCAGGGTTCTTTCTCTACTGATTTATCTTACCTTTCTCCTGTGAAGTCTTTCCATTGTAGAATGATAGATTTTATAACTCCCGACCCCCCAAAAGATTGACATTTTATTTAAAGAAATAAAAATTGAAATGTAATAAGATGAATAAAGCATGCCAGTATATGTGTCAGTGGGCTATTTGTGCATTTCTCGGGGGGGCTGTAGGCACAAGGTCCAAAGATTTTATACCTCTCAGTTCACCAGTAACATACAAATGCATGTCCTGTTGTGGCTTGTCAGTGCAGAAAGTTACATGGTAGAACCACATTACGTGACATATTCATCCAAATTACATGCATACGAAATACTCCTCCTGCAAGTGAAGAGGGAATATGGTTTTTGACTGTTATCCTTGTGTCATAACATCCAATGGAGTCCGTTTGGCCAGATCCTTGCTGTTCTTCTTCAGTTAATAGGAGTCTTGAGTATTTACATATCCAGCCATAAGAGGCTGTCTTTCTTGGAGAATTCATGTAGTTAGTTTCATTGGTTGCAAAGCTTGCAGACTGAAATATGTGTTTTGTACTTGCAGTGTGTTTTGTACTCCTGTGTCTAGGAGGACAAGAGTGTATGCTTTGGGTTGGGGCTTGTCATAAAAATAAAGTTGTTAGGGATTATGTAATGATGCAAAGTGTTCTGCAATGCTGACATTATACATGGGAGTCTGTGGCTCCAATCCTATACTACTGAATGCAACAGCAAAACTGCTGTTGTCTTCAATGGAGCAGCAGCAAGCCCTCAGTGAGTACCACAAAGGAAGGTTATGACAGTACAGAGGAAATAAGAGTCTGAAATCTGTGAATTTGGCCAAGAACAAAGAGGTTTTTCACCCATCTTGCTTTGTACCCTTGCACCAATGAATAGCAGGGTATGTGGAGTGGCATCTGTTTCAAATCTTAAAAAACAAACCCTGCAATGAAAAAGCAAACTGGTTCCCTTTTCTGAGTGTTCTAGCAGTTTCTTTTGACTTGTGATACAGGCTAACTGGGACAGTGGAGTGTACTCAGCAGGGTAGCATAAAATGAGAGACATAAATTATTAACATTTCCTGTTTGGAAAATTTAGCAGCATGTTCAGTCATGGTGAACTGTGCCCTAACTGCTGTACACAGAAATTAAAAATAAAATGTTCAACCATAACTCAAAGAAGAATTTGTGGAGGGGGAAGGGAAATATTTTCACAAAGTATAAAAATACACACACGGCCTTGACTTATTTGACAAGAGCTGAAGACATTTTAGCCACTGTACTGCTTTTATTTTTATTTTTCAAGGGTGAATGAATGTAGTTAACTTCAGGACTCATGAAAATGGCATGATGTGGCTGGTTGCAGCTAAATCTAGTGGCAAGAAGTATAGATGGTGAAAATTATATTACTGCAGAAGGCCTGCACAAGGTCTATACAATGTTTAGGCCCCATGTTATGGTTTTAATTGGGGCATAAGGCCTTTCTTGTGCAGATCCTCTGCACTGGGATAAATACTGTTCTTAATGGAAGCTTCCCCACATAATAGCTCTACTAGTGCCCATCATCTTGACACTTCTGAATGGTGATTACATTTTAACAAACTCGCTGCAGATCATGCTCTCTGGAATGATAGTTGTCATAATTGTTTTTCCTGCTGTTTTAGATGGAGGTAGATTTAAGTCTTAAAATAACAGTGGTCAATAAAGCAGAATGAGGAAAATGAAATAGTTGCATGTTTTGATTTGTCAAATGCTAATCCTTGGATATAGGGTACACTCAGCATGGCATGCTGGGAATTTTGGAACTTGTACTGTCTCAGTCACAGACCACTGATATTGTACCTATTTCCAGCAGTACTAAGTAAGCATGGCAACAAAAGAATAATCATTGTGTGGTGGGAAGACTTACCGTGGACATAATGGGATGTATTATGTGAGTTGTACATATCACACCTCTGTGCTAAACTTTTGTGAACTGTTGGGAACTTTTTGAATACAGCATTGCACTAAAATGTTTTTTTCTGAAATTCAAATACTGTACACTGATGGGAAGGACTTGCTGAAATATTAAAAACCTTGCACTTGTAAGATGCTTTTGACATTTCCTGTTGAATTTGACTTTTTTTAAAAGCCTTTTACATTTCCTGTTTAATGGATCTAGAATGGTGTTTGTCAGTAAAATGGCAAACATCAACGACCCTAGTCTATACAAGGCTGACATAAAATCATAACAGAAAGATGAATAATACCACAGGATTTCTCAGGAAATCTGTAATTATGCGTCATGATATTTCCCTGTGTTGGAATGGGTTCAGAAGTTGCATTATATTAAACTGCAGTATTTTTTTCACTGACCAGTAGCAAAAATGACACTGTGTCTGAGAACCAGAAAGAAAAATACCATACCAAAGATGAGTAACTTTTTTTTATTGTAGAAGGGTAAATGATGAGATGCAGTTTGGTCTTTAAGATACAGTAGGGAAAATCTTGTAAATCAGTGTAGCTCCATTGAAATCAGTAGAGCTATGCCAATTGACATCAGCTAAGGGTCTGCTCCAATTAAT